>NC_045601.1:13626030-14251030 GCF_009762305.2 Zalophus californianus | reverse complement strand
AAAATATAACTTGTAAACAATTTTCTTTTATAATTGCAAATACCTACTTTTGGTTTATTTGTTTTTGCTACTAAACAATGACCAAATGACCAAATGTAATTACTATGTTGACAGGAGAACAATCCTTTGACTAACCAAAGGCACTTCATACAGTCCAATCATTTAGATTCTATGTCAAGAGTTATTTACAAGTCAGCACACAAGTAGCAAAATGATAAAAATTTGAATTTTGCTTCCATCTCTCTCTCTCTCTCTGTGGTATTTTGAGGATATTAAATGGCCCAAATATAGATACACAAAGGAGAAAAGATATATGTCTGTTACACTAAATATTAGTCCATTTAATCTAGAAGAGGTAGTGCTCTTGATCAGGAAATAATATTTTAATGACTTTTTGGTGAAACTCATATTCAAAATAAAGAAATTAGGCTAAAACAAAACTGCAGTACTTTTGCAAAAACAATGAAATTCCAAGAGTTTATATTTCAGTAATCAATAACTAAGATAGCTTGAAACTATGGCCCAAAGAAGTAATTTTATAAAAATTGTCTATTTTACAATTTAGCTCCATTAATCAGTGACATCTGAAAATCAGAAGTGTGAAGACAATGGGAAAGTGTTTCCCATAAAAACTAAAAACTAGTAAATGGAGACTGTAAAATAAAGGAATTCTAGGTACTTCATATGGAGAATACCTTTTCTACCAACATTCTTTTAAATTGAACACCAATCATAGGTAGTACAAAGAATGGACTAGGTAATTGAGACAATTATCATTTTCACATGATAAATATTATATATTTTGGGGAGAGAAATGGGCTAGATAATCTTCCCAAGCACCAATTATGGGCAAGAGAAGCATATCATTGGGCACATTTGGATCCATTGATATCTTTGCCATGTAATGCAAAATGAAAATAAAAAAGAGAATGAAATGCATATGCTAATAAAATCCAAGTAGAACTGGCTAGATGCTGAGGTTCCAGACAGACCACAAACCTGAAGAATGTATTTCTGATGTTAGAACCACAAAGTGGCATCAGTAATAAATGCATTGAGGCTACAGAAAAAATTCTCCCCACCTTGTTTCTATGAATACTTTTCTATATTAATGAGGGAAATAAAAAATAAAACAATCTTTGTGTATCCAATTCCAGGTTTCTCATTTTATAGAGACAATACTATTGGAGTCCTCTGGAATACCAATGGCAATTATAACCTAACAAATTTTTTAAACTTACTAAGGTATACCTTATTAGGAGTTAAATCCTTTATACAGCCTTCCAAACATAGATTGATAAAGTAGACATGGATTTGTTTTATAGATTTCAGGGTGAGGGGATGTGGCCCGAACCTTACGGCAGGTTGGGGCCACATCCCAGATTGGATGAAGCACCAATGAGCAGAGCCTATTTCTAGGGAACTTTACAAATGGGCACACAGGAGAGGAGCGTGGAGCAGAAGGTACCAGGTCAGGACATTTAAATGCACAGAGATGGGAAAGACAAAAAGAGAGTGTTGTGGAGAACAGAAGGCATTCAGGAACCTCTAAATTCAAACACTTAAAGGACCCTGGAACTCTGTCACGCAGCACTCCAGAGGCCTGGCTACACTACTCATTCCTCCCTCAGCAAGTGCTTTTAACCCTGGCAGCTGGAGCATTACTTAGGATCAAATTAATTCTTAAAAAGTTAATGGAAAATTGTTAATTTGTTTGCTTGAAATGTTCCTTGTTTATTAGGTATGTTTCGGCAATGGCAAAAATAGCTTGCACTTTGAATAACAGGATAACTGCAATAAATAAAAGAATTGCTATCACCCATCTCTCCCCTAAAAATATGAATGAGTCATAAAGGCCCATTCTTCAATCCTATAAAAATTCTATGATAAGCATCAACATGATAGCTTTTTCTTTTTCTTTTTAAAGCTCCTATTACAGGGGTTTTCAAACTAGTATGTACATGGAAAGCTTGTTAAAAGTCCAGATTCCTGGGCTCTATTTCTAAAAATTCAGATTTAGAAGTCTTGGGTAGGCCTCAAGAATTTGCTTTTCAAACAAATGCTCCAGGTGATTCTCAGACAGGAGATCTGGGGACCACACTTTGAGAAACACTGCCCCACAGTAAATTCTTCTTTTCCTCTTTAGCGTAAGTCACCGTATTAAGCAAATTGTATTTAATAGGCTTCGTAATGTTAGTTCTGAAAAGCAAGTAGCCTACCCCACGATTCAGCGAGAGATAAATGATCAAAGCATAGTGGGGAAACCTAGCCTTCAAACCTGTGTTCAAGTAGACTGTCAGAGTGAAATCTAAATTATCTGCCCAGGGAAGCCTTCAAGCCTGTCCATACCCCATGCATTACCCAATGTGGACAGAGGTCCCTTTGCGTTTATCCTTGGTCTTAGGAAGCCCACATTAATATTTTCCAGATTTTTACCTCTTTTGGTGATAGTATAGAAATGTAATCTTCATAGATCATTCTGGCCTTTTCTTCAATGACTTTTTTGTTCTGCTCTTTCTTTAAGTCTTCACAGGCAAGCCAGAAAAGTAGGTTCTCTTCACTGTATTCTGTTCGGAGAAACTCTCTGAAAAGGTTTCTTCCTGCTGGGGCCTTCATCATCTTGTCAAAATTTTGAGACCAGGACAAGACTTCATCTGAAGTGGGGTTTTGGCTGCAAAGACAGAATTGGGCCATTATCAAAGGCAACTCTGACCTCAGAATACTTAGTCCAGGTAGGGGAGAAAAGATAGAAATTGCTATTCACTTGCTGCCATCTAGTGGTCACTGATAATTTGTTTAGCCTGATCTGGTAAGTATCTGCCAGGACTACTAGCCTAGTTATTTCTGGATATTAAGAAAAATTTGTTTAGGCACAGGTGTGTGTTAGGGAGCAAAGCATTCAAATAGCAAGGGGTTATACACACTATGCACATGGTCATCATAAATTCATAATGAAGCCCAGACATGTTCAAACCTTAACACTGTATTGCAAATTGAAAAAGACACCCTATGCATTAATTTGAAGGGCAAACTGAAATTTTTGTTTGCTTCTGGTGTAGATTTTAATTTCTTTGTTTATATTTTTTGATGTAGAGTTTAACTTTAAAGCCATAAGGTGCAGTTTCTCTTTTCCTCTCTGTTAGCTACTTTTTCATTTGTCACTGGGTCTAAAATAAGAATACATTGTACACACTTGTCACATATTTTCCTAAGCTCTAGTATTACTCTATTAAATACTATGAATGAAGTATTACCCATGAATGGAATTATTAGAGCTAAAAATCTCGGGGCCTTTATAATGACACTGAGGACTTTCTACATATTTATATTCAAGTTTTCAGTGACTATGTTCATTCAGAAACCGCCAGTTATTACTCCCTTTGGTTATACTTCAAAGAAATGGAAAAGAGAAGCTTGGAGATTCTTATGGTTAAATTGATCCAGATCTTGCTTTCCTATCCATTGGTTTATTTAAGAATTTTCCAACTTCCTCAAAAAGTTAACAATAGAACTACCCTACGATCCAGCAATTGCACTACTAGGTATTTACACAAAGAATACAAAAACACTAATTCAAAGGGATACATGCACCCCAATGTTTATAGCAGCATTATCTATAATAGCCAAATTATGGAAAAAACCCAAGTGTCCGTCGCTTGATGAATGGATAAGGAAGATGTGGTGTGTGTGTGTGTATATATATATATATATATATATATATATATATATATATATACAATGGAATATTACTCAGCAATGACATGGATGGAACTAGAGAGTATTATGCAAATTGAAATAAGTTAGAGAAAGAAACACCATATGATTTCACTTATATAGGGAATTTAAGAAACAAAACAAATGAGCAAAGGGAAAAAAAAGAAAGAGAGGGGTAAACCAAGAAACAGACTCTTAACTATAGAAAGCAAACTGATGGTTACCAGAAGGGAGGTGGGTGGGGGGAGGGGTGAAACAGGTGATGGGGATGAAGGAGTGCACTTGTCGTGATGAGCACAGGGTGTTGTATGGAAGTGTTGAATCAGTATATTATACACCTAAAACTAATATTATACTGTATGTTAACTGGAATTTAAATAAAAACTTTTAAAAAAAGGGAAAGGAAAAAAAAAGAATTTTCCAACCCAAAATACATTTGGTCCAAGAAGTACTTGTATTTTATCTTTTCTTATTTTTTTGACCAAGCATTTTAAATAGATTTGTTACTAATCCAAAATGTCTGAACTTCCTCGTTCATTTAAAAAAATTTTAAAGGTGGAAAAATTACTATGAGGCACCAACATTAAAATCTTTTCATAGGAAGCAGAAAAAGAAAGCACCTTTAATTATACAAGTAATCTACTTGTATTTTAATTTTATTTTGTAGATACTGCAATGAGAACTTGATGTTCATTTTGGAGAAAATACCTGGTTAGAGTCTGTTCTGATGGAAATGGGACCAGGGACCATCTGGGTGCCCTTTCTGACCAACCAACTTAGGTAATTATGTAATCTTTTTTGTTTGTTTGTTTTTTATGTGTTTTAGACTCTTCCCTGATAAAGAGAAAAGCTTAGAAAAAACATTCACAGGAAAGAGAAGAATTAGGGCAATCAGGGGCTAATTCACCTTAACAGTCATTACTTTTTGAAAGAGAGAAACTCAGGCAGCGTTTTACCTGATAGCTTAACATAGGTAATAGAAAAATTGATGAAAAGCAATTGCCATCACAAATAAGATCTCCCAGACTGAGAATGCATTCATTTCACAAAACCATTTTGAGCAGTACCAGGACACAAGAGCTAATACTCCAGCACTGAGTAGATGTAAACGGTATACAAACACAAGACACGATTACAAGGTGAAGCACACTTACCATTCCTCTAGGACTTGGATGCTCTCCATTTTTGTGGTATGTGTGGGTCTTCCCGCATTTTCCCCTCTTTCTTCATTCCTAACAGTGAGGCTGCAAGGTAGTATAACACTTTATTTTGTCTCGGGAAAACCAATTACTTAAAGAAAAGAAAAAGAATTGCAGGAAACTATTTCACAGAAGAATTTTATTCTCAACTATGTGAGAATATATATATATATATATATATATATATATATATGTGCACAAAGAGTGACACCATTTAAAAATGATGGGGAAGCCTATGTTCACTAAAGAAATGAAAATGATTACTTAATAAAATAATGAATAATCTCAAAAATGGATACTGTTATACATTCTGACTTCATCCTTAATAATTTGAATTACTTAAAATCTCCCAGATACTTCACATGATTATGTGCTTTAGTATTTGATATGCATCAGTATGTTACTCTTTGGAGTAATGTCATTTTGACTTTTGGTTAGTTCTATTCATAGCTTGTTTTCCATTTATTTTCTCCCATTGATAGCTAAAAAGATAAGATGTTTCAGATTCTGAAACAAAATTTGCTAAATTCACATCATCATTTTCTGCATCCTGGGTGTTCTGTCCCTGATACCATCACTCCTCCATCCACTCAAGTTTGAACTACGGGATTTATATTTTTGTCTTTGACCTTTCCTCCCGCTTAGTCAGTCTTCAATGTCTTGGGAGGGACAGGCCAGCCACTGTGAGGATTTGGGGAGGACCACTGGATCGGAGGCGTCTCTGTGTCTCTAGGATGTAAATTTGAAAATTCTGCAGGATTGCAAGAATCCTGCAAGAGCTAGGATAATCCCATGGGCTTTAGTAACCCAGAACAAGAATTGTCTGATTCAGGGAGACTTCTGCTGAGCAGCACGAGAGGGTGGAACACCCAAGGTTCTAGGTGTAAACGAGGTGTAATGAGGGAGGTTATGGGTGATACTAAGAAGCAGGGTGGTTGGGATGGCTCAATGGCCTTGAAAAGTCAAGCTACTGAATTAGCAAACTGATCCCTTGGTCTAGAAACCAAGAAGCTTCACTGGAGCCTGTCAGAGAGCAAAAGTCCGGATAACATGTCTTTCATTTGTCATTCATTTGTTCAACAAGGGGAAATGGAAACTATTATTTCCCAGTACCTATTATGTGTCAGGTACCGTCCTTTCCTAATTTTATTATCTCCGTTTTATAGATGAGCAAACTGAGCCACAGAGCTGTCTAGTAGGTTCGCCCGACGTCGGACACGGAGTATGTTGTATGATTGGAATGTGAATCCAATTCTCTCGTGCACATCTGTAATCTTTATTGAGTACCTATTAAAAACCATGCTCTCTCATAGGCATTAAGGCAACATACTACTTGTGTGAATGCAGAAAAGGGGCACCAAAGAAGGTTGTGGCAAATGGAAGGGGGTTTAGTATGACAAGGATTCCAACAAGCCACTGTTCTTAAATCTGAGAAGCTTGGTAATGGAAGTGGAGACATTGGCTCATTAATTCATTTTTTTTAAAGATTTATTTATTTGAGAGAGAGAGAATGAACGGCGGGGGGGTGCTGGTGGTGGAGGAGGAGCAGAGGGAGAGAATCCTCAAGCAGACTCCGTGCTGAGTGCAGAGCCCGGCATGGGGCTCAATCTCACAACCCATGAGATCATGACCTGAGCCAAAAGCAAGAGTCGGACACTTAACCGACTGAGCCACCCAGGCGCCCAAACATTAATTCATTCTTTGATTCTCATGGGCAAGGGTAAGGATAGAGAGAATGCTGGAAAGGGAAGAGTCTAAGGAAGAGGAGCCAATCTGCAACTGAAAGAGATCAGGTAGGAAAATCTACTTGGGAAAGTGGACTACGGGAGAAAAGAGAACTCAGTGGGAATTGCAAAAGTGGTGTGGCTCAAAAGATTCTGGGAAGCAGAAACGCTGATTGTTAAACACCTAGCAAACTGACTAGTGCTCTGCAGAAAGGCAGCAGTTCCAGGGTTAGAACCCTCCATGCCTTCAGTGTGGGGTAGCCACGGGGAAAACAGTGAGGTGGGATTCAGAGAGAGCAGCGTGGTTGTTTATGTCTCTGCATGTGGATTCTGTGAATATGTCTGCAGCTCAAGGCAGTCCAGAACCCTCAGCCCTCCATGTAGCAACACACTTCTGTCAGGCATGTGTTTGAGAGGAGATCCATTACTCTCTCAAAGTATCTTTGAGTAGGAGTGCTTTTCTGGAATTTGATATCTTTCCAGTAATTATGGGAAAGTGGGTGGGAGGAGGCAGGAATACATATTGACAATATCCTGTGAAATTTCCTGGGAGAAATTCATGATGCCAAATATATAAAATGTGCAAAATTTTTGTAAATTCTGAAGAGATCGTATTTAAATAGGATATTAATACTCATTCTGCCAACCTTTACTGAGCTTGTATGTGTATGTGCACACACATGGTAAGGTACCATAAAAAGGCCAGATAATGAGCTTGCTTTCACTGATTAAATAATTAACTCCTTGAGAATTTATTTCTGTTCCATTTCCACAGCCACACAAATGTAGCTATACTTCACTTTAGGCAATATCTTAGAAAAAAAAATTTTGTTCTCCATTGTGTCTTTGCTGTAGAGTAACAAATCTGGAATCCACATGCGTGATTCACAAGTTTCTGAACATGAATTCTGGCTCTTATATCTGTTTCTGTGATATTTGCAAACATCCCAAATGCCACCATATTAGAGTGATCACCATGAAATATTGGGTTGTGTTTATATCTTTCATTTCTACAGATGGTAAAATATGGACACACATTTGTACTAAAACTGCTTATAACAGATATTCAATAACTGCTTAGCTGTTCAGTGTTTACTCTGTTTCTTGATCTAATATTGGATTAAATATTGCCCTGTAGAAAGAAATGGACTTTCAGCAATTGTCAAGGGTCCTTTTAATTAACTTTCCTTTACTACCATCCTTAAAAAATTGGTTTCAAAGTTCCAGTTATGAAGAACTGCTAATAATGCCACTTGAAGATGAAGAGATATGGATAAAATGATAACAGAGTTGGTACTAGACTGCTTGCCATCTATGTCTTAGGAATGACTAAGTTTCAGCTGGTCTTGATCTAAGTAACATAGTGGAGTTTTTTTTTTTTTAAGGTAATAAATGACAGGAAATATTTGCTCTAAATCAACATATACATAGTTCATGTGCTTGAGAAAAGCTCTAAAAGTAAACCAAGTTTAACAGTCAGGAGTAGTCGTGTGGAGACATGTTTTTTTCACTTTTACAATGTTTGTAACATTCTTAACTAACATTTCTGCTTTTTAAGCAACTAAAGCCATAAAGAGAGCAGAATGCATGTATAATGCTCACTGTGGGAGTCTTGATCAAAGCTTAAGTATTTTATAGAAGACAGTGCCAATAATCTAGGCTAAGTATATGAAAATAAGCATTTAAAACCCCATTAGACATTTTATAGATTGGTGACTTTGAGAAGGGAGAAATACATTTGATACATTTCAAAAAATAAGGAAATATGCTTTCCTTGTGTGTGGGTGAATTTTTTGAGCTGGATGAGTAGGGTGGGGAAAACATTACCTGCTGCCCGTTACAGAGCTTACCTACTGATTCATCACCATGGATGTGTGTGGGGCCTATTTTGGGAAGACAGTCTACTTTTATAGGAAAAACAACTGGTTCTTAGGGAGAGCCCTTGAAATGGCTGCAAATAAGATGAAAACTTTGCAGTAGCCATGGTAACTCTAGGATGGAGGCCGATCACAAAACCACATAAATTTACACAAAATCTCAGCTGTGGAATCAATAGGATGCTTGCATTTAATTCACTATGACATCAAGGCTCAAGAAAGATCCACTGTCATTGGTAAAGACAGATACTATTCAGTATTTTAAAATTCTCACAGTATATCAGTTTTTCTTTTTTTATTTAACAGCTTCTACCTCAAATTTTCCAGTGCAAAAATGGAATCAACATCCTTCAGGCTCTGAAAAAGAATTGGTAGTTTATTCTTTAAATGTTTCATTTTTTCCCCCCAGTAAAAATACCATGGTAAAATAATACCACAGCTTTATTTAGAAGTCAACAACAATTTATAAATATGTATGAGACACCTGGTTCATTCAATGTTGCCTGGGTTGGAAATTCAAGATGAATATGACAGAGCCTCTGAAACTGAACAGCTCTGACTGGTAAATAAGCATCACACAGCACTGCAATGAGAGCTAAAATAGTGGTATGCATATAATGTTTCTTAGGTAGTTACAGTGTCTACACTTTTGCATGAGAGAATTGAGAGAGGCTTTGCAGAGGAGGTAATGATTAAACTGAACAATGAAGGCAGGTGTTTCAGATAAGACTGGGACAAAGGGAATTCCAAGCAGAGGGGGGAAAATCACATATAAGAGGCTGGGAGTCGTAAAAAGGCATGATATAAATGTAGGTCAAAATGGGCCGATCAGATGTTTCAGGGTGGGAGTGATACATTAGAATAGACAGTGAGGTGTGCTTATGTAACAGGCCAAGAAGACAATGAGGTGCTCTCCAAAAGTACAATATACCTCCTTTATGATGACTTTTGCTTTTATTGCTTTATTTTCCTCCTCTCATACAGGGGATAATGTTAAGACCCACTACACAAGGTTGCAAAGCAAAGACTAAAAACTTGAGACAAAAAGGCAAATTATTACACATGCTTAATTAAATGTAAGGGCAAATTAGTCACATATTGAAATGACAATCCCAAGTTTACCAAAGACCTTTTAATTTCAACTTGAGGAAATAAAGCCTTACACTCTGCCATTATTGTAAAACCCTTCCTCATACATTACCTTACTACTTCTTCCTCACCACAGTCCTGTGAGGTAAGCAGGGGATTTGTTATTCATCATTCCCATTTTATTTTAGAGGACACAGTCCCCGAGGTTGATCTACACCATTCCCACAATTAAACCATTATCGGGGCTGGCCTTGAACTCCCATCTTCTGACTTCCGGTCTCATGTTCATCTTCACTACTCAATGCCACTTCTCTTTATATAAAAGAATTAATTGTGATCTTTTTTTTAGCTTTTTAGTTATTTACAAAGATTGATTGCTCTTCAATGTTGGGAGAGGGAAACCTCTTAGGACAAACCAGTTGACTGCGTGCAAATGCCTTCTCTCTTGGCATTGTCCCATGACTATCGGGCTATAGGAGTTACTGCCCAGAGGGCTGAATATACAGTAGATACTGGCAAGGAGCAATTTCTCAATTCCCTGGAATTTGAGATGACCAGGAAGGAGTGGTACAGAGGATTTTGACGGCAAAGCCTAAATGAGGAAGAGAAGAGAGGACGCTACTCATGACTGGATCAGGTGTTGCTACTGCCGAGAGCCTCCTGGGAAGTACAACTTGCTCCCATCAGCAGAGTAACTTTGAGAAGGGAATGCAGAAAGGAGAATGGCACTGATACATTGCTTAGAAAAAACGACAAATGGAAGAGAAAAGGCACCAGAAGGTGGGGCAGTAACCATAGGCCATCCATAATTTCTCACAAATCAGTTATCGTCAAGCCTCTGACTTCGACCTCGTCAGTTTTTTTGTATACATTTTGGAAAAACAGCTCGGTTTTGAATGGGGTATGTGGGGATGGGAATGGTGGCTAGAAATTTGTGTCTGGAAATGTGATACAATGCTTGTCTAAAAAAACAAAACAAAACAAAACATTGTCCCCCAAAATATTCCCCCTGCTTTTGGTAATCATGTGTGATAATCATATGACATATGAGAAATAGAATCATGTGTCATAAAACAAGTATTTTATTTGGCTTATGTTTTTATTTCATAAACTTAAACCTCTCCAAAATAAAATAATCCACTGTTAAAAATCTGTCCACTAGATGGCTGTGTTGCCTTTATAAATATCCTTTTAAATCAAATCTGAATAAAAGAAAACTGAAAAAGTTTCTGGGAGTAATTACCCTTATTTGGAAAAATATCTATTTTTATGTGTGTGGAGGTTTAATAATTATATCTTTCTAAGGAATTGGAGAAGACTCATTCAGTTTTTCTGTGAGTGAAATAATCAAACTCGAAGGGGATACTTTTAATCTCAGGAGGTGCGCATAATTGCACCCATTTTTCCTTTTTGGTATTTAGAAAATGTTCTGGATAGTCCCCAGCCCTAAGTCATTTGACTTAGGAATAATTTAGTCTTTAAAAAAAGGCAAGCCTAATCCTATTAACATTATAGTTATCCTTTCCAGTAATAAGTTGTTCGAACTCTGATGTCTCTTGCTGGGGTAATATGGAACTTAAGTCATATGTTCTTTTTTTTTTTTAAGATTTTATTTATTTGACAGAGAGAGAGAGAGTGCAAGCAGGGGGAGCAGCAGAGGGAGAGAGAGAAGCAGGCTTTTTGCCCCACGTGGGATTTGATCCCAGGACCCTGGGATCGTGACTTGAGCTGAAAGCAGACGCTTAACCGACTGAGCCACCCAGGCACCCCATAAGTCATATGTTCTTAAAACAAATTAATCTGACAAGGTTTCTATCTAGCAGATAAGAATTTTTTTTTTTTTTTTTATTGAGAACTCTTTAAAAGAGCCATTTTGAGAATAGATTCTCCAAACGATTTTCATTCCAGTTTGGGTTATATGTAAGCAATCATTTCTTCTTTTGATGCATGGAAACTGAAGACAAATCTCTTTAATCTACTCATCCTTTCTTTGCTACCAATTTCTCTCTACACATGCTTCTGTTTGAAAAGACGGGTTTCAAAGGTTCCCCTTTTCCATGGGTATAACATTTTTATTTCAAACTCCAAGCTATGTATTTTAGTTCATCGACACATTTGATTTAGAAGGCCAACTGCTAACAAGTTATTACATAGTTAAAATCTGGATCCATTATGTAAAGCTTATTTTTAGTTAAATAACCAAAGTTTTTTATTTGGCATAAACAAGGTTTCTTTTTTTCTCCCCCTTAAAATTAAGAGAAGTACAGGATTGAATATTTAGATGTACTTTATGTAATACACGCCAATCATCAGAATCTTCTATTTCAGTTCTCAGGTTGACTGAAATCCTATTTTAAGTTCTTCCTTCAACCCACTGTAATTTTTCCTGTAAGCCATAATTAAGTAAGTTGATGCTTTTGTGGGAAAGCAAATATCTTGGATCTGAAAAGGCCAAATGGACTTCTATTTAGTTAGTAGACACTGTTATTAAAATGGCAAGCAGTCATCTAAGTCTTTAAATGCATCAGTTAAGCTGGAGCTCAGGCTTCTGGTTTTGGTTAACTCATGTGCCTATCATCCAAAGCAGAGCGAAAGAGTTAGGACTCTAGCAGTTGATACTCAGAAAGACATCTGATAGCTGGTCACTATCTGTCCCCCCATGCACCCCTCGCCTTCTATGTTCTAGTTCCTGTGTGTGTGAACATGTATGGGAGGAGGCGGGAAGCATCCCTGAGAACAATTAGGATTGAAAGCAATAATCCTGATCTGTGGAGAAACTGAGTCCCTGAATAGAATGAACATACAGCTGTCTCGGACTCCTATGGCAGTGTGGTGCGTGCTCCAGGAATGCTGAGTTGTACCTGTGCAGGTGAATGTGACAGTTCGGGAGAAAGGGCCAGGGATAGAAAATGCAGGAAAGGGTTCTGTTACATTCACTGACAACATGTGAGCATAGAGTGGTCAAATCCTACAAAATCTGGTAATTTCCTTGCAGACCGAAACTCGTGGGGGGTTGGGGGGCAGAAGAAATAGCTATCAATAAGGGATATTCAGGACGTAGAACGTACTGAAATGTAAACTCACTGACTTATGAATGCTATTAGTAACATCTTACAGATGAAGATACAGAGGCTCAGAAAGATTGAGTCACTTGCCGAACATTTCACAGTTATAGGTCATGGAACAAGGACACATTCAGGCCTAATGCCAGTGTTGCTGTTTCTTCCCTACCCCATGCTGTCTCTTGTAAGTAGGCTATTTATATGAGGAAGATGTGTTAGAATTTGTATATAGTCTTTAAATATGGCAAGACGACATCTGTTTAGAATAAAACACATGGAATTATTATTCTGCCATTACTTATGGAATTAGGTGATTAAAATGGTCCTGTACTTTTAAATAAGCTATGGTGCTTTATAGAAAAATTAGCAATGGTAGAAATTTGCTTTCTACTTAGGAACCCATGCTCCCAGGTGTACACTGATATATAGTATTTTTGACATCTGATACAAAGATACAAATTTTATAGCATTGGAAGTTACAATATTTCTACAACCCAATTACGCAGATTTATCATACTTAATAATATCATAATAAACTTCATATTCAGAAGAAGTGGATTTTATTGTTGTATCTGACAAGGAACAAGTAATTCCTGAATGATGTCCTAAAATAGCAGGCATATTTTCATAGGTCTATTGCGCCTAAACCTTGAAAAAGTAAGCCAGGCCTAAAAGAAATAATAGTTTTAATGAGAAGAAAAAAAAATAAAGAGTTAATACTTATTTCAATCAGATGTATCAACGACTACATTTTCTAGATAGGGTAGGGGTAGCAAAAATGTCCTAACTGTATGCTTGATATTATTATTGACTTGGGGATGCTGGAGGGGAAGTTCTTATATTGTTAATGAATTTGGCCTGGAATTTAAAGGGCTGAATTTCTCAATGCTTTAGAAGTTGAATAATTTTGCTTTGATTAAATCAAGAAGGGAACTCCACCTTTCCTCAGATTGAACCTTCACCCGAGATCGGGGTGCCTCACAGTGTTTGAGGAGGGGTGCACTTATTTTCACCATGGGCAGCTTTTCTCTCTAAATTCTTCCTCCTTGTGCGCTTTATTTATTTATTTATTTAAGATTTGTTTACTTACTTGGGGGGTGGGGCAGAAGCAGAGGGAGAGACAGAATCCTAAGCAGACTCTGCACTGAGAGTGGAGCCCAATGCGGGGCTCGATCTCACAACCCTGAGATCATGAACCTGAGACCATGACCTGAACCGAAACCAAGAGTTGGAAGATGCTCAACCGACTATGCCACCCAGGCGCCCCCTCGTTGGGCACTTTAAAGAGAAGCTTGATTCTCCCAGAGCTCACCGAGAAGCTTCCAGCTGGGCAGATGACAAGATGTCCTACGATTCTTACCTCACTGGGACCTCCCTGGTGGGCTGGGTCCTGGCAACGTCGGTCATTCCCTTCTTTGTGAAGCCCTTCTCATGGCTTCTGTGCCAGGACTGTGTTTCGTGTTACCCCTCAGGCTGTCTCTTCTCTGCATTCCATGTATGAGGCACTGGCACTGCTTTCTCTCTCAACGTTGGAATTTCCTGAGGTGTCCGTCCTTAGCTCACAGCTTCATTCCGCAGCTAACTCTTGGGTGCCTTCAACAGAGCAAGTCCAGCTCACCACCTGTCCTGCCCTAAACAACCTCCTACGGCCGTGTCCTCTCATTTCATGGGGCCGCCATCAACCTGGCCACGGGAGCAAGCAACATGGCGGTATCCTCCCCTCCTCTTCCTCATCTATTGCAAATTCTTGACTGTACATCCAGGGTCTCTTGAATCGGTAATCTCTCCATTCCTTTTATCATTGTTTTATTTGGGGCCCCCAACATCTCTTGCTGAGGCTATTACAAAACCTCCTAAAATTCTCCTTGTTTTTTGTCTTGTCCTCCCACATACTTCCCACTGCCTCCAGAAGGACAGACTTAAAACATACAATGGGCTTTGTCTCATTTAATAATCTTCAGTCCCTTCTTACATCCAAAGCAGTAGGAAGTCCTTATTCCTTAATACAGCACTAAAGGCATTTTATTGCTTGTCACTGCCTACCTCTTCAGTCTTCTATTTTGTCCTTCTTGACTTTATACCCCAGAAACACTAAGGAGATTTTAGTGCTCTCCCCCAGAACCTTCGGCCCTCTCTACTACTAATTACTGCTAGTGCTACTATATATTACTATTATTGCTAACACCACACACACACACACACACACACACACACACACGCGTGCGCGCATACACACAAGGGAGAATGAAGGAAGATGGTGCATGAGAAGAAATCTGGTGCCTAATAAGCATCATTTGCCACACAATTATACAAAGGCCAGACAGAATATGCCTGTTATTTTTTAAACTAATTTTTGAGACACAAATTTTCATATTTCATATTTTTATAAAGTTGGACTCAAATAGAAAATCCAAATTCAGTCATCCATTTAACACCTTAGTATTAATTAAACACCTACTATGTGTCAATATGTTAATAGCTAACTTATTTTTGACTATTTTATTTTATTTATTTATTTTTTTAAAGATTTTATTTATTTATTTGAGACAGAGAGAATGAGAGAGAGAGAGCACATGAGAGGGGGAAGGGTCAGAGGGAGAAGCAGACTCCCCGCTGAGCGGGGAGCCTGATGCGAGACTCGATCCAGGGACTCCAGGACCATGACCTGAGCCGAAGGCAGTCGCTCAACCAACTGAGCCACCCAGGTGCCCCATTTTTGACTATTTTAAAGTATGAAACTTTAGTTTATGTTTACAGGAACGTCCAGTGCCAACTGACCGATATGAACTTTTATGAATTCAACTATAAGATCCACATAATAAATTTTAAAGGTATTAACCCCCAAAACAGAAATACATGTTAAACAGAAGGAGAATCACTAATATGAAAACCAGTAGAGTGAGTTGGGGAGTCAAACTGGCCCTCCCTGTGTTGAGCTTTGTTCAGGGTAGAGGGAGGCATGGTCATGGGTATGAAGAGCACCAGCTCAATGCCAAGGTCATCTTAGACATCTGCCACACCCTGGCCCATCCAGACCCAGGTGGCCCTCACCACATCACCACAGATAGTGAGTCAGCAGAGATTCGAGAGAGGCTCTCTGAGTCTGACCCTGAAATGATCTGAAGTCAACTGGGATCTCCAGGCCAGTGTACCCCGCTCATGTGCCCATGCAGGGCCCTGTCCCAGAACACACTCTCAACCCCTATGCCTACAGTATCTTTCCTCCTATCAGCCTCTGGGCTTCTTTGCTAGAGTGAGGCTCCTCTCTCTCTTCCACTCTGAGGATACTCCTTGTTTCTTTGGAACTCCCTTTCCATGGCAAGCACACTTCCTGTGTTCTCAGCCTCCTATAGTCCATGTTCCTGCTCTGACCCTACCTGGCACCCAGCTCTCTGAAGGTGTCTCTCAGGCAGCTCCTCCCACACTGCCCACAGGGCAAGGTGGGGGCTGGCACTCCTCTTCCACATTCTGTGAGGCTTATGCCATCTGACTTTCCCCTTCTCTGCCTCTCCGGATCCTCCTATAGCTCAGATTCCTTACCAGGCTCCTCACACCACACACTCTCCTTCTTATACTCCACACCTCAGGGCTATCATGCCATAGTTGACTCCAGCATGCAGCAGGACAATTCCTGGTTCCGCACTGAATCAGCTGGCTGTGAGCTGCCTTTCCTTCTAAGCTGCCCCTTGCCTCCTTCTGACTTGAATTAGTTTTAACTTTCTTTCTCCAGCCCTTCTCTGGCTCATTCTTTCTATTCTTCTGAGACTGGGCATAACATTTTCATCTGTTACTTTGTTTTAGGCACATCCATCTTTCCATCCATTGATGATCTAAATACCACCATGGGATACTCAAAAAACTGTATAGTAAATACAGAGTCAGAAAGAGTACCAATGGTATGCCTTCGATGGAAAAGGATCAAGGCATTCTAATTCTGGCAGTTTCCGATAGATGGCCCTCTGGTCATACATGTATAACACAGACTTGGCAGAGACAGCTTGAATACCAAGCTTTCTAGAGGGTGACCTCTCTGGATTCAACTTTTTCTGTCGATGCAGAGGCAGGGAGAATCTGGTGAAAGCCAATGAAGTACAACTGTATCAGGCAATAGGAGACATAAATGTTAATGAACTGTAAATGAGAGAATTAACAAATGTGTGGCAGTACAGAAGGTTCATGGTCCTCACGTCCACTTTTTGATTTTGTGGATGTGGCCTGGAAAACTGGGGTTCATTTTAGTCGATGGCTTTTGATTGTCTGAGTTTTATGTTTATATAAGTCACAGAAACTACTGAGGAAATTCACCCATACCACGGTGAGATGAGTTTCAAAACCGTAGAGCTGCTTGTAAGTGATACCTGTGATGATCTGGTTACAAGTACTTCGGAAGTCCTTGGCACATAACTTACGCTCCCATGTGAGATGAATCAAGCCTCTGAGCGTGACAGGTGAAGTGTTTATCACTGGTGCCGCAGATGAAATGATGCACCTTGCGTAGTGTCAGCAGATTTATTTCCAGGGGTGGTTCCTTCACCAAGGAGCAGATGTGGATTTTGTTTTCCCTTTTGAAAAATAACCTTAGGCGTTTAAAGCATGTGTCGTAGTATTTTCACTGGCAGATAGCTAAAGTGTGACAGCATCAGAGGATAAAATAGGACATGATTTTTGCACTGTTTTAAATTACAGAAACTGGGGGGGGGGGTACTTCTTAAGAATGGAGGCGGGGGCAGCCGAAAGCACGTTGATGAAGTGCTGAACCTTTACTTAGTCGGATCTGTCCCATGGTCTGGGAACTCTGGGAAGTCATGTGTCCAAAAGGGAGAGAATTTTAGCTTTCACAGGGCTAGCTAATTTCAGTCTGTGGGACAATTTCTCCTGAGGAGAATGAAGAATATCCAATGCAGTGGGCCAAATCTCATAGGCAGTACACAGCAGTGCATGAGGACTGTGAATTCAATTTGAAAACTAAGACGTTTTGAAATGGTTCATATCAAACCAAGAAATGAAAAGTCTGGAAGTGTCATCTTCAAGTGGACAAAACAACGGACTGGATATTAAGAGAGGTGTATTTTAGCCTCACTTCTGACACCAACGAGCTTCATGAGAGCAGGGAAGCCTTCAGTTTCCTTCTCTGGAACATTAGACACAGCATTTTCTAGACATTAGTTTTTTTAACAAAGCCAATTTTTCTTTCAGCCAAAAGCTTGGGGCGCCTGGGTGGCGCAGTTAAGTGTCCGACTCTTGGTTTCTGCTCAGGTAGTGATCTCAGGGTCGTGAGATTGAACCCCGCATTGGGCTCCATGTGGAGTCTGCTTAAGATTCTGTCTTGCTCTTCCTTTGCCCCTCCCCCACCACTCTCTCTCAAATAAATGAATCTTTTTTTTTTTTTTTTTTAAAGCGTATGCCTAAGTCTAATATGTAAAATAGCTAAAGACAGAGCCATTCCCCGGGGCTGTGGCCCCCAGCCCCGGACTCCCCGGGAGCCATCCCCTCATGCCCACCACGTGGCATGAGAAGTCAATAGGAACATTTGGAGAGATTGAGAGATGAGAGCTGAAGTCTCTTGAGTTCTAATTTGTTATGGTTGAACATGGAAATCTGTCTTGCTCGATAGGACACCACCAGGAACAACAAGGAATTAAAACAGGGATGGATTAGCACCTAAAGACTTCTTTGGGGAAAAAAAAAAAATCTGGGTTATTTTAACATAACCTCTGATGTTGGAAGAGGGCTCGTGGGACAATCTGGAAATTAGCTTTGAGCTTGACATAAATTTTGAAATCTCTATTTTTCCATCTCCTTCTTGGGGACCCTTGCTTTTGGGAGCCCACAGCAGTTTCTACTTTGCGATGCCTCGTCACACGTGTCATCTCAAGTGCACGTGTGTGAATGTCCTCACTGCTCCCTACTGTCCTGGAGATGGCAATTTGGTGGGGAGCCCACATCGTTCAAAGATTTCATTCTCACCAAGAAAAGGGAAGAGAGTTAACTACCTCTGTTTGAGTCTTGATGTCAGAGGAACATTAACCTTGAACCTTTAGACAAGTGGTCTTCACAAAACTCTCTGTCCTCCTGGTCAGGAACAGCTTAGCCCCACGTATAGAAGGACTTGCAAATTTATACATGGTTCAATTTATGGCCCAAACTCAGACCTCCATGATTCATTTCTGTTACACAGCTCACATGCTCTAAACCACATTCCCTTGTTTTCTCCTCTTGAAATGGAAGGCTGTGGGGAGAGAAGGGAAAGAGACTGATTTGGGGACAGAAGTGGTTCCTTGAAAGGGACAGAGAACAGATGGGCTTAACAAGTCATTATGGATTAAGTCCCAACTTTTTAGATGTTGGAAGGAAACTATGGAAATATTCAGCAGTTTTGTACTTAATCTCTGTATCATCCCCCCTCCCTCCAAAGCACAGTGGTAATTTTATTAAGATAGGAATAAGTTTCAATATGGGATAGGAGCTGATACTGAAATATGAAAGAGAAATGCAAATCTGAGGGAAATACTATGTTGTTGAAAAAACCTATAATGTGTAAGGCTAGGGTGAGGCATTTGTATTTATTACTAGATATAGAAATTTACTTTCCTAGCATTCTATTTCCTTAAAAGGAGGAGAAAGCAGCTACAGGACAAATGTTCCTTTTTACAACTGACAGTTACTTCATATTTTGATTTCTAACTTTATTTTGGTCCCCAAATTAACATTTTTTAGTGTTTCTTTCTGTTCTGCTCCTCTGACCTACCCTGGAAAATTTGAAGAACATTTATTTCTTTTGTTTTTCCACTCTATTAAGGTTTTAAATTTTTTTTCTTAAACTCAAAATATAAAAATAATGATATTTTCAAAATGCGTGTATTGAGATTCTCATTCTCAGTGAGATAACACAATTAGAATTCATAGTTAAGGCGATTTAACTTTCATTTTTTTCAAGTTGTTTACATTATAAATTACCTATGATTTATCATTTATAAATTTACAAAATGTGTGTTTTATGGCTTAGACTCAGGCATCCATGACTCATTGCTAACAAACATAGTTCTTGACAATGACACTTGAGTCTAGAACTCAGAGCCCTTATCCAATGCACCAAGTGTTTGAGCTCAAATCGGCGTCACTTTAGAGGTGTGGAGAGTTAATGCAGCTCCCAAAACCTGTTTTGTTCTCCATCCATAGTCTGTGTTCTTTGACAGTTTGATGCTCACAAGCTCATGCTGAATGTTTTGTTATTCAGTGCGCACTTTATAAAAGCAAGTCTCACTAAACATACGTAGGAGAGGAAAAAAAACAAATCTCACCAAATAGCTGTTTGACAGCAAACGAATATAGTACAACAAAACTTCAGTACTCTTATCTGTTTTGGTGGTGTTATAATCCTGAAGCAATTCAGAAATAAATTTCAGCAGGTAAATAAAATCATATACTGATTTCTGGAACATAGCAGAGTGCAAATGAGAAAAAGAAATATAATCTTCAACACTTTGTAACAATATATTTGCGATGTCTTACACAGAATCTAAAATAAAATAGCTTTCCTTTCTAAGATTAGTTTTTATATTATATCCATAAGCAGATCTTTACAAATATATATATATATACACATTATTCCAAGCCAGGTACTCTTTATAAAGGAGATTTTATTTTTGCCAATATGAAGTGTTCTATAACCCAGTGAGCTACTGCGAGAGAGAGAGAGAGTGCAAAGCGTGCAAAGGCAGGGGTGTGGGGGTGCAGAGGGAAAGGGAGAGAGAATCCCAAGTGGACTCTGTGCTGAGTGCAGAGCCTGATGCAGGACTCAATTTCACGACCCTGAGATCACGACCTGAGCTGAAACCAAAAGTAGGACGCTTAACTGACTGTGCCACCCAGGTGCCCCCCACTGAGCTAATTCTTAAATGCATACTATGTGTCAGGCACTGTTTTCAGCTTGTATGTGTTTTATTTCATTTAATGTTTACAACAACCTTATGAAGTAGGGATTCTTATTACTATAATTTGAGTACATTAAGTAACTTGTTAAAAGTCAGACAGTGATGATGACAAGATTTGAACTCAGGCAGTCTGACTTCCAAACCACCATATTAAGTCACTACACTTTACTCCATGGATTCAAACCAGAGACAGATGATCTCTTTAGGAGTGATCAATGAAAAAAAAAAAAATACATAAAATTTTGTGAAGTATTTCCTCCATCTGAAATAGTTAAGGCTTAAAAATGAAAGAAAAGGAGTCACTTATGATTTTCCTTAACAAAGAATCATCGTCTGGGAGGCAATTTTGATATTTATAAAACCTCAAACTTCCGAATTACTAAAATGTCTGACGGTTTTCTGGAAATGAAGTTTCCTAAAAGGGACAGAGCTTGTTTAACACCAAGGCTACCACTAGAGCATAACAAGTTTCATCTATTTCGGCCACAATGATAGAATATCATGCCACCATATCATACCAGTAACCTCAAAGGATGTCAGGAAACTGTGGAGATCATATACAAGAAGATCATTCAAGTATTTGGGCCTTTCTTCAGAGCTCTGACGTAAATCGGGGAGATCCAGAGGACCACTACTAATCCAGAAGATCCACTTGTGAATTGGATCTTAAAGGACCCCGAAACTTACGGTTCTATGGAAAGTTCTATTAAATCTAGCATCCCCCTGGGGAATCTCATCCACATAAATCTTAGGACTCTAGGTCTTGCTGATCTTCTTACTGGAAGGCACTTGGGGAATTTGGAACTGGAGCAGGTTTCCTGAGGTGCCTGAATCACGGACATTTAGTATTGGACAGAACCTTGGGGATCAGCTTGTCCAACTTTATCATTTTGCCAATGAGGAAACCAAAAAGCAGAGTTTAAAACTTTGGATGCTGTCACAGAACCTGTCAGTGATAAAGTCACCAAGGAAAGCAGGCTCTCTGGCTCTTAGTTTGGAGATTTTAGTTGACTGACTTGGCTTTCATACCCATCATAGCCCCTGGCCTTTTAGACCTGTGGACATGGATCTGGGGCACTTCTTTCTCTGTCCTTTATAAGGCATCTGTGGCTGAGAGGGCCACCCCTAGTTTTGTGGCTCCACGACGGAATGATCAACATCCTGTGAAACAGCATATAACTAAAACACAACGTCGACTATGATGTACAGTACTGCTCGATACTATCTTCATGTTCTTGTACCTTCCGGAACATTGGAGAATATTGTTTATGCTTAAACAAACTATAACCCTAATCTTCATTTTACCTGTCTCTTTAAGAAGGGTGGATGGAGAAAAACAGGATAAAAAAGTAAGTTTTCAACTGTTTACCTTAATCTCAATTTAAATGTAGATTCTGGGGAAATATTCTATTCCCAGGGATGGTCTCCAATAATTGCTACTCGTAAGGGATGAAAAGGAGACAGGTTGAGAGGTTTCCAGGATCCTAAGAAGGAAGCTGCAAATTCATTCTAGTTAGTCCCCAGCTAGCGTGGGGGTGGGGGTGGGGGGGGGACGTCCTACTGAGAGAGCCACGTACCAGGAGCAGCTGCAGCAACAACACCAGCAGAAGCAACACGTGTTGTTGGGTCTCTGGTTTCCAGGCCCTTGAGACACAGCAGGTGTTCCTTCATTTTGTGATTGCTGTCTCTTTCGCATTTCAGCTACTTTCGCACCCAACTGGCTGAAAGAAGAGAGAAAACAGAAGGTCTGAAAAAATTAAAAGAAAGATCCATTGCCTCTGCTGAAGGGAACATAGTTTAATTGGGATGGGAGATAAATGAAGGTAAAAAAAAAATGAATAAGCTTTAGCAGTCAAATTAAAAATTTTCAGCAAAAATTTTTCAGGAGACTATCTTAAAAACCTGAGGGACAAACTTCCACCCTTATCTGCTACATAAAATGATCATAACGACGTCACGTAATCAAAATCAAGTTGGTAAAGTAAAGGAGACAAGGCTGGAAAATCTACGTTTAACTTCTTTCTTTACTCAAGAAGGATTTCATCCGCTTTCCCTGGTGAACAGGTCTAAATGACTGTAGCGGGGGTACATAACTTGTTTCTCCCCTGGTGTTCACTTACAGTCAGGTTCACTGAGTTTTACAAATCAGCTTGCAAGGTTTCTAACTATGTAAAATTGTGAGGAAGATCAAGTTTGTTTCTGGTGTTCTTTCAGCTTCTTTTAAGACATTGCATCTCCATCCGACTCACCCTTCAGGGGCCGAATCTTGATCATATATATTGGCAAAGTGCGTTTTTCGCCGTTAGGAGTCCCTGTTGCAAAGGTAACACTTCCCTTCCCTCCACCACCCCAGATGCGTTTTCATTCAGTAGAGAATTGTGGAAAAATAAAAAGTCATCCAATCCAGGGAAATTACTTTGGTGGAATGTCGGTATCATGGTAAATGAGAAAAATGCTGGGACACAGGATGAACTACCTGTGACCTTATGAAGCAGGCCAAATGAGTTGTCACCTATGTATAGGTGACCTAGGACTTTGTTGAGGATAAAAAAAAAAAAACTTTGAGTAGAATAATATCAATATAGCATGACCTCATGGAAAAGGAATGAATTCTACTGCATGATTTTTTCATAAATATGCAACGTATGTAAATCATATACATACAATGTCATGTGTGACTGTGAGCAATACTTATTAAAACCATCATGTACTTTGGGTTATTTTGGTATTGTGAGCTCATGCTTTAAAAATTATGTTTTTCAAGCACTGACTTTTTTTAAATTGGAGAATAAGGTATGTATTAAAAAAATTTTTCTGTGTTTACATAAGGGAAGTAGTTAAATAATTTTCATGGGCAAATACTTATATATTCTTGTAGCATTTCTAGTTAAAAGGTTATCAGGTATATAATCTACTTCGTTCAGAAGAAAACAGTCAGAGGAAGGAGTGAAATATAAGAAGCAATTAGGTACTGAAATTGATAAAAATAATGATGTTGGACTTAATTAATGACTGGCTAAAGTAAAATCCCATGATTCTCTGTTTAGAACAGTCTAGAAATAAATTTAAGACTACATAAATTAGGGAAATGGAAGGGTTTCCTTCCCACCACTAACAGTTTTTATATGTATGACAGTGTCCCCAGATTGTTCAGTTTAAGAGTCCTTTTATAAACATCTCCAGGCCAATCAGCACCTGTGACACAGTGATCACTCCATCCTCTTTGAAATGCTTTCCTCTCCTGCCTTTCTGGGCACCATACTCACCTATTCGCTCCCTAGCTCACGAGGCACTTCTCAGTCTATTTTGTTCTTTCCTTTTCTCGTCTCTCACCTCCAAACTTTGGTTGGCCACAATACTCTGTCCCTAGAATGCTTCTCTGTCATTTTTTGGATGAACTCATTGAGACTTTTACTGGACCTACCTGCTTCCTGTTCAGAATTCTCAAATTTACAAGTCCAGTAAAGATGATTTTCCCGAATTCAGGACTCATCTATCCAACTACCTACCTGACGTCTCCCCTGGGCTTTCTCAACTTGGCATCTCAGGCACATGTTCCAATCCGATGCTCTTTCCTCCTCCACCGACCCGTTCCTCCCACAATTCTTCCACTTTCCGTAAATGAAAAGCCTTATCTAATTATTCAGACCAAGGGGGGAGAAAACCAAAAACCTGTGGAATCATCCTAGACTCCCCTCTTTCATTCAGACCTCACATCAGCAGACCAGCGAATGTGAGGCCTCGTTACTGTCCCCTCGCGCTCCATTCTGTTCTCGCTACTCCTCATCTCTTCTCTTCTCTTCCTATTCCATTCCCGTCTAGTCTCAACACAGCAGCCACAGTGAGTCTTCTAGAACATAAGTAGGTGATTTCAGCAAAGATTCTTCCACCCAAATCCACTCTAAATCTTCCAGTGGCTTCCCATTTTACTCAGAGTCAAAGCCAATGTTTTTGCACTCTGGTCCTTTATCGCTTCTCTGAATGCATCTCCTTTTCTCTCCTCCTCGCTCACTCTGTTTAACCAAAATGGCCTCCTTGCTGTTCCTCAACCATGCCTGGTACAGTCACATGTCGGGGCCCTTGCACTGGCTCTTCCCTCAGTGCTTGACTTCATCCTTACTCCTATGTTACATTCTCAGGGGAACCTTCCCTGCTACTTTATTTAAAATCACCCCTCCCTTACTCTACCCCAAGCATAACCTATCCACCCTTGTTTGTCTAACCAACTAGAAAATAAGTTCCATGAAGGTAGAGATTTTTGTCTATTCTATTCATTGTAACAATGCCTGGTACATAGTAGATAACATAAAAATGCTTACTGAGTGCTGAATTTTATAAGCAACTTCATTGATGACAAGAAAAGGACAATAAACTCTATCACATCCAACACTGAAAATTATTAATTTCCTAGCCAATGCAATAAAATAAGAAAAAGTAAATAAGGGTTGAAGGAAAACACACATTTTAATATTTACAAGTGATATGGTTGTCTACAAAGAAATTCCAAGAGATTACATGAAGTTATCAGAGACAGTTCATGGAGGATACCAGGTTAAGCTTCAAAAATCAATGCCTTTCTAAAATACTACCAATAACTAATTAGAATATATCAAAGAAAGAAAGGCATCATGCAAATGAATTATATAAATGAAAACAACTGGCACTATTTCTAACAAAAGTTGTGCAAGAACTTTCTGAAAATATTACAAAACTTTATCAAAAAATACAAAATAAACCTGGATAGAGATAGGTTATTTTCTCAAGTGGGGAAATGGGGTATCTTCAAAGTGTTAGTTGTCCCAAATTATTCTATAAATTCAGTATGACTGTAATAAAAATTCTAATTTAATCATTCATGGAACTCAACAAAGGGATTCTAAAATTTATGTGGAAGAATAAAAGGGCAGAAATAAACCAAGATATCTCTGAGAACAAGAACAAGTGGTGATGTCATGTCAATAATACGAAACAATAACAATTATGACAGTATGTCATTGGTAGGGGAATACATAAGTAGATCAGTAGAAGGAATCTATATAGAGCTGAGACACACACTCAGGCATATATGCAATCATGGCTTAAATTAGAGGACATTTCCATTATCATTCAGAAGAAGTTCAATACCCGGTGTTGATACAATTTGATTTAAACATGAAAAAAACTACATCTTTAAGCTATAACACACACACACAAACTTCAAATGAATTGGGATAGGTGTTACAAACAATTATAAAACTCTGATAAAAAATATAGAGAAATGCTTTTATAGTTTCAGGGCAGGAAAAGGATTTCTTATGAGACTAAGGTAAAAAGGAAAATATTATTTTTGATATAGTCTAATTTATCAAAAACCTTTGAACAAATAAGGATAACATAAATAAAGTGAAAAATGAAAACCGGACTAGAAGATACAAAGGATTATTATCTGTAATACAGAAGTAACACATCACAGTTGAAAAATACAAATAACCTAATAGAAAAATGGGCAAAGGAGATGTGTGGGCAGTTTACAGAAGAGGAAAACATAAATGCCCCAAATTAGATTAATAAATGCTCAAAACCAGTAATCAGAGAAATTCAAATAAACAATTATTCCATAACCAATTTCCCCACAGTTAAAAAGTCACAGGGCACCAAATTTTGAGAGAGGATGTGGGTAAACAAAAAGCTCTCATACAATCATTTTGAAGAATAATATTGGCTACATAACAATGTAGCTAACAAATTCCACTCTCCTATTTATACATTGGAGAAACTTTCACATATGCATAGGAAGACATTAATGACGGTATTTTTAATAACTCCAATGGGAAACAATCTATATTTTCATCTTTTCAGGAATAAATAAAGATGGGGATCTTGTTATATGATGATACATAAAACAACACTTAAAACGGATAACTTAGACCTATAGGATTCAACGGGGAGATCGTAAAATAACACTGAATGGAAAAAACAGCTGTAAAATATTAAATATAGCCTGTATTATTAACTTAATTTTCATAAATACACAAAACAATACCTTTTATTTCCAGATAATATATATAGTAAAGTAATAAAAGCATGAACTAGAGCCATGACTTTGGATGCTTCTGGGGGATAATGATGGGCATGTGATTGGAAAAAGAGGGATTTATAACTTTATCTGATCATTTCTTTTACAAAGACCTGAAGCAATAACAAAATATTAGTATTTGTTTAATTGGAGTATTGCATGCAGGAGTATTTATTATCTTTTGTACTTATTTATATTTTTTTCTTCAGAACCCCCCGCTCCCCCCACATACACATATACATAAATACAACACAGCTTTATACCAGACAGAGGTCCTTATCTATATCTTATCCCGGAAGTTTGCAGAAAGATTCAATCACCTTCTTGAGAATTGAATACCTTCATTTTCTCACTGTTAAATATCCAATTTTGAAAAATTCATAGAGAAATGTCATGTTGGGTGCAACCGTGTAGTTTAAAAGCATGGAAAAGGAGTTCAAATAATATGGTAGATTTGCAGGACTTTTCACTGTTTTCTAAGTCCTTTGGCTCATTAGAAAAAAAAAAAATCACAGGGGCGCCTGGGGGGCTCAGTCAGTTAAGCGTCTGCCTTCAGCTCAAGTCATGATCCCAGGGTCCTGGGATGGAGCCCTGGTCGTGCTCCCTGCTCAGAGGGGAGCCTGCTTCTCCCTCTGCCCTTCGCCCTGCTTGTGCTCTCTCTCTCTTTTTGTGTCAAATAAATAAATAAAATCTTTTAAAAAATTAAAAAGAAATTACAGGCGAATGCCTTCTCTGTGCTTTTCTGAGGTAATTGTGTGTGTTGTGTCATCAATATTTTCCTTCTGACAAAAAAAAAGAGAAACTACTACTCACTGATTTCTCTTGTGTAAATACCCATACCATTTGGAGCAGGTTGCTCCTATTTTTCTGACTGATCTGTATGTGTCCCTGAACACCAGCAGTTCGGTATTTATACTCTGTATTGTATCAACTGGGTTTGGAGTCTACACTTCTCCTGGGCTGTCTGGCATACAACTATATATAAGAAAAACAGTCTGTTGTCATATTTTGCTACATAGCTGCACTGTCCAAAGAATTACACACACAGAGGGGGAGGAAAAACTACTGAGAAAGCTACTTAGTGACAGGACTTTCTCTGGTTGAAGAGCCGAGGCGAATAGCGGCTATTCACAGCCTGGAATCCTTACTTGCATCTACTTCCTGTGTGTCCTTCTAAACAGTGGTACTTAACGATAATTCACGGGATTTAGCTGTAAATACAGAAGGGAAAATCTGTATAACTGTTATAGTTTTCTTTTCTAGAGGTAACTGATTCTAGTTTCAAGCAAAACAAATTTTCTTAATGTCATAAAGGAAAAAAGAAGAAAAAATGTTTTGCAAAAGGGTGCATAACCAAGGACTAAAACTCAAACAATTTTGAGTATGGGGAGGCCAATTCTTTTTTCCTCCACTCAAACTCCCTAGGGAGATAGACTGTCAAGAAACTAATTAATTTCGCAGGCTAGAGGAGAATGAGGCAGGGGAAATTGGTTTCTCCTTTGCAGAGAAGTACATACTTGTGCACAAAATTAGGACTTCAGACTCTGAGCTGTGTGGCTCTGGAAGGGCCCATGACCCAGGGGCACAGCAGGGCTGGGAGCATGGATAGTGGCATCCCAGACTGCTCCTCTCACACTGGCCACCTTGGAAAACACTTCATTTAGTTCTTATAGTGAGGTACTGGGAAAGCTGTTACAGAATAAAGATTAATCCTTGAGCATCATCATTTCCCCCTCAAAGCTTCGGTAAACTTATTAGCAAGGTAAACCAATAAATCCGAGGTAGTGATGAGGGAGGGCTTTTTGTTGTTTGGGGGCATTACTTGTATCTTTCAAGAAGTAAGGAGGACATTTGATCTCATTTCCACCTGACCACAGTTTTACTCCATGTTGCTTTTTCCCCTTTTCCAGGATCACGTGCAATGATCAAAAACCATCTTTACACAACAAAAGTAAAAATCAACAAGTGGGACTACATCCAACCATGAAAGCTTCTGCACAGCAACAGAAATAATCACCAAAATGAAAAGGCATCTTACAGAATGGGAGAAAATACTTGCAACCATGTATCTGGCAAAGGGCTTAATTTCCAAAATATATAAAGATCTCATGCAACTCAATAACAAAAAATAACAACCCAGCAAAAAAAAAAAAAAAAAAATGGGCAGAGGAACTGAATAGGCTTTTTTCCAAAGAAGACACTCAAATGGCCCGCACATTCATGAAAAGATACTCAACATTACTAATTATCAGGGAAATGCAAATCTAAACCACAAGGAGATATCACCTCACACCTGCTAGATTGTCTATTAACAAAAAGTCAAGAAATAACAAGTATTGTTGAGGATGTAGAGAAATGGGAATAGTGATGCACTGTTGGTAGGAATATAAATTGATTTAGCCACATGAAAAACATGAAAGTTTTGAAGTATGGTGGTTCTTCAAAAAATTAAAAATAGAATTACCATCTGATCCAGCAATTCCATTTCTGGGTACATGTCCAAAGCAAATAAAAACAGGATTTAGAAAAGATACCTGAACTCCCATGTTCATTGTAGTTGCATTATTCACACTACCCAAGATATGGAAACCAACCTTAGTGTTTGTCAATGGATGATGGATAAAGATGTGGTGTGTTTGTGTGTATGTATGTGTGTACACACACACACACACACGTATATGTATGTACACATATGATATATGTATATACATATGTAAAATTGAATATAATGATATTCCACTCATATATATTCCATACATATATATGTATATATGTATGTAAAATGGAATATTATTCAGCCATGAGAAAGAAGGAAATCTTGCCATTTGTAACAACATGGGTGGACCTTGAGGGCAACATGCTAAGTGAGATAAGGCAGACAGAGAAAGACAAATATTGTTTGTTGCCCCTTTTATGTGGAATCTAAAAAAGCTGAACTTGTAGAAACAGAGTAGAATGGTGGTTCAGGGGCTGGTGGTGGAGGAACTGGGGAGATGCTGGTCAAAGGATACAAACTTGCAGTTAGAACATGAGGAAGTTCTAGAGATCATAACGGCATTGTGCTTATAGTTAACAATACCGTATTACATACTTCAAAGTTGCTAGGAGACTAGACCTTAAATATTCTCACCACATAGAAGAAATGATAATTATGGGACATGATGGAGGTGTTAGCTAATGCTACAATCGTATTGCAATATATAAATGTATCAAACCAACACTTGTACACTTTACACTTACACAATGTTATATGTCACTTATATTTCAACTGGAAAAATATCTTCACAGTTTGAGCAATGAACAAGATGAAATTTAAAAAGATAAATATAAGGATATGAGCTTGGATCTAAAAAAAACTTTGTAAGACAAGTATGGGAGAAACATGGAGTACAAGGAGCATATGAAAAATTTTAGGTGATTTACTGGACAATAAATTCAGTATTAATAGTACAATGTAAACAAAATAGTTAATGAAAACTTAGAATGCATTAATAGAAGCATGTTTTCTAAAACAAGTTTTCTAAGCTGGTGATGGGTCTTCTCTGGGCTGGATAAATGGTTGTGTTTAATCCCAGTCACCACAAGTTAAGAAAGAAACTGAAATATGTTCAGAAGACTAGAAGGAGGAGAACTAAAACAAAACAAAACAAAACAAAAAACCAAAAAGTCTCATAAGAATACTATTTTTAGAACAAAGGTGTTTGCTCTAATGAAGAAAAAGAAAATCTGAATCATACTTCTCTAATATTTGAAGTGATATCATGTAGGAGAAAATACAGATCTGCTTTGTAGGATCCCAAATGTTAGAAGATGGATTGGCGAATAGAAACAATTAAGACTCTTGCTTCCTTACTTTCCATATAAGGATCTGATACTCAGATGAGATCTTCATTTACCTTTGAGGTTGGTATCAAGCCATGTATTCTTGAGCATTCAAATGGAGGCTTGACAACCCTTTGAAAGAGGCTGATGTACAGAGGCCTCAATTTTACATGGATGGTTAGCGTGGAGCCCAACATGGGCCTTGAACTCATGACCTTGAGATCAAGACCTGGGCTGAGATCAAGAGTCAGACACTTAACCGAATGAGCCACCCAGCCTCCTGAGACAGAAAATATCTTAGTTCTGAAGTTACTATTCTGGAAATGGCCTGCCCAAGCTAACTACTCTCTTCAAAATACAGTTGGGAGGGAGAGGACAACCCCTGTTTTTATCAGTTTCTACACTCTTGTAGATCATATTGTCAGTTCTTGAGCGTTGACTAATATTATTCTTCATCTCTTTTGTTTTTATATTGTTTCCCAATAGAATTGTAAAACTCTTAAGAGAAAGGAGAGAAAGAAAAAATATATCTCATATATATTGGTTTTCCTGGAATCTAGCAGTAATTTCTGTCAATAGTAGATGCATAATAAATATTGAATATTGTGACAGTGAATATGGTAGATTTCTCAGATTATTAAAAAAAAAATCTACTTTCCCAAGGCAGAGATTTCAAATTTTTACATACAATTCTTATAGCTCTAAGACATACTGTCAAGTTTGAACAGTGTTCTTTATCCTTTCCCAAAGTGTCCCTTTGGGATTGATAATAATAGAACACCTCAGTACATCATTATTACTGTAAAGGTCAAATGGGTTGAATATGTAAAATGCTTGGAACAAATCTTTATACATATCGTAAGCACTCAATAAGTGACAGTCCTCTCAAGATAGCACTGGAAAGAACTGTTCCTAATGTTGCCAGAAAGTTGGTGTGGTACAATGTTTTCAAGCTACAGATGTTGAAGATTTCCATCACTATCTTCTTGCTGAGAGATCATTTCTTATAGGGTGGGTTGTCAAATTTTTGTACCCATTGGGTAGAATCTCCCTATCTCAGGGATCTACACAAAGGCTTACTCAGTGAAGAAAGAATACTAATAGTTTGGTTTTTCATTTCACCACTAACACTGTAATTTTTATCACATGTAAATGAACGGAGTCTCAAGTGACTCATAGTACCCACAATCAACTCCTTATCCAACAATCAAACTTCATTATAATTGCCACCATCTTCTCATGTTTAGTGAAAGCATTTAGTTTTGCCATATAGTCATTGATTCCATGTTTAGCCCCAAAAAGGTACTTGCTAAATAAGCCAAATTCGTGAGGCCTTCTTTAGCACCGGGGTGGACAAGGAAGCAATTCACTATGTACAGATATCTATTCCTGGTTGTGATGTATTTTCCCTGTGAAGGAAAACAACTCCGCCCTCAATTTAACATTTCTGATAACTACTCTGCTTCACCCAAGCCAGCATTTATCTATGTGACAGAGCAAGCTTTCAATGTCATTTCCAGTCTCAAGATATGTTTATCTAAAAAGAGTTGTATCCAAACTAGTTTTTGCTTTTTGCAGGGGTGGGGGGTCAAAGGGGCTACTTTTTGTGTTTTCAAAAACACCATTTTTATGATTACATTAAAACTACGAGGAATTTGAGAAGTAATCTCTGTGCACTCAGAGGGAATACTCCTGAGAATGTGATTCTGGTCAATACTTTGGGTTGTTAGGTCTGACTCCATCAGTAAATATATCCATGTATTTCGTTTCTTAGGTGATATATAAAGCTCACTAAAATGTCACATTATGTTGAGTCTGCAATTCTCTCTTCATGTTGATAATATTTTCATATGTATTTATAAGTATGTAAATATATGTAAGATTAAATATAGTCACTGCTGTGTCTTCCTTTACCTTTAAAGTAGAGAATCAGATCAGTGTCAGTCCCTCTCCTTGTTCTGGCTCCTGTGCATCTACAGGACACATTTAAAAGCATTATTTGACAGGGTTATTTTATAAGGGCACTCGGACAGCATGGATGCTAGTTTTTGTCCTCAGAAGATTCACCCATTTTGATTCCACAGGACATCACAATTTCTTATCCTATGATTCTGGCCTTCTATCAACTTTCCATTTTTTTCTTTTGACTATGCTTTTTAAAGTGTAGTGGCTTGGAGGAGGAGAGATCTGGACTAGAGTCATAGGGGTCTGGCTTGTCCTGGCCAGGCGGCAGTGGGTAAGTTACTTAACCTCTGCCGTTGTCTGTAAAATGGGGAAATGGTATTCACTTCACTCAGTAGTTGTAAGGAAGGGAAAGCAAAGCATATTTATTGCTATTATGACTAGTAACCTTAGCAGTGTGCCAAGTGAACAGCATTCACTAATCTGTAATCACAATCACAATACTTGTTCTTATTAGTCCCAGACAACTTCTGTCTTCATGTTTACATGAAGATTTTTCTTCAAAATTTTAAGATGGGTTTTTAAATATAACTGCCAGGGTGATTGATGGACTTGGTAATTGCCAAGGTTCTCATACAAAGAGTTAAAAACCAGGTCTCTGGGCACCTGGGTGGCTCAGATGGTTAAGCGTCTGCCTTCAGCTCAGGTCATGATCCCAGGGTCCTGGGAACGGGTCCCGCATCGGGCTCCCTGCTCAGCGGGGAGTCTGCTTCTCCCTCTGCCTGTCTCTCTCTGTCTCTCATGAATAAATAAATAAAATCTTAAACAAAACAAAAAAAAAAACAGGCCTTTGCCATTCATAGTGTGGTCCATGGATCAGCACCATTGCACCCCCTGGGAGGTTGTTAGAAATGAGGATCTCACACCCCACCTCAGACTTAGTGGATTTGATTTTACATTTTAACAAGATTCCCTGATGATCCATATAACCAGTAAGGCCTGAGAAGCACTGATTCAGGCCACACTAAGTTGTGAACTTGGGGCACTGTGATCAGTGTGTAGAGATATATCCAGGAGTCAGAAAGACACGGTATGTTCGACCTAAACACAAAGTGGGAGGAAAAATCAGTCACAAAGAGCTTGTTGAAATACTACCCCTTCGATGCTCATCTCACTTACCATCCCCTCTGTCTTCTACCCATTGGGGCAGAAGTAAGCGCTTCCCTCTCAGTGTTGACCCAGTATTGTGCACCTACCATTCTGCGTTGTAATTCGTGGGCAAGCCTGTTACATTACTGGACTCTGACATCCTAAAGACTCTCACTCTTTTTTCTCCTGGCAGTCTCTGCCAGACCAGCCTATGGGAAGGTACTTAGCAATGCTTGACCTTCTTTGATCTGCAATTTCATACCGTTTTATAGTTTTGCCTTTTGTGAGTTCTTCCTACAGGAGCATGAGCTCTTTGAGGGCAGAGGCTGGGCCATTCATCTTGGTAATTTTGATACACATAAAGGAGTAATTATGTGTCTCAATTAAGCTCCCACTGAGAACTGAAATTTTGTGAGATAGATCAAGTGTTCCACTCCACATAGAACCATCTCTCTATTTTGGTCAGAAGAAAAAAGTTAATTTAAGGAGGAGAAATGTCTCTCATAAAGTTTATCCCATTTTTTTCTTCTTAAAATGTTGGTATCTACTACTGTTTGCATACTTTGGAATATAATAAAAGCCAGTATTTAATTTTACACATAAATTTAAAAATCAGTGATTTCAATATTAACATCATCAACATGATAGTGGTGAAAAGCACCATATTTTCCAGGAACTTCATCACATATAAGCTTGAGAACCAGTGAGCTCAGTCAATGTGTGTTAAAGAAGTGAGATAAGACAAAGAGAAGGTGTCTTTCTAGCATAGGTGCGTAGACAGGTTCCCCAACAGAAGTCAGATTTGCTCAGTTAATATGAAGAGGAAGGTCACTCAATTACTTAGCAACAGCAGAAAGTCTAAAATACCAATACAGACGAAGTAGAACTTTAAAAAAAAAAATCCACTCTTTACCTGACTTATTCAGGCTTGGCTTTAGTTTAGAATAGCAGCATTAGCTTAGGGTGAACATTATAGAAATGGGACTAAACCTTTGCCATAAACACTGCATGTTGACAATGAGAATCCTCAGCACGGCCCTGTTACTTTCATTGTGCCATTCTAGAAAACACCATTGATTAATATGGAATCATCATGTGTTGACTTAGAGAAGCAGTAACAGCACTTTCGTCTATGTGACATATTCATTTTGGGAATCACTGAATTGCTTTTCAGAGAGCAGACACACTTATTACCGCAATTCACATAAAAAAGATAATAAGCAAAGTTAAGGGGCGCCTGGGTGACTCAGTCGGTTGAGCATTTGCCTTGGGCTCAGGTCCTGATCTCAGGGTCCTGGGATGGAGCCCCATGTGTTGGGCTCCCTGCTCAGCGGGAAGTCTGCTTCTCCCTCTCCCTCTGCCCCTCCCCCACTCACTCTCTCTCAAATAAATAAAATCTTTTAAAAAAAGATAAGCAAGTTAACAGAAGGAAAAAAAAGGCAAACTGTAAACAGAAAAAAAAATCAGTAGAGAAAACAAAATCACATTTGAAAAGGGTATGCCAGAGACTGTTTCTCCCAATAGTAATTATTCATATAATTATTTAAGATAGTTACACAAACAGGGATAATTGCTATGGAAATTCAATACAGAGCAATGTCTAAATAAACACATTAAATTGGAATAAAGGGATAATACTACGTGGAAGCATCACCAGAAGAGACAAAACACAAACTATACCCCACTTATGTTTGTGTTTATCATAATATCCCTATATGCAATCCAAACCTTTCTCTACAACCCAAGCCAATGTAGGTTACCTCGGATTCTCTCTTGTACTTCCTAATACTTTCTATATCGAAGAACAGCTTAACTCTACCACCTCCTCAGATATATTCAGCATATCTATTCTTTCCAAAGCTACATTCCGTATATATTGTCTCACACTAACAGACATCTATAGAAGAAGGAACATTTAAAGACACAATCCAGTAACCAGAAAATTTTTTCAAAAGCTGGCCTGTGTTCTACTCAAGGTAAAAATTCATTGAAGAGGATTTATGGTCACCTTTCCCTATAGCACATTATTAGGTCTGTTTAATCAAGACAGTTACTTCCCTTCACTCTGCCTTCAACATACTCATGTTCAGCAACATGGTCCTGTCAGAAAATTCATACCACCTCATCTCAATTTCCTTGTTTTGTTTTTTTAACGAATTCACCAAACTCCAGGAAGTACACAAGTGATGGAATCAATTCAGCCAGCACTCTTCACTCACACAGCAAAACATTTTTACTCATTCCAGGAAGAGCGGGCAGCAGTTACTAGAAAAGCTAAGCATGATGAGGGAATAAAGGCTTTCCCGAAGCCCTTGACACAGATATTCCCAACCTCCCACTAAGTACCCTCTGAAATACAGAAAAGAGAGAAGAAGTAGAGTGACAGGTTTTATTTTTTTTTTTTTGAGGGGGGAAGCATAATTATTCTCCATCCTCATATATTCACCAAAGAGCACTGGTAATGAGAGGAACTCCATTGGTTTGTTTTTTAGCAAAGAATAACTCTGGGGGAAGAAGTAGATATTAGCAGTGATATCCAGAAAATAATCAGGTAAAATGGACATGGTAGGTATCTAATTGACAATTTTAGGGTTGTTGTATAGATATTAAATGATAACTCTATACAAAGAAATATGTGTATACACATATATATGGTACTGTATGTATATATTTATACATGTATGTACATATATACATGTGTATGGTATACATGTGGTTTATATGGTATGTGTGTATGTATGTGTGGAGAGAGAGAGAGAAACTAAGCACAGTCTTGAGCACATAGTTAAGTACTCAGCATTAGCTATTCACGCTATGATAACACTGTCATAATTCCTACTTCACCTCTGACCCTTTGCCATCCCACTAATCCTCTGGATTAGAAGAGTGACTCGCACACTATTGGTAGTGAAGGACTAGGGTGTTTTTTTGTTTTGTGTTGTTCTTTTTAATGTTAACAGAGGTTACTTCTCCTTCCCTCCCTCCCTTCCTTCTTTCTTCCCTCTTTCCTTCCTTCCTATTAAGTAAGCTCTAGGCTCCATGTGGGGCTTGAGCCGACAACCCCAAGATCAAGAGTTGCATGCTCTACCAACTGAGCCAGTCAGGTGCCCCTCTTTTGTTTTTTGTTTTTAAATTTCCAATCAGCCATGGAGCAATACTTTGGTCAAACACAACAAAAACAAATAATAAAATGGGGAAAAATGCAATATAAAGCAACAATTTGTTTTTATTATTAGATTTAATAGACATAAAATTACTCTGTCAAATTTGCTCTAAACATTTCTAAAAGCTTACTCTCGATTGCATTATTTACTTTGTTATGGACCAATAACAAATGTTTTGCAAACCAGCGCAGGAATCACATGTGATCACACATTGAGTAGCAATGTTCTAACACTTAATTGTCTGTACCCGATGTCAGAACTAGCATTGTTAGGGAGAATATACTCTATTGCAGGAGTTGAAAATTCAGATTAAAGCTCTATCTCTTACTCTGTGAGCAAGTTACCTAACTATTTTGAGCTCTAGGTCATGCAATTATGAGATCAGGATAATAACATTACCTAATAATTCACCAAAATGTATGAGATTAAATGAAAAGATCCCTATAATAAGCACAGCGCTGGGCACACGGTGAGCTCTCAGTTTTTGGTAATTACACTGATTTGTATGCTTTTGTCCTTTCTCTATGAATGTTTTGAAGAGAAGGGTACTGTCGAATTACTATATGTATCTTCAGTATCTAAGGCAGTGCCCCACTGTCATTAGCTGCTCAGTTAATGCTGAGGGTAATGATTTGTCGTGTAGGAACAGAAATATTAGTATACTTCGGAGAGTGAGAATGTATCAAAAATTCACATGCTGTTGGAAAAAATGCTACTACATTGCTCTATTCCACATAATTCATAAACCATTAAAATACTAAAATATAAAACACACTGCAGTTATTATAGGTTGCAGCAAAAGTCAGCCTCATGAAGTAGGGCTTCTGACATTGTGTTACTGCGTTAGAGAGAAATGGATTATATAATTAAATAGAAGTGGGATGCAGATAATTATTTTAAAAAATTTTAAGACTATTTTTTTGAGAGCAGTTTTAGGTTTACAACAGAATTGCAAGGGAGGTACAGAGATATCTCATATACCCCCCACACATGCATATCTTCCCCATTATCATCATTCACCAGAATGATGAGCTTACACTGACACATCATAATCACCTCAAGTCCACTGTTTACCTTAGGGTTCACTCTTAGTGTTTAATATTTCATGGATTTGGACAAATGGGTAATGACATATATCCATCATTGTAATATCGTAAGAGAATTTTCATTACCCTAAAAATCCCCTGTGCTTTGCCTATTCATCCCTCCCCTTGCTCTCCACCCCTGGCAACCACTCATCTTTTCACTGTCCCCATAGTTTTGCCTCTTGCAGAATGTTTTACAGTGCAAACCGTACAGTATGTAGCCATTTCAGATTGGCTTCTTTCACTTAGTGATACGCATTTGAGGTTCCTCCATGTCTTTTCATGGCTTGATAGCTCATTTCTTTTTAGAGCTGAATAATATTCCATTGTCTGGATGTATCACAGTTTATTTATACATTCATCTACTGAAGGACATCTCAGTTGCTTCCAAGTTTTGACAACTAGGAATAAAGCTATTATAAACATCGTGTGCACGTTTTTATGTCAATATAAGTTTTCAGCTCCTTTGGGTAGATACCAAGGAGTGTGATTGCTGAATCATACGGTAAGAATATGTTTAGTTTTGTCAGAAGCTGCCAAAATGTCTTCCAACGGGGCTGTGCCATTACACTCAACCAGATTTTTTTTTTCTTTGAGCAGTTTTTACATAGGTTCTCATGCAGCCTTCAAAACAAACCTGTGAGGTAGATATTGCCGCTTTATATCTAGGGAAACTGAAACCAGAGAGATTAGTCCCTGGTATCCAGCTGGTACCTGGTATAGGTTTAAACTTAAGCCTGCCTATCTCCAAAGTCTGTGATCCTTCTTTCTTTATTAGTAATTCCTAGGCAATGCGCTCTAGCACAGATTTGTAGGGCAAACCTCCGATAGGATCCAAGAAGTGACCAGAACCTGATAACAGCCCTCTTGTAAATCTCTCTGCCAGGCAATGGGCGTATCCCAGATGCTCCAGAAAGGCTGGATAGTTCAGTCCATCCATGATGCATGATTTTGTCAATCTCTTGTGATTGTCTACACTTCTGTTTTTTTCCACAGTAGAGTTACATTATTTTATTCAGTGAAGAAGCCTATAAAAGCCTTTATTTAAATACCTGTTGGAAATACTTGTTCCTTATAGAAATAAATTTATAATACTTGGTTTTGATTTCATATGAACTGTGAAATATCTGATACAAAATTAAAAATATAAAGATCGTGATTTGCAATTGAAGGTTTACAAATCTAGAAAATCAATGAACATGCATACATTAAATTCCTATATGTACAGCTCATATCAGTCTAAAGATGGTGTCATGTTTTTCATCTTGATGGCCCATCAGTTTTCATTAAGTTGGTTACAGTGGAAGTTTTTAGGTTGGTTTGCAGTAAAAGGGCATCCCCTTCACTGTAAATACATCTCCCGAGGGGCTTCTAAAATATTTCAGAGGGCAGCTGGGTGGCTCAGTTGGTTAAGCGTCTGCCTTCAGCTCAGGTCATGATCCTGGAGTCCCCGGATGGAGGCCCAGCATCTAGCTCCCTGCTCAGCAGGGGAGCCTGCTTCTCCCTCTGGCTCTGCCCCTCCCCCTGCTTGAGCTCTTTCTCTCTCTCTCGCTCTCTCTCTCTCTCTCAAGTAAATAAAATCTTAAAAATAAATAAAAATAAATAAAATGAAACATTCCAGAAAACAAGATAAATGTTGTTTCACTACAATTACCGTAAGGAGAGGTATCACTCATCTTCTGTGCAGCCATCGATTCTGCTCTACTCTCTCTTCTTGTTCTCTTCCTCTTCAAGCCCTGCCCAGAAGAGGCAGTTCCTGGCTTTTTATCCAAACAGGCTTGTTCCACTTGAGAAAGTGTTATTAGCATCTGCTACTTCTCTAGTCTTATCTTGAGGTGCCACAGGCATGCCTGTGACAGCTGGAGGCTATTCTGTGAAATTTTCAGAGGGGTTAGCAGTCAGGATCCCAGGAGGTAACGGATGGCACAGTCAGGTTTAAAGAGTGTTTAATAATGGGTTGCTTAAAAAGGGTGTGTGGGGGGGAAAGGAGGGAGATCCCAAAGGACAAGGCAGTATTCTGGAGAACAGGTGACAGGTATAGGTAATATAAGTGATGTTATGGTTCCTAGTCATGCAGGTACAAGGAGAGTAAAATGGTTAAGAGACTGGGACAGGCCTTCTGACCAAAGCTGTAATCCGAGGTAAATCAAGAGAAGCAGGCAGCTCAGGTGACTGTGCAGGAAGTAATATCCCAAGCATCCCTTCTGCCTTCCTTTGACCTCCTGCCATGCTCCATATTGGCCAAGCTCTTCAATTGAGGCCATACTGATCAGTCTCCTGGGACACAGGAGGCTAGAGAAGAGAGAATATTCTAGAGGGACAAACGGTGGCTATCCACCATCGATGGCGGCTCTGTTGGCCCATGTTCATGTGTGTTCTGTGTTCTCACTGACTGATGACAAAATGTACTGAAAGGGGTTCAGTTCAACGATCCTTACTGAATGTTGCTAAGTATGTCATCCAGACCTAAAATAAGGAAGAAATGAAACTCAGACCTATCTCAGTAGGTGAGTTAGAATTCAGATATATTTTAAGACTATTAAGATGAGAGTTTCTTGTCACTCTTGAAATATAAGAAGGAATTGTTTTCCCAACATTTAAAAAAAATCTTTTTTTTTAAAGATTTTATTTCTTTGACAGAGAGAGACACAACGAGAGAGGGAACACAAGCAGGGGGAGTGGGAGAGGGAGAAGCAGGCTTCCCGAAGAGCAGGGAGCCTGATGCGGGGCTCGATCCCAGGACCCTGGGATCATGACCTGAGCCAAAGGCAGACGCTTAACGACTGAGCCACGCAGGTGCCCCATTTAAAAAAATTCTTGAGGAGGAAATGAACCTTACTATCCCGAAGAGAAGAGCTATCCCTATTTGTAACACAAATTTATGCAATCTTCCGTTTCCAAAGTTAATAGTGTTTTCTATGGCTTGTTGCATAACAATTGGCTGTTGGCTGTTCATTTACACAGGAGTCTGCACAACCCGAAGTCAGCAATGGTCTGTTGATCCCAAGTCAGTGTTTCTGAGTTTTGTTTTTTTTTTTAAGATTTTTTATTTATTTATTTGACAGAGAGGGACACAGCGAGAGAAGTAACACAAGCAGGGGCGGAGGGAGAGGGAGAAGCAGGCTTCCTGCCGAGCAGCGAGCCCAATGTGGGGCTCGATCCCAGGACCCTGGGACCATGACCTGAGCAGAAGGCAGACGCTCAACGACTGAGCCACCCAGGTGCCCCAGTGTTTCTGAGTTTTAACAGGCAGACAAAATCGATTCCACCTGAGTAATATTCCTCCTAACAATCCATGCCCTTCATTTTGTTTGGCTCTGCATCCCTTGTTTTAACCAGTCACATAAGATAGGTTATATAGAACGTTATTCATTCTCAACAGCTTCCTCACTACCGAAGTCCCTGTCAAAGCATGTCAGAAATATTTGGAACTCTCTAGTTAACATATTGAAATGACTATGGAGTAAAATGGAAAAAAAAAGTGTTTCCTTAATTCTGTAATTGGCAGGAAAAGGCTGCCTTCCCAGTTACCAGGTATACAGATGTTACAAACAGGATACAGTTTATTAGAAATTCCTCCTTAGCCTTAGTAAATTGGTTGTTGTCGGCAATCAAGAGTCTCACCATTAATTGGGTTGGTGATATTTTGAAAAGGATTTTTGTATGTACAGCAGTCCATGGTTGGTATCCAAAATAGACTATCTATTGGTTGATTGATTGTTTGACTTTCATATGGAAACCTCAGTTTGGGAAAGGAACTAAAATCTATTCTTTGAGTTTTCCTTTTGAAGTACACCATTAGGAGGGAAGAAGCTTGAGGAGGCAGGGGCCATCACCCATTCTTGTGTTAGTGCAATTCAGCATGAAACTATGAGCTGTTCTGCCCTGGATGCTGATCAGAATAGAGAGCAAAATTGGTCGGATTACGTCAACAACATGAATTTACAAAATGGTGAATAAGTAACAATATAAATAAATTAATTCACACATTTTATTATGTGCTGTATTTAAAAATTATTTGCATAGTTCAAGAAAACAAAAAAAATTTACATAGTTCAAGTTAGGTAACCTAGCTTTAAATAAACCAAAAATAATTTGATTTCTTGTTTTGCAATATTCCATTCTTCATTGTCATTCATAGGTAAACCTAGTTCAATATTCATACTACTATTTAGAGTCCAAAAAAATGGAAATTTAGTACAGAATAAAAGTGAAAAGGGTTCTTTTAAGTGGTGCTATAAGAAATGAATAGTTATTTAGAAAGAGATAATGTTCATTGAATCTTCAAACTATATACCAGAATATACTCTAAATATATCCCAGACATAGATGCAAACATTGAAAATATACAAATATTACAAGACAATATGGGTGAATTCCTTTATAATCTGGGAGAAGGGAAAATCTTGCAAACCATGATCAAATTAAAAAAAAAATAAAAGACTTTGCATGACAAGAAACAAAACAAAAGTAACACTACCATAAGCATAATCAGTAGACAAATGCTAAACTGGAAGAATTAAAAAAAAAAATTTAGAGCTTAGAGGGTTAATTTTCATCGGAAGAAGCAACTACAACAATGGGATATGTAGAGTACAAATACCGAGAGGTGTGAAGACTATCAGAGAGCATTTGTTTGGTCTGGGCATGGTTACCATTTGCCAATCTAAAGAGCTCTTTTAAACAAAAGAAAAGACCAAAAACCTAATAAAAAGTGGACAAAAGATGTATATAGATGGTTCACTAGAAACAAGTATATAATTGTACTTTAATGTAAGAAAACATAAATAAATGCAAATTATATTACATTGATATACCACTATTCAAATATCACGTTTATGAATCAAAAGCTTGACAACATATCCTGTCAGAAAAGCTGTAAAGAGTGAATTTCCATATGCTGTTAGAGGGAAAACAAAATGGTTCAACCATTATGGAGGGAAATTTGGCAATGTCTAACAAAAGTACATACGTATTTGCCCTTTGATCTAGCCAAACTCACTTCCAAGAATCTACCATGAAGATACATCTCTAAATATGAAATCGCACATGCACATTGTTATACATTAAAACATAATTTACAGTAATAAAAGATTGGAAATGACCAAAATGTCCCTGAATGTGGGGGTTAGCTAACTGAAATAAATTCAAGTCAACGAAGAAAGAGAGAAGACAAATTGCCAATATCAAGAATGAAAAAAGGGATATCATGACAGATCCTATAGATATTAAAAGAATAAGGGAATTCTATCAACAACTTTATGCCAATGATGGACGGCTTAGATAAAATGGACTAATTCCTTGAAAGACATAAGAAAAGAAACAGAAAATCTAAATGTTCCTGTAATTATGAAAGCAGAGAATTCATAACTTTAAAACTTCCCCCCAGTTTGTTTCTCAGAGTCCATAGTCTCTGAGGGTTCTAGGTGGGAGGGGGGTGGGGGGATGGGTTAGCCTGGTGATGGGTATTAAAGAGGGCAGGTACTGCATGGAGCACTGGGTGTTATATGCAAACAATGAATCATGGAACACTACATCAAAAACTAATGATGTAATGTATGGTGATTAACATAATAAAATTTAAAAAATTAAAAAATAAAATTTTCCCCCCAAATAAGGTCCAAATAGTTGCTTAATCCACTCACATATTTGAAGAAGAAATTTTGTTTTCTTCTCTTAATGGTAGTTGGACTTTGTTCTGGCAGGCTAGTAAGCTACTTGCAGATAGGCATGATCCACTGAAGGCCCCTTTGCAAGGTTTGCTAGTGGGTCTAGAATAACCATGACCCCAAACGCAATTCAGATCTCCTACTAAGGCTTGACCCTACCAGGGTCCCCACTAGATGCGCCAGCTGATTACTATGGACTATCCATCTACTCTGGCTGGTTGGAGTTTGAGTGGCCTCCTGCCTAACTGTAAGCCCTGGGAGTTGTTTCTTGCTATTCTCGCCTCTTTCTTTGCTTGATTTTGTGGAATTTTACTTGATGCATTCATGGCCTAGTACCAGCAAGTCAAGAAGACCCTAAGCAGATTTCTGTAGTTTTTTATCTGAAAACTTCCCTCCTCTCTAGACTCCTCCCTACAAATTCCAGTCTCCACCTCCTCCAAGGTAAGGCTGTATCTCTAATTAAATGTTTTATCTGAATTCCGATGGTGAGGAAACATTTTGTCTTATTTCCAATGAATCAGTGAATACCTCATGAAGCCAAGAAAGCTAGTTTTCTTCATCAGTTTTTAGGGCAGATTAAAGAGTAGTTATTATAGCTTTCATCACAGATTTTTAAAAAATATCTCTTTTTTAAAATGCTGAAACAGGGTAAGGCCAGTGGCATAGTCAGATTTATGGGCGACAAACATCTTCTAGTTTCTTTTAATTTTTAATTAATGGATCATTCCTACAGGCAAGCTTGCAGAAGAAAAAGCTGGTAGAGTGGTGAGTCTGTTTTTATGGAAATTTGGTCATTAGTACTAATCTTTGATGGACACAACTCATTAATTCTTGGACAATACTGATGAGGGAGGGCAGAAGGAGAAACAAACAAGAAACAAAACCAGTAAATATTACTCCAGGGCGAGATCTTGGAATTGAAATGTAAGAACTGCTACAACATAAATTAAATTTAAACCCAAAGAGCGACATTTTAACAAAGAAAAACGTAAATATTTTTAAGCTAAAATTGTCAGGTCAGAAGTTAAAACTGCCTGAATTTGTTAATGCTGCAAACTACCAAATGGCATGTTTTTCTCAGGGAGACAATGTTAGTTTTACCATATCAAAAACTGTAATACAGCTTTCAGATTAAGCGGTTATTTTTATTTTATTTTTTTAAAGATTTTATTTATTTGACAGAGAGAGACACAGTGACAGAGGGAACACAAGCAGGGGGAGTGGGAGAGGGAGAAACAGGCTTCCCGCGGAGCAGGGAGCCCGATGTGGGACTTGATCCCAGGACCCCGGGACCATGACCTGAGCCGAAGGCAGACGCTTCACCCACTGAAGCACCCAGGCGCCCTAAGAGGTTATTTTTAAAGACACATGCACACACATGCAAATACTGAAAATATCACTGAAAACCTCATTGTCATAAAATAGGAACGTTGATAGTATTGATGTGGAACATTCAGGCATGATGTATGATCTTGGGTTGTGAGAATGTAGTGATGAATAACTCATTGGAATTTAGATGAATGATTGCTTTGTTTATTTATAAGGGGGGTAGAGATGGCCACATTGCAGAGAATTGGTCTTCTGGCATGTAAGGTGGTAGAAGGGTTTGGCTATTCAAGGATGGGAGTAGCAGAGGTTGTCATCCAGCCTGGAGCTTTATCAATGCTGAACAGAAGTAGCAATGCCATTTTCTCTACAAATGTCCCAGCTGGGCCTTGCTCCTGGACATTTAGCTATAGAGCTTCCCACTGGCCCTCTTAGAAATCTGTGAGCTACTAAAAAGCCCTTAGCAAATTTGTTTTCTGTTTTATTGTAGTGTGGATTCTGTATCTGATAGACACTGAAATCAAGATAACTGATTGGATTTAAGTACACGGGGGTCAGTGACAATCAGAAAATGGTTACATATATGGTCTAGGGCATCAGAATGATTAGAAGGGGTGAGGTACAAAGGTGAGGCAAGGCAAGGGAGGCAAGTAGCTTCAACATCTCTTTCGAAGTTTGGTTGTGAAGGGGAGAGGGATGGTAGAGAATAGCTCAAAAAGGATGTAGAGTCAAGGGAGTAAATTTTTGTATTTTTAAAGGTGGAAGTGATTTAAGGTTTCTGGGAAGACTAGAAGGTAATATAAAGGACAGGTGGAGCCTGCCTTAGCTTAGCTGGAAGCTGTGCCTCTTTTAATGTAATAGAAGGTAACACAGGTACTGTCCACGGAACAGCTTCTTTGAATCCAGAGTGACTGGAAATATACAAGTATTTGCTCTGGAAGAGCCTTACTTGGTACAGGAAGAAGGAACAGAGAGATGCCACAGGATATTCCAAATAGTGAAAACAGAGCAGTTACATTCATTAAGGAATATAGAAAAAGAGTCAAAATCGTAGGTGTATTACATTTAACTGAATACCTTTGTATGCCACTTCTTCACTTATATTGGTGAAGAATATAACCATGTTATAAAAATTTAGGTAACAGAGAAAAAAAGTCAATGCATAGCCTTCAGAGTTTCACAATGCTTTTAAAATTGTGGTTTTTGAAAGGTATGCTCAGTCGTCTTTGTGGATGTATTTTTATAGTTGAAATACAGTGTCTCTGCAGATGGTATAGGGCATACTATTTGTTTCACTTATCATAATCATGTTTCCACCTCACACAGGATTCACAGGCATCTGTTAATAGTATAATTTTTTAATTGCCATAATTTACGTAGCCTTTTCTCTACACCTAAACTCAATCACGGCATCAATTTGAATTACAGCTCTGCAAAGGAGCTCAGGGATCATCAGTGCCACGTCCTTCGTACAGAGGAGAAAACTAAGATGCAAAACAGCTGAGTAAATCTCATCAGGGTCATATAGCAGATGAGCAGCAAGGTCAAGACCAGACCCTGAGGCCATAACATGGACAGCAGGCTAGCAGAACTGATTGGAACTATAATCCTCTAGCTCAGTGCTTCTCAAATTTCTAGTCTAAAATGAGTATTACTGGTCCACACTGAGATCAGGGGTTTGCAAAAGAATAAGGAAAACAGTGCACTGCTTTATATTCTGTGACTGATCAGTAGCGATCAGCTCACATACCAGCATCGGTCCACAGAATATGCTTTGAGTAGTACGGCCCTAATTGAAAGAAAAATCACTCACAAAATGTCTGGTTGTCTCTGTAGCTATCAGTGGCATTAGTAAATAATATTTTGGATTTCATAGCCACATTTACTCATTATTCTTACATTTTCTTCCTTAACAAAATCAAGTAAGTGCCCAAGACATTGACCTTTTGGAAAAAAAAGCACACACACCCGGTCTGCAAGTATAATACGTTTACTGTGCAGGTTTACATGATTTTATTCAGAGGGATTCACATATGAAGATGGAGTGGAAAGCAGATGGGATGTCCTTTTAGCCTGATCAATTGTACTGTTTGATAATTCAGCAGAGTTCCTGAAATCCATGTTCTCCTGTCTTGGTCTAAGAGAAACAACCTTCAACCCCTGAAGGATAATTACATCCCTGCTAACTCACAGCCTTTAGTCATTCCTGACCACTACACTAAAATAAGTGTTTCAAGAATTCTTTTATGCCATAATTGAACCACAAAATGCACCTTTATAAATATATTCTATAACTCACAAGCTATCTGAAAGTTAATTCTAAGCATGAGAAAAATTACCATTGGATCATCAGGGTAAAACAGAACACCAGGGGTCATTGATTTCATTTCTCACTTTATAAAATCAGCCAGCACATCAATTATACTGAAATTATGAATCCCGTTTTTAAAGATCTCTGGAGGAAGAAGCGATGCCACATTCACTGTGATGGGTAACATATTTATAGCTGCCCTGAAGGAAATGCAAACTCCTACAATGTCCCTTCCAGGATAGTTTAAAATGCTTAAGCATTCTTATTACCACGGTTAATGCCAGCAGGCAATATTCTAAACACACTAAATATATTACATCATTTAACTGAGAAGTAGGCACTATTATTTAGGTGGTAAGTAGGTTTCTAGAGGAGGAAAAGTCTACCAATGTCAAAGACACTGAATCTTTAAAAAGTAATTTAGGAAGCGCAACCAAAATATTCTCAGTACATGAAAGTAACAAAGAAGTAACAGAACTCTGAGAGTAAAATTAGTGAGAATTCAAATATAAAGGTGTTTGTCATTTGCAAGAATCATCCCCCGATATTTTTGTAACTGCTGGGATAAAGTGGTTTAGGAGACACGATACAAATGCAATTGTATTTTAAGACTGAAATCTAAGCTACTGAATTGTATTCTGTGAGGAAAACGGTGATAACAGAAGAGAGATGATCTCTTCACACAGCAGACACAGATTGGGAAGGCAAAACCAGCTCAGCTCAAGGCCATGTATCACTGGACAGACTGACTCATTTTAACCATTTGTACCACAGTGAAAACACTGATCAACCTACGTTGTGAAGATACAGGTTACTCGTTCTATCTCTTGCTTGGATTCGGTGTTCAAGCAATCGTCTCATTTTGACTTAGTTTTCACATAACTAATGCTATAGGGAAAGAATGCTGGCAGTAATATTTCTTAATATGAATTAATAAACTGACAATGTGATTTATACATTTTGTGTCTTGTGATCTGGTAATAAAAGGTAGTGCATTAGATTACTTTTGGATATTGAATTAAGTGTATTTTCCTCCATTCTTAAAAAAAAAAAAAGTTTTGTGTGTGTCTTTTACAAAAGTTGAAGATGTTTATTGCAGAAAATTTAGGAAACACAGATATTCACAATGATGAAAAATATTCTATAACCTAGAAACTCTTAACTGTGTGTGTGTGTGTGTGTGTGTGTGTGTGTGTGTGTGTCTCCACACATACACATAGCCTCTAGTTTTTCACAATGCAAACATTTGCACATACTATTCGGCTGCAAACACATGCCACCTTTCAAAGAAAAGGAAAGATATCTCAGACACAGAGCTGAGAGGCATGGGGAATTAATCCTAGCCCTTGAGATCTAATCAAGAACTTCCACCATTTTCCCAGCTTCCCCAACATTTTCCAGAGTTTCTATGGAACAGCAATTTTTTTGAGTTTCCCATCCCCCCTCCCCACATTTGAAGAGAAATGTCTATAGTGGTTCTCCTTTGCCTGTCCCACCATTGGGTGTTGGATGTCTCTTCATCTTACAGATGGAGTGCTCAGTGAGCTCTTATTAAGGAACTATGCCTAAGCAGACCTGGATCTGATTTAGAGGAGAGTCTGAGCTTTGAGCTAATGATGTAATGGGAGGGCACTTTTGAGAACCTGAAATGGCTCCCAATGATCTCTGCCTCCCTGTAGTCACACAAATGTGTGATCCTCTCTTCTGGACTATGGGTTGGACTTATTGACTCACCATTAAGGAATAAGGCAAAAGTGATGAGATGTCACTTCTGAGATTAGGTTATAAAAAGACTGTGGCTTGTCTTGGCCCCTCTCTCTCTTCCCTCACTCTGACATTTTGTGGCAGAGCCCATGTGGTAAGGAACTGATGTGTCCAGCCAACAACCAGAGAGGACTAGAAGACTTCTGCCAACACCCATATGACTGAGTTTGGAAGATTTGTCCCCAGTTGAGCCTTGAGATGACTGAAGCCCCAGGTGACACTCTCTTTGCAGCCTCGTGAGACAAATTATGTCAGAAGCACTCAAATAAACTGTGCCCAGATTCCTGACCCACAGAAACTGTGAGATAATATTTGTTGGTTTCACTACTTATCAAGTTTTGGGGTGACAAGTTTTATATAACAGTGAATAACTCGTACAGATGCCAAGTACAATATAAAACTGAACCCATGTTTTATTATTTTCATTAAACATCTCATATGCATTAAACCTGACCTATTATCCTTGTTACGTTTACAAATAAATGTATTTTTATTTCCGATGTCTGTTTCCTTTTTAGAACTTTATTTTTATTTTGAGGTATTTTATGTTTTATATGAACTCTGAGGACATCATTATTCTTATTTTAAAGTTTTTTTTTTGTTTTCCCAGATGTTAGGCCCTCAATTTGTTGGCATTATTGCATTTCTTTCATGATATTTGCCTGTCTTGGTCTTCCTTGGCGGTCTACTCATCTTGGTACATGAGACTCCCATCTGTTTGCCCATCTGCAGGTACTTCTGTTGACTGTGGGGTGCAGAGTGTGCCATGCTGGGGGTAAGGTGCATGCAGGTAGCTTATCTTTGGAGTATGTGGTTTACCCATTTATATTTCGGATTACAAGCCATCTGGGATAGTACCATGTCTTTTTAAGCCATATTTGCTGCATTAGCCTAGGGTAAACACTGCAGCTGCCCAGATTATTATAAGGGGAAAAAGAATGAGTAACAATTCAGCTGGTCCACATGCAGTTCCAATTGCTCATCTAATGATTTTCCCAGAAACACATCCTACCCTATGTATTTTGACTATGTGTTTGCAGAAGCTCTAAAACTGTTCCCACCTATAAGAGAGTTTTGTCAAACATTTTTTGGACTATGGTTTCCTTTTGTCTTGTTTCTTTCAGGAATGCCTCAAAATCAAAGATTCAGCCAATGGTACTCTCTTTTTTTCCTCCATTATTATTAAGGAGGTATCATAAAACACTTATTTATATTTATATATACATATATTTCTTTCTTAAGGGATTTGGGCAGGCAGGATTACATTTATGTGCTCATCTTGCCAACTGAATCCAATTAGTAAAAACATTTATATTCTTGAAATTAGAATTCTAAAAAATGTTTCAACTAGAAACAAAGTCCAATTTTAATAAAACTGAAAACAATGGTTCTAAACTAACTGTAATGTTGGTGATTAAGTGGTTGAAAGGAACAGTTTGGAAGTGGTCCAGTCATTTGGTGAATGCTGCTTCTGCCATCAACACATTAAAGAGGCATGGTACTTTTGTGTAAAAAAACGTGATATTAAGAAAATTTGGGTAGATGTATACAAAAAAGTGTGATTCTAAAATTGATACAGAAGATTACACAATCTTTTTTTCAAGGCAATTACCCACACTGATGATCTGTTTAAACTTGTTTTTTCTTTCACTATCTACTCATTTTTACAGTCTGCTAAAGAAAAAAAATCTCCTAGTATTTTATACATGTAATATAAATATATATATATATAATTTATAATTACATAATTTTATAATTTTTGTATCATTCTGGTTAAAATATCTAGGCCTAGTCTATTAAATGTGTAATGAAACCTTTTGTCCAGGTAAAAGATAAGGTGTTAATAAATCTTTTCCAGACATCAACATATAGTCCACATAATCGTTAACAGAGGATTCTCTTGGCAGTACCATCTACTGTTGACCTACTTTTCTTTGATTAACTTAAGGACTGAACAGTATATGAAGCTTTCAGAATAATCAAATTTTCCTTTTCACAAATGTTATTTGTTCTACAGTGTTAGAGAAATCAATTTAGATAAAAGAAATATTATCAATTTATGAAAAAGGAAATATTGGGATGCAGATAACTTCATTATTAAGGGTATTCTACAATAGACTGAGGTAAAAATATACATTTCACCCCCTAGTTGCTAATGCCTACAATAACACCACTTAACAACAATCGATACAATAATAAATACAAGATTTAGGCAAGGATAAACATATTTAGGAAGACTAAATTTAAACATTTTTAAATATTTTAAAGAAATTTTCGTATTTATAGTTACTTAATTTTAGAGGTCAGAAAGTTACATGGAAAAATAAGTTTGGTTTATAAAAATCATGAATCTAGAATAGATTCCTACTAATTAAGGTCATTAGAAAATGATATTCACATGTTGAGGCTGCCTAGAAATACAATTGTCTAAAAGCACAACTGATTGTAAAAATGTCTTCCGTTGGTGTATTGAGATACTGGATTTCACTCTTGAAAAATGTGGTTATTTTGGAGAACTGTCTCATAATTTTGTCAAGTGTAATAAACCCTTGAGTATTTTTAAGGAAATACCATCATTAATGGCTGTTGAACTAATGTTCCCAGAGGTATGGGTATGTTTTATGCAAAGATACAACACTTAAAATCCATAATTTAAGCATAAAGATCCTAGTACAAATACTTGAGTTGAAAATACTGTTTTCATTGAATAATATTCTGTAAATTTGGGGGAATTAAAAAAATGAATATCAATTTTCAATCAGTATTTGACAAAACACATATTTAGATCAAACCATGAGCTTCTTACACGAAAAAGAAAGAGTGCATTAGGGAAACTGATGGAAATGTGATGCCCAGATTCAGCTGGAAATATCCACAGACAGATGTTTACTACTACAAGAAAACTTAATGTGAGCCAGTTATTTAAGAAAATCATTAAAAAATTTTCAAAACATTACTGTTTTGTATTCTTTTCTTCTAAAAAACTTTAGACATAATTCATCTTTTAACCCATCTAGAGAAGCGCTATGTTAGAATCTTACAAAGTATATGACTGTCCACTTTGGATAAGTCTTCTTTGCCCGAAGAAAATGCTATTTTGTTGATCTATTTAAAAACTGAGGTGCATGGGGCGCCTGGGTGGCTCAGTTGGTTAAGTGTCCGTCTCTTGATTTTGGCTCAGGTTACGATCTCAAGGATCATGAGATCAGCCCTGTTATGGACTCTGTGCTGAGCCTGGAGCCCGCTTAAGAGTCTCTCTCTTCCTCTGCCCCTCCCCCACCACGTGTGCGCGCGTGCGCGCGCTCTTTCTCTCCCCTCTCTAAAAAATAAATACTGAGGTGCAACTTTAACTTCATGATTTTCATAGCAGCAGTTGAAGACTTAGGTCTTCACTTCTTTAAGACAGTCAAAAGTGTTCTTGCTGTTTGGTTTTTAATGCTAAAACTTTTATCAGTATGTTTTTTTTATTATTATGTTAATCACCACACATCATTAGTTTTTGGTGTAGTGTTCCATGATTCATTGTTTGCATATAACACCCAGTGCTCCACGCAGAACGTGCCCTCTTTAATACCCACCACCAAGCTAACCCATCCCCCCACCCCCCTCCCCTCTAGAACCCTCAGTTTCTTTCTCAGAGACCATAGTCTCTCATGGTTTGTCTCCCCCTTCGATTCCCCCCCCTTCATTTTTCCCTTCCTGCTATCAATATGTTTTATTAAGATCTCTCTAAGAACCCACAGTATTTTGGTATCAGTATTCTAAAAATTAATATCCATTAACTTGGTTGTTTTGTCATAGAGTGTTTCTTGTCTTCACCCACCTCCAACTCCATCCTTATTCACCCTGCCTTTTGAATAAAGAATGTATGTACAATTATACATGGCTTGGAGCTGAATGGGCTTGGGAATCACAAAACTAAAGTGACACAGTCCACTTTAAAAAAATACCTCTAAGCTACAAAGTCAAGTGAGACTTGGAAATGCTAGAGGTCAGAACATAGCTCACAAATTATCCCAGTACAATTTAGCTTATGAATGTTTTGGAATTATACAAACAGCATCTGATGACTCATATAACTTGTACCTTAAATGTGTTTTGCTGTTGTGCATTCCTTTTAGTCCAAGTACCCCCTGAGGAACAAAGTGTTACAGAAGCAGTTATGGTTTCAATTTCCTTCTATGATTTGCTTTCATTTGGAAACCAGTAAAAGGGGGGACATGGACTGACTAACTCCTGACATTATCAGGAGCTTCAGAATACTAAATTTTCACTCTCCTATAGGAGAAAGAGAGTCCTACCAAAGACTATGGATAACTTGAGGAAACCAAGAAATATGAAGATGTTACTTAGGAAATGTTATTATCAACAGTAATTAATTAGTCTTACAACCAGGTACTATGCACTTGAAACATTTTTTTAATTAAAAAAATACTGCACATGGGGTGTCTCCTTTGATTCCAGATTTTAGGTTGGTATTGTTCTGGGTTTTTGTTTTGTTTTTTTTTAAGATCCCATTTATTCATTTGACAGAGTGAGACACAGTGAGAAAAGGAACACAAGCAGGGGGAGTGGGAGAGGGAGAAGCAGGCTTCCCGCCGAGCAGGAAGCCCGACGCGGGGCTGGATCCCAGGGCCCTGGGAACATGACCTTGAGCCAAAGGCAGACGCTTAACGACTGAGCCACCCAGGCGCCCCTAGGTTGGTGGTGTTCAACACGGATATTTTTCATGGTCCATTCCTGCTATCTGGAGGCAGATGAACTCCATTTTAGACTATTAGGGTAATCTGACCTGATCCTTGCTGTATCCCTGAAACTCACTCTTTTCCAGGGATGTCTTTTCACTGGTAACTAATATGGTGACCATTTTTTAAGGCAATGATGCACATGTGATTTTAGCATTGGTTTGCTTCATCTTTCTTTGTTCCACAAGGAGAAAGTTCACTTTATCTTCCATAAACCCCTTAACTACCATGCAAGGGACCCAACTCCTGATTATGACCATTCCTTGCCTTTCTTCAAGGATGAGGAGTAAACAGGGGGCAAGTGGTGGGGATACTGCAACACATCTGGGGAAGATAATTAAAGGGTAGGATAAACGGTACATATACTTTACAGAGTGCACAGAGATAGGGAGAACAGAGAGAGGCCCAAAGGGCACTACTCAACACAACCTTGGTTTAGTAGATAAGGGGATAAATATACAATAAATTTCCATTTAGCTTCCTGGAGAGAAACTCAAAGTGATCTAGCAAAAGGATCACTGGTCTTGTAGCCAGAAGACTTGGGCTTCAGCCCTGGGTAACCTTTAACAAGTCAGTTAAATTCACTGAGCCTCTGTTTCTCTATCTGTGAAATAGGGATAAAGTCCTCTAATACCTACAGGGTTGTCCTCAAGCCCAAATACTGGAGTGTGTATGAAGTGTAGTATATACATATGATTATGCTCCTTCTAGTACCATCAAGGGATGAGTTTTTCTGTACGTAGTCTTCTACACTCTGTTACGCACCCATGATTCAAGGTAGGGTGACTATAATATTCAAGTGATATGCATTTACAATTGGTGACTAGAGGAAAAAAATCCCCTTTATTTGAGAACAAGTGCTTGTCCTCTGCTTTTCTCCATCTAATTTCTACGTTTTCATCATGACACTTACTCTGAACATTAAATACAGAAAATTCAGAGCACTGAACAACTTTAGGAAGTCTGGTTCTGTGTCACTAGGAAATAGATGAGATTCCACTGAGTAATTTGAATTCTTTTTTTTTTTTTTAAGATTTCATTTATTTATTTGAGAGAGAGAGCGTGCACAGAGGGAGAGTAAGAGGGAGAAGCAGGCTTCCTGCTGAGCAGAGAGCCTGATGTGGGGCTCGATCCCAGGATCCTGAAATCATGACCTGAGCCCAAGGCAGGTGCTTAAGTGATTGAGCCACCCAGGCGCCCCAGTAATTTTAATTCTTTATCAGTGCTGTTTCTCTTGTAGTTCTTTGAGATGTTTTCAATGTATCAATAAATTGAAAATTGCATAAGCAATCAATGGGAGAAGGGCAAAAGTCTCAAAATAATTTTCCAGCCCCCTTTCTTTCTTATCCCCTGCTCATCCATCCCCAGGCATATATTTTCAGTGCAGGGGGTTTTATACCTTCTTCCAAATAGAATATCCATTTTGTTGTCAGTTAAATCTCCATAAAACATTTTTGAGTCAGGATGTTTAATTTAAAAAAGTTTTTAATCTTTTTTATAATTACCACATTCAGGGGCACATGGGTAGCTCAGTTGGTTAAACATGTGATTCTTGGTTTCAGCTCAGGTCATGATCTCAGAGTCATGAGATCTAGCCCCACACTGGACTCTGCACTCTGTGAGGAGTCTGCTTGTCCCTCTTCCTTTCCCTCTATTCCTCCCCACCCCCCACCCCCCACCATGGCACATGCACGTTCTCTCTCTCTCAAATACATAAATCTTTTTAAAAAATTACCACAGGGGTGCCTGGGTGCCTCAGTCATTAGGCGTCTGCCTTTGGCTCAGGTCTTGATCCCAGGGTTCTGGGATCAAGCCCCACGTCAGGCTCCCTGCTCAGCGGGGAGCCTGCTTCTCCCTTCTCCCACTCCCCCTGCTTGTGTTCCCTCTCTCACTGTGTCTCTCTCTGTTAAATAAATAAATAAAATCTTTAAAAATATTACCACATTCAACAGGTAGTTTTTATAGTTACCACATTCAAATATAATGTTGTGGCTAACATAATCTTCACAAATTAAATAAGATAAACATTTATCTCCAAAAAACAATTTTTATAATAATGCAAAATCTCAGGCATGTCCATTAAGAGTTTAGTATTTGTTTTATATGTTTTTGTGGGAATTTCTGAAAGAGTAATTATATATTTCTAGAATATACATATCATTTTTATTAATCCATCACGGATATGCTATTTATTTTTGTGTATGGATTCCTGTGTTTGCATTAATATGCCTGTCATGGAGTGTGAAAATAATCAGATTAATAGCCTGATTTTTGATTAAACTATCACTGAAGATCAAGCAGAAAGCTGGGATCAATTATTCAATAAATACATTGAGTTAATGATGCCAGTGTTGAAATCAGAGCACCATGCTCTTACATTCTTTTCAATGGAGTTCTGACAAAAGTTTGGTAAAATATCACTGACCAACTCCTATTTCTCATTAGCACTTTTTTCCAGCGTAAAAAGATTTTGAAGGGACTATCATGACTTTTTTTTTCTAAAATTTTATTGTGGTAAAATATACAAACATAAAATTTGCCATCTAAACCATTTTTAGGTGTACAGTTTAGTGGCGTTTAATACATTCAGAATGTGCTACCCTCACCACCATCCACTGTAGAACTATTTCTGCCTTGTAAACCCATTATATAGTAACTCCCCATTCTCCCCTCCCCCCACCCCCCCCAGCCTGTGACAAGCACTATCCTATTTTCCGTCTCGGTGATTCTGGCTACTAGAAATCTTATTTTTTTTTTTGAGGAAAAAATTCATATAATTTGGGGAAAATACAAATTTACGTGACTTATTCTCTGAGGGCACATACACAATATTTTTGAAATTCAGTTTTGTTCAGCTGCTGGCAAATAATTCAAAGATTCTGAGTAGCAGAGAGAAAATCACTATGTTCCATAATGAGTACTTTGATATTAAAGAGAGTCTATTAAAAGTGATTTAAGGGTATACATCTTGGCCACCATGTGATAGATATCTTAAAAAAAAAAAAACAAAACAGAAGCAGCAATAAGAATACAACATGAATAAAACAGGAGAAACATTTTTGAAGTGGTATTGTTATGTTCACAATTTTAAATATTTCTACTCTGTGTTCTGGTAAAATGCCGCAATTTGATAAATTATTTTGAAATTGAATACCGGATGTATTTACTCTAGGAAAATCTATCCATTTAATAATTGAATGTGTAGTACAGCGGGGTTTTGAATTATACATGCTATTCTAGAGAGATACAGAATTCAAAATTTCTAAAACTACTCCAAATGATTCTCAAATAAGTATTTTAAGAGGAAGGATCTCAAATTGGTTACAGAATGCCATTTCTCCAATTTTTGGCAGATTATGAAAAAATGATCTAATTATATATTATTCATATTGGCTGAATCGTAAAAGGGATGCATAACTCTCCATATGGGAAGGCACTTAATTTATTTAGAGTCTGTAAGAAATATTTGTAGCTTGATTCGCAAATAACTACAAATAATACTTAGGATTCAAACTGTTTTCAGCTCTGAAAATCTGAATATATCAGCTTTCCAGTTCTTGAAAACACAGTTTGTCTTATAATATAATCATCGAACTAACACTTGTTAGGCATCTTCTACGTCCTGGAGTAAGGCTAAGTCCAAGAAATGTAAGGGAAAAGTAAGACAGAGTCTTCAGGTGGGCAACAGTGTTGTGGGCAGAAAGACATGAGTAGAGGATTCATAATGCCACAATGTATGGGCTCTGACAGAGGTATGAACAAAGTGTTACCGGAACCCAGAGGAGAGGGCTGGAGTGGCTTCCCAAAGTAGTGACATTTCAGTTGGGTGTTAAGAATGAGGGAAGTGGGGGGGCACCTGGGTGGCTCAGTTGATTAAGCATCTGACTCTTGGTTTGGGCTCAGGTCATGATCTCAGGGTCCTGGGATTGAACCCAGTGTTGGCTCGGCACTCAGCACAGAGTCTGCTTGCCCCTCTCCCTCTGCTCCTCTCCCTGCCCCCTCTCTCTCTCTGTTTCATAAGTAAATACAATTAAAAAAAGAAAAGAATGAGAAAAGAGGGCTAACAGGACTGCCAGGTAGGAGAGACATCATATGCAAAAGCATAGGGTAGGAAAGGACATAAAGGGTTGGGGGAAAATGCATTCAGTGAGTCTGAAGACAGGCTCTGACACTTACTTGCTGTGTAATATAGAAATGTTACTTAGCCTCTCTGGGCTGTTTCCTCATTTGAAAAAAAAAGAAAAAAGGAATGATAAGACTTAACCTCACTACCTTATTGTGAGGATTTTGTGATGCACGTAAAAAGGCCTGGCAAAGTGTTTGCTCTGCACTTAAACACTCAGTAAGCAAGAGCAACTGCAAAACTGAGATCATGGGTGTCAAGCTGGGTTCACTTCCTTATCACAGTAAGCCAACTACTTCTTCTCACTGGGTTTCTCCTGCCTTTTCCCCAACAGGAGGAGGATCAAACTAGATGACAATCTCGTCTCTTTCAGCTTACAGATGATTCTATTACAACTCTATGGCCATTGTGGCCATTACCACGTAAATAATAGTTTCCATTAACCTCTATAATATAGGATATTTTGGGGCGCCTGGATGGCTCAGATGGTTAAGCGTCTCCTTCGGCTCAGGTCATGATCCCAGGGTCCTGGGATCGAGTCCCGCATCGGGCTCCCTGCTCCTTGGGAGCCTGTTTCTCCCTCTGCTTCTTTCTCTCTCTCTCTCCCTCTGTCTCTCATGAATAAATAAATAAAATCTTTAAATAAATAAATAAATAAATAAATAAAATATAGGATATTTTGTTTGTCTAGAGGGATATAGGATATTTTGTTTGTCTAGAGGGAAAATGTCCCATTACAAAATTTGAGCTGTCGAACTTGATGGACAAAAGGGTCACAGCACTGGCCTTCATGTCTTTAGGTTGAATGCTTCATTTAAAACTGAAAATCTCTGACTTTCATGTTTATCTCAGATAAATGAACTTTTCTTACAAGGTTTTAGGAAGATGGTAGAAAGCATGTGAAAAACATGACCAAAGGTAGAGACTGGCCTTCTTTATCACAGGGCCTCTTCCTCTAAAAATAACATTGGTGATAGCAGAAACATCCAGAAGCTCTGTTTTGTGGCTGTTTCAACTCAGTGTCTTGTTGGATTGTAACTTAAGAATGAAGTGTAATAGCTTAATGGGCACTTTGACTTATTTGTTCCTTGACAAATAATGGAAAAAGCAGTGAACTAGTCAGCTATTATCTGTAGCTCTTGATAAAATATGTGTTGTTACTGCATGAGAAAATGGTCAAATATTTCTTAAGAACGAAAAGCAAAGAAAAATAACCTGTGGGTTTAAACGTTCATTACCTTCATTTCTTCTTCTTTTAATCCAACGCTTATTGAACAACTATTATGTGCCCAATAGCGTTTAGACAATAGCAATCTGGAGACAAACTTTTACAAAAGTTTTCGCATCCAGGAGTGAGAGGACATCACGGGGATGAAGGACAGTTCATTAATGGAGTTTAGGTCCCTGTGTGGTCAAAGGATTGCTGAAGTCTGGGAATAAAAGTTTAAGTACTAAGAGATACTAGACATGATTGCTAGATGTTTTAATTTACCTAATTTATTCTTTATAATTCTGAAGGGTAAATACTCTCCACTTTACAAGCACTTGAATTAAGATTTGAACCTAGTCTCATAGACTTCAAAGTTCCCACCCACTCTACTGCTACATATTCTATTCGTGACCATATTATATGCAATTGATTTAAAAGTGATGGCAGACATCTTTTCTACCTACAGCAGAATCCCTTCATAAAAGGAGAATGGAGGCTGGTGGGAGTGGCCTTAGCACCCCCTGGGTGACTTTGTTAGGTGGTTATGAAGTGGTACCGACCAGCAAGATACTAGATCCAATGCCTGACATCCCACCAGACGCAGTGACCTGTCTTTGTACTTCAAAGGCATTTTGCTCCTTCACAGCCTTCTATTAAGGGAAGCTGATAAGCCTTATCACCTCGCTCCTTCCGTAAGTCCTAACAGCAGATACCAGATGATGCTGGGAGAGTCAGATGGGGCACCAGTAGGGAGGAGACGAAACGTAGCCTGCCAGAGACATAGTCTGTCGCTGATTTTTTCCCTAGGGGTCAACCTGGCAAAACTCACACATCTTTCGAGTTAAGTAAAACCATGAATATAATATGTGTATATGTATACAAACATATGCGAACATGCAGAAAGACTAGTTCTAGAATTGTTATGTTCCCAAAAATGTGATCTGGGACTAAGAAGGAGTAGAATAATGCACTGTACTAGAACCTTCTTTTTGGATATGAATTTCTAGTCTTTCCCAAAGAAAAACAGTGTTTCTAAGTTCCATACTGAAGTCATAGCCGCATCACTCTGTAACCTCTTTCCATTTTTGTTTTGGATCGAAGCATACCCAAATGGAAGCTAACATTATTTTTTAATGTTCAGATCAAAGGGAAAAAAGAATCAAAGAATTAGCAGAGGCTCACTAGTTTGAGGAATTTCTTCCACGTCCATCTGGTTAATCAGTTCTTCAGAGAAGGGAAAACAGGCCTCGCAACTGGATGAACGGAATCACGTGTTCCTTAGTCTAAGAAACGCAGCTACAGAATGTAATAGGTGTATACTGCAGTCCGACTTTGTCCAGAACCCATCAAGCAGATAATGAAAACAGGTAGGACCGATGACTATCTGAGTGTTCTTAAAATTCTCCAGGGATTGTTCATCGACTTTTGTGGGCCTATCTCACTCCCTCACAGACAATGTCATAGGTGGTTACTCAGGGTCCCCTCAGGACCCCCCCCCCCCGCCGTGCATGGGGAGGAATCTAATCACAGTTGCCAAATGAGGGCTAGCCTATGTGGATGGATCCAAAAATGTTTATTTGTCTGAATATTGCTTTCTTTCAAATGCTAATAAGGGCTAGGCCCAAAACATTTTGGTGCCCTTATCAACTAAAGGAACAGTACAATGCAAACATTAGGCATTCTATTTTCATTGTGTATGGGTCTTGCTTTATGCATTCTATCTTAAAATATTTCTTTTTGGCCATGGCCCTGATACTCCATGGCTGGCACTTGGTGGAACCTCAGCCATAATTGTGCAATGAATAAAATGAACTATGCAATGAGCCTTCTCCCTGCAAATCATTATGGAAGTATACATCCATCTCCGAATGGTTATAGTCCAGTGAGCAAAGAGCATGGCTAATGTGTATAGAATTTCTTGCAGTCATGCACATAGTCCTTGTCGTTTACTCTTCTCCAATTCTGTTAACTAAAAACCAGGGCACTACAACAAACCACAAAACATACAGGGGGATGCGGCATTTGAGTAATGGCCTACTGTTGATTACAACACTGCATCGGTAGTTTCTGTGTAACAGGAGAGGGTTTTAGGACTAATGGGCTGAAATATGCCATTTCTTTACGATGACATCTTTAGTAGTAATCACGTTTTTATTCCCTCTGTGTGTATATTTTATTTAAAATAGGCCAGAAAATATTACCACCAGTTGACAGAGGGCACAGCAGGAGAGTTCTATTTCCATGCCTTCCTGCAGAAGGCAGGGTGGAGAAGGGCTGCCCTGGCTGGTGGTTTCTGCCACAGCCCACTGGCTCCTCCAGGCCAGCAGAACCACGTGTCCTCTCAAGTGCGGCTACTACCCTCTTCTCCTAGCAACCATGTTCTGTTAAAGTACGGTTGCTGAGGTTGCCAGGATATTCTTCTATTCTTGTTCTCCATGACCGAACCAAAGGGAAGAGAAAGCGTAAACCAAACTCGAGGTGAAGATACGGGAGAGGGACCCAGAAAAACAAAGGGCCCTCCTCTTATTACGAGGAACTAAGCTGAGCAAATTACCTTCTGGTTAATACGTTCGATAAATATACGGTTTCTCTTCTTTTGTGTAAAATAAGAAGAAGAAATTACAAATTTTAAAGACAACCTGCAAAATAATGGCTATTAAACATTTTAAGATAAAAATTCACTTCTTTGTCATTATTCACTGAAAGCCACTTTTTCCCAATAAGGGAGAAAGACAAATGTTTTAAAATTGTCAGAGTGACCTCAAAGAGTCTAAACTGTAATTACCATCCTGTTTAACATATAAAAGTTTTGAAGCAGATGCCGTTTCACTGAACATAAGACATCACTGATTGTAAAGTCCCAAGTACATACTGAGTTCTGAAAATGTTAAAATATGAAAAAAAAAAACCCCACCTGTACACAGAATTGTTGAAACATGGTATATTACCTCACTTGGTATTTCAATCAATTCTGAGATAAAATATCTTCTTTATTTAAGGAAAGGAGGTCAAGTTCCTCAAAATCATACAGCTAATAAGCAGTAGAGACTGACATCAAATCTACATCCGTTTGACTCTTCATTTTGCCATGTTGCCTCTTGGGTTCTTCGTACAGATAATAAATAAAAATAGTTATCAACCAACATGTTTGCTTGTTGAAGTATTTGTCATACCCCTGGTAATTCACTAGGTATCATTAGCCCTGTTTTATAAATGAGAAAAACCAGACCCAGAAAGTTGGAATGTCTCGCTCAAGGTCACATAATTAGTAAGTGGCAGAGCCAAGAGTGAAACCCAAGATAAATGACTCTTAAGCCAGAACATGTTTGACTAAGATCAGACATTAACCAACTACTGGACCTGAAATTAGTTCATGGACATAAAGATTCTTCGAAGAGAAATACCCAAGAAGAGCTGTTGCACATGTCAGATGGATTCACTCAATTTATTCAACAAATATTCATTGAATGGCTACTTTGAGCTAGGCTCTATTTTAGTACCTGGAATACAGAAATGAGTAAAAGACATAAAAATCACACAGGACCTCTAAGTGCTATAGAGAGAAGCAAGGTGGAAGGTAGCAAGGGAGAGGGAACTTGCAATTTTAAATAACGGTCAAGGAAGTTGTCCCTGAAAAGGTGACATCTGAACAAAGAGAAAGGAGACAAGGAAGTGAGCCACGTGGGTATCTGTGGGAAGACCATTCCAGGCAGGAGGAACAAAGGGCTTGAGTTAGGAATGTTCTGGCCCATTGCATGAACAGCTAAGCAGCGGTGTGGCTGGGGCATCATAGAAATGGGGGAGTGGAGGTGATGACTTCAGAGGGATATGGGGGGCAGGGGACAGAGAGGAGCCCATGGACATATCAAATAGCGCCTGAAGAGCATTTGAAGGACTCTGGGTTCTACTCAGCGCCAAATGATAACCTTAGGCAGAGTAGCCTCAAGGAATTTGAAATCTCGTCAACGTCAATCAACCTGTCTGAGGCATCCCAAGTATGTCTACTTCATCAGTCCAATTTAATCTTGGGTTACTTGGCCAACAGACGTCACTCTATATCTACCTTATATTATAAAGCATTGCCTATTCTAGAGAGTGTTGACACGTAAGATTCCAGCTCTATGGACAGCTAATAAATAGATATTTACTAGACACCTATTATCTATGCTGGGCATTTTAAAAAATAGCTCTCCTCACCTCTGCCACCCCAACCCCAACAAAAATTAGTCCCCACTTTCTTTTTTTTTTTTAAAGATTTATTTATTTGACAGAGAGAGAGATACGGAGAGCAGGAACACAAGCAGGGGGAGTGGGAGAGGGAGAAGCAGGCTTCCCGCCGAGCAGGGAGGCCAATGCGGGGGCTCCATCCCAGGACCCTGGGTCCATGACCTGAGCCGAAGGCAGACGCTTCACGACTGAGCCCCACCCAGGCACCCCTAGTCCCCACTTTCAATAAGCTTATAACTTAGCTGTGAGTTCATAAAAATCTGTACCAAGTGTTCACTTGTGGAAGAGCAAGCATGGAATTAGGCCAGGGGTAGCCAGAGATAGTTTTATTGAAAGCAATATGTAAGGTGAGGTTTCCTAAGTGGATAAAGGCAGGTAAAACATTTCATCTAGAGGCAACAGCATGAGCAAAAACAAGGAGGCTTATAATAGCATGGCCTATTTTTTAAGGATCCATTCATTCATCTAATCCATCCACCCATTCATTCATTCAGTGTGACTGGGGCATAAGGTGCCTGAGAAGTAACAGCAACTGGAGAAAATCAGGCTGGGAAGAATCATGGAGAGGGCCATGCAGAATATTTAGATTTTTATCCATAGGGGATGGGGAGGCACAGCATGCTTTCTGAGTGTAAAGCAGCAACAGAAGTCATACGTTGGCCATTCTAGCACCCGTGGCGAAACAGGCGGAATGACGTGAGAACGCAGGCAGGAGGCTACTGCAGGCAAGACAATGATGGTGAATGGGGAGAACAGAAATGGAGAAACGGCACAGATGTAAGAAGTACTCAGGAGGTAAATTAAGCCCAGGTTAGGGATAGATTAGTTGGGAGCAGGGTGTGGGTGAGAGGGGGTTCAAGGTCAACTCCCGGGGGTCCAGCATGAGTGACTGTGTAGATGCCACCCTCTCCTGAGAATACAGGAATGAAAAGGGTTTGCTCCTGGTGGAGACAAGAATAGAAGGGTCACTGTTGTGACGCAGGCAGTTTCAGTGGAGGGACAGGTCCCTCTAAGGTGGCCAGAGAAGGATTCGTGAAGAAGGTCTCAGGAAGTTAGCTTAGATCTTTAAAGACGGTCAGGGTTTAGAAAAGGGAAGGGAAACGTGTAGAGCAGTCCAGACAGAAAAACGTCCGAGGAAAGGCATGGAAGTGGCAGCAGAGAAAGTATTTTCTGCAGATTAAGTATATTGGTCTTTGGAAGTAGGAAGAGCGGGAGAAGAAAAGGGAAGAACAGGTTGGTCCTCAAATGGCATGGAGTCTGCACTAAAATCTTCCTTTTGGGAGAGAGGATTTACTACTGAGTGAGGCATCGTGGTCCACTGTGGATCAGCAATCCTAGATGATGCATGGAAGCCCCCAGAAACATCCTGGTGATACTGATGGTGATCCCACTTAAATATCACAATTCTTTGTCATGCTAGGATTCACAAGATCCTACTGAGCCCCTCTGCAGCTAGAGCTAGAACCTTGCCCTCCTGAATCCCATGTCAAGATTAAACGGACATTCTGGCTGTTCAATATGCATAGCCACGGATGCCCTGTTTTCTCCCAACATCTAATTTGTCAAAAACAAATTTAACACTTCATTTGAGCTGATTTCATTTCACCATGAAGCCTTTAATTGTTCTTGGAAGTTAAACTAAATAAATTCTATGATGACTTTTTCATACTATTTGTATAAAACAATTACAAAATAAGCCTCTTAAAGTCTATACTATCTTTTCTATCATCAGGCACAGGGATAATCAAATTTTAATTCCACCCAAACAACACATCACTTTAAAAAATATTTTAAAGTCCCAGCTGTAAAAATATCACTTGCTCGGTTTAGCCTTAAATTATTGCAAGTGGTGGCAGAATACTCGTAATGTCTTCTCAAGTCCATTATTGAGACACAAATAAAATAGCAACCACAGCGTAGCTACCCTTACTTATTTTTTTTCCAGGAACACATTCAGACGTCTTTCCTTCATTTCCCCTTGGCAACAATCAAATCCGTAACAGCTCTTGATAATTCATCATTCCTTGCTTCAGTGCCATCCTTGAAAACAAAGCCATCCTGTGATTCTGCATGTGTCATTACAAACCGAGACAAATCACAGGTAAAAGGGGCGCTCGGATTGCCCCAAACCAGTTCTTCCAGGAAATATTGCTTCTCTTATAATATAATTGGAAACTGTGAGTACATGTCAGTCACAGGGCAATTTCCTAAACACATGTCCAAAGGGGGGAAAAAAAAAGTACCACATCCTTCCTTGCAATTTTAAGCTGCCTCTGCCTCTTCTCTTTTACAACTTCACTCATTTTTATTCATTTCACTCCCATGCTGGCTCTGCGTATTATACAACTTCCATACATAATTTTTTCAAGAGCTTAGACACAATAAAACTGCATTCCTATCTTACTGTCTAAATATGCATTTCAGGGACTTATTCCTTTTGGTTTTCTACCTCTGTTAAATGGGATCTACATTTTCTGATGTACTTCAGAAATCTTCTACTTTAGTTAATTATGCTCTAAATTCTCTGAAATGTACCTCAGAGCATAGCATACTAGGAAGCAAGTTTGGCAGGCCACTGCAAGAAACAACTAAGGGATGAACATAAAACAGGCAGCTTCTTCCTGGGAAAAACCTGGAAGGAAGTCAGATTTGTAGCCTAAGAAAAATGAGCTCACTTCTCCCTCTTGTGCCCAAAACTTTGAACGCTATCAGCCATATATTTCCCTGAATGAGAGAAGGCAGGAGAATGCAGTCTCCTTCCTCTGTTAGGAGGAATACTTGTTCCAGTATTTTCTGACTTGCAATTAATACATTTGTAGTAGTACAACATATTGGTTTGAAATGAACTGATATCAAGTCATGTCAATTTTCAAAAGAATTAAAGTCTAGAAAATTCCCATTACATTCCAGTCTGATATAGCTACCATGTTTTTGGTACACCCCCGTTTAGCATCACTTATTTGCACCTAATATAGGAGTGAAAGAACATATATATAAAGAACATATACATATATAAGGAATATGTGTGTATGTGTGTGTGTGTGTGTGTGTGTGTGTGTGTGTGTATAGAATATACATATACAGTTTTTTTGATAGTCCTGCTTTGTAAGGATCCCAAGTGCTTTACATATGATTCCCTCTAGGAGTCTATTAAAAAAAAAAAATCAAAGATCAAACATGTATGGCTCATGGAGGCAGGCATTTTTGTGTGCTTTGTTCTCTAATAAATTTGAATCAGTGTCTGAACATAGTAAATGCTCAATAAGTATTGAATGGAGCACTGGGTGTTATACGCAAACAATGAATCATGGAACACTACATCAAAAACTAATGATGTAATGTATGGTGATTAACATAACAAAATAAAAAAATGTTAAAAAAAAAGAGAAACTTTACTGCATGAGCGATGCACAAAAATTCTGCCTCCCAATCATTCATGATCTATTTTACTTACAACTTTTTCCCCAAATCACTTATTCTTCATTCCCAGATTATTCCTATAAAAGCCAAATGCAGTGCAGTATTAAAAACAAACAACAAAATATCACAGATTATGAATATAGCTTCTGCTTTGTAGTTTGAGAGGTTTGCAGTTAAATACTGATTTCTTCCTTTCATTGTTATTATCTGGGCTTCAGTTTCCTGTTTATTCCCCTACTTTTGAATGACAGGTCACTGTTCTGTCTTCAAACAGGAGAATGAGCATGTATGAAAATCTACCTTATTTCATTTTGCATTCAAAAGACTGCCTTCCCAACGAGTTTGTGAGGTATTTTTCTTTTGAACGCTAATTTCTATTTTTTAAACTTGCATTCTTACTCATTTGACACCATGATAATTTACTTTTGCTCATTACGAAAGGCAACACTGTCTAGCTCGGACATCCCCATGTGGAATGATTTAACAAATTATCATTAGGAAAGTCTCTGCTTACTTGTTTGTTTTAACAACCAAACATTTCATCAATTGACTAATACAGTTAATACTTTGATTAAAACTTCTCATTAAAGCATACAAGGAAAACCAGATTGAGAATGTTTTATTCTGTCTTCTAAGCTGCAGATGCTTCTTGTCATTTCGGATGCCTCCAGTAAAGCCATTAGAGAAAACCCAATTTGTAATAGTTGCCCCACAACATCTTTCTTCCGGCTATGAGTTAAAATTTAGTGATTAGGAGATGAGGGAAAAAAGAACCCATTATTTCTGTGGACTCAGATAGTTTCAAGGTGCCTTTTGAGCTTATTATGCTCCATGGTTCTAAAATCCTTTGCCTGCCCATAACCTTGGGGAAATTCCACTACCTTGGCACTGCTAACTACCCTGGAGTCTGGAGGCAAAGCTCAAAATAGGGCTAAATAATCAAAATTTCTTCCAAGTACCAGGCCTGACCTTGAATGAATGAATGAATGAATGAATGAGTAATATTATATATTTGTTTTTATTTTGATACAGAAACATTTTAAATTTTTCAAGAATGAATAAAACGAGTGCTCCGGATAAGTCTATGGCATTTTCCCCAAAACTTCTCCATTGATAATTCTGCCTCTCACTGCCAACAAACTTCGTCCTCTCCACACCCAAAATAAATGTTTAAGAGAGGTCTTCCTTGGCTCTGCTCCCCACCTGAGGCTGCTGTTAGCCCTCCTCCACTTAATCCTCTCCTTAGTTCTTTCAAAAAGTTCATCTCTATTGCTCCCCTCCCTTTCCGGTTCCAGTCTCTCAAGAGCTGCGACCTAGTTCCTCCTCATTACTAAGGGTCTTCCCTCACCTGGCACCTCTTCCCTCACCTGGCTTTTCTCTTTGTATGTCAGTGACTTGATTTACATTTTAGGCAACTTTGATGCATTCTTTTCTGCTACACCCACCATGCATTCCTTACCCACATGTGCTCACACACACATTTAACACAATAGGGGTTTTATTGTTAGCTGTCAGGAGGGATTCTAAAAGGAATTGTACCTCATAGCTAATTACTCTTAGAAAGAGTCCTGCCACATTACTTATGCTAAAATAGCATAAGATACGTTTGAAAGATACTCTTCAAAATGTAAATGGGCAATATTAAATAATCTTATGCAAAGAGAGAGAAAAGGGAATTTGCCACAATGTAGGGCCCTTTGTGCTCTTCCCACTTAGGCTCCGCCCCTTAGAAACCTGATCAACGAATATTCATGAACTTACCGGTCCTGTTAGTGCCATGGCTCCTTGTGAGTAGAAAGGAAAATGTAAAAAAAGAAAAAAAAAGAAAGAAAGAAAGGAAAATGTACAGAGAATCTGTGCTCTTCTTTTAAACCTCAGTGTTCTTAAAATTCCCAGTAAAAAATATGTCATTATTATAATCATCATTCTCTTCTCAGCTACCATTTTAGGGAGAACTTAACCATTCCCAGCACTACCTCCGTTTAGAGACCGCATCAATGCTAAACTGAGCTCTTCCCCATCCACAAAACATTCATCCCTTCCCCGTACCGCGCACCTATTCTGTTCTTGGCATTGCTCAGTGTAACTAGTGTACATTCAGCCATATGGGCTGAAGGAGACTGATCATAATTTAAGAGAGCAGTAAACACTACAAATTCATCAAAGCAGATTACTGTTAGGGAAAAACAACATGAGGCAGACAGTCCAGAAAAGGTCTCTTTGAAGAAATGACACCTGAACTGAAACTTGAATGAGGAGAAGGATCAGCGGAGAGTTTTTTAGGCAGAGGGAGTGGCAAATGCAGAGGACAGGGAGGTCTGTAAGGCGCTCGGTGCCCTCCCTCCCTCATGTTCCCGTTCCCGGAACTACTCTGCTTTCTCCCTTCTAGGATGTCCTCCTCTTTAATGCTGTCCTAAATAATGATGTTTCAGACTCAGGAGTATTCACATGCCCAGCTAGTCTTTCACAGACTTAATGCCACATACTTGACCTTCAAGGGTTTAAAAAAGAAACAGCAATTCAAATCAAGTCTGCATCTTCAGGCAGAAACATTGTCTAATATGTCACTTTTCCTTATTTAAGAATCAGTGGGATATACTCTTCATGGCATTTACTGCCAGGAAATGAAACTTCTTCTGGAAAACTGTTTTCTTTCATTGCACAATGAGTTACAGGTAACCTGTCCTGCAACCCTTTCATTTTGGCTGCTGGAGCTTCCGAGGTAAAACCTAGCGCTCCTGTTACAATAACAGCGCTGTCCGTGTTTTATGGTATGTCCACCCTCTCCCCCCATTTCTCTTTGTGGCCTCTTATCTCTATTTTGTTTCACTTTCATTGCCCTGTGTGAAAGTGCTTTTATTTAAGCTGCCTCAGACCTTTTGGAAATAGATGATGTATAAATCATTAATCACAAGTGCCTTCTGGACAATCACAAGCAACTTCCTCATTGCAAAATCCCACGTGCTGCCTCGGTGCCTAGTCTTAGCCTCTGCCACAGGACATAACTCAGCTGCTCTTCCTTCATAAACCTGTCTCCCTTTTCCAATCTTTTGGGGAAGATTACTATAAATATAAATAAAGTTGATTAACAGCAACTCCACTTCCTTGGTTTCACGGCATACTACAGTGTCTTCATTCTCCTTTTAACACATCTTTTTTTCCATTCTGACCATCTTCTGTATGAGTGTGTGTGTGTGCGCATGCACGTGTGTGTATGTTTGTGTGCACGCGTGTATTTTAGTTTCCTTCTTTTCCCTCATGCCCATTCAACGCAGATATACTTTAGGATTCTATTCCAAGCTTTCTCTGCTCTCTACACTTTTATTCTTGGCAATCACCTACTACTGTCACTTTTAAGTGAAAGATTTTCGAACTGTACTTCTAGCCCCAGCGTCTCTCCTGAGTTCACATTCCAAATTCCTGGGAACCATCTGAACCTCAGAGTCAGAATGAAGTCCTGCAGTTCTTTTACCCGCCCAGTCCTTAAATCTCCTCTATAACATCTTTGCCAAATGTGTGTCCACCAGGCATTTGAGAGCAAACTTACTGCCTTTCAAAGCAGCCCATCTACCTAGCCAGTTTTGACCATTAAAAAGTTATTTCCAATAGGATGGCAAAATCCATTTCTGTGACACATGCCCCCCAGTTCTAACACTATTTTTTAAAAACATCTATTTATTTATTTGAGGGCAGGAGGTGGAGGGCAGAGGGACAGAATCTCAAGCAGACTCCCCGCTGAGCATGGAGCCCAAAGCAGGTCTCAGTCTCAGGTTCCTGAGATCATGACCTGAGCTGAAATCAAGAGTCAGATGCTTAACCGACTGAGCCACCCAGGTGCCCCTAATGCTATTCTTAAGAGTAACATTAAGAGCTAGGATGCACTGAATACCAAACGTGTGCCAGGGCCTCTGCACGCATTATCTCCTTACAATTCTGGCATGTGGTTTTATTATTCCCATTATATCACTGGGGCAATTTTTAATTAATCTAATTATTCACACGACTCTTCTCCAAATGGTGAAATATACATATTCTCTAAGGGGAACCACTCTATTCCAGGTTCAGAAAGTACAAATTCGTCCAATCACTTCTTACATGAACTACTGGATTTTGTTAATTTCACCATCTGTATTGCAAACCTTCTACCACGGTGTCCGGAAGGAAAGAAATTCAAAATAATAACGTTCCAGCTGTGGTTTGAATATGCAGAACAGAACTGTCACCAGCTTCTCTCTAGACACTGTGTGCCTCTGCGGACATAGCCCAAGAGCAGACCTGTCGCTTCCTACACAATCAACTAGGCTCTTAACTCTGATGGGTACATCAAACTACTTCTTCAAGTAAACTCAACTTATTTCCTCCCTACCCTCTTCATCGGGTTGTTTTCACATCTCAGTGGCACCTGTATTACCCAGACACACGGGCTCAAATCCTCCAGCTTGGCTTCGAGGTGCCTTTCACAACTTTTAATCTCATTGGTGACCAAGTCCTGAGGCTCAGAGTTGAACATGTTCTCACAATGTCATCTTCCCACTGCCGTGGATTGGGTCTTTTTCCGTTTCCCAGTCCAGGCTTGGCTTCTCTCACCTGGACAGCTAAAATCCTGTTGCTGCTTCCCTCCAGCTCCCCACCATGGCCCAGACCTGATGAAGACAGTTCTTAACCCACACCCCCTCCTTGAACAGTACTGTGGTGCTCTGAGCCTGGCTGGCTTCCCACAAGCACCTCAATGCCCACCAGTACCTGCCTCCTTTCTGGCCTTATCATCTTATGATTCACTGCATGTATTATATACTTCTGGAAAACCGTGCCACAGAGTATTTTTCGAATGTTCCTAGCTCTGCACCTTTATTTACATTGTCTTTAAGCCTGGAAGGCCTTTGTTTGCCTGTTTGCCTGTCAAAATTCTCTTTCAATAACTTGAGAAAAATGTCACAACCTCTGTGAAACTTTTGCCAGGTCCTGGGTCTGGCCATCAAAAATTAATCTAAAGTACCTGAGTTCTCACAGCACTTTGTTTCTCTCCTAGAATGGAAGAGCAATAGCAATTTACATACATATTTCTTTCTTCAACTGGTCTTTAGGCCCTTACATCTTAGCTACGGCTTATTTAATTTTACTATTTCCAGCTACAGAGCAGGGCTCTAATTAGTTGCATTAATTACAAGAAAGGAGCCAGGAAGCAAAAAAGGTGACAAGCTAAACCTGAAGAAAACTTGGCAATCTAATGCAAATACTTGGAAAATCAGACCCACACAGGCCATATTTATAGGCGCACCAAAAGATCACTTTCTGTTATTTCTGCTTGCCTCTGATTTCATTTTGCACATTGTGAGCTCTACCCTCAAACACATGAACTCTTTCTTCTTCCCTGAGATCTAACCAGGCTAGAACTCCCAGGGCTAGGTGTCAGAGGTCAGCACGCTAAATGCCAAAGTTGATTTTGGTTGTAACCAGCAGCATCACTGAGTAACTACATTCGGTGATGCTACTAAGCCATAAATCCACATTCCCTTAAAAATAATCTCAATGACAATGAGCAGATAATATTCTCCAAGCACACCTCTCACTCCTCCCCACCCCGAACTGAAATCTTTATTAATAAATAGTGTCCCCATTAAGCCACTGCACTGCCCACTGCTCAATAAAACAAATCTTAGCATGTGCATTTATTCATTGCTGGTATTTTAAATCAAAATGTAGAAGTCTCTATCATGAAAATAAAATGGATTTTATATAAGATGGACTTTGGAGTAGTTACATTTAAAAAAGAAAAAGTTGGAGCAGATTTTTAATAGATGTGAGTGAATTCTGGTATTACCTACAAGTATTTTTAACTATTCCACATGACCTATGTCAGGTCAAGAAAAGTGCTTCACATTTTTTGCTTCCTGGAATTAACATTTATTTAATGAAATTCTACATCATAAAACACCACTTGCATTACTCAGATGTTCAGTCAATGAAATTACCGAATTAATGAAAAAAAATTACCTTCTTAAGATTAGGTCACATAAATTCACGAAATTGGAAGTGGTTACATAATATAGCAGAATTATGTAATAACGTATTGAATGATATACTTGAAGATATAATGAGTTTTTAGCTAACGGTCTTGTTTGCTGAGCCCAGTCTTCCTTCTACTTGACTTTCCTTCTCATCTCATTGGTTCTTCTCCTTGTACTCTAACTTATGCATTTTTTCCTCCTAAACACTTGGCACCAGGTCTGTTTCTCGCTATCAACCAATGAACAAAGAAGGGGAAATGCACACATACACTCAGACACTGACACATAAAATTACCTTTTCAAAATATTAAACTTTGAAGACTATACCAGTAAATAAGGATTCTCTATCTCTTGGTTTTTAGCATTAAAAATGATAAATAAATATATCCTTCCACTAAATCCACCACTTATATAAATATGGGTGGGTCATTAGGCATTGGCTTTACTAAAGATAATTTAGTCTAAAATATTTCTTCAACAGCAAAAACAGATCACTGGACATGAGCAGGTTAAGAAAACACAGGCTCTGATAGCATGAATCAAAGTGGCCAGTATTATTTACTCATAAACTAACAGAGATATGAAAATCAAGCCAATTTATTCCTGACTACCAAAAGAGAATAAAACAGCTGGGTTGTTTTGTTTTATTTTCTTTTCCTGATAGATTTGATATTTGAGTTCTTGATGTGTTTTAAATTTCAGGCAAAAATTATGTAACTATCCTAACAATTATATAAAATAACAAACACCTATTTTCTGTAAAATCTTAGATATACAAAAAGAATTGCTACTCCTTTCTTTTCAATTTATCTGTTTAGAAATAATACTTATATTACCAATCCCATACTGCTACTAATAAAAAGAGATAAAAGGTAAGTCAAATGTCAAGTTTCACCCACACAGTAGGTGAAGATACTACTCCAATTCACAATGGAATATTTAAAGTATTTAATACCCCAAAATACAGCATTCAGTTAGTCGTAAGTAAGTTATCTAGGTCACTGTATTGCTTTATAGCATATCTATGCCTTAGTGCACCCATAAAAGATACTGGTTTTTCCTTTGTTTTTACGTAAGTCTTGATCATACTAAACTCACAGGGCACCGGAAAATGCTGCATAGTATGGTAGTGCTGAGTAGAAATAAACTGAGACAGAAAATAGGTTCAAACCTCAAATTATCACATATGGTTACTTATTAACAGCCCAGTTAAAGGCTTAATGACAAGCAAGTTAAATTTAGTGGCTGAAATGAGGGTGTAGCTTAACTTCAAGTTAATTCATTCATAATGTCAATGTCTTTCATTACTACATATAGGTAAATTTACATCTATTCATGTTTTTCTAGGAAGGATTTGAAGTCTTTACCCTGATTTTATAAGTGATATCAAATCTTCCTAGATCAGGATACATTTAGTTGCTAGGTTAAGAGATTTACCCTAATGATTTCAACAAGTAGGTACTGAAGATGGTTTTCTTTCTCCAAAATCAAATGTAATTTTATTTTTTTTAAATCTGAAAAGAGTATTCTGGATTTCTGGTCAATTTACTACATTACAAAAAGATTATTATCAAAGAAGGAACTACAACAGTGTCAGGAGAAAATTATATATTTTTATTACACAGGAAATGTGAATCCTAAGGAAGATGGGGGTATCACTCCCTCTGATTCCCTTTGCTCACCACTCCCCCAACATTTTAATATACCTTAAATTCTATTTTAATGATCATCCAGGGTAATTTTTAAGTGAGGGGGGAAAAGGGCACAGTACAGATGTATACAGACATGTTCTTTACTTTAATGAGGGTAAAACTGGAGTTGGGGTGGATTCACAAAGAGCATTAAGCCTCCAGTCTTTCGTTGTCTGGATGTGGAGGTGGTTGTTAAATCATCCACCAGTGAGAGCCACTTCCTGCTTTCCCTTCCCCTTATCTGAATCTCTGCTTCTTTGCTTTCATTTGGGGGAGAGAAGTCTACACTCTGAGGTCAATCAGCCTAAAACTGCTGAATCCTAAGGAGATCCTTACTCATTAAGGACTACTCATTATGATTTGTAAACAGAATGATCAGTGCTCATTAGATAGAAGCAAAATAATAAATTGAAGAATTTATTGTGAAGTCCTTGCAGAAAGGGGCCATGTTTAATCAATTTTTGCATTCAAAAATCTTATCATAGAGCCCAGCGCGTAGTAGGTGCTTAAGAGTGTTTATGAATGAATGGATGTTCATTTCACTGGTTGGTTAAACAAGCTGGTCAGGAAAGGATAAGACAGCAAACACACAGAGAACACCTTCAACATTAATAAAGACCCCTTAGTGAAGACAAATACTGGCAAGAAATTAAAATCCCTTCAAGCACTTACCATCGACATGAGGTTTCTTGGATTAATTTAAATTATTTAACTCTAGCACAGTATCTAACACTCACATAGTGATTGCCAGTATTTGAAACCTTTTTGCAGACATAATTTCATTTAATCCTTGGCCATTTTTTGAGATATACACTATCAGGTCTTCAATTTTATAGATGATGATACCAAGGCTCCACAAGGTTAAGGCTAAATTTCTGGTTATTTGAATCCCAAATCTGGGCTCATTCTGCAGAATTACATTCTCTGCCTTAAAAAAGTGCCTTTCTTTCAAGGGTGATTTTCCACATGCTTTTTCACATCTTCTAAATTAAATCACATGGATTGCCACTTTTCATATAGCAGACTTTCAAATATTTGTTGATTTTGATTAACTGAAGCCTGAATAAGTGGAAGAGGTGAGAGAAACAGGGTGGAGACATGGGTTTGTCTTCCTAGAACCAAAACTGACTCATAAAATCTCTAGATTAGATAGCCTTTCATAACACACCCAAAACAAGCCCCTGCCTTTCACTGAGACTAGACTAGAGACGGTGTTGTCAACTTTAACCAAAGAGTTTTCACTGGATTTAACTCACTATGCCATTGGGAAGACCTGAGATAATTGAAGAAATGAAATAAACACTTACCTGCTCATTTCATTTATGTCATAATTTCCCTTGGGTTGTGTCTGTTTTATTGTAATGTCATGGCTCTTGAATTATAACCTTTGTATTTCAATAGACAATCAGCAGTACTACGAAAAGCCTGTAACCTAATACAAGGAAGTAAATATTTGCTTTGTGAACCACATTCATTGTCTATAATAAAATTATATTTATTGACACAGATTTTTTAAAAAATCTCAAACACAAAGTTTAAGAAATTCAGAGAGCTTTTAGATACTTACTACTCATGCTAGAATTTCAAGTGTGAAGCATTTATATAATTTAATGAAAAAGCCTGCACATCTAGTAAAGAGTAGAGCAAGAAAGAATTCAAATCCAGTTCTCTTTGAAACAAGATCTCTTGTTCTACCACAACTTACTGCTTTTCCTGTTGGGGCCTCCCATTCATTATAAATTCCAAGTTCACTCATGCTGAATTACTGAGGTTTTACTACATTTGATAAACCAGAACCAACAGTCATATAACTGTTTACCCTTTCTAGGTAGTTTCTAATCTAAGGGACTTTGCAGATTTTTCCAGCTAAATACTCAAGCTTTTGAAACCAAATTTGTCAAAAGTTATGGAATTTAGAAAGTCAAAACCAGGAGCTTATAAGATGCTGAATCATGTGAAACACCATAGATACAGAATTCATTAACAGACTAGATTAGATTTTCACCTTTTAAATATTTAAATTTTACCTCCAGCTGAAAATCTGAGATAAGATACAATTCCAATCTGATGAGGTTTTATACTTCAACTTAATTGATTGCATTCTGATGAGAAACTTCAATGAATGCCCGGCAAGTCCTCCAGCTACTCCTATATTTCCTTTTAAATCTCAGGAAAACCCACAAGTTCTCCTAGCATTGGCAATGACAGAAACAATCCATGAAAATCTGGGAACTGATCACGTAGTAAGGTGTGAGTGTGTGTGAGCACAGTGCCCAAACAGAAAAACAGCAGACCCTATTAAGTGACCCTGGGCTTCTGAAAGGGAAAGCCCAGGTACAGTGACAGGTGGCACTATGGTACGGACAGCACAGCAGCCCTAATCCTGTGGCTGATCCATCTCCAGACTTTGGTGATGTTTGCTCCACTCCAGCTGAGCTGGAGTCTGGTTCAGCCACAAAGATCTCTGGAGTTTCTGCCACATGACCTCTTTGTCACTAAGCATTTCCTTTCTTTGTTTGCTTATGCCATTTTTAAAAATTCACATTAGCACTTAAATAAATAAGAACAATACACCAGAACACCAGTAGAAAAATGGGCAAAAGACTTGAACAAGCCATCCTTAAACATCAAAAAGAAAAAAAAAATGGACATGTCAAAAAAGTTATTAGCATTATTAGTAACAAAAGAAAGAAAAGTTTGAAAAATACCATTTTCACCTATCAAGTTAGCAAGGATTTTTCAAAAGATGATATCATGTTGGTGAGAACTGCAGGTTCTGGCTAAGCATCAAGCCTACACACACACACACACACACACACACACACACACACACACACACACACACACACAAAATGATAAGCAGACAAAAGCCAGGCAGGATGTACATCAGTTACAACAGTAAAATATGGGAAATAACATAAAAATCTAAAAATAAAACAATGGCTAAGTAAATTAAGACATCCATACATTGAATTATTTTCCAGTTTACTAATTGTATTAAAAATACCAAAACTGGCTTTAAATACCAGTTTTAATTTATTGGGAAACACCAACAAAGTAATGCTAATTTTTTTAAAAAGTATGAAATTTTACAATATGATTCTAATTATTTAAAAAAATAGTACACATTATGTGTAATGGTAAACTACCTTGTAACTTCAACAGCAATTCTTTGGGCATTGGGATAATTATAAGTTCTTAGTACATGCCAGGCATATGTTCAGCACCTTATATACACTGCATTACCTTTATGCTTACAAACATCTTAGGAGGTGGGTCTTTATCCCTGTTGAATATCCGAAGAAACTGAGACTCAGAACAGGTAAGTAACATGACCACCTGAGAAAGCTCTTACGTGGAGAAGCCAGGACACAAGCTAAGGTCAGCTTGACCCAAAGTTCCTATTCATCATATCCGTGTAATCTTAATTTTCTGTTTCATATATTTTTATGTGCTCCAGGGGATCTAAAATAAGCATTTAGTGCCTTTATAATTTGTAAACAAATCAAGAATACAAATGTTATATTGATAGTATGCATATTCACAGAGTGACAATTCTAAAAATTGCTTCCTTCAAAGATGTTGGACCATGAATAGGATCTTTAGGATCTCGAACTAGTGTACTTAGTAATGAGCATAAGCACTCCTTTTAATAAATGTAATCCCAAAGGCTTTCATGAGCCACATCAATTCTGAAACATTTATTCATTTAAGAAATATTTATTTAACACCTGTCTTTTGCCAGATATTGTGCTAGCTGTTGGCACAATAGCAGAAGAACCAGTCTAAATGACTTCCTTTGGATAGTAGGAAAGTCTTTGGGAGATAAGTGGAGACGGAAAGAGACAGGGAAGACTGTCAGTCTAACACTGAAAAGTCCTGGCTACACACATCTAAGGAACGTTTTTTTTAAACTTTCCATGAAAACTTGTATTTCTGAGGCTCCAGGACCCCCCCCCCCGTAAATGTCATACAATGTGAAACCTCTACAATGCATTCATACTTTTACTCTAATTATACTAGTCAGATGAACTAAAATGCTTTTACACATCACATAGTATTATTCTCCTGCACAGGCTACACATTTGCTTTTCTGAGTACGATATTTTCATTGTTAAGGAAGCAGAACTGGACTATCAGAAAAACGATTCTTAGCAGAAATGCAGTTGGACGGATTTCCATTCCTCTTGGCTCCATACCTCTTTGTCCATGCCCACATTCCACTTTTCCAGAAAAGCTCATGTCTTTCAGCAAATGACTTCTAGCGCGAAGGCCACTGTCTCTACGACTGTAGATTAACAGGTAAATACTTTCTTACTTTTTAGCTTATGAGTCAACCAAAATTTTTATCAATTTAGATTTAGATCATTTACTTTTACTTGGCTCTTATAATAAGATCAAATAAGTTAGAATACACATATTATAAATAAATACATATTTCTCCTTGTCTACAAAGTCCCAGGCCCTAGTGGTAGAAAATGTTGAGGAATATTATTATTAAGAAAAAGTATAAGAAGTCCATATGGATGACAATGACCTAGACTTTCAATACTGAGTTCAAATAAATTTGGACCTTGCAGGGCGATCCCTAAAAGCAGAGAGATATCTATTTGAGAAGGAAAACCTGGGATTCCTTAGAATTGAACGCGGACAGCAAATTAACTCTCCTTGTTAATTCCCTTCCATAGGGACTAAACACCAAGGAATCACTGAAAACCAGAGCAAAAAAACATCTAAGTTGGTATAACAGATACCTTACGTTGTTTGTAAACTAGGTGTTTTTCATCTTTCAGACCACAAATTTAGGAGGAAGGATGAGTGCCCATAGCTCTGAGATCAGATGTCACTGCCATGGAGATTCATCTTATTTAATAAATGATACCATCCAATCTTTTCATAATAATAAACACTTGTTTTATCATCTTGGAAAATCATAAACTACCCTCCCATGGTTTCTCTAAATATAGTTTTTTTAAGATTATAAAAATACCCAGTAAATCTACTCTCCCATGAGTGTGCTAATTACTGTTTTAGTTCATGCTAACAGAAGAAATGGCTTAATAACAGTAACTTAACTGGAGGAGATCAAACTGCTCATTCATTTAATGAGTACAAATCACCTTTGCATTTGATATTAGTGCTATAACGTATATTTCATGGGTACTTGCTACTATTACTACGAAAGGCTTTAGAAACAAATACAATTTAAAGTGTTTCAGTTTTCAAAATTATTTAATACACATAGTGTCTAGGAGCTATGCGACCAGGAGGAAAACATTTTCTACTACAACGGTAAAAACTGTTTCTCATATTTCCAATTAAATGATTTCAGAAGGATTCATTACCCGGAAAACCGGTATGTATGAACGCCGGAAATGCAGATGACATCCAGTCTCAGAAGTGTTTATTCTAAATGGGAACCAAACTATAAGATTTCTATTATTTATGATAGCCTTCCCATGATGGAAATAATCTCCCTGTAAAATAATCTAACAAGAAAAGAAAGAAAGAAGAAAGAAAGAAAGAAAGAAAGAAAGAAAGAAAGAAAGAAAGAAAGAAAGAAAGAAAGAAAGAAAGAAAAAGAAAGAAAGAAGAAAAAAGAAAAGAAAGAAAGAAGAAAGAAAAAGAAAGAAAGAAAGAAAGAAAGAAAGAAAGAAAGAAAGAAAGAAAGAAAGAAAGAAAGAAAGAAAGAAAGAAAGAAAGAAAGAAAGAAGAAAGAAAGAAAGAAAGAAAGAAAGACAGACAACTATGGGAAGCTTTCAAAGTTCTCCAGACAAACCTTTCAGAGACTCTTTTAAGGAGGAGCCGTTTATCGAAGGGTCAGGGAGGTTAGGAAAACTATGCCAGGAGCCAGGGTCAGTCTTCCTGGAGCGACTAAGATTGTCCCAGGTGAGCAGTGTCCCGGGCTCCGGATGGAGGCGGAGGACGCAGGGCGGGTCCCCGCACGGCGGGCATCTTTTTGGCCAGGCGACCCCTTCTCAGTCTCCAGGAGCCCAGTGACACCCGAGGCTGGCGCGGGCTGCCCGGGACGCGCTGCCAACAGCCTCCCGTTCGCGAGGAGCATCTCCCCATCCGCGGCTTCCGAGGCCAGCTCCGTCCCTCCGCCATCCTCAAGTCCTCCGACATTTTTCACGGAGACAGGAGGTAGGGAGAAGAGGAAACGGCCGAGTGTCTGCATCCAGACTCTGCCGCAACCCAAGAGGAGAGGAGGAAGGAGGCTGGCGAAGAGGCAGCTATTAAACTGTGATTCCATCGATAATAAAAAGAATCATCATCACCCCCAACACGGGAGTCCCAGATACACCCACCAGGACAGCGGCTAAGGGGTTTGGTGGGCGTTCCTCCTCCTGGTCCCCCGAGTGGCTGTGAAACCTACCCTAAACCGAGCACACAAGAACTCCCTTTCCTACGACTAACGGGAGGGGAGGAACAAAAGAGACCCCCACGCCCTACACACACACACACACACACACACACACTCAGCTCACCGATGCTCTAGGTATGCATTTTGCATTTCGACTTACACAGTCCCCACCGGGTTAGCGCATTTAACTAAAGGTAATGAAAGAAAAAAAAAAATACCACCCCGAGGTGGTCGGTGGATTGGGCACCGTTAATTTCACATTCGGTTTTCTAGCAAACAACCACGAAAATCCCTCAGGACCTCGCGCCCCCGCGGGGTCCCTGCCGCCCCCGGCCCTCTCTGCGGGTTCCCCAAAGGCGCCCAGCTCGCCGCTGCAGACCCGACCGAGGGCTCCCCGGGCGGGCAGGACACTCGCCCAGCCTCTCCGCAGCAGCTGGAGGGCGGCGAGCGGACCGCGCGGTGGCAGCAACGCGGGATTCAACTTCCCAAACCTGCGGCGCTGCCCCCGCTCCCTCCCGCGGCGCCGCGGTCGGCGCCAAGACCCCCGCGCCCGCAGCCACCTCCGCCTGGGCTCCGGCAGTTGCACTCTCCGCCCCCTCTTTCCTTCACCTCCCCCAGTCACCACCTTTTAAAAATTCATCCATCGGTGCAAAGCAGACATTTTGATGTCATTTACTTAGCACCGCTCGGTTTCAGAGGCAACATCTTACCCAGTCGCCTGGAGGTGTGGGCAGCGCACCGATGGGTCCGGGGGCGCGAGGCTGGGCTGCTCGGTCCTCTAGCGGAGCGGGTTTGCTGCCATCCGCCCAACTTCAGCACCCAGCGGGCGAGGAGAGAGGGAGAGAGGCTAGGATGGAGGGGAGAGGGGAAGGGGAGGAGGGAGGGTGGGCGGGGAGGGAGCGGGAGCCGCTCGGCAGCGCGCATGCGCCCCGCGGGCGGGCGCAGCCCCTCGCCCGGCTCGGCCCAAGGTGCCGCTTCTTCCCCAGGCGCGCGGCCGCGTGAGTCACGGCCCCGCCCCTCCCGGCGGCCCGGCCCCCGCGCTCGCCTGGGCTCCGCGCCCACGGTGCGGGGGTCTCCGCGGAGCTTCGCGGGGAGCCTCGGGGACCTGGGAGCCTTCCTTGATTGGAGAGGCTCTGGCGGCTGGGCTCATTCAACTTCACGTTCGCCCGCTAGCCCGCGTTATTTTCTCGTGCGCTCTAGGAGACTGCTGGAAACCAGAAGCTTGTCTTTAAAGGGGGGTGGTAGGGCTAGGGAGGAGCTGCAGCAGCGCGGTCCCAGGGGAAGCAGTTCCTGCGTGCGGCTTCAAGAAACTGTGGAGTTAAGCAAGTTTTGCTCGCCAAAGGACTCGACCGTATAGAGTTCTTTACTTTATTGACGTCCTCACCCAGAAATCTGACCCTTTTCCCTTAAGAATTATTTCAGATCTGGTCTGGGGGCATATATTCTGTCCCAGGAGTCTAGGACACTGGAACCAGAGTTTTGAGCGAGAAAAGCCCATGACAAGGCAAGAGTCGTGAATTACTAACAGAGGTGTTGATGCTAGGGGCCTGGAGCATCCTTTGGGGACAGCTTGGTAGCTATCAGGTCTGATAATTGTTCCATTCGCTAGCGGAGCCCAGCTTGGTAGGGAAGAAGCTTTGGGTGCTTAATGCATCATGAGCGCTAGATTGCATCTCCGATGATTAAATTGAAGTGTTTGTGAGGGCGAATTAGGGAAGCGGGTGTCTCTCTTCAGATGTGACATCTGTGGGAAGAGGAGTGAGTTCCTGGCTGGAATGATTAGGCTTTTTTCTTATACCTCCTTAAAACAGTTTACTTGTAAATATATGTGATTTCCCATTGCTTTGTGTGCGTCCCTACATTCAAACAGTGCTATTCTTATTTCAGGCTCCCTTACCAAACACCCTCCTGGCTTTCCCCCATCCCCTTCTCTATCTACTTGAGTTAAATATCTGTTTCAAGGTTTGCTCCAGGGCCTTCTTTCTCTAGCCACAACATGGCTTTGAGTACGAGTGTTCTTCAAAGTGTATCCCCTGGACTGGTGCTGGTCTGTAAATTGTTCCTTACTGGTCTGTAATGAGAGATAAGTACAGAAACTGAGAGTAACATTTAGACACTTTCATAGCATGCCTTGGTATCCAAGCACATTAGTCAGTTGTAGTTTGTATGTCTTATTTTATTTGTAATTCATTTTTGTTGGATTTCAGAAGTATTGGTCCGTTATGCAGAAATATAAATTAAAATAAAGTTTTTTCAAAACAAAAGTTGAAAAAATTAAGTTTTATAGTTTGGGCAGCCCCAAACTCTGTATCACTCCCAGATTTATATCTTCAGTCCTGATCTCATGGAACACTTTTATGTTCTCAACTACCTTTATGGCTCCATTTGAAGAATATTTATACTGGTTAATATTTATTGAGACATTACTGTGTGTTAAGTTCTGATCTAAATGTTTTACATATGTTTCTTATTTTCTCTACAAGGTAGATGCTATTATTATGTTTAACAGACATCTCAGAAGCAGAACTGCGGATATCCACCCCCTCCAAACCTGTTCCTCTTCAAATTGTTCCACTCAGTTACTCTAGTCAAAATTTAGAAGTTATCTTTGTTTTGTCTCTTTTTTTTTACCCCTCTTCTAATTAATTAGCAAGTCACCTTGTCTCAACCTCCAAAATGTATCCCCAGTTCATCCACATCTCTCCCTCTCCATTGGCTATAACCATAGTCCAAGCTTCTATCATCTCTCACAGGAACTACCACAAAAGCCACCAATTAGTCTCTCTCCTACAACCCCAAAACAATACATTCTCTAAATGACAGCCGAGTGATCTTTTAAAAACATAATCACAGGGGCGCCTGGGTGGCTCAGTCATTAAGCGTCTGCCTTTGGCTCAGGTCGTGATCCCAGGGTCCTGGGATCAAGCCCTGCATGGGGCTCCCTGCCCCGCGGGAGGCCTGCTTTCCCTCTTCCACTCCTCCCCTGTTTGTGTTCCCTCTCTTGCTGTCTCTCTCTGTCAAATAAATAAATAAAATCTTAAAAAAAAATAATCACATTAGGGCGCCTGGGTGGCTCAGTCATTGGGTGTCAGACTCTTGATTTCAGCTCAGGTGTCCATTTCAGGGTTGTAAGATCAAGTCCTGTGTTGGGCTCCACACTGGGTGTGGAACATACTTAAAAAAGAAATTTAAAAACAAAATCACATCATGTCATGCTGCTACTTAAAGCTCTCCAATGAGTTTTCATTGTACTTTAAATACAACCTCTAATCCTTACCACTGCCGAGAAGGTTCTACGTAATCTTGTCCCAACCTACTTTTCTTATACCATGTTCCCATAGACCATAGCTAAGTGCAGTGTAGCCACATCAGCCTATTTCTTTTACTTTCTTGAATAAATCTAGCTTACGGTACCAGAGTCCTCCACCTGGAGGCCTCTGCCCCCAGATCTTTAGAGTAGGCTCCTTAATATCCTACCAGTCTCTGTTTGGGTATCACCTACTCAGGCTTTACCTAACAATTCAGTGTAATCTTCCTAGAGTTCTCTCTTGCATCCCCTTGCTTGATTTTCTTCCAAATACTTTTCACTGAGTCAGCTTGCATTTGTTTACTTGTTTATTATCTCCTACTCCCCTTCTAGAATAAAGTATCTCAAGAGCTTTGCCTGAGCTTTTCACTGTTTTATCTCTAGGGCTCAAAACAAGATTCGGCACACTGTATATACTCAGGATTTAGTGGATGAATTCATGATTGAATGAATAAATAACATACTTAGGAAAGGCATTCTTTATTTTTTTAAGCATTCTTTATTTTTTCTGATGCTTCTTCTTCTTGGATTCTCATTGCTGCATATCAGAATCTGTTGTTTCCCAGAAGAGTGCAAATTGACTACATTGTTTCCTCTGCCCACTCTATCAAAGATGGCTCCTTGCAATGTCACACATTTATTTTGTTTGTTTGTTTGTTTGTTTTTTAAAGATTTTATTTATTTGAGAGAGAAAGAGAGACAGTGAGAGAGAGATCAGGAGCAGGGGGGAAGCGTAGAGGGAGAAGCAGACTCCCTGCTGAACAGGGAGCCTGATACAGAACTCCATCCCAAGACCCTGGGATCATGACCTGAGCCAAAGGCAGACACTTAACTGACTGAGCCACCTAGGCGCCCAGCAATGTCACACATTTAAACTAGATGCCAGAGTCGTGTTCTTAGAACCAACTTTATGACAAGCATCATCAACAAAAAAAGATATCTTTTACTTCCATGGACTTCTCTAAACTGTAATAATGGCTGTTTGGGCAGTGTTTTGCACCTATGACGGTTGGCTATTCTGTCCATAATTTACTTGCTGAAATCAAATGCAACTTCTTGGTGACTTTCTTTCACAGTTATAATTTGTTGTGAAATGCTTTATGCATTAACTAGAATCTTCAATGACAGTGTTGTAAGAACTGGATATGTTACCTACACTGAGTGTTGAGATGGGTGGAAGTGACCACAGCTTTAATGACCTTCACCTCATAGAGTTTGATCATTTGCAATCTATGTGTACATCTGGGTCGTAGGAAATATTTGCAACAGCAATGCATCAAATAATGATTTGGTGAATAAGTCAATTCAATAAACTTTATTAATGTCTACCATATGCCTGGTATTATGTCTTTAAGTTTTTTTGCAAAAAATGTAAATGTTACATAAAATTATTATATATGAGTCAGCAATGGATTTCAGTTCATTTTAGCCATGGAGATGCTTTCTCTTTGTACAGAATTTCGGAGCAACTTGGGCTTATCGTTATCAAGCAGCTGTGTGGTGACTATGAAGAGCAGTGTTTGATCATGATCATTTCCATACCATTACGAATGCATTTTTCAAGTAGAATCTGGATACAGCAGCAGATTTTGGTATAATGACTTCATAGTAAGGCAGACAGGAGATTTGTAGGCAAGATATTTGCAGACAGAAAATATTGGAAAAGGACAGAGCATCAAAATTTTTACAGTACATTTATGCATAATTAGGGGTCTTTTTCATCATTAGGAGACCTGAAATCTACCTCAGTAGAGTTTGGTAACATTGGAAGGTTATTTCAGGAAGAAATTATGTAACATCTTTACATTTCATTTTCTCTTTTCCAACATGTTCATTTTTTTAAAAAGCAACGATTTTACCTTTGAAAAGCAGAGGGAAAAGGAAGAAATTTGCTTCAATCTAGGAAAGACTGACTGCTCCGTCTAGGCAAACTTCTCCAGAGGGGAGCCAGAAAGATAGTTAAAATATGACTGCTTAAACACAATTTTTTCTTTACTTTTGGTAAACAGAACTTCCATGTTTCTTCAATTGGTTTTAATCAAACCTTAGAGACAGATTCTTCTCAGGGAATTGATTTAGATGGGAACAGTCTGATTCCCAGACAAAATGAGATATAATTAGAGTTTCACATTTTATATGTACATTTTTATAAATCATGAGTTATTAATGTTTCTTTAATTGTTTACTTACCAGTATGAAAAGGCTCAGTATTATTCTGTTAGAATGGCATTAGTGTATTTATACCTCAACATAATTGCATGAGTCCATGGAATCAGATATAAAGACCTTCATGTGATTTTTATCAGTTATGCTCAATTTTGTACATCATAAATTCCTGCAGTGGCTCCGCAATATCGACCTGAGTCTCAGTCACCCCAAGTACTTTATAAAAGTGCTCATTTGATGGCTATGCATATTCACGTTCTGTTTGGTGAATAACGTTGGACAACAATACTCTGCTCCTCCATGGAAAAATAGCAAAATGTTTATCTCAACTAGAGAACATGATGATGTTCAATTATTACAGTCAGATTCTTTGTGGATGGAGAAAGATTCCAGAGTTTAGCGGTCTATGTTTGTTATACTATCTTGAGATTTTTGAAGGTTTCTAGATGATAGTAGCTGGATTGCGGAACAGGCATTTGCTTTGTAAGAGCTACCTCCAGGGTTTGATGGAAGGAAGGTGGAGAAGGGCAGTGGTTTGATTTCACAGTAGTTTCTCACATCTTTACTATGCTTTGGTTTATGGCAGAGCAAGTTCAGAAATGCATAAATTTAATGAATATCTTCATGTATATGTGTACTGTGTATATGATCTAGAAGGGCCCGGTGATGAGTTTTTGAGTTCCATGTTGCAAAATACTTAAGTTACAAATCAGAAAATCTATTATTCACATTGTCAAAGTTTTGGTAAAGGTTCTGTGGTTTCTTGATTTCCTGTGAACTAGTTTCACTGTGTGACTATGTTAAAGTAATATACGCAAGTCTTTCACAGTCTCATCTAAGTCTTCACATTTGAATTTTAGTAGAATTTACCTAATATTGTGCATGATTGCCCATCCAGTCTCATCTGTCCATTAATTCATTCACCCACTCACTCAAAGAGCTCTTAGGAAGCATCTGTCCTGGCATTGTGGGAAATAGAAATACCGTGGAAAATAATGTTCCTATCCTTGACATGAATTTATAATCGAACTGAGATGGGCTCTACATACATGAAGTAACCAGAAGAAATCAATGAGAACACTTGAGATAATGTGGTATTATTTTTTCTTTCCAGGAGGTAGGGCAGAGAATGATGAAAAAGGAAATTGCATGTTTTATAATCAGAACTCTCAACTGCACAGCATAGAAATTGCAAATGATCAAAGTGGCCCATTGAAGTACACAGTGGGAACTTTCTTTGTATTCCATGGAACTAGTTTTGAATGGCTTTGCAGATTTGTAATAGGAATTCAAGGAAGGAGGGATTTAAAATATAATACTCAAATAGGAAGTTACTTGTTGAACTTTAAGTTGACAACCACTTAGAAAATACTAAGCATCTTCAATATGCAAGGCATTGTGCAGGGCTCTGGGAAGATTGACAAATGAATCATAACATAAGGAATACAGTAGTGAGTAGTGTAGAGTCTAGAGAGATCACACTCAGCTCATAGGTTATAGCTGACTCTGGCCCTTGGGATGACCTGCAAAGAATGGGAGCCATTTGCATATGCTGAGATGTGTGGAAGGGCATTTAGGTTGGAAATCACAATAGGTATCATGACGGTGTGTTGGTTCAGAATAACAGGATATCTATGGGAAAACTTGATTAGTATGGTTTAGTTCTATAAAGTTATTAAGTTTTAAATGTAGACTGAGGCAACATTGTGGTGTGTGTGGCGGGGGAAAGTCTTGGGTATGTCTATTGGTTTCATCTCCATCCCAAGTCTAATCACCTGCTACTACTGTGTTGCCCAGGATCCTGAGGCCAAATCTGAGATTAAGCAAGAAAGATGATTGTGATTATTAACAATGTCTGATATACTGTTGGTACATTTGTCTAGTATTTGAAATCTCTATTCTAGTCAATGGGCAGTCAAATGATTTTGAAAAAGGGGAGTTGTATATATTCAGGATGATAGTTCTTGAGGAACTCTCAAACTGCTATTTTTTTCTCCAAAATTGGTATTCTGAGAACAATGAATTCACTTGGTAAATAAGCTGGGATAATGGAAATTGATCTGTAAATTTCTTGGGGTTTGATAAATACACTGGCATATTTAAGGCTCTGAAGAGCTCCTTGATTACAAAAAGCCAAAATGGCTACTAAACACATGAGAAGATTCTCTTTCTTTTTCACACACACACACACACACACACATTATTTACACATATGCACACATATCTGTGGTATCAAGAATCTCAATTTTATTGATTCTGTGATCTAAAATTTAAATAAAGTTAACTTTAGTTTTAGTTCTAGTTAGTCATAAAGTCATAAACAGGATCTTCTTCACACATAAATGTACCTAGTTTCTTTTTTTTTAAATTCATTTGGGCAATGTATCCTGGGCATCTATTATGTGGCTATGTGGCAGGTACTGTTCCAGGTACTGGAGATTCAGCAAGAAACAAAATGAACAAAAATCCCTACCCATTTGGGGCCTATATTCTAGTGATGGAGACAAAAATCAGGGTAAGTAAATAAAGTATATAGTAAATTAGATAATTATAAGAGCAAAGGGGAAAAACTAAGTCAGGGAAAGGGGATAGTACGTGTGCTTGTGAGTTGGAAGGGGTTCTGAAATTATGCATATGGTAGGAAAGAAGGCCTCACTGAGAAGGTATGAGTCAAGATGTGGGGATTGAGCTCCGCGTTGGGCTGCCAGCTCAACGGGGAGTCGGCTTGTCACTCTCCCTCTTCTCCTTCCCCTGCTCTTGCTCTCGCTCTCTCAAATAAATAAATAAATAAAATCTTAAAAAAAAAGATGTGAAGGAAGCAAGAGATTAAGTTAGTGGCTATCTGGAAAAAGAACATTCCAGCAGAGGAAACAACTAGTGCAAAGGCCCTTAGGTGAGAGTAGGTCAATCATAGTCCCAGGACAACAGTGAACAAAGGGAGGGAGTTGTAAGAGATGACGTTAGAGAGAGAAGAGAAGGTAATCATGCACTGCCTTGTAGCTCAGGATGTGGCATATACTCGGGGTGAATTGGAGAGCCACTGGAAGGTTTCGAATGGAGTGCCATGGAAGACAAGCCACAGCCTTTGAGAAGATTATTTGCAATGTGTATATAGCACAACCTTAAAAAGAACTGCTAAAGATCAATAGGAAAAAGACAACAACCAAATAGGAAATGGGGCAAAATGAGAATAGGCTCACTACTAGGAGCTGAGGATACACTGAGGAGGATGGACCAGAAGCCACGAGTGCACTTGGGTGGCTATTGCAGTTGACCAGGGGGCAGGATGGTGGAGGTATGGATCAGAGTCACAGCACTAAGAATATTAAGGAGGAGACAAATGCCTGATACATTTTCAAAGTAGAGTTTACAGGATTTGCTGACTGTTTGGATGTGCGGTATAAAAGAATTTGAGAAATCAAGGATGACTCCACTGGTTTTGGCCTGATCACAGAAACTTTTCTTTAATAATGATGTGCTTGACTTCCTGTTTCCAGAGCCCTCCTATCCCCACAGCTGAGACCAATAAATTACTGTAAACAGACTTAACCAACAGTTTTGGCAGGGCTTCTTGGTCCAAAAAGCAAGAGGGATTTCAGAAAGAGGCAGTGCAGAGGGCTCTATCAGCCTCTTATGCTGGTACAACTCTGACTTTGAATCCTGAATCTGTGCTTCCGAACTTATCCTTTTGTTTTGATCTCTTTGCCTCTGATTGCCCACTTTCATTGTCTGGGGTAGAAGCATAACTCTGTTACTCTCAAGTGCTTGAGTGCAATGAGGTTCTGCTTGAGCGCCACGCCACCTGATACCTGCTTCCCAAATCCTCGATGCCAACCGCCTGCCTGTCTGGTTTTCCATCTATTTCCTGTTGCCAAATCCACTGCCACAGAGATCTGCCTGGTTGCCAGGATATCTGCTTGTTGCCTTGGGTTGGATCTCTTGAATGCTAACAACTTGACATCCTGGCCTGGACCTTTGCCCATTACCTGCTGTCATCATCCCCTAGAGCTCTGTGGCTTTTCCCATGTGTTCAGTTCTTTCCAGTTCTTAAGAGAATTCATTCATTTAAGGATTCATTCATTCATGTCTGCATTAATGCATTCAAAGGAACATTTACTGAGTGCTAATTTTGAGTCATTTGTCTGAGACTGTAGATAAAAGGTGAATAATATGTAGGCTCTATTCTCTATGTCCTAGAGAAGCACCTGGAATCTAGAAGGATATGGGCTGATGAGGGAGACAGACACATAAACAATATTGACAGTGAATTGTGATAATTGCTCTCAATCTCTAATCATGTTTTTAGAATGGAGACATTTTATGGCTATACAGAAAGCCTGGTACAGTGCTTTACAGCCTGGAATTGGAATTAATCTGTTCAAGGCTGGAGTTTTGGCTCTCCCACTCACTAGCTGAGTGACACTGGCAAGTTAATTCACCTCTGTTACTTCAGTTTCTTCGTCTTTGAAATGGGAATAATAACTAGATGTCTTATAGGGTTGTTGTGAGGATTACATAAGATATTCATCTAAAGTGCTTTATCATTGCTGCTGACACATACCAAAGCATAATGTTTTAGCACATCTTCATTTTCTTCTCTTTCTCCTCCTTCCTCCCTGGCAGTCTAAGTGGGTGTGACAGGAACACAGGAGGAGAATCCTTGGCATGAGGGGAAACTTCTCTGATCCCCGGGGCCTGGGGGGTCAGGAGTCCAGGGCTCTCAGAGCGCCCTGTAAGGATTTGAGTCATAACATTCTTCAGGAATTGCCTAAGCATTGGATCATCTCCTTCCTAAGACTTGCCTCTTGCGGGCAGGGACGTTGCTTGCTCACACTGCAGCCCCAGCATCTTACAGAGTGCCATATAGGAAAAAGTGCCCAATAAATATGAAAAAAAAAAAAAAAAGAATGACAGGGCTTCCCAGTGGTGGTGCTTATTAAATTAAATTTGAAAGGAGGAATTCATCCCATGAAGGTGGACTAAGAGTGTTTCCAACGTTCAGGAGAGTGTGAGCAGTGTGCTGAGACGTGAGACATTTAATGTATTCAGGAAACTTCAGGTCACATTGGAGTCATCTATCTCCCTGTCTATGCACCGCATGAGATTTGAATTTTGAAAGGTGGGCAGGAGCTAGATCAAAAAGGACCCTGTATGTATAACAACGAAATAATGAAAGAGTTCAGACCTTTCTCTGGGATGCAGAGCACAGAATGCTATGAGGTAGGGCACTCAAGGTTTTTCATGATCTGGTCCTTACCTTCCTTTTTCAGACTTCTCTCCTTGACTAATATTGTCTGCTCCAGCAACCCCAAAATGTTTGCACCTCACCCCTCTCACCCCTCCAACATCACAGCGCTTTTGTTTTCTTACTTTGTTTCTTTGCTTATGCTGTTTCACTGCCTGGAATGTCCCCATCCCTCCTTATTACCAACACCCCTCAACGGGCCCCTGTCTCCTAATGATTATTCATTCCACAGCCCAAGTGACCAGCTCCAAAAAATCTCCTGAGTTTTGGGACTCTCACCCAGTCATTAAAGTTAACATCCAATGAGCGGTCACTATGGATCAAGCACCCTGTTCACTTTGTGCCTATAATTTGAATTAATCCTTACCACAATTCTATAAAACTGGTACTATTAGCCTTTTTTTAAATTGAGCAAACTGATTTCCTTTCTTTTTTTTTTTTTAAAGATTTTATTTATTTGTTTGACAGAGAGACACAGTGAGAGAGGGAATATAAAGCGGGGGGAGTGGGAGAGAGAGAAGCAGGTTTCCTGCTGAGCAGGGAGCCCGATGCAAGGCTCGATCCCAGGACCCTGGGATCATGACCTGAGCCGAAGGCAGATGCTTAAGGACTGAGCCACCCAGGTGCCCCCTGATTTCCTTTTTTTTCGATTTATTTTACATTTTGTAGATGAACAAACCAAAGCTTAAATTTTCTCAGGTTAAAGACTGGCTGAGCTATAACCCTTGATGTAGGGGCTACAATCCCCAGTATCTTTGAGCTTGAACATTACACTTCACTGCTTAGACAGGGTCATGTGACCTTTCCATGTCTCTGTAACTTTTTTTTACCGGTATCAATTTGATAGAATATTAAGTTACATAGTTTCCTGGGGCGCCTGGGTGGCCCAGTTGGTTAAGCAGCTGCCTTCGGCTCAGGTCATTGTTCTGGGGTCCTGAGATCGAGCCCCACATTGGGCTCCCTGCTTGGCGGGAAGCCTGCTTGCTTCTCCCTCTCCAACTCCCCCTGCTTGTGTTCCCTCTCTAGCTGTATCTTTATGTCAATTAAATAAATAAATAAAATCTTTTAAAAAGTTACATAGTGTCCATTTTACAGTTACAGTTTTAAACCTTTCTGTGTCAAATGCCTTTATTCCCATTCCTTGATGATATCTTGGGCAGATTCCATAATTATCTGGTCACTTTCCATTATTAAGCTCACTCTAGCCCAGCTTAAAATTTTAATTTTTTTTTTCAAAACTCTTTTTCTTCCCATTGCAGGACAGGCTCTTGGCACAAGGGAGTTGGAATGAAGATTGGGCACACTCTGCTCTATTACTCCCTCCCCCACCTCCTCTAGCCAGGCCCCAGCTCCACTGGGTCAGAGGGAGTCAGGGAGAAGAGATCTAGAGAAAAGGGCAAACATGTCTTTATTTAAATGGTTTTGGCCACAGATCTCTTCCTGTTGGCTGTGTGTGCTTTGGAAGCAAACACTAATGGATGACTGATGTTTTCATTTGTATGTCACGTGTCCAGATGCTGGCCGTCTGTGAGCACGTGCGTGGGTTCTTGGGAAGGCCGTCCTGGGGCTCCAGCTCTACAGCCCCTTATACCTGGAATCCAGCTGCTGCCCCAGCACTGTGGCCATACTGTTCCCATCACTGGTGGTCTTCCCACAGACTCTTGTTGCTAAAGTCTTCTCACCAAGTGGGCAGCCCTCTTGGCTGGGACTCCAGCAAGTTGGCTCAAAAACAGGTTAGATTTCATGATGTCCATACAGTCATGAGAAATTCATACAACTTTGCTATCCCAGAGGGTAGAAATGCAAGAGACTATCCTGCCACCCATACTTCACTGCCCTGCCATCCATCCATCCATCCAGTCATGGCGCTGATGAGCAAACTCACAACCCAAGCAGATGCCTATTCAGCGTACTGAAGGAAATGTGCCTTTTGTGGCAAGCACACCTAGTCTATTGCTTTTGTCTTAAAAATATTTTATAAATAAAATATTTCATTCATAATAAAGCTTAATGAACACTAAGAACTAACAACCGTGTATCTATTCTTTTGAGAATTAAAACATTTCCCAGTACCTCAGAATTCCCTGAGTATACTCTTACTCTGGATTTTGTGTTAATTCATTCATATACATTAAAAAACCGTAATTTTAGTACATGTATATTGTATTCATTTTCAATTACTAACATAATAAATTGCCACAATCTTGTGGCTTAAAACTATACAAACGAATTATCTTATAATTTATATATCTGTTTTACTATTAATAGACATTTCAGTAGTTTCAAGTTTTGGGCTATTAAGAACATTGCTGATAAGAATATTCTTATAAATATTTCCCCTGATTTTTGTAAGCACATATTTCTTTAGGGTTATATTTAGATGTGAAATTGAAGGTATTTCATATATTTCACCTTCCATATTTGCTCCTGAGAAGTCAATTGTCACTCTATTAATCATTTTTCTTTATGTTACCTATCTTTTCTGAGTTCTTTTTTAAAATATTTTATTTATTTATTTATTTGAGAGAGAGAATGAGATAGAGAGAGCATGAGAGGGGGGAAGGTCAGAGGGATAAGCAGACTCCCTGCTCAGCAGGGAGCCCAATGCGGGACTCGATCCTGAGACTCCAGGATCATGACCTGAGCCAAAGGCAGTCACTTAACCAACTGAGCCACCCAGGCACCCTCTCTGAGTTCTTTTAAGCCCTTCTTTTTGTTTTTATTCTCCTGCAGTTTCACTACAATGTTGGTGATTTCTTTTATTTACATGCTTGGAATTTGTTGGATTCTTGAAGCTGAGAAAGACTAAAAACAATTATGTTAATTATGTCCTCCAAAAAGTTAGGAAAAAAAACAACAACAAGGTAATCTGAAGACAAGCAGGAAAAGAAATTACTAAAGATATATTATAATATTATAATATTCCCTAAAAGAAAAAAACTCTTCCCAGGTGGCTCATTGGTGAATTTTATAAACATTTAAAGAAGAAATTATTCCAAACTTGTATGAATGCTATCAGAAAATAGAGGAAGACAGAACACTTTTCAGTTAATTTTATGAGGCTAGAATAATACTACTTTTGACCCAAAAGGAAAATTATATTTAAAAAGACAAGTATAGACCAATAGTACTCATTTAAATAGAAATAAAATTCTTAACAATGTAATTGATATATCTAATCCATCAATACATAAAAGGATTGTGCACATCATAAATACTGGGTTTATTTCAGAAATGCAAGTTTGGTTTAGCATTAGAAAAATAAACATAATTCATCATACTATCAGAATAAAGAAGAATAAAACAAATAATCATCTAAATAAGTTGGGAAAAAGTATTTTGCAAAATATAACACCTGTTCATGATAAAAGCTCTTAGCAAACAGGAAAAAGGAAAGTACTTCCTCAATGTGATAAGGAGAGTCTATGACAAACACTGTGAATATTATACATAATGATGAAATATTAAATACTTTCTCTTAAGATTAGGAACAAAGCAAAGAAATTCACTCCTGCCAGTTTTACTCAATATTACACTAGAGGTTTTATTTAGCGTAAAAAGTGATTAAAAAAATTAAAGGCATGAGGATTGGAAATGTTTATTTGCTGATGGTATGATTGTGTACATAGTAAATTTAGAGGAAAAAAATTTAAAAACCAACTAGAATTAATAAGTGTATTTGGCAAGGTCTGAGGATGCAAAGTCATTTTTGGAAAAGTAATTGTATTTTGAATGCAATTTTTATAAACCTCATATGAAAATACAAAAGTCCTAGAATAGACAAACCAATTTTGAAAAAGAAGAGTTACAAGATTTACAATGCCTGATTTAAAACTCACTCTAAAAATACGATAATCAAGACATTGTGCTAATTGCTTAAGAATCATCAGTCAGTGACACAGGATGAAGAATCCAGAGACAGATACACACTTTTACAATCAAATAAATTTCAACAGATTGCCAATGCAATTCAGTGGGGCAGAGGAATATTTTTTTTAACTTTATTTATTTGAGAGAGAGAGAGTGAGAAAGAGAGAGCACAAGAGGGGGTAGGGTCAGAGGGAGAAGCAGACTCCCCGCTGAGCTGGGAACCTGATGCGGGACTGGATCCCGGGATTCTGGGATCATGACCTGAGCCAAAGGCACTCACTTAACCAACTGAGCCACCCAGGCACTCCAGAGGAATATTTTTAAATGTAGAGTGCCAGGTATTCATATTGAGAAAAAAAAAAGAATCTTGACCACCACTTCAGTCCATATTTTTAAAAAATTATTTGAAATAAATTATAATCTTAAAAGCTAAAATTACACAATTGCTAGCATTTTATAAATCTACAAAACTTAGTAATCTTTTGTCCAAAAAGAGAAATGATAAATTGGACATTATCAAAACCTCTTTTTATCCAAAGTCATAGTTTAAAAAATGAAAATTCAAGCCATAGTTGGGAAGAAAATATTCACAATGCATATCTGACATAGATTTCTATCTAGAATCTATCAAAAACTCCTAAAAATCTATAATAATAAGAATAACCTGATTAAAATGGACAAATTATTTGAACAGTATCTTTATAAAGAAATATTATAAATAGTCAAAAAGCACATGAAAATGTACTCAGTGTCAGTACTCATCTGGGAAATGCAAATTGAAACCACAATGAGATGGTTTACAATTGCAAACCACAATGTAAATTACCATACAACCACTAGAAAAGGTAAAATTAAAAATTCTGAAATTATCCAGTTTTGAAGAGGATTTTGAGTAATAGGGACTTGTATACATTGCTGGTGTATAAAATGGTATCATCAGTTTGGAAAACTGTCAGTTCTTTATAAAGTTAAACATACTTCTCCCCTGTGACCCAACAATTCCATATTGGATATTTACCCAGGGGAAATGAAAACATATTCATGGGAGGGTTCATGAATGCCATAGCAGGATTATGCGTAATAATCACAAATTGGAAAAAATATTTCCTCAATAGAAGAGTGGATAAATGGTATATTCATAGACTAAAACACTAATAAAATAAGTAATAAAATAAGTACAAGATATCAAGACATACAACATGCATAACTCTAAAAACATATCAAGTGAAAGAAGCCAGACTCAAGTAATTCTATTTTTATGAATTTCAAGAATAGTGGTTGCCTCTGTTACAAATTGGAAAATTTTGACTATTGTGTTTTATTGGTAGGTAGATATTAGTGTTATGCCCTTTTCTGAGTGTAGCTTTTAGCATTATAAAATGGCCTTTATTTGACTTGTTAATATTTTCTTTACTTCATTCTACCTTGAGATATTGTTCATAGCATTATTTTGTATTGCCTTGCATATCTTTGCTTAATCTTAAATTTTTAACTTTATCAAAACCCTTTGTTTTAGGTACAACAAAGAATTGGGTTTTTCTGTGTAAGTAATCTAAATTTTTTAGTAAGTGATTTAAGCTCATTTACATTTACTTAGTAATTGATATTTTTGGTTTCAGTTTGTTATCTTGTTTTATAATATATTTTCTATATGGTTTAACATTTCAACTAAAATGATTTCAATTAAGTGTCTTTTTAAAATCTTTTCTGTTGATAAATCTTTCAGTATTTAGGAAGCTGTGATGTTTAAATTTTGTAGTTTTATTTATACTATTTTTTATATTACTTTTAATCATCTCCCTCTTTGGATGCTGTTTGTTGGTTTACTACCATAAGACTAAAGTTAGTCTCTCTGCTTTGTTTCACCTTCCAAATTTAATCTCTAGCATTATTTTAGTGTTAATCTCTACTTCCTAAATTACTTAAGCTTCTTCTACCTTATTTATTATCCTAAAATATACTGTTAAGTCTTAGATATATATCAGGTCTTAAATATACTTCAGCTTCTACCAAATTACTTTCCCTCTAATTAAGTCATTTGTGGTAATCCATAGGTTTATTTCATTACCCACGATTTCTACCTTGTAATTTTTGTTAATGTTAATGTCTAAGTATGTAAAAACTCTGTATTATTTTTTCACCCTTATTGCTATCTTTCAACCTTAGTTCCACTAAGTTAAATATTTGCTAAACCTTCTACAAATATTTTATGTTTGAAGCTCATTCTTTTGTAGACTTGTCATGAAGTGATTATGGGAATGATATTTCTTGAAGTCTTCCATATTTATAGCTGCTTGCATGTGGCTTTTATGTTGAAGACAAGTTTGGCTGTACATAAAATTTTTGTCTCACATTTTCTCTCCTTTAAAATCTTTTTTAAAAGTTGCTACATTCTTTTTCTAACATAATGTTGCTTTGGAAAATTCTTGTATTAATTTGAGACTTATTCCCTTATAAGTGATTTTGACTTATTGTCTGGAAACTAAAGGGATTGTTCCTCCTCATTATTAAAAAAAAATAGTTAAAAAAATAAAAAAATAAAAAAATAGTTATTTTGGCTTACATTATGGCCTGAGGATGATCATTTCTGGTCAGTTTTCTCAGGTACACAGTGTGCTTTGCTCTTTACTATTCCATTTCAGGAAATACTTTCCAATCATGGTTTTAAATATTTCTTTTTCCATTAGTTTGGTTTTTTTCTTTGAAGACTTCAATTATAAGTATGTGGTTTTCTTATTTTCTGTCTTCAATGTCTATCACATTTCCTATATCCATTTCCTATGGTAGCTACAACAAATTACCACAAATTTTGTGAGTTAAAACTACACATATTTATTATCTTAGAGTTCTAGAGGTCAGAAGTTGAGGTTGGCTGGTTTGTGTTCCATCTGGAAGTTATAAAGGAGAATCTCTTTTCATCTTTTCCAGCCAATAGAAGCTGCCCACATTCTTTTTAATTTATTTTTTATTATGTTATGTTAATCACCATACATTACATCATCAGTTTTTGATGTAGTGTTCCATGATTCATTGTTTGCTTATAACACCTAGCTCCATGCAGAACCTGCCCTCTTTAATACCCATCACCAGGCCAACCCATCCACCCACACCCCTCCCCTCTAGAACCCTCAGTTTGTTTTTCAGAGTCCATAGTCTCTCATGGTTCATCTCCCCCTCTGATTCCCCCCCCTTCATTCTTCCCCTCTTGCTATTTTCTTCTTCTTCTTCTTCTTCTTCTTCCTTTTTTTTAACATATAATGTATTACTTGTTTCAGAGTTATAGGTCTGTGATTCAACAGTCTTACACAATTCACAGCACTCACCATAGCACATACCCTCCGCAATGTCTATCACCCAGCTACCCCATCCCTCCCACCCCCCACCATTCTAGCAACCCTCAGTTTATTTCCTGAGATTAAGAATTCCTCATATCAGTGAGGTCATATGATACATGTCTTTCTCTGATTGACTTATTTCACTCAGCGTAATACCCTCCAGTTCCATCCATGTCATTGCAAATGGCAAGATTTCATTCCTTTTGATGGCTGCATAATATTCTATTGTATATATATACCACATCTTCTTTATCCATTCATCTGTCAATGGACATCTTGGCTCTTTCCACAGTTTGAAGCTGCCCACATTCTATGGCTCACTGCCCTGCATTCAAAAGAATTACTTCCAGTAATTTCTGGACCACTGCAGTAACCCAAGTGATAGATGAAGGCATTATTCTGCCTACTACACACACATTTTTCAAATCCTGTTTCTTTTTTCAAATCATTTTCTTTATGTCTGTTTGATTTCCCCTCAGTTTTCTTCTTTCTTATTCCTATTTCCCTTACTCTGCCTTTTATAGTGTCTCTTTACTCTTGTGTTTTTCTAATTTCGTGTTCTTTTATGAAATATTATTTTCTTATTCTTAACTCTTTACTGGTACCTATTAATTTCTTTGAGTTTTTCTATTTCTTGTTTGTGCTGTTTTTATCAAAGCTTTAATTGTTGTCTAATACTGAAATATTATATTGCAGTTTTCATCTGCTCTGTGAGGTCATTTTTCTGATGAGTTCTTACTGTTTGTCTTAATTCATTAAAGTCTCATTTATCTTTTCATTGTAATGATTTTGTATGACATTAGAGTTTTTTCTTGTTGTCCCTCTTATTTGAATGAGGAACAAAATAAGATGATATTTCCTGGGATATTAGGAGAAATGCAGACTTGGGAGGCTTTCTCTGAATCACACTGTAAGAATTTCTTTTTCTCTTTTTACCAGTAAAGATTAAATATATACCCTCTCTGTGTAGCCATTTCTTTGGTTCTCGAAGCTATGTCTGGCTTAGAAAGATTTTCTGCTTCTTGTCCCTGGGGTTCACAAGCCTTCTCTTCCAAAGTACTTTCATATTTCTTGGGGGTTCCTTTCTGTGAGCCCCTCAAAAATCCCTCCTGCCACTGCCCACCTGTCTCTCTCTCTCTTTTTAAGATTTTATTTATTTGAGAAAGGAAGAGAGAGAGTATGCATCCATGGGAGGATGAGCCAGGGGAGGGGCAAAGGGAGAGTGAGGGTGAGAGGCACACTCCCCGCTGAGCTCAGAGCTCAATGTGGGGCTCATTTTGGGGCTCGATTCCAGGATCCCAAGATCATGACCTGAACCAAAATCGAGAGTCGGCCTCCCAACCAACTGATCCACCCAGACGCCCCTGTACTGGTTTTTCTATCTGGTTTTCTGGAGATATTTGAGATGTTTAAAGCAACTGCACTGCTAGCACAATGTTACAGAAATGCTGACATGGATTTCAAGAGAATCATAGTTACTGTGTTGGACTATAGGAGAATGATAAAGAAGCAGGAAGAGTAATTTCTGGACCACTGCAGTAACCCAAGTGATAGATGAAGATCGCTTGGATGATGATTATCAAAGTTCAATTCTGGCCGTTTCCTGAAGGCAGAACTGTAAGATTCACTGATGGATTGGATGTTGGATGTTAAAGAAAAAAAGGGGGTGGAATATTTCAAGGGACATAGTTGTCATTAACTGGGTTGTAGAAACTGTGGCTACACCAGACTGAGTGACTGTCATATTAGTCAGGTTAGGGTTAGGCTATGCTGCAGTAATAAGCTATGAATTCTCAATTTCTTGCATAAGGAATAATATGGCAGCAAGCGGTCTTCCTTCATCCTGTAGCCCTGCCATCAGGAGCATTTTACCTTCACTTTTGTCAGAGTAGTGGGGAGGGAGCTGGAGGACCACGCAGGTGGTGACAGGTGCTATTTCTTCTCCTTCTTTTCTTTCTCTCTCTCTCTGCTATTCCTCTTCTTCCACCTCTTCTTCCTCCTCTTTCTCCATTTCAGGGTCTTTTCCCCCCCACAATCGAAAGTGTCATTCATCACTTCTGTTCGAATCCTGTTTGCCAAAATTCGGTTACATGGACACAACCTAAATGCAAATGAGCTGGAAAATTCATTTGCTGCTTACGTGATTTTTCCATTCAGTGAATTCCTGCTTGAAAACTTTACTATTTACTCACTGTTTTATATGTAGAAATTCTTGACACACTCTGATAAATAATTTTTGTATGTTATATATGTTTCAAATATCTCCATTGTCCAAAGCCTGTTTTTTAACTTATAGTTACTTTTGTCATTTAGGATATGTTAATTATGCAGTGTAATTTTCTTTATGATTTGAGCATCCTATATCTTGTTTAAGAAATTTCTTCTTGTCTTGACATCCTAAAGATATTCTATATTTCTTTCAAAGAGTTTTAAACTAATTACCTTGTTTTTTATACTTGCTTATTTAAATTCATCTAGGATCATATTTCATTTTATTTTTCTCTCTGGCCTAATTTGTGATGCCACTTCTGTCATATAGTAAGTTTTCCTTTCAGTGCAGGTTTAATTTTTGTTTGTTTGTTTGTTTTCATTGTTTCCAAAGTTATTTCCACTGATATATTTCTCTATTCCTGTGCAATAAAATAATTAGTTGCCATAGTTTCAAAATAACCCCTAATTCCTCATTTCATTGTTTATCCTTTAATTTCTTATTTTCATATATTTATTTTAAATATGCATTTTAAAATTAACATCAATTTTTAGCAGAAATCTTATTGTTACATCGAGTTGGAATTACACTGACTTATAGATAAATTTGGAGAGACATGAAATATATACCATACTGAATCCTCTGTTTTATGACATTTGCATATCTGTTTGTATTTTTATGTCTTTTAATAATATTTTCAAATTTTCTCCCTATATATGTTATTCATTATTAATTTGGTTATTCCTAGGCTACTTGTACATTTATTTCTATTGGGACTAGATTTTATTTTTAAAGATTTTATTTATTTATTTGAGAGCAGGAGAATGAAAGATAGAGAGCACGAGAGGGAAGAGGGTCAGAGGGAGAAGCAGACTCCCTGCTGAGCAGGAAGCCTGATGTGGGACTCGATCTCGGGACTCCAGGATCATGACCTGAGCCGAAGGCAATCACTTAACCAACTGAGCCACCCAGGCGCCTGGGACTAGGCTTTTTAATTTCATATTTTCTTTTTAGATTTCTAATATTTATAGGACCATTATTTTATTGTGTATGTTGTGTATGCATGTATCTAACTACTTGCTAGACTGTTAAAAATTATAATATTTTATCCAAAGTATTTATTTTTTGGTAGAGAATATAATTTTTGCTAATAATTTCTTTGTAAGTTACTTTTGTAAAGAAACAGTTTAGAAAAATGCCTGATAAGGTAAGGACTTAATGAATGTTAGTGTTATAATTGATTTCATTACTACTTTTTTATTTTTTGGTACACAAATGCATTACCTGAAAACAATGACACATTTTCCTGTTTTGTTTAATATTCATATTTCATTCTTTTTCCTGTTTTATTGTGTTAGTCTGGAGTATCATAAGTGAGTAGAAATGTGCATATATTTCAATATGAGGTGACTTTTGCTACCACGGCTGGCAAATTCTTTTATCAGGTTAAGGTAGTCATCTTCTACTACTTGTTGGTTAAGAGCTTTGAAATAATCATGAATCCAAGTCAAATTTTATAGAAAGTTACTTTATTTTTAACCGTGAGAGAGGATGGACTCTGAAAAACAAACTGAGGGTTCTAGAGGGGAGGGGATGGGGGGATGGGTTAGCCTGGTGATGGGTATTAAAGAGGGCACGCTCTGCATGGAGCACTGGGTGTTATGCACAAACAATGAATCATGGAACACTACATCAAAAACTAATGATGTAATGTATGGTGATTAACATAACAATAAAAAAATTTAAAGAAAAAAATAAAAAAATAAAAGATTTTTAAAATTTTATTTTAGAGAGAGAGAGCACAGGGAGGAGCAGAGGGAGAGAGAGAGAGAGGGAGAGAATCCTCAAGCAGAAACAGACGACCCTTGAGAATCCTCAAGCAGACTCCTTTGAACATGGAGCCTGACTCTGGGCTTGATCCCAGGACCCTGAGATCATGACCTGAGCTGAAACAAGAGTCAGCTGCTTAACTGACTGAGCCACCCAGCCACCCCATGGAATGTTACTTTTGCATCTATTTTTTTTAAATATTTCATTTTACTTATTTTATAGAGAGAGTGTGTGCGAGCAGTAGGAGAGAATAGGACGAGGGGGAAACAGATTCCCCACAGAGTGCAGAGCCCAGTGCGATGTGATGGGGGGCTACATCTCCAGACCCTGAGATCATGACCTGAGCCTAAACCAAGAGCTGGACACTTAACGGACTGAGCCACCCAGGTGCCCCTACTTTTGCAGCTATTGAAATAATGTTTCTTTTCCTTTGGGATGTTAATATACAAATATCATTTCCAGACACTGTAGTACAGGAAAATAAGCTCGAGCAGGTGGGGAGGGGCTGGAATTGGTTTTTAGTGAGCTGATGTACATTCTCTACCTGGTTTGCCCCTTTGGCTTTTCAACATTCACCTCTCCCCATCTTCCGATATTTAAAGCTCCAAAAACCTCATAGTAACTTCAAAATGCTACTGCCTAACATAATGGATTCATTCCTGCGCAAACAAAAACAACCTTCTCTCTGAAAGCAATAGCACAAAGTCTCATCAGATTCTGCATTAATTTCTGGTTTCTGTTCATTCTTCTATTAGTTCATAACTCAGCAGCCTCTTGATATCCTGTAATCTCTGCACTAAGATATCATTACCATCATTACCCACACATCCTGTATAATATCACTGGTAAGAGTAGAGAGTGGAAAAAAAAACAGAATCATATAAAAATAAGAATATAAGAGCACGATGCAAAAATGTAGGTGATCATTATAATCCTCATTTATAAAGCTGTTCACAAAGTCATATATGATATATAATAATTTCTTTCTTAACTACTCATTTCACATTTCCTTTGCTTTTAACCAATACCTTCACTGGACAGTTTCTTTAGCTGACAAGTGACTTCAAATATATTCCTGGGAGGTCTGAACTCTTGATGATCCTGCCTATACTAAGTTGCTGAATTATGTCTTTCTCTTGTACAACCACATGTGGGGGCACTAGGAGGGATCCAGCAGGGTTTCCTAAATAATGTGCATTCTCCTCCTTGTCTCCAACCTCACATCAGCACTCCTATCTCCCCTTGATAGTAAGAATCACATACCTGAGACAACATAATAATGAATATATTGTTTGATATTCTTCCTACTTGGAGGAGTTTCTATTCCCATTGTCATTCAAGACCATCTTAAATGGAAAATGTAGAGCCATGATAATCCAATTTTGTGTGATGTCAGGATATCATGAAGAAGCAACTGTAAACCAGGCTTAAGGCTTTTCCTTTTCAGTCATCAAGTCAGAGGGAATTCTGAAGGAGGCTCAGGTGTTTGCTGAGGGCTAAGTGAAGTGCAGCAGGAACGGGCATCCTGGAATGTGAAGACCCCACCATGTTACTAACTGTGTAGTTAGGACCTGCCTAAGCCCAAGAATGTATGTACCTCTTCCACTTGGCAGAGGTACAGACCTGCCAGGCTGTGGGGAAGCTCGAGCTACATGGAATGACCATAGAAAGAGGCCACGTGGAGAGACTATCTGGCTAGTCCTCAGCTGTTCTATCCTCCAGTGATTTTAGTTATCTTGGCTTAGCCCTGGACATTGCAGAAAAGAGATGCATTATATCTACCGAGTCCTGATTTTTATGTGTATGAGCTAAATAAACGATCATTGTGATTTTAACAAATCTGACTTGGGTGGTTGGTTATGCTATAACGGATGAATGGACAATGGCTCATAAAGACCAGTTAGAAGCCTGATCAGAAGCCTGACCCAGCTGAATCCAGTTCTGTGGTTTTCATCTGCACTGACCCCACTCAAAACTGTCAGCCTTACAGGTTACTTGGTAAACCTATCAGGGAAGGTGACCAAATTGCAGTATATGTTGCTTCCAAAGTCCAAAGAGGCCACCAACGGTTGTGACTCTCTTAATGGTAGGAGATATATAAGAAAAAGCAGGATGTGTTGCATGTGTTCCTTTAGACTTGAAAGGAATATTGCAAACATTGGATGCCTAGAAACTTGCAGTGGTGGGTCCCTAAATTTTCTTGGATTTTATCATCCGCCGTCTGACATGCATATTTCTTTCCATGGTATTGAGGGTACATGCTACTTATTCTTCACTGGGTCCCATCAGCATGATGTCATAACTAGAGTGAACCATGGTGATTTTCTCAGCCATGATGTTGTTACTGTTTAATGTTAATTCAGCCTTCAATAAGGACAGAGGTCTGGGACAATTCCCTTTTCTGACCTAAATCCAGAGGGAAGCCTGAGGATGCACAACTTTTAATTCAATCTTTTTAAGCCCAGGCACCTGAATACACAGTCTCTTTGTTTTAAAATTTTTAAATCCAGTATAGTTAACATACAGTGTTATATTATTTTCAGGTGTACAGTATTAATTCAATTTTTAATGATTAATAGGCATTTGTTTAGTGTTCCCTGGGCCATTTTTCTGAGTTTTGAGATCACTGACTTTGCTAGAGAATCAGACTAATAAGGTTTCATTAAAACCTCAGCCTTATTTTAACTCTGCGTTGAAGAATTAAGAGAGCTGTTCATGCTCAATTGAGAAGCAAGAGTCAGAAAAAGTTATGTTGAGACAGTGGGAAGAGCTCAGAAACCTGCCACTGTGAACAAGCCACCATCTCAGGTGGGAACCGACCACGAAGACAAATGTGAGATTTTTCTTTTGGGTCCCAAGAAGTCTGGATTCCTAGTGGAAGTATCAAATTTCCTGCCCTAATGTGAAAGAGGAGCCTACACATTTTTTATTTACATATTTAAAGGGGAGTTCTTTCCTAGAAGCTGGAGAAGATGGATGAAAATAAATCCTTGAATATCAGGTCCAGGGGTATTTGTATGAAATATTAAATAGGAAATAGTAAAAGATACAGTTTAGCACATTCATTACCATACATGTTGTAACCAAAAAAACAAAAAACAAAAACGAAACCAACAATACAGTTAGATACATTCCTGTTCATGATATCTATGCCCACTTATCAAGAATAAGATAGAAGTATTTGTGTATGATGGATGCTTCCAAATGGCATTACTTTGATTTTCTTTATTTATGGCCAATGAGAATTCCAGGAGATGTACTATGATTGATCAAAAAATCCAAGCACTTCTCTTTGCAGAGAATATTTTGGATATTTAGCAGTCAGTAGACTTCTTATCACAGCCACTTGCTCTCAGATATGCTTTTGAAGGGTGTGTGTGTGTGTGTGTGTGTGTGTGTGTGTGTGTGTGTGTGTGTGTTTGTGTGTGTATACCCCATATTCCTTAGGATTTCTCAGATACTTACCACACTCAGCTGAGGAGCAGAATCCCTTTATCACTTAAATTTTGCTTTCTTCTTTGCAACTGAAAGGCAGTAAATTATGAAGAGCTCTTTCTTGAGAGGTTCTTGCTTTTGCTCTGCTGGACTTGTGGTCACATGTAACAGAAAGAATTGAGATGGAGCTTCCTGACTGATAACACCCTTTCCTGAGTATCAATTAGGGGTCAATTAGATGTTATAGTCTTCCCCGGCACAGTTAGGTGCACTCTACTCTGTACTTCATGCACTCAGACTTTAAAAGAACCCAGGAGATTGTTGTAGATTGTGCTCCATCATCCCGTTTTGTGGATTAAGTCCCTCAGATTCAGACACGACTTAACTACTTTTTTTTAGGCAAACATTACTTGAAGTTGATGTTTTTTTGTGGTTGTTTATTTTCACCATTGTTAATAAGACCATACATATTATCCAGGGACTCAAATGTTTACAGAGTGTCAGTACATCTTTTCTCCTCATTTGTAGAAATAAGTCCAGTTGACACCAGACTATGATGATTGCCCTTATTTTAATTTTTAGGTAAGCGATTTCTGCTTATTTTCTTACCTTTTTGGTGACTATTCTGTCAATTACTTCCCACTATTACTCGACAAATTGTTAGCAAAAGACATTATTAGTGTCTCCTGGACAATGAATTCTTCCAACCTACTGATAATTGATTAGGTTTTAAACTATTCTGTTAGCAATTAAGACCCAGTCTCCCCCTTTTCAAAGTTAGAGTTGTTCAAGCATTCCTCCCCTTCATTACTCAAATGACTTGTGTGTGAGTGTGTGTTTTGGAAAAGGAGATTTTCTCTGTGTATTTTGCAGGATTAGTATCAGTTTAATCCTCCAGAAGGAGACAGAAATGAAACAACCCACTCCTGTTTCCATATCACAGACATACATCCTTTTCACATCTTCGGCCTATTTCAATACTTCTGAGTGGGAGAGGTTTGTTGGTGAGCATGGCTGCTGGGAACAGATAAGAGAAGAAACCTAAAGTGGCAATCCTTTGTCTAAGTGACTCTCATTTTAAGAAGAGAAAAAGGAAAAGCTTCCGTTACTCCTTATTTTAGGACAGTTTTTAAGCTGAAGTATGGCTGACACAAAATGTTGCATTAGTTATGCAGTGATTCCACAACTCCCTACATTATTTTTAAGACATTTAATGGAGTGATGTTAAGAAATGAGAAATAGTTGTTTAATAGTCATGGAACTATGGAATATAATTGGGTCACAGTATATTTACACATGAGTTATTCTTCTCTCTATACTGGTACAAGTTATGAAATTAAGGAATACCAAATTAATATATACTTTTATGGAGTATTTGAAATTATGAAAATTAAAAATTCTTTGGAAGAAGCTTTATCTTAATATTAGGGACAGATAAACAGTGTACAGAATTTAATGATTTAAAACCACTGGATGTCTAAATTATAGATTAATTACCAAGTAACATACATATCATATTTTTAGAACAATTCGCTTATGTTTAAAGTATGATAATTAATTATTGTGTTGTCATGTCCAACAGCTCTTAAAAAATAAATCCCAATTTTTATACTTTGAGAAAAATAAAATATGAATATGAAAATGGGCTTGACTTTGAAAGAGGACTAAGTATTAAAATAGAGAAATTCTTTTATTTGTATCTTACAAACTCATGTGGATTAGGTGACATTCTTAAGGTATTTTATTTTATTTTTTTTAAAGATTTTATTTATTTATTTGAGAGAGAGCGATTGAGAGATAGAGAGCACGAGAGGGAAGAGGGTCAGAGGGAGAAGCAGACTCCCTGCTGAGCAGGGGGCCCGATGTGGGACTCGATCCTGGGACTCCAGGATCATGACCTGAGCCGAAGGCAGTCGCTTAACCAACTGAGCCACCCAGGCGCCCACTTAAGGTATTTTAAAACAACACTACATTTTTAATAAGCAGACATGTACTTTGATCAAGAACATAATACAAAGAAAAAGCCCTTTATCTAATCTTTAAAGAGGCTCTCATAGAATTAGAAGAGTGTTATATATAATTTAAGTCAGGTGAATAAGAAGTTTAGCAATACCAGGGCACTGAGTATATTCTCGGCTGCTATCAGTTGGTTTGAAATGTTCCAAGAATATTTGCACACCTAAAAAATTAAAACCATGTATTTTCATCCAAACGTTGCTGAATTTGGCTCTAGAATATATTACAAATGAAAAAATGGAAATACATTTATTCTTTTCTATAAAACACATTTTAAAATATTGATTTAAGGATACAAAGTTTTAAAGACCACCTTAGACAATAAAAGACCAGAAATAAGCATTTAGAAACATAAATATTAACTATTTTAATTAATGTGGTTTTTACAAATAAATTGGAGTTAGTTAGGGAAATGCAAATCAAAATCATAACGAAACCTCACACCAACTAGAATGGCCAAATAATAATAATAAAAAAGAAAATAGTAAACATTGGTAAGGATATAAAGAAATTGGAACCCACATACACTGTTAGTGCGAATGTAAAATGATGCAGCCACTGTGGAAACATTTTATGGTTCGTCAAAAAGTTAAATATAGAATCATCAAATGGGGGCGCCTGGGTGGCTCAGTTGGTTAAGTGTCTGACTCTTGATTTCGGCTCAGGTCATGTTCTCAGGGTCCTGGGATCAAGCCCTGCATTGGGCTTGTGCTTAGCGTGAATCCACTGGCCCCTCTCCCTCTGCTCCCCTCTTCCCACGCTCGCTCCCCTTCAAATAAATAAATAAATAAATAAATAAATAAATAAATAAATAAATAAATGAATAAATGAATAAATGAATAAATAGAATGATCAGATGACCCAGAAATTCCACTTGTATGTATACGGCACAAAGAATTGAAAACAGGGGCTCAGATATTTGTATGACAATATTCTTTGCAGCATTATTCGCAAAAGCCAAAAGGTGGAAACAAGCCAAGTGTCTGTCAATGGATGAATGGATAGACAAAAGACATAAAGTGGAATATTATTCAGTCATAAAAATGAATGAAATATGGATACGTTCTACAACATGGATGAACTTTGGAAACATTATACTAAGTGAAATAAACCAGACACAAAATGACAAAATAGTGTATGATTCCACTCCTATGAATTATCTAGATTAGGCAACTTCATAGAGACAGAAAGTAGATTAGAGGTTACCAGGGGCTGGAGGAGGGAGGAGTTGGAATTACTGTTTAATGAGTACTATTTGGAGTGACAGAAAAGTTTTGGAAACAGGGATGATAGTTACACAACATTGTGAATATAACTAATGCCACTGAATTGCACATTTAAAAATGGTTACAAAGACAAATATTATGCTACCTTTTACTACAATAAAATACTTAAAAATAAATTGACTATTTTTATGTTAGAATGTTTCTGTAAATGTTAATTTTTAAAGAAGGAAACGACATGAGAATGTAGGGCGGAAAACAAAGGGTTGAGATTTCATTTCTATAAAGATGTTATTCTTCTTTATATGTGATAATGCTTTCCTGTGCTATTCTCACAGATAGCACTAAAGTTCCTTTGAGATGTTTAACCGGTTTCTAGCTGAATATAGTCTATGCATGAAACTAAAGTATGTGCCTCTAAAGCTGTGCTCATGGTGTTCTTAATTCCTGCCACCGCTTCCAAATTAGTCTCACAATATAGAAAATAAACCATAGTGAGCACTTAACACCAGTAAAGACAAGTTTTAGCAACTTTAAAAATTAGAATATTTATGTTGCAATGAAATCCTCATATCCAATGCTTTGCGAGTACTTGAAAATTAATGAAATATAAAAACAGGTAAGAGTTGAAAGAAAATTTCTTCCAAATTATCTGCATAATCAGAGTAGGTAATAAAACAGACAATTTTAAATGGATGATAATACAGAAATCAATTATCTTTAATATTAGTCATGGTTTTGAATTTCCCTTTGAACACAAGTGGGTTTGGTGGTCTGGGGATATTCAACCTTTCAAATAAAGTAATGGAACCAAGTGGAGGAATGTCACCCAGCCTTCCCATCCCACACCTGTGTGCAGAACCATCTTTTGCTTAGCTTTGCCATGAACAGTACATCAGTTACTCCAATTTGCAGTGACTTGCAATGAGTCTTTCAGCCTACATCACTTTCTATTCTTTTATTGCTTTCTATCTTCTAGTCTTTCCAGTCTTCCTTTCTCGAGTGCCTCACCACCAACAGCTGAAGTTGCGATTCTCATGGCCCTGATAAAAAATGCTCACTGCAATGGTCCAGACCTTCAGTTCTTTGGCCTTTTTTTTCTACAATATTGCTTTGGGCTGGTCTTCCCTCTCCTCGCCACCTTATCTAGTTCAGAAGATTTGACTCTAACCACTCACTTGGAGTGATTACATCAGCTCCATTGATTATTTGTTTGAATTTCATTTCAATTTTTACCAAGAGTGCTGGAAAAGTGAGGACTGGTGGTCGGTTGAGGCACAAATGAAACAGCTGGACCTCCAGTCTTAGCTCCTAATTAACTGCACTCATGTATAGCTTTCTTTTTTTTTTTAATTTTTTATTGTTATGTTAATCACCATATATTACATAATTTGTTTTGGTGTACTGTTCCATGATTCATTGTTTGTTCATAACACCCAGTGCTCCATGCAGAATGTGCCCTCCTCAATACCCATCACCAGGCTAACCCATCCCCCCACCCTCCTCCCCTCCAGAAACCTCAGTTTGTTTTTCAGAGTCCATCATCTCTCCTGGTTCGTCTCCCCCTCTGACTTACTCCCCTTCATTCTTCCTCTCCTGCTATCTTCTTCTTTTTCTTTTTTCTTAAAATATGTTGCGTTATTTGTTTCAGAAGTACAGATCTGTGATTCAACAGTCTTACACAATTCACAGTGCTCACCGTAGCACATATCTTCCCCAATGTCCATCACCCAGCCACCCCATCCCTCCCACCCCCGACCACTCCAGCAACCCTCAGTTTGTTCCTGAGATTAAGAATTCCTCAAGTGAGGTCATATGATACATGTATTTCTCTGATTGACTTATTTCACTCAGCATAACACCCTCCAGTTCCATCCACGTCGTTGCAAATGGCAAGATCTCATTCCTTTTGATGGCTGCATAATATTCCATTGTGTATATATACCACTTCTTCTTTATCCATTCATCTGTCGATGGACATCTTGGCTCTTTCCACAGTTTGGCTATTGTGGACATTGCTGCTATAAACATTGGGGTGCACGTACCCCTTCGGGTCCCTACATTTGTATCTTTGGGGTAAATACCCAGAAGTGCAATTGCTGGATCGAATGGTAGCTCTAATTTCAACTGTTTGAGGAACCTCCATACTGTTTTCCAGAGGGGTTGCACCAGCTTGCATTCCCACCAACAGTGTAGGAGGGTTCCCCTTTCTCCACATCCCCGCCAACATCTGTCGTTCCCTGACTTGTTAATTTTAGCCATCCTGACGGGTGTGAGGTGGTATCTCATTGAGGTTTTGATTTGGATTTCCCTGATGCCGAGCGATGTTGAGCACGTTTTCATGTGCCTGTTGGCCATTTGGATGTCTTCTTTGGAAAAATGTCTGTTAATGTCTTCTGCCCATTTCTTGATTGGATTATTTGTTCTTTGGGTGTTGAGTTTGATAAGTTCTTTATAGATTTTGGATACTAGCCCTTTATCTGATATGTCATTTGCAAATATTTTCTCCCATTCTGTCGGTTGTCTTTTGGTTTTGTGGACTGTTTCTTTTGCTGTGCAAAAGCTTTTTATCTTGATGAAATCCCAATAGTTCATTTTTGCCCTGGCTTCCTGTGCCTTTGGTGATGTTTCTAGGAAGAAGTTGCTGCGGCTGAGGTCAAAGAAGTTGCTACCTGTGTTCTCCTTTAGGATTTTGATGGACTCCTGTCTCACGTTTAGGTCTTTCAACCATTTGGAGTCTATTTTTGTGTGTGGTGTAAGGAAATGGTCCAGTTTCATTCTTCTGCATGTGGCTGTCCAATTTTCCCAACACCATTTGTTGAAGAGACTGTCATTTTTCCACTGGACATTCTTTCCTGCTTTGTCAAAGATTAGTTGACCATAGAGTTGAGGGTCCAATTCTGGGCTCTCTATTCTGTTCCATTGATCTATGTGTCTGTTTTTGTGCCAGTACCATACTGTCTTGATGATGACAGCTTTGTAATAGAGCTGGAAGTCCGGAATTGTGATGCCGCCAGCTTTGCTTTTCTTTTTCAATATTCCTCTGGCTATTCGGGGTCTCTTCTGGTTCCATACAAATTTTAGGATTATTTGTTTCATTTCTTTTAAAAAAGTGGATGGTATTTTGATGGGGATTGCATTGAATGTGTAGATTGCTCTAGGTAGCATTGACATCTTCACAATGTTGGTTCTTCCAGTCCATGAGCATGGAACGTTTTTCCATTTCTTTGTGTCTTCTTCAATTTCTTTCCTGAGTATTTTATAGTTTTCTGAGTACAGATCCTTTGCCTCTTTGGTTAAATTTATTCCTAGGTATCTTATGGTTTTGGGTGCAATTGTGAATGGGATTGACTCCTTGATTTGTCTCTCTTCTGTCTTGTTGTTGGTGTATAGGAATGCCACTGATTTCTGTGCATTGATTTTATAGCCTGCTACTTGACTGAATTCCTGTATGAGTTCTAGCAGTTTTGGGGTGGAGTCTTTTGGGTTTTCCACATAAAGTATCATATCATCTGCAAAGAGTGAGAGTTTGACTTCCTCTTTGCCGATTTGGATGCCTTTGATTTCTTTTTGTTGTCTGATTGCTGTGGCTAGGACTTCTAATACTATGTTGAATAGCAGTGGTGAGAGTGGACATCCCTGCCGTGTTCCTGACCTTAGGGGAAAAGCTCTCAGCTTTTCCCCATTGAGAATGATATTCGCTGTAGGTTTTTTGTAGATGGCTTTTATGATATTGAGGTATGTACCCTCTATCCCTATACTCTGAAGAGTTTTGATCAAGAAAAGATGCTGTACTTTGTCAAATGCTTTTTCTGCATCTATTGAGAGGATCATAGGATTCTTGTTCTTTCTTTTGTTAATGTATTGTATCACGTTGATTGATTTGTGGATGTTGAACCAGCCTTGCAGCCCAGGGATAAATCCCACTTGGTCGTGGTGAATAATCCTTTTAATGTACTGTTGGATCCTATTGGCTAGTATTTTCGTGAGAATTTTTGCATCCATGTTCATCAAGGATATTGGTCTGTAATTCTCCTTTTTGATGGGATCTTTGTCTGGTTTTGGGATCAAGGTAATGGTGGCCTCATAAAATGAATTTGGAAGCTTTCCTTCCATTTCTATTTTTTGGAACAGTTTCAGGAGAATAGGTATTAAGTCTTTAAATGTCTGATAGAATTCCCCTGGGAAGCCATCTGGCCCTGGGTTTTGTTTGTTGGGAGATTTTTGATGACTGCTTCAATTTCCTTAGTGGTTATAGGTCTGTTCAGGTTTTCTATTTCTTCCTGGTTCAGTTTTGGTAGTTGATACATCTCTAGGAATGCACCCATTTCTTCCAGGTTATCTAATTTGCTGGCATAGAGTTGCTCATAATGTGTTCTTATAATTGTTTGTATTTCTTTGGTGTTGGTTGTGATCTCTCCTTTTTCATTCATGATTTTGTTGATTTGGGTCATTTCTCTTTTCTTTTTGATCAGTCTGGCCAGGGGTTTATCAATCTTGTTAATTCTTTCAAAGAACCAGCTCCTAGTTTCGTTGATCTGTTCTACTGTTCTTTTGGTTTCTATTTCATTGATTTCTGCTCTGATCTTTATTATTTCTCTTCTCCTGCTGGGTTTAGGCTTTATTTGCTGTTCTTTCTCCAGCTCCTTTAGGTGTAGGGTTAGATTGTGTATTTGAGACCTTTCTTGTTTCTTGAGAAAGGCTTGTATTGCTATATACTTTCCTCTCAGGACTGCCTTTGCTGTATCCCAAAGATTTTGGACAGTTGTGTTTTCATTTTCATTGGTTTCCATGAATTTTTTTAATTCTTCTTTAATTTCCTGGTTGACCCATTCATTCTTTAGTAGGATGCTCTTTAGCCTCCATGCATTTGAGTTCTTTCCGACTTTCCTCTTGTGATTGAGTTCTAGTTTCAAAGCATTGTGGTCTGAAAATATGCAGGGAATGATCCCAATCTTTTGGTACCGGTTGAGACCTGATTGGTGACCTAGGATGTGATCAATTCTGGAGAATGTTCCATGGGCACTAGAGAAGAATGTGTATTCCGTTGCTTTGGGATGGAATGTTCTGAATATGTCTGTGAAGTCCATTTGGTCCAGTGTGTCATTTAAAGTCTTTATATCCTTGTTGATCTTTTGCTTAGATGATCTGTCCATTTCAGTGAGGGGGGTGTTAAAGTCCCCCACTATTATTGTATTGTTGTCAATGTGTTTCTTTGCTTTTGTTATTATTTGCCTTATATAATTGGCTGCTCCCATGTTTGGGGCATAGATATTTACAATTGTTAGATCTTCTTGTTGGATAGACCCTTTAAGTAGGATATAGTGTCCTTCCTCATCTCTTATTACAGTCTTTGGTTTAAAATCTAGTTTGTCTGATATAAGGATTGCCACCCCAGCTTTCTTTTGGTGTCCATTAACATGGTAAATGGTTTTCCACCCCCTCACTTTCAATCTGGGGGTGTCTTTGGGTCTAAAATGAGTCTCTTGCAGACAGCATATGGATGGGTCTTGTTTTTTAATCCAATCTGATAGCCTGTGTCTTTTGATTGGGGCATTGAGCCCATTTACATTCAGGGTAACTATTGAAAGGTATGAATTTAGTGCCATTGTATTGCCTGTAAGGTGACTGTTACTGTATGTTGTCTGTGTTCCTTTCTGATCTTTGCTGCTTTTAGGCTCTCTCTTTGCTTAGAGGACCCCTTTCAATATTTCTTGGAGGGCTGGTTTCGCTGGTTTCATGTTTGCAAATTCCTTTAGTTTTTGTTTGTTCTGGAAGCTTTTTATCTCTCCTTCTATTTTCAATGACAGCCTAGCTGGATATAGTATTCTTGGCTGCATATTTTTCTCGTTTAGTGCTCTGAAGATATCTTGCCAGTCCTTTCTGGCCTGCCAGGTCTCTGTGGATAGGTCTCTTGCCAATCTAATATTTTTACCATTGTAGGTTACATATCTCTTCTCCCGAGCTGCTTTCAGGATTTTCTCTTTGTCTCTGAGACTCGTAAGTTTTACTATTAGATGTCGGGGTGTTGACCTATTTTTATTGATTTTGAGAGGGGTTCTCTGTGCCTCCTGGATTTTGATGGCTGTTTCCTTCCTCACATTAGGGAAGTTCTCTGCTATTATTTGCTCCAATATACCTTCTGCCCCTCTCTCTCTTTCTTCTTCTTCTGGGATCCCAATTATTCTAATGTTGTTTTGTCTTATCGAATCACTTATCTCTCGAATTCTGCCCTCATGATCCTGTAGTTGTTTCTCCCTCTTTTTCTCAGCCTCTTTACTTTCCATCATTTGGTCTTCTATATCGCTGATTCTCTCTTCTGTCTCATTTATCCTAGCAGTTAGTGCCCCCATTTTTGATTGCACCTCATCAATAGCCTTTTTGATTTCGACTTGGTTAGATTTTAGTTCTTTTATTTCTCCAGAAAGGGTTTCTCTAATAACTTCCACGCTTTTTTCAAGCCCAGCTAGTATCTTTAAAGTCATGATTCTGAACTCTAGGTCCGACATCGTACTAATGTCCGTATTGAGTAGGTCCCTGGCTGACGGTACTACCTCTTGTTCTTTTTGCTGAGGTGATTTTTTTCATCTTGTCATTTTATCCAGAGGAGAATAGATGAATGAGAGAACAAAATGCTAACAGGTTTACAACGTCCCCAGCAAATATACTGTATACAAATCTGAAAAGACCTGAAACCAGGGGAAAAGAAAGGGAAAGAAAGAAAAAAGAAAGAGAAAAAAGAAAAAAAAAAGAAAAAAAAGAAAGAAAAAAAAAAGGTAAAAACAAAAACAGAACAATACAAAAAAAGCAGAATGTGATCAAATATGATCAGGCTAATGCATAGATCAGTGCCACACACTAGATTTTGGGCGTATTTTGGTCTGTTAGAAAAAAGTGCCTCCTAAAATTTTAAAGGAAGAAAGACATATATGTACAAAATAAGGGTTGATACAATGAAGGGATAGAAGATGATTGTAAAGATGAAAATTATAATAGATTTTATAAAAGGACTTGATAAGATAAGAAGTTGTTTGAAAAAAGAAAGAAGATTTAAAAAAAAAAGAAAGAAAAAAGGGAGAGAATGTGATCAGGCAGGAGACTAGAACAGAGCCATACACTAGTGATTTAGGGTATATTTTTATCTGTTAGAAGAAACTGTATCTCAAAATTTTAAAGAGAGAACAACTTATATATATATATGCCAAAAATAAGGCTAACTACTATGAAGGGATAAAATATGACTCTAAAAATGAAAAATAAAAAATGTTTTTTTTTTATAGAGATTGATAAGATGTTGGTTGAAAAAGGGAAAAAGAAAAAGAAAAAAAAAACAGTTAACAAAAATTAACTTTGATGAACTAATGAATCATGGTAAAAAAAAGCCATGAAGTCTATGTGCAGTATTCCCCTAGCGCTGGAGTTCTCCCGTTCTCCTTGATTGGTAAACTTGGTCTTGGCTTGCTGGCTGTTCGTGCTGATCTTCTGGGGGAGGGGCCTGTTGCTGTGGTTTCCAAATGTCTTTGCCGGAGGCTGAATTGCCCCGCCCATGTCGGTCCAGGCTAAGCAAGCTGCTCGGGTTTGATCTCAGGAGCTTTTGTTCCCTGCAAGCTCTCCGTACAGCCTTGGAGGACCAGGGCAAAAATGGTGGCCTCCCAATCTCCACCCGGAGGAGCTGAGAACTTGGGGACCCGCTCCTCAGTGCGCCCCTAGAGAAAAGCAGTCACTCCCTTGTCCCTGGTCTCCGGCAGCACTCCGTGCTCACCCGGCCTGTGACCGAGCGTTTGTATCTGCGGCACCAGACCCCCTGTGGAGTCCCCAAACCCAGCAGATCCTTGCAGTGCGTTCCCGCGCCGCTCCTTCCCAGGAAGGAAGGGGAGTCTCCCCGGATCTGCCGCCTGTTGGGTCCCTGCTGCAGGAGCAGTGGCCCGACTGGGCCGCGGATCACAGTTTATGGCAACCGCAAGCTGAGAGCCCGCGCCTCAGCTCTGTCTCTGCAGCTGGCTTCCCCGCTCCAATCCCTGGGAGCTCTGCCGCACTCAGGCTCCCCCGGTCTTTCTGTGACCCCAAGGGTCCTGAGACCCCACTGTCCCGCGAGGGTTCCACCCCCGCTTAGCCCCTGGAGCGACGTCCCTCTGCGGAGCCGACTTCTAAAAGGTCCGATTTTGTGCTCCGCGGCTCTAGCACTTGCCAGAAGTGGCCGACGGAGGCCCCCTCCCCCGCCGTCTATCCTCCCGAATATCACCTCGGATTCACTTCTCCGCACGTCCTACCTTCCAGAAAGTGGTCGCTTCTCTGTTCAGATAGTTGTTGCTACTCTCCTCTTCGATCTCCTGTTGAGTTCGTAGGTGTTCAGAATGGTTTGATCCCTATTCAGCTGAATTCCTGAGACCAGACGAAATCTAGGTCTCCTACTCCTCCGCCATCTTGCTCCGCCTCCTCATGTATAGCTTTCAATTAACTTTGTGCTCTTCCCACTTGAAACCACACTCAATATTGTCCCCACAAAGGATTGCTCGAAATGCAGATGTAATAATGCCCTCTGTTTAATTATAGCAGCAATGTCCACAATAGCCAAACTATGAAAGGGCCAAAATGTCCATCAACAGATGAATGGATAAAGAAGATGTGGTATACACACACACACACACACACACACACACACACACACACACACACACACACACACACACAATGGAATATTATGCAGCCATCAAAAGGAATGAAATCTTGCCATTTGCAAGATTCACTCTCCCCCTCTGATTTCCCCACCTTCAATTTTTCCTTCCTACTATCTTCTTTTTTTTTTTAACATATAATGTATTATTTGTTTCAGAGGTACATGTCTGTGATTCAACAGTCTTACACAATTCACAGCACTCACCATAGCACATACCCTCCCCGATGTCCATCACCCAGCCACCCCATCCCTCCCACGCCCCACCACTCTAGCAACCCTCAGTTTGTTTCCTGAGATTAAGAATTCCTCACATCAGTGAGATCATATGATACATGTCTTTCTCTGATTGACTTATTTCACTCAGCATAAAACCCTCCAGTTCCATCTATGTCGTTGCAAATGGTAATAGAAAATCAAATATAAAGAATAGGGACAGCTTGGGAGCATTAATTTTTCAGTTTTTACTCGCCGGCTGATTGAAGGGCATAGTATGCCATTTGGACTTGGTCCTCTGTCAACTTTTTAAGGGCATAATTTACCAAGTTTGACATTTCCTGTAAAAATATTAAAACGAGTTCTCTGTTAACAACAACAACAACAAAACCCCCCCAAAACACTAATGATGTAATGTATGGTGATTAACATAACATAATAAAATTAAAAAATAAAAAAAATATTTTTATAAATCTCTATACGGGCATATTTTCTTTATGTATTTTACTCAATGTAATAGGAAAAGAATGGAGGAATAGGAATTACCTAGCTATGATGTGCCTACCATTCTAAACAGAACCACTTTCCTTCCACAATTAAACTTCCTGATTCTAGGGTATTATTACTGAAAAATCAGGTAGACATGCAGGTTACTATAAATTCACAACTAGTATTAACTGTGCTAAATTTATTTTGATTTCTATCTTATATGATCTCTACTTACTGAACAATAGATGTAAATAGAGCAGGACGAGACGAAAGTCTTGAATTTTAGGAGGATTTCATGTTATAACTCCAGAGACTCAATTTTACTAAAAATCACTCAACTTTCACATCACTGTATGCCTTCTAGAATGTAGAAGTCTTAAATAAGGCTACTAAAATGTATACAAGTCTTTTTGTGACATAAAGATTTCCAAAATGATTCACTTGGTTTTCAACATCTGTTGCCATTTTAAATTTTTTCCTTCTAGAGTTTCCATAGATCTCTTCTACTAATTATGAAATCTGTAGAGAGATTGAAGGCTGCTAGGGTTTCCCTAGTGTACTTTTTAGAAAAGAAGCAGCCTCTTTTGGTTGTAACAAAAAATATGTGGCCTAATACAGTTGATCCTTGAACAACATTGGTTTGATCATAGCAGGTCCACTTATGCGTAGGTTTTTTTTTCAATAAATACAGTGGAACACTGTAAATGTACTTCTCTTCTTTATGATTTTCCTTTTTAAAAAAAGATTTTATTTATTTATTTGAGAGAGAGACAGAGAGAGCACAAGCAGGGGGAGGGGCGGAGGCAGAGGGAGAGGGACGAGCAGACTCCCTGCTTAGTGGGGAGCCTGATGTGGGGCTTGATGCCAGGATCCTGAGATCATGACCTGAGCAGAATCAGACACTTAACTGACTGACCCAAGCAGATGCCCCTGTGATTTTCCTAATAACATTTTTTTCTCTACCTTATTGTAAGAATACAGTATATAATACATATAATATACACAATATGTGTTAACCAAGTGTTTATATCATAGATAAGGCTTTCTGTCAATAGTAGGCTATTAGTGGTTAAGTTTTGGGGAAATCTAGTTATACACAGGTTTTTGACCTCTAACTCCCACATTATTCAAGGGTCAGAATCCCATTATAATATGGTACTGATTGTGTTCTCTGTTCTTAAGCCTCAGTTCCCGCAAAAGGGCTCTGGTCCTTCACTTTATATTCTTTTGCATGCCACCTTAAGGAAACAGGATTGGTCTTTGTTCTCAAGTAGTATTTTATCTATTATATTTGTATTTATGACTTATGTAGATAAGTATTGTAATTTTTGGATAACTTAAAAAATTAATCCATGGTCTCTTGGCCTTGCTGGTTTAGAACATACTGCTAACTAGTGAAAAGGTACTCATGATCACGACCCACTCCTAGAAAAGATTGCCTTTGACAGGAAACCAGCAACCTAATGTGAAAAAAAACTGTATATGTCCATTCTCTCTCTAAGTGCACAGCAGAGTTGAAAAATCCTTTTTGCTTCCTACCTTGTGGAATGAAGGGGAAAAAAACCTGTAGGTCCCTGAATAGATTGGGAATAGCAATAAAATGACCCCAGTGACTGGTAATATGAAATTGTCTTTTAAGGCTGCTGGTGACTTAGTGTCCCTGCTAAGTGGCTGAAGAGTCTTCAGTGACTAGTGCTGAAAAATACTGATGGCCTCAATAATTTTGTGCAGCAAATCTGTGCATATTTATAGGAGGTGGTTTAGAAATTATAGCAATTTAATATGTTGTTGGTTTTTATAAACATAAATTAATATAAATATCTTGTGTTATATGTTTGTTTTGCTGGTATGCACTTGTTGAAAATTAAGCACTTAGTCACAGAAACATCTGGGCAAGAGCATGGATGACTCAGGACAAACTCATCACCATTATTGAAATTTAAAGAGCTTGGTTTCCTGACAATGAGTCATGAGCATCATATTCTTACACAAAGGGCAAGGGTCTCAACCATGTCTCTACTCCTTCGCCCACCCTCTGAGTCCCAGCCCATATTATTTGGATTAATTCACAGGTTTCGCTTGTAAAAAAAAAAAAAGCCATTTTATCATGTTTTTTTTCACTTACATTAATGTTTAATGACTTTATACAGTAGTAACCACAGAACATATTTTTCTTTTTACAAATGATACTGATAAAGTCATGAGATAAGAAAATCATGAATAAGAACATGGAATCGTCCTTTTGGATTATTTCTTACCCCAGAAATTCAAGAAAAAAACTGAGAAGCAATCAGGCATCTTCATTTAAACTAAATCCTAATCATTAACCTTGTTCGTCTCAACAAAAATCAGGGAAAAACTATCGCTACCATATCTAGGCCATAGTTTTCATAATGATGATTAATATTTAAAATAAGATTACATGCATTCTTTTTGGATCAAGTAAAATAAAAGACTGTATAAATATATCTTTTAGAAACTCTGGCCTTAAATATGTTTTTAATTCTGTGGCACTCCTGGGCTTACAGTGCTCAGACCACATGTTTAAATCAAAGAGTTTCTAGTAAAGGATTACAGCACTTATTTTACAAAGAATGCTGGATTTTTTTTTTTCATTTCTTGTTAAGGCTTGTCACTATTTGGCACAGACTGAACCTTTGATGCACATATAAGGTTTCGTGTTCACTTTAATGTTTTAGTTTATGATCCATTTTGTAGATTGAAGATGACATTCTGGGGTTGAAAATGGTGGAGTTTTTTTCCAGAAAGAAAAAAAATTCTCCAGCCTGGAGCAGCCATTTGGAAATTATTTAATCACTCTAAGAATAGCCTTAAAAACATAAGGTTATTTTTCAAATGATATTCCCAGAAGTAAGCAGCCAATTTCACACTAAGAATAACCATTCTAGGATTAACATTGCCTCAGTATCAGAAACACAAAGTACTACTGAGCCATGACAGTTTCTATTAACCAATGATTTTGGACTAATCTAAGTAGTTTTCCATGTGTTGTCAGATGCCAGAAAGGTTGCCTGCTGTATGTCTGTAAAATTTGACTGTGTCCAGATTGAAATGTTAATGTATTATGCTGACTTAATACTCTCTGAATTCTAATAAAATGGTGTACTATTAATTCCTTAAAAATATAAGAAAAAGAGAACTAAAAATGTGAGAAAATTTGGACCTTTGACAAGTTTGTTATTAAAAGTATAAAAACATTAGCTTGGTCAGAAGTTTGAAAGTTGTAATATATTAAAAAAATTAAACATGAAAGAACTTGCAGCTGAATTTTGCACCTGATCATACTTTACTGGTAAATAAAAATATTATGCATATATAATTATTACAGTAATTTTCTAACATTATGGGTACTTATTACTCACTGCTATAGTGCTTTTGCTGGTGTAATTTTCCTTTTAATTAGTTTCAGAAGGTAGGTTCTGTCAGTGGGTCTGTGTAGTTTTTATCTTCTGTTCTTTATTTTTTGTTCCCTAGTAGATTTATCCAAGTGTTTCCTGGTTCTAACCTGAGGATCCTCAGGAAGCAGCATCTCCATTTCCTGGGACACGTGGGACACATGGATAATAGGCTTAACACCTGAGATCTTATTTCCATTTTGGGTTTCGGTGTCAACTTTTCAAATTGTTATGGCTTTTGACCAACTGACCAAAATAATGGTGGCCACTGGCATATTAAAAACATCAGTCTGGATTAACTAAGAAAAAAGTTACTGCTGAACGGCAGGATTTTAAACTTAGTAGCTATTATTTTATGACTGTAATACATAAATTCTATAATTCATCAAACATTGACTTATTTTATACTACAGTGTCCAACACTGTGTGAGACAAAAATAGGCATTAACAGACATGGTCTCTGCCATTACACAACCTAATATTGTGGATTGGGGAGGATGATGAGCACAGAAAGAGACATAATTGAAATAACCACACTTATTAATATAAAAGTGCACCTCTGAGAAATACCAGAAGGAGTTATCCACAGTACTAGGAGAATTTTAATCATGGGATGTAACCTAGTTTGCAGGGATGCTTTGAGGAGATAATGTTTGAGCTGAGATCTACAGGAAGATTATGAGTTAACTGGGCAAAATATGGGACAGATTCAAAGAGATGAACATGTGCAAAGATCCTGTGGCATGAAGGAGCATGGCAAGTAGGAGGAATTGAAAGAAAGCTGGAGTAAATAGCTATGAAGAGAGTCTGGAACAACATGATAATAGGATTTTAGGTGGGATCCACATATTGCAAGTCTTCCTAGTTCAAGTTAAAGTATTTTTGTCCTGGTCTTTAAAATAATAGATACTAAACGGAAGGGTTTTAATTAGATATGGGAGAGTGACATGGTTAGATACAATTTTTTTTTTTCTTTTTACAAGATCCCATTTGAGAGAGATCAGAGTGGATGCTGGCAGACCCATCAGCGATTTAATATATTGGTCTAGTTGAAAGATATTGGTAGCTTTTACATCTAGTTGATGGAAGGTCTATGCTTCCTTAAGCACAGATACGAACTATAGCAGTTTTCGTTTTCCCCTCTTACTCCCTTCAAGTACCCCCTGTCAGATTTTGTTTTTCCACCTTTTGGTGACATCTGAACAGACCTGTATCTGTTGGACACTTCAGTCAGCTGGTCCAGTTCACGATGGGCCCGTTTAAAACCTCCATTTTATGTCACTTTCAGACTCGCCCCACTTCCTCCCAGCATCGTCCAGGCTTTGGCATGAAGAACATTCAGTAATGACAGGGTGTGGCCTGTGCTTTCACTCTTTCTGTCCTTTCTGCTAACCCCTCTTCCTTTGATCTGAGATCTGGGGAGGAGATAAGAGAAAAGGGATTGAAGGCCTTTTCTTTTAGCTGATGGCTGTGACCTTCTCTCTTGACCATGATTGTTTCTCTGGTGAATTGCAGTGGGCTGAAGACATTGCTTGTATGGCGGGCTTCTAACTGCCACTGTCAATGGAGGAACACACATGGGTTCTTTACATGGCATTTGGGGGGGCGTCCTCAGGCCCCACTGCTTCACTGCCATTACTCCGCCTCCCATATCCCACCCATACCTTCTTGCTGCTGGCTCTTCCTCGCCCTGCTGCCAGTGCCCCCTGTATCAGGTGCTGGCTGGATGACTCACGCCCAGGTAACTTCCATAGTGTTTCCTGGACCCATGGGGCACTTACTCATCCTTACTCAAACAAATGTGGGAACTCAAAACAAATGTGGTCGCATCTCTGAAGTGACATCTCTTTCCTCGTCCATCTTTTTTCCTCGTCACTCAAATAGTCATAAGCAACAGATAAACAAGTCTACAGAAAAAAAAAAAAAAGAAGAAGCCATTGAGAAGCCATCCTTTGGTCTCTTCACCTGACTATCTGGGGGTAGTGATTATGTCAGGGGCTGGTGATCTGTGGTTCCCCGAACTACAGGACTCTCCTCTAATCATAACTTCTACTATTCTCCTGAATCTTCTTCCTTCATGGCCATCTAACAGCTTTTATAGACTGGAGGAGGACAGAAGGATCATGGCTGGAGACTCTGGTAGGTTTGAATGCTTCATAATAAGCCCCGAGGAGGTATCCGGACCCCACATGTTTTCTGGTGCCTTTGGGATGTAAGGTAGACTTGACTTTATGTTCCTAACGCAGCTCCTGCTTTGATCTATTGCAAAGGGAAACATCATCCTTGGACTCCTCTTTGGCTTGGATGATTGTGTGAAAGGAGCTGGGCCAGAAAAATACAGGATAAAATGCACAGGACTTGGTGATAGATTAGACATTCAGGATGAAGAAGGAAGGGAAAGCAGTGCCTCAGATTTCTGCTTTATGCTGCTCAGTGCATGGTGGTGAGAGGAAAAACACACAAAAAGGACAAAGGCTCTCCTTCACCCCACCTTGCTTCACGAAAGGAGGAAGCGAGATGATAAAATGATGTGTATTCAGTTTGAGGAGATATCAAATAGAAAGGAGCAGAGCTCAGAGGAGATGTCTGGGCTGGAGACACACACCTGTGAGGCACCTTTTGTAGGTGATAATGGAAACCATGGGTATGGAGGGAATTGCTAGGGAATTGACAATGAGGAAAGGAGAGTCCACATATATACACATATATGTATCTCTGCCCGTATACACACATGCAGAAGAGGCATGTGAACATAAACATCTATAGAAACACACAGAGGGGGAGGCCGAGGCTGTGGCTGCAGCAGGGTAGATGTTGAACAAGATTGGGGACCCTAATGGTGAAGTTGGGGCAGAGGAATTAGGGATTTTGATAGAGATAGTCCAGAATGGAGAATGTTCTAACAACTGAGAATTTTGACCATTGCTAGTACACCTTTCTCCCTTAAATTAATGATTTTTTTTATCAGACTTGAATCACCAAAAGGACCGATTAAAAGTGTAAGAAAAGGTGTAACAATGAATGATAATGACAGGAACACACAAAATCAATACTGTTTATTCACATCTTCTCTCATACCAAGTGCAAGTTTCCCTCTCAGCACTTACGGGTGGAGGATGAGCTTCTCTCCCAGATGCCTCCCAGATGGCTGACTCCCAGTCACTGACTCTGGACCACCTCGGTGGAGTAGCAGCACCTGTGATCTATCAGGAGGCCCAAGCTTGCTCATGTGCTAAAATGTAAATCCAAAGTGCTCCAAGCACAGCCGAGTACAGGAACTTTATCTTGAAAACCTGGACTGTCCAGAGGATGTTGCTTAATGCATTATGAATAATCTTCTCTTACTTTGGTAAAGAAACATCTCACTGTAATTTCATCAGTATTGTGTTTGAATCATTTGAGGCTCTAGTAAAGCAGGGCATTTTGCTTCGGAGCACACTGCACTTTAACCTGCATGTTTAAGTGATTTTAGGACTCCTCAGACATGGCTGACTTCATATTCTACATCTATCCTCTCTCTCCCTTAGTGTTGAAAAGCACTCAAGTTTAGATAATAGTTATTTACCCCAGTGGTTTTCAGTTTTTCATGAAAAGAAGCTGCTGAAAGAGGTCAATTAAATGTTTTGCTCAAAATATCCAAACTAATGGCAGATATTTATTTTTGAAGCCATCAGGCTTGTTTTTGTTTTTGCAATATTTTGCAAAACATATTGTTATTTTGTATGTTCATATTGTTATGAAATGATTTGATTTTGGCATGCAATAGTCTCATTAAGAGCAGTTTATCTTCTTAAAATTTATGGCTTAATTCTCCTGGCCTCCACTTACTTTATTCAGTCATGGGAGTGCACTACCATTATAAAGAGCCCTAAAATGTCCAGCAGGGAGATGTGGGCAGGAACGTGCCAGAGTCTCAGTGGGGTTAGGTTCTCAGGTGTGAGTTTTTTAGGCGGTTTTTGTTACCCAGGTGACAAAGAAAGACAGAAATTGTCAACAATCGTCCATTACTGTCCTTGCTGTTCACATCATGGAACCTAACATAAAAGTGAAGTTCTTCTGGCTCTCTACCTTCAACATTGTTGTTGGGTCACAAAACATTAAAAATTCTTCTAGAGAGTACATTTTCCCAATTCACACAAAATAAGTGGGGACAAATTATTCTGTTCCCAAGTGGTTAAGAATAAGCTTCTAAATAGAAACCACCACCAAGGGGGGCCTGGGTGGCTCAGTCGTTAAGCTGCTGCCTTCGACTCAAGTCATGATCCCAGGGTCCTGGGATCAAGCCCCAAGTCGGGCTCCCTGCCCAGCGGGAAGCCTGCTTCTCCCTCTCCCGCTCCCCCTGCTTGTGTTCCCTCTCTGGCTGTCTCTCTCTGTGTCAAATAAATAAAATCTTAAAAAAAAGAAAAAGAAAAAGAAACCACCACCATCAAGATGTTTCTTCTCATTCACTCCACCCCGCAAAATAATAGCGATAACACTCATTGCAATAGCTCCCACTTAGTGAACACTTATTGTATACCAGGCTCTGTGCTAGATCCCTGACCTGCATTATCTCTACTCTGTACAACAGCCTTGGAAAATAGGTATTACCATTATTATTGTTACTGTTACCATTATTCCATTTCACATAAGAGAGATCTGAGACTCAAGCGGGTTGGGCGATTTTTCTAAAAATTGCACAATGGCTGTGTGTAAAACTGGGATTCAAAACCAGTCCCATATAGAATGTAACACACACCTTTTATATATGGAAAGACAGCACACTCTGGTACAGTTTTTCTTTCTTTCTTTCTTTCTTTCCTTCTTTCTTTCTTTCTTTCTTTCTTTCTTTCTTTCTTTCTTTCTTTCTTTCTTTCTTTCTTTTGCTCTTTCGCTCTTTCGCTCTTTCGCTCTTTCGCTCTTTCGCTCTTTCTTTCTTTCAGAAAGAGAGGGAGAGAGAGAGAACATACACACACGTGGCAGGGGAGGAGCGGGGAGAGGGCAGAGGGGGAGGGACAGGGACAAGCAGACTCTGAGCTCAGAGTGCAGTCCAATGCTGAGCCCCATATGGGGCTCAATCTCATGACCCTGAGATTATAACCTGAGCCGAAATCAAGAGTCAGATGCTTAACCGACTGAACAACCCAGGCACCCCTGGTGTGGTTTTGTTTGTTTGTTTCTTTCTTTTAAGATTTTATTTATTCATTTGAGAGAGAGGGAGAGCATGAGCAGGGAGGAGGGGCAGAGGGAGACGGAGAAGCAGACTCCCTGCTGAGCAGGGAACCAGACTGGGGGCTCTCCATTTTAGGACCCAGAGATCATGACCTTAGCAGATATTCAATCGACTGAGTTTATCCACCCAGGTGCCCCTGGTGCAGTGTTTCTTAAACAAGGTTGTGCAGAAATGAACAGATGAGATGATGATGGATGGAATAATGAATCTCACCCTAAGATGACTCATGAAATCTGTTGGATGCCCATGGAAATAAGCTGTGTTCAATTTATTTTGTTATAATTTTGGTGGAGAAATTAGGAAATGCTTAAGGAGGTGGGGGGATCATAGAAAAAAATAAGTAAGCAACATTATTTCCAAGAGGTCTGGATTTATGTTAGGACAGCTACATTCACCAAGTGACCTTAGAACAATTAACTACATTGTCTGTAATGTCTCATTTGCTGACTATGGGGAACTAATTGTAGTGCCTACTTTCCTGCTATGCTCATGGCAGTAAAATAATAATAAGAAACAAAACAACACAAATACAAAAAACAATTCCGCGTGACTTGGAAGTCCATATTTTCTTTGGTGTTATGCTGTACAGATTCTGTTCATCCCACAGAAATCCAGGAATATGCTCATTACAGTTGCCAGCTGTATGCTCAAATCAATAATATAGAGCTGATCTTACAGTTCTGCTTGCTCAGCTCTTGTATAGTCCACAAATATTTACGGAGCATATCTATGGGCCAGGCATTGCTCTAAGATCTGGGACACAGCAATGTATAAAACAGACAAAAATTACTGCCCTTGTGGGATTTGTATTCCAGTGGTCATAAATGGATAATAAACACGTGAATAAACAAGACATATGGTGTTTCAGGCAGTAGTAAGTACCATGGAAAAAAATAAGTAAGGGATGTTCTTGTGGAAGGTGTAATTTTAAGTATGCTATTTATAGAAGGTCTCACTGGGAAGGTGACCTTTGAGTAAAAATGTGAGGGAAGAATAAGTCATGCAGTGTTACTGCACTCCCTTATTCCCTATTGGTGATATTAATATAAAAGGAAATTATTCATTACAAAAAGTGAAAATAGCTAATTCCTCGAATACAGGGTGACATAGATTGATATGAAATTAACAATGAACCACTTAGGAAGGAAGAAAAAGCATCCGCATTTGGTGCTAAATATTCAGCTTGGTGCTAGGGATATAGGGAGCTGAGAACAGGACCCTTACCCTACTTTTTCTTACAGGGTGGCCACCAAGAAAATAGTCCATTATGATATGGAATGGGGAGTGCTGTGATGGGGGTGATGACAGGAGTTGACAAAGAAAGATCTCTGGCAGTCCCAGGAAGTCTTGCTGAAGGTGATTGCTAACTAGATAAAGGGACGGAGGAAAAGGAGGGAAGGCATTTTAGGTTATGTGAATATCACATACAAAGGCCAGAGGTGAAGAAATAGGCACATTTGGGGGAAGAGAAATACGTTAGAATGTGTGGGATGTACAGGTAAGGAAAAGAAGAGAGAGGACTACTTTATGTAAATCAGCATTTGCCACGCTGCCTTCTGTGAAATACTGTGCCCCTTCACATGTGTAAAGATGTTTCCCAGGAGGCAGAGGTAGACACCTGACCACAGAGATCAACACCCCAATGCATCAGCAGTAACTGAGCAGTCCCCCCTAACCCCCACCCCAGTGCAGTTTTTTTTTTTAACTCTGTTAGTAGTTTTGGCTTATTCCTACTTGCATAAACTTGAAAGTCTGTGCAAATAAAGTAAGTAGAGGACTTAAGTTTGGTTAGTAATTTTTTGGTGATTTTTTTTAAAAAGGGAAATATTTTATTAAAACATAATCTCAAATATTCATTATTGATACCCAAGACCCAAGAACATTCTCTGGAAGACAGGCAGTGCTCATCACTCATACTGATGTGCTGTGAATGGATTATTGGTGTCCTGAGATACCCACTTCTATTCCCAGGAGACACCCGGTGGGATGTGGGGCAGCTCCAACTGCAAACATCCTGGTCTGTAGTGCACACACAGTGTTGCACTATACAAATTCTATCATTGTCTCTGAATGTCATGATGGGAAATGAATGGGAAGCCCTATGCTAAGGTGCTTATCTTGACTTTATTGTCAGTGGTTCTCCCCATTATCTGTGCAATTTTGATCTTCAGATACCAAAATGTCTTCTACTCAAGAGGACTATACCCACTCAATCTAGAAAGCCAGCCTGTACTTCTAAAGCATATGTACTTTAGCAAACCATTATAAAATACCTCATTCTTAGTGATTCCTGTTTCAGGAAGACTTGAGAAGAATTATCACACAATCACACAATTACATAATTATCACATAATTACTGAACATACATTATGTTTTAGGCTCCTGATGATCTGTGGGGTTGACATATTAATCACCACAGAGGACACACAAATTAGCATAAAGAGATTTAAATTCTAGTATTACTAGAATTTAATAGTTTTAGAATTACTAGAATTACTAGTATTACTCACCAGGTATGTGATCTTGACACGTTTTTAACATCTCTGTGCCTCAGTTTCCTAATCTGTGAAATAAGGAATAATTATCATATGTACCTCATTTGTTGGTTGACAAAATGAACAACCTTATTAGTTAATCGATAAAAAGAAACCCACAAAACAACCCCATGTGTTATTATGTCTGTGGGGTTCAGAATAGTACCAGTCATTAAATAAGTGCTATAAAAATATTAGTTCTTATTTTTATATTCAGGGACTCCCAAGGTAGGTGGAGAGGCTGGGTGGATCAGATATTTCTGCCTGGGGAGGGATTCAGTGATGCAGGAGATTTGTCTGAAATGATTCCCTGCATCTGGAATGTTTGTGATGCTGTTTCCAGTGGTGTCTTGAGCGGAATGTTCCTGCACATTATTTCACCTCTCCTAATTTTTGATCATTTTATGAGCCTGTAGTGGGCTACTCTTCGGGGTTTGAGCAATCCCATACCCTTTGAATACATTCTCTTTCTGTGTAATTTGGTCTGAGTTTGTCTTTGTTGTTTGTAGACCAAAACTCTGGCTAGCATGTCCCCACTTGGATGTTTAGGGAAAAGATTCAGAAGGATTATGAATCTTGCTCAAGTTCTGGAAGCTAGTGAATAGTAGAGAAGGAATTCTAGAGCATCCTTGCTCTATGGCTTCGTTAAATCTTCTATTAAATGATCAATACATTTTTTTAATAAATGGTTATATGGGTTTTTTGGTATCTAAGAGGAAGATTTAAATTTTTTTGAATATAGGCAATTACCAGTTGAATACTGAAATATTTAATGACACTTTATTTTGGGGGATTCTCATTGGTAAATGCTCTGCCTAATATGATCCCAATGTCTGTCATTGTTCATCTGGAGTACTTGCTTTTGTGCAAAGCTTAATGTAAAACAAATAAGTTTTGAACTACTTTATAATGTGTGCAATTAGGATTAATTGGTGAAGTATAAATGATGGTACTTTATGGTATTGATTTAGCTAAGTGACAAAAATAAGCTATGATTTAAATAACAGGAAGCTCTAAGAGAACATTGTTATAGAATACAGCAGAAACAGAGGCAAACTATTGAAACACCCTTCAGAGAATGATGAATGCTATGAATTTAGTTCCCCAGGTTCCTGACTCTGCGATATTTCTTTAATCTGAACTACCAAAGTTATTGTGTCAATTCATGAACCTCAGAGAGTGCCATTATAATTTCTTCAGAATTGTATAGTATCTTGTAGAAATGATTTGGTCTGTAGGCTTGGATGATGATGATGGGGTTATCAAAGCAGTTTGGGACCCAAAATGCCAAACCAAACCATAAATTCAGGGAGTAAGTAGGAATTAAAATTGAATTATTAAGCCAGAGACGCCAGCCACAGTTGATGTAAAGTCAGGAATGAAGGAGGCCACAGTCTTATGTCAAGAAAAAAAAAATGAGAAATGTGGAAGATGAAAGGCAGGAGGATTTGGGGAGAGGAGTGGATAGAGACAAGAGCAGAGGCAGGGAGGTGTGTATCTGGGCTTCTTCAGTGCCTGGATGCCAAAGACGGTGATTCTCCACCTTGGATCTCACATTACTCTGTGACAACACCTGTGAGATTCTGACCAGGAGTTTCTGGGTAGATGACTCCAACTTTTTTGTGTGCTTAAAGACCACTTAGCCAATCCAATGACATCTGCGCTAACTGAGGAACTAATTCAGTAAGTTATGACCTCTAAACCTTGGAAATCAGAGAAAAGAATTCTCTTTTGCACTCATCTCCAGCTTTGATTTTAAAATTAATTTATGTACAAGGTAAAAAATGAAACAAAACAGAAAGGCTTATAATGAAAAACAATAGTTCCCTGTACACTGTCAACATGCCCAGTTTCATTTGCTGGAGGAAATGAATATAAATGGTTTCTGTATTTATGTGTTCCGTGATTATTTATATCACTTGATTTACTGATATATCTACTTACTTAGAGATTTAAAAGAATAGGATTTAGTTGGCACTATACACTCTTTTCCTATCTTTATATCGTAATTTTTGATATCGTTCTTCTTTATGCCTTTAAGGAATATGTTCTTTCTTATTCCATCCAGTGTAAGCACTTTCTTCTGACAGCCTCTTCCACCTTGACAGATGCTGCTCTTGGTATCTTGACCTTAGTCTTCATCTCTATTTTTCACCCCTCCCACCTCGTGTCTGCTCCACCTTCATTTTCTTATTAGTAAGGTCCTAACATTTATATTGTGTGCTGCGACCACAAGAGTTCATATGTGTACGTAGGTCGATTCAAAAATGTTTAAAACGTACCAGCAAGTCTGTTCTGTTTGTTCCTTTAGAGGTTTTCTTTAATCTGTTGTTTTTCTACACATCTGGTGATCTTGAGCTGTTTGTTCGTGTTTATGAATTGAGGACATGGTTGAATTTGAAGGAAACCTGTCTGTGTTTCTCTCCTGTTGTTGTGTAAGGCATTTTCCCACTCAGTCTTTTCACTTGGTAAGAAATATTACTCTGTAATGGAAAGAGCTTACCAACTGCTCTTACCAACTTGAGGATAAGAAGGAGAGAAGCTAGTTTTTAGAATGGTGTCCCCAACATGACAGAATGGAGTTCCAGGGGTCACCCTGTCAACGCTATATTTCCTTACTAGTTTGGTAAATTTATTTAAAGTTGTCAGGTGTTTGTCAGCATAAAACCCATGCTTCCTGGGAATAGAGAAGGAAGGAAATTGCTCAAGACCTTCCTCTTTTATAAAAACAGAAAGTAGAAAAGTGGTTGCTGGGGGAGGGTGGCAGGGGAAATAGGAAGAGGTTGGAAAAGGGGTAAAAATTTTCAGTTACAAAATGAGTAAGGTCTGAGGAGCAAATGTAGCATAGTGACTATAGGTTGTCTAATTAAAATTTGCTAAGATGGTAGAACTTAAATGTTCTCACCAACACACACACACACACACACACACACACACACACACACACACACACGGAAGGATCATTTCAAAATGTATATATGTGTATCAGATCATCACACTGAACACTTTAAATATCTTATAATTTTGTCAATTTTACCTCAATATAACTGAAAGGGAAAAAAGACATCAATTCTGAAGATATTTCCATATCCTGCTTCTTTCTCTGTCTTGTCCTGGCCAATCTTGAGTCTGGAAGCTCTCTGAAGTCTGGCCGGAAAGATAAATTCCCTCCTTTGCTATCATCCTCCTCTGCATATTTTGCAGTGCTGTTTTTAATCTGTCAACAAGCTTCCATTCTGTTTCTGTCTTTTGGAAATTTGTTAGAAATCTCTTATCATTGGATGGACCATTTTCTCTGATGTAATGGGTTTATTTATGTATTATCATGTCACTGGGGATATTGAAGGGGTGGAGATAAACACTGGAGTTAGGTCTGCATTCTTGAATCAGGAAACCAACAATGACTTTTTTGGCACCTCTTTGGAAAGATCTCACAAACTCTCCTCAAACTAAAAAGAAATGAAATTAGGTTGCTATATTTGTAGTGTTTTGAAATATGCATGAAGCTACTTACATTTTTAATATTATTCATCAAGGATATAGAGCAAGATCCTAACCTGATGTAAGCGAGGCATCAGTTTTCTCCGTCAAGTGAATCCCTGCAAGTTTCTGGAAGACCAGACTAAGGGGGACATGTAGATCCTATAGTAAATTCTGATATTTCCCATGGGCAAATCCGAGGTTGTGTTTGTTTGCTTGATAGTTTTTGTCTGTGCGGGAAAGAGAATAATTGAGAAAACTCAAAAAAATTCAAAACCTTAAAGTAAGCCTTAAAGAAAATATTTTACTGGAAATCTTTAAAACTCAGTTTCTTCTGTTTCCTTACTGGCTGATTTTGAGATGTGGATATGTCTCAGAGAGGAGTCATGTGACTTATGAGTTGAGAATAGAGCCCAGGCTACCACCTCAGTTTATGTGGTAAGGAGGAGAAAGCAGGGAGCAAGGTTTCAGCAGCACAAGGTTTAAAATAAGCATGAGATCAAATATTTCTAAAAAAAAAAAAAAAGAAATTAGGGAAGGACTCTTAGGTGCAAAACAGATGGAGGGTCAGGAATGTAGTCATTATTGAATAAACTAACAGCAGATTTCATGTTTCCACAAATTGTGGAGGTTTGGGTCAAAAACTGAAAATCAGGGGCACCTGGGTGGCTCAGTTGGTTAAGCGACCGCCTTCGACTCAGGTCATGATCCTGGAGTCCCGGGATCGAGTCCCGCATCGGGCTCCCTGCTCGGCGGGGAGTCTGCTTCTCCCTCTGATCCTCCCCCCTCTCATGCTCTCTATCTCTCTCTCTCTCTCAAATAAATAAATAAAATCTTTAAAAAAAAACCTGAAAATCATTCCTTGAGAGTCGACTTGTTAATTTACTTAATAATCCATTTATTAATTCCACAAGTATTTATTGAGTAACTGTTAGGCTGCTTACACTGAAAATTCAGGGGATCTAGGGGGGGGGGAAATTCAGACGTAGGTTCTGTTCATAGAGATATTAAGATCTAATGTAGATCTCAGCAACTAAAAAGGCAATAGGTTTTCAAAAGTTTAGTTAAAGCCCAAGCCAATCAAGGTGGGTTAACAGTTTTATCATCACTAACATTCTCATCCATGCCAATTAGAGTTAAGTAATTTATGAGATTTTTAAAACACAAATATTGGCATTAATGAAATAAATACATTAGAGTATGGTCAGTGTTAAGCATCAATTAAAAATTAATTCACAGGCACCTACATGGCTCAGCAGGTTAAGCGTCTGACTCTTAATTTTGCTCAGGTCATGATCTCATCTAGCTCTGCACTCAGTGGGGAGTCTGCTTGAGATTCTCTCTCTGCCCCTCCCCACTGTGCACATGCACTGTCTCTCTCTAAAATAAATTAAAATCTTTAAAAAAATTAATTTAGTAATATACTATTCTCAGCAATATTCAGGTACAAATAATGTAGGTTCTCCAAATTTTGTAAAGAGAAGCTGCGGTTAATTTTTGAAGCCTTAATGGTACCAAGGAGTTTTCGTGGGGCACATAAACTTCATTTTGTTTCCAACTGAGAAAATAGAAATGTGGTCATTGTTCACTCTGGCCAGATTCCAGAATCAATGTGTTGGATTTTGATCAACACTTGCAGGCCCCTTTCCCTCCTGATCCCTCCTGATTACCTGAATGTCTGCTTATAATTATGGGATTTGATAAGGCAAGTAAAAGAGCTGGTGTAGAACCTAAAAATACTCTCTACCTTTAGAAATCAACTTGAAAAAAAGTTTGATGAAAAAGAATGAACTGAGCACCCATTTAACAAGTTAAAGTGACATCAAAGGGACAGAAAGAAATCACCTGATAATAAAAATGTTGCTTTGGTTGAAACTGGGCAAAAAGCCAAAGGTACTGGGAGGATACTCTCAAACAATCTAAATTGTTCCTGGATCAAACACTCATAAGTCTAGGGTAAAAAGTGAATTTTTTCTAGTAAATTGCAGGGCTACATCAAAATGGGTCTCCTGCTGAGCTCCAGAGTTGAGCCATTGTTTCTAAAGTTGCTTTCTTTCTAATTAAGGAATAGATATAGATAAACATGTGTTCATGTAAAATGGACTGATCTAATGCCAACCATGTACAAGAATTTCTCATCAGAAATTCTGAAGAAAAGTTACAGGTTTGTTCTTCACACAATTTTCTTTGATTACAAAGAAGTCATTTAACAGATTACACTGAAGTGCTTGTTAAAACAGCTGAGCATTCTTAGGATGTAACAGTATCTATACTTAAACTTAATTTGGACATAGGGAAACTAATCGCCTCCTGTGTTGTATCTCAGGCCATTGCATACGTTGCTTTGTCAGCATTGGGGGTTGATTATTTAAGATCTGTTTCCTTATTATTCTGTAGGATGCTGACGTGAGAAATAAGATAGTTTTGTTCAGGACTGACACATAATAGGGGGGTCAGTAAAGTTTTAACAAATGAAGCTGTCAAATGTTAAGATATATTGAGAAAACTAGTTTGTACGACAATATCAATCCTATATATAACCATGATTTGTGCCTAGGTGACAGAGAATTTATACAATTCAGGGAATTTTTGTATGATGCTAAAAGCTCACAAGCGTTTATATTGGAAATAAAATGATGAAAATCCAATAAGTCAAAGATGAGTGCAGATTCAGATTGTTGGTGTCCTAAAGAGATGAGAGCCTATAGGACCGGAAAACTTTCTCCTGGGGAGGCTGAGGTCCAGGTAGACAGGCACTTTATCACGGGAGGACCATGATAACCCTGATTCCATAGCTGTGTAGCATATTAGGAGTTCCAAAGAACAGGGAGCAAGGAGATTCAGTGGAGAGCAAGGCTAGATAAAAATTAGTTTTACCTACAAACACGTCTGCATTCTGCAGCTCAAGTGATGATATCTAAGGAAATAGAGAAAATAAAATTCTAGTGTGGGAATTAAAGGGAATAGAGTGAAACATTGCTTCTGCAAGAATTTCTAAAAAAATTCATCCTAGGTATCAGATAGATGGTTGCCAGGGCCAGTTAACAACAACAGCAACAACAATAGATAACATGTTTTGATTGCGTACTCTTTGAAAATATGCTATTACATAGTTTGCATGCATTAGCTATTTCAGTCCTCACAGATTCTTTCAGATACGCACTGTCATTTTATCCATTTTACAGATGAGGAAGCTATGGGTAAGACAAGCCATGTACACAAGTAAGTAAAGTGAGGACTCAGACTCAGGCTACTTGGCTCCAAATCTCATACCCTTGACCTCTGAGTAACAGTGCCTCATATCTGAGAAGTCTGAGCAGTTTTAAGGGAGCTGCAACAGAATCACACCAGGGGTAATTTAGCAGAGTGGGGAGATTTGTGGGAAAAACCAGTAAACCAGTGAAAGTTCATTAAGAATAGGAATTTACATAGGGAGACTCTAGCTTGATACTCTTGTGGATACCCTTGATACTCTGCTTTCTCCTAGGCATAAGGCAGCACACAAGGGTACTTCTGCTGGGTAAGGAAGGTAGTACCATTGTAAGTACCAGATCCATTATTTATTGTCCCAGGACACTGGTAATCAACTGGTGTACCCAGAAAGAACACTGGTGTACCTGTGACTCTTCAGTATATGCCATAGGCTACCGTATCAAATCTCTTTTTTTTCAATTTTATAAGTATGCCACAAAAAACACAGAAAAGATGAGTTGAGGACAGTTATAATTGTTTGAAGGTATTCAGCTTATTAAATAATTTAATAAATATTTATTCGGTGCCTACTGTGTCCAGACACTGATCTAGGTGCTTGAGACAGATTAGAAACAAAAGACATATATTCCTATATACTTGGAGCTTGTCTTCTGATAGGGACAGACAATAAATTACGTGTAATAAATTCATAAATCGTATAGACCATTAGTAGGTGCTGTGAAAAGAATTAATCAGAGTAAGGATGAGTTTAGGATTGGGAAGTGCATTGTAATTTCAAATAGTTTGGTCAGGCTAGAACTCATAGAAAAATCACATTAGCTGAGCAATCATTTGAAAGAGGAGAGTAAGTTAGCCATGCTGACATCTTGGGGAAGGCCATTTCAGCAGTAGGAATACCCAATGCAAAGGTCTCAAATGTTTTATATTTGTTCCCTGCATGTGCCATATATACCTGTGGGTTGGAATGGTAAGGAGTGTCTGTGAATGTTCTTTCCTGATTGCTTATATTTTCTCAATGAAATAAGAAACAGGGTCGTCAGCTGAAAGTGAGAACATGGGAGGGGATAAGGAGGCTTGAAAAACAAAGAGAGTGGGTAAGGCAGTCATCTATTGGTGTGGGAAAATAAAGGAGGTGTTAGTTGGGTAGGGCTGTCATAACAAAGTGTCATAGACTAGGGGGTTTAAAACACAGACATGGATTACCTCCCAGCCCTGGAGTCTAGAAGTTTGACCTCTAAGTGTCGATGGGGTTGGTTTCTTCTGAGGTGTCTCTCCTTGGCTTGTAGGTGGCCGTCTTCTCCCTGGTCTTCCCTGTGTGCCATCTGTATCCAAATTTCCTCGTCTGATATGGACTCCATTCATATTGGATTAAGGCCCACCCTAGTGACCCCATTTTATCTTGGTTACCTCTTTAAAGACCCTATCTCCAAATATAGAAACATCCTGGGTACTGGGGGTTAGGACTTCAATGTACCAACTTTAGGGGGACACAATTCAGTCCAGAGCAATGGACTAGAGAAATATAGTATGATATGCTGTCGGAAAAGTCAGGGGTTAAGAGCTTGAGGGTTTATATTTAAGCTTTAAATGACCTCTACTCTGCAGCTCCAAATATAGCATCTTTCAATTTCTTAGCAATATCTGAGGAGACACAGACAAATGTGAAAACTGAAACAGCTACATAAAAAACTAACCTAACAATCAATAAGACAAAGAGGAGAAAAGAAGACACAGGAGGCACCTTGGAAGAACCCTAGCAACAATGGGTTCTGGGTGTGGACTTTTTCAACTCAGAGAAACTAGACAATGGGTGGAAGAAATGAACTAATCCCAGTGAAGAAAAATTGCATCAGATAAATTATCACAGGTGAGCAGATATTGGGATTCTGCACAGTCATCTACTCTCCAGGTATAAACTGGTAAAATAATTGAACCATCACCCACATCAGACTAGCAACATCACAGACAAATTACACAAAGGGTCTGTTGGAGAACACCCCATCCCTATATGTTTTGTCTCATTCAAGGATGAGAACAGGAATACAATCATATGGACAAACAGTGCAGGGCAAGGGGAAGGAACAGAGAGGGAGAAGATAAATCTGGAAGTTAGCATTAAATCACGTGGAGAATGAAAATAAAATCTCATTAAAACCCAAGAAGACATCATTCCAACCAAATAGGATCAGAAAGTCCTAAAGAGAGACTGGGCAGTCATTACAGTTCCATAGGATATGATGAAAGAGATATTTGAGACAAAGACGGATAGCAAGGAGATTCAAAGTAAAATTATTGAATAATAATTCAAAATTAAATAAAATGGGCAACTCCTTCCAGTACCACGAGTCCTTTAGAAACATCTGTTCCGAAAAAAAAAGAGATCATCTACCAAAATGTCTGATGCAATACTAAGTGCCAAAGATGTGGAAAGTATTTTGCACAATTTTAATTTGATGTAATAATCATGTAATCAGCCAATTTGTCCTTGGCTTGTAAAGGGAGATCAAAACATATTCAAATACAGAAATGATTCTTTAAAAATGACACCTCTATAATGTTCTTGAAAAAAAAAATCAGTCGATAACACACCAGTTGACAGACATGAAATAAAATCAGAAGCTGAATGACAGGCCGAGGAGATAAAAAAGAATAAAAATAAATATATTGTAATATTAAAGTGGAATGAGGAGGAATATGGAAATGGAATAAAGTAAAAATATTTTCTATGCAAAAATAAAAATGAAGGCATTTAAAATATGTAATATTAAAAATCACATAATAATTGCTGTATAACACCTCAGACATTTAAAAAGACCAGTATATTAAATGAGAAAAACTTGAGAACTTTAAAGGTTAGCACTAGTAGGATGGAATATAAAACACTGCAGATTATATAAGTAAAATAAAACTTTTGAAAAAGTCCACATAGTAAAGAAAACAAAGGAAAGAGCAAGAACATAAAATAGTATCATAGAAGCCAGACCAAACCCAGGAACTCTAATTGAGCTGAGAACAAAGATTTGTGTGTGCTCTTTGAGACACATCAGTTTTTATAAACAGCATCATTAAATGACACCCCTCCAGATATTTTGTGGCAATTTTTTTTAGTTATTTAAATTGAATTAACCAACATATAGTACATCATTAGTTTCAGATGTAGAGTCCAGTAATTCCTCAGTTGCATATAACACCCAGTGCTCATCACATCACGTGCCCTCCTTAATGCTGTCACCCAGGTAACCCATCCCCCCATCCACTGCCCTTCCAACAACACTCAGTTTCTTTGCCATAGTTAAGAGTCTCTCGTGGTTTGTCTCCTTCTCTGATTTCTTCTCATTCCATTTTCCCTCCCTTCCCCTATGATCCTCTTTGCTGTTTCTTATATTTCATATATGAGTGAAATCATATGATAATTGTCTTTCTCTCCTTGACTTATTTCACTCAACTTATATAATATCCTCTAGTTCCACCCACATCAATGTAAATGGTAAGATATCATCCTTTCTGATGGCTGAGTAATATTCCACTGTATATATATACCACATCTTCTTTATCCATTCATCTGCTGATGGACATCTAGGCTCTTTCCATAGTTTGGCTATTGTGGACATTGCTGCTATAAACACTAGGGTGTAGATGCCCCTTTGGATCACTACATTTGTATCTTTGGGGTAAATACCTAGTAGTGCAATTGCTGGGTCATCAGGTAGCTCAATTTTTAACTTTTTTTTTTTAAAGATTTTATTTATTTATTAGAGAGAGCACAGTCTGGGGGGAGAGGCAGAGGGAGAGGGAGAAGCAGACTCCCCACTGAGCAGGAAGCACAACAGACGGACATGGGGCTCCATCCCAGCACCCTGGGATCATGACCTGAGCCGAAGGCAGATGCTTAACCAACTGAGCCACCCAAGCCCCCATCCCCCCGTTTTTAAAAAAGATTTTATTTATTTGAGAAAGAGAGAGAGTGAGCAATTTTTAACTCCTTGAGGAACCTCCATACTGTTTTCCAGAGTGGCTGTACCAGTTTGCATTTTTTATGGCAATTTTTAAAGTCACAAATATAGAGAAAAAAAATCTGAAAAGCACATAAAATTCAGAAGGGAAGCTTTAATTTAAAAATGGAGCTCTTGGGGGGCACCAGGGTGGCTTAGTCATTAAGTGTCCGCCTTCGGCTCAGGTCATGATCCCAGGGTCCTGGGATGGAGCCCCGCATTGGGCTCCCTACTCAGTGGGAAGGCTGCTTCTCCCTCTCCCACTCCCCCTGCTTGTGTTTCTTCTCTTGCTTTGTCTCTGTCAAATAAATAAATAAAATCTTTTAAAAAAATTAAAAAATGGAGCTCTTGGGTGAGGTAAAACAAAAACCAAATTTATTAAAAGAGTGTCATATAAAAAGATGTAAAGCAATTCAAATAAAAGAACAGGCAGTTTTATTAGGCAGGTGGAGGATTTATAATATTGGAATCATATATGTAGAATTCCAGGTAAAAAGCATTAAATGGCTGGAAAGCATTAAGTGGAGCAAAGAAAAATTAAAGACTTTAATGTACAAATAGAAGTTTAAAGGACTAAAATAAAATTTTAGTCAATGATTATGTAATCTTGCAGGGGGCAATGCCTCTCAGCTTTTCACAAAGACAAAAACCTTAAAGGGAAAGCCATATTGATCTTTAAGCCTCAAAATTTCAACCCTCTGCATGTCTACAGAAATAGACAAATCAACAATACAATTAAAAGGTAATAGCAAATCTGGGGAAATATTTGCAATGTTTATGACAGAAAAATGATGGAGGTTTTTAATATTAAACTCTTAAAAACAATAAAAATAATTGTACAACTCAAGAGGAAAATGAGTTAATCATAAAATAAGGCAAAGAGTAAGAGAAATGGAAGAAGCAAATAAATATGAAAAAGTTTAACACAATTAGAAATCAAAGAAATGCAAAATAAAATAACCATGTTTTTCACTTACTAAATTGACAAGTGGTCTCTTTTTTTAGTCATTTTCTTTTAAAAATAATGACATCTTTGAGTTCACAGGTAATTGAAAATTCTCGTACTTTGTTGACTGGCATATAAATTAGCAATCTTTCTGGCATGTAAATTAGCAATCTTTCTTGAAGGCAATTTGTTAACTTGTATCAAAAGCCTTAAAATATTCATTTCCTTTGATTCAGTAATTTCACTTCTGGGAATTTATTCTAGGGGAAAAAAGTATTTATTCGCACAACAATGTGTTATGAGGGTTAGGCACAGATGTATTTATGCGAGAAAAAAAGTTTTTTTCCTATTTTATTTTACTAAAGACAAATCTTAGAGTGGAATACTTTGCAGCCATTACAGTTAATATTTCTGAAATACATGTAATGAAAGAAAATTTCCATAATATTCTATTAAATAAAAAAAGAGCAGGTTAATAAATTTTCTTTACTCAAATTCTATTTTTAAAGTATTTTTAAATTATATTTATGAAAAAAAGGGAATAAGAGGAAAAAATAGCAATGATATTCTGAGATGGTTTACTTATCAGTGATTTTCATTTTATTGTGATTTTTTAAATGATTTTATTTATTTATTTGAGAGAGAGAGAGAGCATGAATGGGGTGGAGGGGCAAGAGGGAGAGGGAGAAGCAGACTTCCCACCAAGCAGGGAGCCCGATGCGGGGCTCGATTCCAGGACCCTGAGATCATGACCTGAGCCAAAGGCAGATGCTTAACCAGCTGAGCCACCCAAGGGCCCCTCATTTTATTGTTTTATATATTTTCATTGTAAATTAATTTTATAATAAGATACGATTTTAAAATATCCACTGTTGAAAGGAAAATAATTTGGGAATTTTTTCCCTTGAGCTTGAATTATGTGAGTATTTTTCTAATCCAAAGTTTTCATTCTGATTCCCCAGCTAGAATTATCTATCTTATTGTGACACCCATACAAGAAATATGTTAAAAATTTCAACATTTTTTTCTTCTTTTTTAATGTCTTGGACTATAAGTCTCTCAATTATAGGTATCCTATTTTATTAATATTAAAAACACAAAATGCTTAGCTAGTAAGGTATTTTTAACATATTGATAATGCTTATTAAATATTTGTTTAATTCTATAGATTTATTTCAGTTTGATTATAGAGATGGAAACTTACAGAAAGAGTAGTAAGTGGTTTACAAAATTATCCAATAATAAAAAACACTTCGAATGTGTTTTATTTATTTATTTACCTATTTAGTTATTTATTTTTAAAACATTTATTTATTTGTCAGAGAGAGGGAGAGAGCAAGAGTACAAGCAGGGGGGAGCGGCAGGCAGTAGGAAAAGCAGGCTTCCTGCTGAGCAAGGAGCCTGATATGGGACTTGATCCCAGGACCCGGGGATCATGACACGAGTCCAAGGAGGAAGCTTAACAGACTAAGCCACCCAGGCATCTCTTGTGTTTTAATTTTGTTATCTTTTTAACTTGACAACTTGAATATTCATGTGCTCAAGAAATTTGGTCTGATCTTATTTTATCTTCTTTTATGTTTCATAGCCATTGATATATTTCTAAATAACCTACAGAAGACCCTTTATATATACCTTTTTAATAAATACAAGATTTGGAATAAATTTATAACACTTTAAAAATGCTATGGGTATGGGCACCTGAGTGGATTAGTCAGTTAAGCGTTGGCCTTCTGCTGAAGTCATGATCCCAGGGTCCTGTGATTGAGCTCTGAGTCTGGCTCCCTGCTCAGCAAAGTGTCTGCTTCTCCCTCTGCCACCCACCCCATCCCCCCTCCCCCATTGCTCTCTCTCTCTCTCTCAAGCATGCTCTCTCTCTCTCAAATAAATAGATAAAATCTTTAAAAAAAATACCACAGATACAGATTTAAAATCCCAGCATGCTTGAGTTGAGGACTGTTCTGATAGAAACTGTAACAACAAGGAAGAGCAAGATGGTGGAGGAGTAGGAGACCTAAATTTCGTCTGGTCGCAGGAATTCAGCTAGATAGCTATCAAACCATTCTGAACACCTATGAACTCAACAGGAGATTAAAGAAAAGAGTAGCAGCAACTCTCTGAACAGAAAAGTGACCACTTTCTGGAAGGTAGGACGTGTGGAGAAGTGAATCCGAGGCGATATTCGGGAGGATAGACGGCGGGGGAGGGGGCCTCCGTCGGCCGCTTCTGGCAAGTGCTAGAGCCGCGGAGCACAAAATCGGACCTTTTAGAAGTCGGCTCCGCAGAGGGACGTCGCTCCAGTGGCTAAGTGGGGGGTGGAACCCTGGCAGGACAGTGTGGTCTCAAGACCCTCAGGTCACAGAAAAACCGGGGGTGCCTGAGTGCAGCAGAGCTCCCAGGTATCGGAGCGGGGAAGCCGGCTGCAGAGACGGAGCCGAGGCGCGGGCTCTCAGCTCGGGCTTGTCATAAACTGTGATCGGTGACAGTCGGGCCACTGCTCCTCCAGCAGGGACCCAACAAGCGGCAGATCCGGGGAGACTCCCCTTCCTCCCCCGGGAGGAGCGGCGCGGGAGCGCACCACAGGAATCTGCTGGGTTTGGAGACTCCACACGGAGTCAGGTGCCAGAGATGGAAATGCTCAGTCACAGGCCGGGTGAGCACGGAGTGCGGCCAGAGACCGGGGAAACGGGAGTGATTGACTGCTTTTCTCTGGGGGCGCACTGATGAGCGGGGCCCCGAATTCTCAGCTCCTCCGGGCGGAAATTGGGAGGCCACCATTTTCACTTTCTTCCTCCAAAGCTGTAGGGAAAGCTTGCAGGGAACAAAAGCTCCGGAGAGCAAACCCGAGCAGATTGCTTAGCCCAGACCGGCAAGGGTGGGGCAATTCCGCCTCCGGCAAACACATCTGAGAACCACGGCAACAGGCCCCTCCCGCAGACCAGCAAGAACAGCCAGCCAAGACCAAGTTTACCCATCAATGAGAACAGCAGAACTCCAGGACTACGGGAATACAGCACATAGAATTCATGGCTTCCCCCCCCCCCCGATTCTTTAGTCGTTCAAAGTTAATTTTGTTTAATTTTCTTTTTTGAATTCCTCTTTTTCCCTTTTTTTAACCAACATCTTATCAATCCCTTGTTCAAAAATCTTTTTTATTTTTCATTTTTAGAGTCATATTCTATCCCTTCATTGTAGTTAACCTTATTTTTGGTATATATATATAAGTTGTTCTCTCTTTAAAATTTTGGGATACAGTTTCTTCTAACAGACCAAAGTATACCCTAAATCTCTAGTGTACGGCTTTGTTCTAGTCTCCTGCCTGATTACATTCTTTCCCTTTTAAAAATTTGTTTTTAAATTTCTCTTCTTTCTTTTTTCAACCAACTTCTTATCAATTCCTTTTATAAAATCTTTTATAATTTTCATCTTTGCAGTTGTATTCCATCCCTTCATTGTATTTACCCTTATTTTTGTACATACATAAGTTTTTCTTCCTTTAAAATTTTGGGAGGCAGTTTCTTCTTTTTTTTAAATGTTTTTTTTAAATTTATTTCTTCATTAGAGTCAGAGAGAGAGAGAGAGAGGCAGAGGCAGAGAGAGAAGCAGGCTCCCCGCCTAGCAGGGAGCCTGATGCGGGACTTGATCCCAGGAATCTGGGATCATGACCTGAGCAGAAGGCAGATGCTTAACCATCTGAGCCACCCAGGCGCCCCTGGGAGGCAGTTTCTTCTAACAGACCAAAATACACCCAAAATCTATTGTGTGGCACTGATCTATTCACCAGCCTGATCATATTTGATCATATTCTTTTTTTTTTCTTTTTCTTTTTTCTTTCTTTCCCTTTCTTTTCCCCTGGTTTCAGGTCTCTTCTGATTTGCTTAGTGTATATTTTTCTGGGGTCGTTGTTACCCTGTTTGCATTTTGTTCTCTCATTCACCTATTCTCCTGTAGATAAAATGACAAGATGGAAAAGCTCACGTCAGAAAAAAGAACAAGAGGCAGTACTGACTGCCAGGGACCTAATCAATATGGACATTAGTAAGATGTCGGAACTAGAGTTCAGAATAATGATTATAAAGATCCTATCTGGGCTTGAAAAAAGCATGGACGATACTAGAGAAACCCTTTCTGGAGAAAAAAAAGAACTAAAATCTAACCAAGTTGAAATAAAAAAGGCTATTAATGAGGTGCAATCAAAAATGGAAGCCCTAACTGCTAGGATAAATGAGGCAGAAGAGAGAATTAGTGATATAGAAGACCAAATGATGAAGAATAAAGAAGCTGAGAAAAAGAGAGAAACAACTACTGGATCATGAGGGCAGAATTTGAGAGATAAGTGATACCATAAGATGAAACAAAATTAGAATAATTGGCATCCCAGAAGAAGAAGAAAGACAGAAAGGGGCAGAAGGTATCTTGGAGCAAATTATAGCAGAGAACTTCCCTAATTTGGGGAAGGAAACAGGCATCAAAATCCAGGAGGCACAGAGAACCCCTCTCAAAATCAATAAAAATAGGTCAACACCCTGACATCTAATAGTAAAACTCACAAGTCTCAGAGACAAAGAGAAAATCCTGAAAGCAGCTTGGGAGAAGAGATATGTAACCTACAATGGTAGAAATATTAAATTGGCAACAGACCTATCCACAGAGACCTGGCAGGCCAGAAAGGATTGGCATGATAAATTCAGACACTAAATGAGAAAATTATGCAGCCAAGAATACTATATCCAGCTAGGCTGTCATTGAAAATAGGAGAGATAAAAAGCTTCCAGGACAAACAAAAACTAAAGGAATTTACAAACACGAAACCAGCCCTCCAAGAAATATTGAAAGGGGTCCTCTAAGCAAAGAGAGAGCCTAAAAGCAGCATGGACCAGAAAGGAACACAGACAGTATACAGTAAGAGTCACCTTACAGAAAATACAATGGCACTAAATTCATATCTTCAATAGTTACCCTGAATGTAAATGGGCTAAATGCCCCAATCAAAAGCCACAGGCTATCAGATTGGATAAAAAAACAAGACCCATCCATATGCTGTCTGCAAGAGACTCATTTTAGACCCAAAGTCACCTCCAGATTTAAAGTGAGGGTGTGGAAAACCATTTACCATGCTAATGGACATCTAAAGAAAGCTGGGGTGGCCATCCTTATATCAGACAAATTAGACTGTAAACCAGAGACTATAATAAGAGATGAGGAAGGACACTATATCATACTGAAAGGGTCTATCCAACAAGAAGATCTAACAATTGTAAATATCTATGCCAACATGGGAGCAGCCAATTATATAAGCCAATAATAACAAAAACAAAGACACATATCAACAACAATACAGTAATAGTAGGGGACTTACACCCCCCCTCACTGAAATGGACAGATCATCTAAGCAAAAGATCAGCAAGGAAATAGACTTTAAACGACACACTGGAACAAATGGACTTCACAGATACATTCAGAACATTCCATCTCAAAGCAACAGAATACACATTCTTCTCTAGTGCCCGTAGAACATTCTCCAGAATAGATCACATCCTAGGTTACAAATCAGGTTTCAACCGGTACCAAAAGATTGGGATCATTCCCTGCATATTTTTGGACCACAGTGTTTTGAAACTAGAACTCAATCACAAGAGGAAAGTTGGAAAGAACTCTAATACATGGAGGCTAAAGAGCATCCTACTAAAGAATGAATGGGTCAACCAGGAAATTAAAGAAGAATTAAAAAAACTCATGGAAACCAATGAAAATGAAAACACAACTGTTCAAAATCTTTGGGCTACAGCAAAGGCAGTTCTAAGAGGAAAGTATATAGCAATACAAGCCTTTCTCAAGAAACAAGAAAGGTCTGAAATACACAATCTATCCTTACACCTAAAGGAGCTGGAGAAAGAACAGCAAATAAAGCCTAAACCCAGCAGGAGAAGAGAAATAATAAAGATCAGACAGAAATCAATGAGATGGAAACCAAAAGAAGAGTAGAACAGATCAACAAACTAGGAGTTGATTCTTTGAAAGGATTAATAAGATTGATAAACCCCTGGCCAGACTTATCAAAAAGAAAAGAGAAACGACCCAAATAAATGAAATCATGAATGTAAGAGAAGCGATCACAACCAACACCAAATACAAACAATTATAAGAACATATTATGAGCAACTCTGTGCCAGCAAATTAGATAATCTGGAAGAAATGGATGCATTCCTAGAGATAACAACTACCAAAACTGAACCAGGAAGAAAGAGAAAACCTGAACAGCCCTATAACCACTAAGGAAATTGAAGCAGTCATCAAAAATCTCCCAACAAACAAGAGCCCAGGACCAAATGGCTTCCCAGGGGAATTCTACCAAACATTTAAAGAAGAATTAATGCCTATTCTTCTGAAACTGTTCCAAAAAATAAAAATGGAAGGAAAACTTCCAAACTCATTTTATGAGGCCAGCATTATCTTGATCCCAAAATCAGACAAAGACCCCATCAAAAAGGGAATTATGGACCAATATCCCTGATGAAAATGGATGCAAAAATTCTCACCAAAATACTAGCCAATAGGATCCAACAATACATTAAAAGGATTATTCACCACGACCAAGTGGGATTTATTCCTGGGCTGCAAGTTTGGTTCAACACCCGCAAATCAATCAATGTGATACAATACATTAATAAAAGAAAGAACAGGAACCCTATGATCCTCTCAATAGATGCAGAAAAAGCATTTGACAAAGTACAGCACACTTTCTTGATTAAAACTCTTCACACGGTAGGGAGAGAGGGTACATACCTCAATATCATAAAAGCCATCTATGAAAAACCCACAGTGAATATCATTCTAAATGGGGAAAGACTGAGAGCTTTCCCCCTAAGGTCAGGAACATGGCAGGGATGTCCACTCTCACCACTGCTATTCAACATAGTATTAGAAGTCCTAGCCACAGCAATCAGACAACAAAAAGAAATCAAAGGCATCCCGAATTAGCAAAGAAGTCAAACTCTCACTGTTTGCAGATGATATGATACTGTATGTGGAAAACCCAAAAGATTGCACCCCAAAGCTGCTAGAACTCATACCGGAATTCAGTAAAGTGGCAGGATATAAAATCAATGCACAGAAATCAGTTGCATTTCTATACAGCAACAACAAGACAGAAAAAAGAGAAATTAAGGAGTCAATCCCATTTACAATTGCACCCCAAACCATAAGATACCTAGGAATAAATCTAACCAAAGAGGCAAAGAATCTGTACTCAGAAAACTATAAAATACCCATGATAGAAATTGAAGAAGACAAAAAGAAATGGGAAAACATCCCATGCTCATGGATTGGAAGAAAAAATATTGTGAAGATGTCAATGCTACCTAGAGCAATCTACACATTCAATGCAATCCCTATCAAAATACCATCCACTTTTTTCAAAGAAATGGAACAAATAATCTTAAGATTTGTATGGAACCAGAAAAGACCCTGAATAGCCAGAGGAATGTTGAAAAAGAAAAACAAAGCTGGCGGCATCATAATTCCGGACTTTAGGCTCTATTACAAAGCTGTCATCATCAAGACAGTATGGTACTGGCACAAACACAGACACATAGATCAGTGGAACAGAATAGAGAGCCCAGAAATGGACCCTCAACGCTATGGTCCACTAATCTTCGACAAAGCAGGAAAGAATGTCCAGTGGAAAAAAGACAGTCTCTTCAACAAATGGTGTTGGGAAAATTGGACAGCCACATGGAGAAGAATGAAACTGGACCATTTCCTTACACCACCCACAAAAATAGACTCAAGATGGATGAAAGACCTAAATGTGAGACAGGAATCCGTCAAAATCCTAGAGGAGAACACAGGCAGCAACCTCTTTGATCCGCCACAGCAACTTCTTCCTAGAAACATCACCAAAGGCTAGGGAAGCAAGGGCAAAAATGAACTATTGGGACTTCATCAAGATAAAAAGCTTTTGCACGGCAAAGGAAACAGTCAACAAAACCAGAAGACAACCGACAGAATGGGAGGAGATATGTGCAAATGACATATCAGATAAAGGGCTAGTATCCAAAATCTATAAAGAACTTATCAAACTCAACACCTAAAGAACAAATGATCCAATCAAGAAATGGGCAGAAGACATGAACAGACATTTTTCCAAAGAAGACATCCAAATGGCCAACAGAGACATGAAAAAGTGCTTAACATTGCTCGGTATCAGGGAAATCCAAATCAAAACCTCAATGAGATACCACCTCACACCAGTCAGAAAGGCTAAAATTAACAAGTCAGGAAATGACAGATGTTGGCAAGGATGTGGAAAAAGGGGAACCCTCCTACACTGTTGGTGGGAATGCAAGCTGGTGCAGCCACTCTGGAAAGCAGTATGGCAGTTCCTCAAAAAGTTGAAAATAGAGCTACCATATGACCCAGCAATTGCACTACTGGGGTATTTACTCCAAAGATACAAATGTAGTGATCTGAAGGGGTCCATGCACCCCAATGTTTATAGCAGCAATGTCCACAATAGCCAAACTATGGAAGGAGCCAAGATGTCCATCAACAGATGGATGGATAAAGAAGAAGTGGTATATATATACAATGGAATATTATGCAGCCATCAAAAGAAATGAAATCTTGCCCTTTGCAACGACGTGTTTGGAACTAGATGGTATTATGCTAAGCGAAATAAGTCAATCAGAGAAAGACATGTATCATATGATTTCACTGATAAGAGGAATTCTTGATCTCAGGAAACAAACTGAGGGTTTTTCAAGTGGTAGGGGACTGGAGGGATGGGGTGGCTGGGTGATAGACATTGGGGAGGGTATGTGCCATGGTGAGTGCTGTGAACTGTGTAAGAGTGCTGAATTACAGACCCGTACCTCTGAAACAAATAATACATTATATGTTTTTAAACAAAAAAGATAGTAGGAAGGGAAAAATGAAGGGGGGAATCGGAGGGGAAGAAGAATTATGAGAGACTATGGACTCTGAGAAACCACTTGAGGGTTCTAGAGGGGAGGGGGATGGGGGATGGGTTAGTCTGGTGATGGGTATTAAGGAGGGCACCTACTGCATGGAGCACTGGGTGTTATATGCAAACAATGATTCATGGAACACTACAACAAAAGCTAGTGCTGTAATGTATGGTGATTAACATAATAAAATAAAATTTAAAAAAAGAAACTGTAATGAATTTCCACAAATAAAAATGTGTATAGTCAGTATATTTTACTAGTTTTCATATGTATAAAATGCAATTTCTCCTTTACATAAAGAAATGATATTATTTTTTTCTCCTTTTGGAATGCCAAAAGTGGGACAATAATAGGATAGTGTGTATTATAGAAGCTGGTTGAGTAACACTGTGGTACCCTTGCAGCGTAGGGCAAACCTGGCAGTGATGCCTAGGGTAGAGTGTAATAAGCATGAACTAGATTAAAACAACCTGAAGGGACTTTGCAGCTATAGATAGTGAACCCTCTACATGAGGATTCTTGTATTTATTATTTGACTACAATTGAGCACAACAGATCCTTAAATACAGAGACCAAACGGATGGTTGCCAAAGGGGAGGGAGTGGGGGATGGGCAGAAAGAGTAAAGTGGAGTGGGAGGTACAGGCTTCCAATTATGGAACGAATAAGTCATGGGGATGACAGCATAGGGAATACAGTCAGTGATTTTGTAATAGCAGTGTGTGGTGACAGATGGCAGCTACCACCGAGGTAAGCGAAACAGAATGTACAGACTTGTCAAATCACTATGTTGTACACCTGAAACTAATGTTACGTTTTGTGTCAACCAGACTTCAATTAGAAAAAAAAAAAAAGGAAAGTAAGTCTCATTGAGCAGAATAAATAAAAAATGGTGAAAATGACTGAATGTATGATGACCATATGGCTCATTCCCATTTTCTTGGAGTAATTATTAGCATTTCTTCTAATTCTCTAGTGTTAAAGATAGTTTTTATCATTGCCCTAACTATAAGGTACATTGAAAATGTCAAGTGAGTGATAAATGCATGAGGGAAACGGAAAGTCTTAAAACTGGGGGTAAGGGTGTGGGGGTGGGGGGGTGTGTGTGGCTTCATGTGCACTTATTATTGCACATTATTAGGCATTTCCTGTGCCAGTACCATTTAAAAGTTACCTACTTAATGGGTACCTGGCAGCTGTTCCACCCACTCTTGCACATGACCTAGTCCCAAACTCTTCCTCTTCATCCTTTAGATAAAATCCAGGCTGTTCAAACAATGGCTGCTAATCCATGTGAAAAATCCTTCTCTTCCCATTTCCGGAACCAGCTGAACTTTGACAAACCTCCTTCCTCTTGTTAAAGACTCATAAAACATTCCACCCCTTCTCCAATTTAGAATGCTCCTTAACTCCTTCAGAGCCTTCTCATGCTGGACATTTTCAAATAGTCTTGTCCGGATAGTGCTCTGGTTGACTTTCTTCCTCAAGTAGGAAATAAACTCTAGGAATTCAGAGGTAAGGTAAGAGAGATCATTTTTCTACCTTCTGGGGTCAGTGGAGATGAATGGAGTGGGGAAATATTTGAACTGAGTTTAAATGAGTGAATTGTTTGTGGATTGAAGAATAAATTTTACATACTTAAAACTTACCAGATAGCAGTTTTCACCCAGGTATTCCTACATATATCAAGGCTAAAAATATTCTAAGACAAAACTAGAAGCTGGATAACTCCTTGTGAGGATAGACATATGAGTAAATGTCCAATTAAAGTCTAAATAAAGCCAGCAAGTGTGGAAAGTCTCATTCTAGGAGGGACTTTAGTTTGCTCCAAAGCTTTTTTGAGTATTAGAATAGATTCCTAAAACCTGCATCCATTCTAATCCACATAGTCACAAAATTTTACTTCAGAAAGAATCTTTAAACTAAAAATCATTTTCTTTGTATAGTGAAAGCCAAAAACATCAAAGAAATATTTCAAGAACACTTTGACTTATTATAATGTCACAAGGACATTCTCACAAATAACAAATATAAATATTCTCTTTAAGGTGTAGATACAAAAACAATATCATCATCAAACTATTTATGTTGAGTTCTAAGCTGCTCTTAGACTGCTTTTAGCAATCAGGTTGAATAAATGTTCATCATTGCAAATTTCATTTGACCTCAAAAATCCTTTTGCTCTCTTCAGAGTCAGTATTGTTTTAGTACTAAGAATATAATTATTTTCAGATATGAAAGAAGTAAAGTGGTATATCTATTTCTCTCTCTTTCAAGTCTGGGATTTGAGTGCAGTTATAGAGCATTGAATCTACCCAGTCTATGCTTTGGGTGATATCTTAGATAAAGGGACAAAAACCTCATAATGAACAAATGGTGCGCTGGCAATGTTTAACAACGAGGTCTTTTGAAAAGAAAAAAAGAAGGGTGGGTGGGTGGGGGGATTTTTCTGTAATGTTTGCAAATTCCCATGTTATAAATATTACCACCGTGGACATTTCAAGGGACCGATGCAATGTTACTGAAAGCAGCACTGGAAAGAGATGTGCAGTCAGACACCATTTATAGATTTTTCATTTTATAGTCATAATAGATATGAATAACCTCAAGAGCACGGATAAAAATAAAATATAGGAAACTAACGAGGAAGTGGTGAATTTTAGATACCTATTTCTTTTGTTTTAGTATGATTTATTTAATTGAAAGTTCACACAACTTAATAATGGCTATGTTAATAACTGGCTTGCAAAATTCCTCAAAATGTAACAGTAGGATCCCATGAGCTGGTGAGAGCAGGCTCCAGTACAATTGTTTTTGTGTATTTATTCCTTTGTTTTAAAAACATGGTCTCATGGATTAGCACTCTATCCACATCACCTTGGAACTTGTTAGAAATGCAATCTCCAGTCCCATCCCAGACCTACCAAGTCAGATTCTTCATTTTAACAAGATCTTTGGGTAATTTCTACTCAAATTAAACTTCGGGAAGTACTAGAAATGTTACTGTCACTCCAGGCCAGCCTCAGGATGGGAAAGTGTTTGATTAACAGAGGAGTGTATTACTGGCACAATTTAAAGTTAGGAGAATATCATTTTAAAACATGTGACTGGAAAACTCAATTAGATCATAAATCTTGAAAGCTAGGGAGAAAGCGGAATTGGGCTAAAGATGAAAATAGTGGTGTGTGTGTATATATATTCCACATAACTTTAGATCTAACACAATTTAAAAGTTACCTACTTAATGGGTACCAGCACAGGAAATGCCTAATAATGTAACAAAGAACATGTCATGCATGTATGTTTTTTTCCCCACACGAAGAAATAGAATTTTAAGTTGGACATCAACAATAAAATTATTCATCATACAAATAGCTACTCTCCTCTATTCACACAGAGCAAAGAGGTCTGCACTTGGAAAGTAGAAACACTTGAAATGATAGAAGTGCACAAAGATGGTCCAGAGGTACTACTAGAATGTGGCATTCTAGAATTGAGGTAAAGTAGGAATCCTGAATTTTACAGAGAAGTTTGGAGGAAGCTATCCATAATAATTCAAATAATCAGGTGGATCAAAGGACAATTAGGTAGATCTAGTCAGCTTCTTCCCCACCCTCCTCAGTGCTTGTTCAGTGGCTCTGGAACAGAGTGACCATGATGGCAGGGACTGAGGTTCTCTAAGAACTCTACACTTGAGTTGCCCCTGATAAAAAGATAATTTAGTACTGCTTACTGCTTAGTACCCGACCTCCCAAAACAGAGAGCAACACTGAGTCCCCAGTGTAGCACTAATGCTTGGGGGGACCAGCCAGCGACGTGGTGGCTGATTGATTACGTCAAACTATTTCCATTATGATGAGGCAAAGAGTCATCTTCACCGAATAAGACATGTTTTCTCAATATGAATTTGCCTTACCTGCCTGTGAGGCTACTGCTAGCATCATTCTCTGTAGACTCACAAAATGCCTTATCTATAGTTATGATATCCCACACAGCATTACTTCTGATCAAAGAACTCATTTAGTAGCAAAGGAAGCAAAGTAGTTACTGGCTCACACAAAAGGAATTAACTGATTTGATGACATACCCTATCACCTATAAGTGGCTGGCCTACTTCAAAAATGGAATGGCTAATTGAGGTCTCAGTTACAGATTATTTAGAAGAACACACCTTGAAAGAAGAAACTTGTATCTTACAGGATAAAGAGTGTTGTTTGAATCAGAGAACATATGATGTTTTCTCCCACAGTCAGAATACAGAGCTCTGGGAATCAAGATATAAAAGTAGAGTAGCTATGTAACATATATTACATTGACCAGTACATAAATATACATATCACATTGAACAATATATGGATTACATATTATCTTAGTCTGTTCAGGCTAAGGTAAAACTACCATATACTGTGTAGCTTAAACAACAAACACTTATATCTCACAGTTCTGGAAGTTTTAGTTGAGGGGAGTGGGGAAGAAGCTGACTGGATCTACCTAATTGTCCTTTTGATCCATCGGATTATTGAAATTATTATTATGATTATCATGACTTGATTACCTCCCCAAACCTCCACCTCTTACTATTATTACGTTGGGAATTAGGTTTTAACGTATGAACAAGGGGGACACAAATGAATATGGCATATGTATTGAATATATATAATCTGATGTATTTTATAATTTATATAGCTTATATTTTATATATTTTATAAAAATATAGCAAAGTTCCAGTAGGTGACACAATAATGGTTCAGCTGAATTGGAAGATGAGATTGCCATCATCATAGGTTCCTCGGGTCAGTGAAGCAATGGGCAAAATGAGGGGAGTGGGTACTCTAAAGTCCGAAGTGATTATTCCAATTGCCAAGGGGAAATTAGGTTATTGCCATATAGTAGAGGCAAAGAGGATGGTATCTAGAAATCAGTGAAGGGCGCCTGGGTGGCTCAGTTGGTTAAGCGACTGCCTTCGGCTCAGGTCATGATCCTGGAGTCCCGGGATCGAGTCCCACATTGGGCTCCCTGCTCAGCAGGGAGTCTGCTTCTCCCTCTGACCCTCTTCCCTCTCGTGCTCTCTATCTCTCATTCTCTCTCTCTCAAATAAATAAATAAAATCTTTAGAAAAAAATAGAAATCAGTGAAGTTTCTGGGGTTCTTCTTCATCCCATCCATTAATAAAGTTAATGGAAAGCAACAACAACCAAAACAAGAAAGGATGATTGGGACTCAGATCCTCTAGGAATGAAATTTTTGGTTACTCCTCCAGGTAAGGAGCTTAGAGAAGCTTAGGACTGACTTAGAACAAAATAAAGATGGAATAGGGAATGAAATAAGGCTCTCATAGCTATCAAATACTGCCTTGGACCCATTACAGGAAGAAAGACTGCCTATCCTTCCATGTTCTGAGAGGATCACAAAGCTCTCCACCAAGGAATGGGTCTGCCTGTTTTTGCATTTTGTCCACATGGCCTTTGTGGACCATATGCAAGATTTTTGGGACCCTGACATAGAGAAGTTGCCCTACAGAATTGGGGCTCAAGAAACTTGTGCAGAAATGTTGATACTTGGCTACTGCTATTGCTATAGTAATAAACTTTTCCTTTTTGGAAAAAGAGAGAAAAAGACTGTGTGACATTGCATATTTTCTCCTTGCTTGTTATGTGTCTATATTTACACATAGTGTCTATTTTTTACTTTTCTGTCTCCTTTTTATTTTTTATTTTATTATTTTAAAGAATTATTTTAAAGAATTTTATGAGAAGTTAACTTTACAATTTAGTCTTTAGGTAACAGAATATTTAATGGAACTATAAATGAATATGGGGAATGATTAATATAGCCAGTGATGGACACAGCAGCTGTTGAGACTGTGTCTTTCCATTTTGGGGAGAGAATGAGAGCTTCCTTACCACTATGAAAGAAATTTCCATCTTGTTAGGTAGAAATGGAGTTGTGTGTTTGTTATATGGAGGCTCAAAGGTGTGTTGAAGTGTGTGTATGGTTACTGAATGGCCAAAGTGGTGGACTGAGCCAGTTATTAATTCATTGCTTCTCAGCTCCATACTCACCCTTGTTTGCCCTGCTTTGTGATGATGGAATTAGGCTCTGCAAATTATATGTACCCTTTACCAGGTGGCTTGATAGTAGGCTCCCCTGAGAAGATACTGGAGGGACACTATCAGGCAGGAAGAAAAGGAAGAGACTCTCGGGTTCCATGTTATGTTTTCCATGGGACACTGAGAAGATTGATGTGAAGTGGGCACAGATATACCACAGCTGAATGCCCTTTGCCTTTTTCTGAAGACGCCTCCTGGCAAGCTTGTTTATTACCACGAACTGCGTTTGCAGTTCAGTGGCAGCATCGTCTGGCAAGTTTCTTGGTCACCACAATGACAAGATATTTTGGTGGTTTCACTGTTTCACCATGAGTGCTTTCATCAAAATTTTCCATCACAGTGGCAGGCCACATGTAGCCACCATGGCATTACTCTACAGGTCTGAATCTCAGCTTTGCAGCCCCCTTAAGTTCCTGAGTTCCTTCCTCATTCCCCTCTCTCTCAACCCTAGGGGAGCAACCATCCCGTAGTGCTACCCTTGTACACCTTAGCAACCACCTTTGGACTAGTTAGAAAATCTATTTCCCCTACTCAAATTCCTAATGAGATTGCTGTCTCCTGAATGGATCCTCATTGATCCATAACTTTATTATTTTTTAAAAAATTTTTCCTTGTACAAGAACTTCACACAATAGCCTTTGTCATTTGTTCTAATATTTATTAAGTTAAAGTTTAGGACTAAATGAAGCTCTCATGCTACTCTGTGGGTTTACACATTTTCAGCAAATCCTTTTGATGAGTTGGAGAACTATGGTGTATAGAGTTACATACGCACATCTATTTTTTGACACTATTATGATCATTACCATTTTAAGCTTTTCCCTATAGTAACTACTTTCTAGGATTGCTGTGACAGTTTGTACCTAGGTGGCTTAAAACAACAGGAGTTTATGCTCTCACAGTTCCAGAGGCTAAAAGTCTAAAATCAAGGTGTTGGCAGGTCTGTGCTCTCTGACAAACCAGTAGGGGAAATCCTTCCTTACCGTTTCCTAGCTTCTGGTGGTTTGTCAGAAATCACTAGTGTTCCTTGACTTGTGACAGTATCGCCCTATTCTCTGCCTTCATCATCACATGATGTTCTCCCCGTGTCTCTGTCTTCACACGGCCATCCCCTTATAAGGACACCCGTCACATCAGCTTAAGGGTCTGCCATACTCCAATATGCCTTCATCTTAATCAGTTACATCTACAAGAACTCTATTTCCACATAATGTCACATTTGGAGGAACTGGGGGTTAGAACTTCAACATTTGGGGAGGGGGTGGAGAACTCAGTTCAACTCCTAACACATCTATATCCTGAAATATTAACCATTAGATTTTTTGACATGTATGTTCCTGATATACTACTAACTAAGAAATTAGTTCCAATATGTGCATAAGGCTATTTTTCTAAATGAAAATACGTGTATTTTTATAAATAGAGAAATATCTATCAGGATATGCCTTAAAATGATAATAGTAGTTGTCTCCAGGTGGAAGAATAGTAGGATTTTAAAAAAACTTGGCTATCTAAAAAAAAATTGCCTATCTATATTTTCTACAGTGAGTTGAGATTACTTCTGTGATGAAATATTTTTATTTAAAATAATTAAAACTGTTACAATAAATAATGCATTAGTAGAAAAGCCTGTTTTATAGCTTTTAAAAACATTTTGCATTTTTTAATTAAACCAATGTTTTGGAAAATATACTAGTAGCAATAAGTAGTTGTAGAATGGGAAAGGAAATATAGGCTTGGTTGTAGATCTGTGTGTTCAGTTCAGTCTATGGAATAAATTACTGGGTTGTGGGGAGGAACAATAGTCCAGGTTCTTGGTGGTAGTGGGGGTCAGGGTGGGATTGGTGATCTGTTTTCTTGTGCCACATGGCTCAAATATATAAATGTGGGTGTGGCAAAATTGCTATCAAAAGTGCCAACATGATGCTTCATGGTGACTGAATCAGACCTAAACAATTAGATATGAAGGGATATCTGCAATCCAAGTTTCTTGTAAGTGATTTTTAAAAAAATATTTTATTTATTTATTAGAGAGAGAGAGAATGAGCATAAGCAGGGCTAGGCGCAGAGGGAGAGAGACAAGCACTCCCCACTGAGCAGGGAGTCCTACATGGGGCTCCATCTCAGGACCCTGAGACCATGACCTGAGCCAAAGTCAGATGCTTAACCGACTGAGCCACCCCGGCGCCCCTCAGTAAGTGATTTTTAACCATAAAAAAGTTCATGAATTTGTGTCTCTTTCTTGCTGTATTCCAAGAAAAAAAAATTACCTATGGAGCTGTTCCAAAGTGTTGTAAGAGTCATGGTCAATGAAGGTATTTACTTTTCATTTTCTGGATTCTATATTTACAGGGTTTCTGATTTGTGTAGATCACTGGAATTCAGTAAACCTGGTTCATCTATACTAAGACACTGTATTTTATTAAATCCTTGTGTAGAAAGAATTTCTGTCCTTCTAAATGATTCCTTCTGAATAAGGGAAGGGTTGGCAAAAAGTTTTTTGACTGTAAAGTTGGGGAGAATACTACAGCTCTTAGCATGAAATTCAATGGGAATGATATTAATCCCTATATCTGGAGTATTTGGCAAGAGTTCACTAAGAGTTAACATAAGTAGTTTTTAGGCATTAAACAAAGGACCCTTACACAGACCCTTCAGCACTTCAGCATAAGGAATTTGGTTATAGAATTTAGCTAAAGAAGGCGAAGATAAATTGGACAAGTGAATATTTGGATCACATCTCCCTATGATGATTAGTTTGGCAGAGTCCATAACACTTATTGATGCTCTCTAGGGAAACATCAGGGAATGTCGATTAATTGCTTTTGATATTCTTCCGTGAAGAGTCAGAGCTTAATATTGTGAGAAGACATCATCAAAAGGATGTGACCACTGGTTGACCTGTGAGCTGGACCCAGGCAATTGGAAAATCCTCACCCCCTCCCCTGTCCCTGGAATGTACATCCTGCCCACTGTTCCCACACTAGAATTTGTTTCAAGGATGCAGCCTTGAGAGTGTAATGTGTTGTTGAGACTATCTGGACTGTGTAAGTGACTGAACCTTGATAAGGCCTCTATATACATTTTAAGATTCTGGTGGGCAAGTATGAAGATCTACTCATCTCATGGCTAACCAAGACAAGCCTCATAATGTAAGTTCTCTTGCTTGTTAAAACTGCCACCTACTAATCTGAAGTGGCCCACCTCTTTCTTTGTCTATTTTTGCCCTCAATGTATGGGGGCCAGTTTCTAATTTCACCCAGGAACTCCTGAGGTTGCAGTTTAACGAATATGTAAGAAAATAAAGTAGTAAATTAAAGTTGGTACATTGGATGATATCTACCCAGTTCATTTCTCTCTGGGGACGCACCTCTTTCACCCATCCACAAAGTCAAAAGTTTATTACTTAGAAGCCCAGTATGATGATATATCAATCTACTCCCTTGACCATGATAGCTTGAACTAAGTTTGAATACTTGACCAAATTGGACAGAGTCTATTCAGAAGAAATTTGGATTGCTCAATAAGTGACTCTAGTCTTTGCTGGTCTCTAGCTACAAGGCCTTGAGGTCATTTCAATTATCAGAAACAAATGATGAGGAAATGTTTTCTTCTATCTAACAGTTTGTAGGGACCAAAATTCCACAAAATCAATTCAAATAGAATCAAATTACTTTTTTAAAAAAAGGATTTTATTTTAATTTTATTATGTTATGTTAATCACCATACATTACATCATTAGTTTTTGATGTAGTGTTCCATGATTCATTGTTTGCGTATAACACCCAGTGCTCCACGCAGTACGTGCCCACTTTAATACCCATCACCAGGCTAACCCATCCCCCTACCCACCTCCCCTCTAGAACCCTCAGTTTGTTTCTCAGAGTCCATAGTCTCTCATGGTTCATCTCCCCCTCTGATTTCCCCCCTTTTATATTTCCCTTCCTAGAGCATGTGACTCTTGATCTCAGGGTTGTGAGTTCAAGCCCCACGTTGGATGTAGAAATTACTTAAAAATCCAACGTGGGGCTTGAACTCACAACCCTGAGATCAAGAGTCACAAGCTCTACCAAATGAACCAAATTAATTCACTTTTTTTTAAAGATTTTATTTATTTATTTGACAGAGAGAGAGAAAAAGCGAGAGAGGGAACACAAACAGGGGGGAATGCAAGAGGGAGAAGCAGGCTTCCCGCTGAGCAAGGAGCCCGATGCGGGGCTCGATGCGGGGCTCGATGCGGGGCTCGATGCGGGGCTCGATGCGGGGCTCGATGCGGGGCTCGATCCTAGGACCCTGGGATCATGACCTGAGCCGAAGGCACATGCTTAACGACTGAGCCACCCAGGTGCCCCTGAATTAATTCACTTTTAAATGGATTTCTTCGGGTAATTAAGTATACAGACTGCTACTAGGGATTTTATATATTTTCCTAGCACCTTTTATATAAAATATGGTAAACTAAACCCTATATTAAATGCTTATTGTGTTATTTACAGACAGACACTAAAAATTTCAAGGCAAATATTCTCCTCATCTGTAGCCACTGATTCTTTTTTTTCTGTGCTGGAATGAGAGGCATGGAAAGTGAACTTGCCCTATATTCAGACTTTTGCTTTTCAAGGACTTCCCAAATCTTGTGCATTTAAGCTCCAGTCAAGTGGAAATGTCATCTCTTCTCTTCACCATGGTAGATCCAACCTCCAGGGCAGCCACAGAGTAGCTACTGTCCTCTGTACCCACCACGCACATGAAATATGTTACTGAGACCTTCTGTGGCGCACCATCTCAGGACTGAATTCCTTTTGCTGATGTTTCCCATCCTTTGTTAAGCAATGTTCAACGAATGCCTGTTCTGTGCCAGATATTATTGTACGTGGAACCGAGAACATGGTGGTGGGAAGGCAGACACCATGCTGCCCTCATTGAACTCACAGCTTAGTGGATAGAAACAGTAATTGAATGTTTACATCAGTTTTTTAAACCAATTCAGTAAATATTCATTGAATATTTCCTATGTATCTGTCACTGTTTAGGTGCCAATGATAAAGCAGTGAAAGAAAAAATCAGTAATATCTCTGTCTCAAGATTGAATCTAGTTGATATAAAATTACAAACGCAGAAGAAAACTTATACTCTCCAAAGACAACATATATCAGGAGATGAAAGCTAAGCCAGCAGTTCAAGATCTTCTGCACCATGATGTCTAAGTGGAACCCTGAAATATACCAGAGAGTTAACCAGGCAAACAGCATGAGCATAAGAAAACAATCTGGGTAAAGAACATTTTAAGAACCTGGGCCAATTACCATATAATTGTGGGAAAAAGCCCTGAAATATGAAAATTCAAAAGTGATTAAAAGTCCTAGCAATTAATTCTAAATCCCTGACCAATTAAAAATAATTAAATGACCATGAAGCTAATTTCTCTTGGGCTTTTTCCAACATCCAGTTTATGCTAAAAAACAACTTCTGTATTCAAAAATGAATATTCATTAGGGAATTCTGATCAAGGATAGGCAAATGAAGAAATTTATATTTAGGATAAACTCAGTGCTAACACATTCCATATACAGTCAGAATTATACAATATTTTTAAATGAGAATATAATTTAACACTTTTACATTTTAAATTTGAATATAAAAGAAAGGAAATATTTTCATTATTAGTAGGTGTATAGAGCTAAAAAATAATTTGTATTATTTTTTCTGATGCTACTGAAATACAGGTTCATGTGTGAAGTTTGAAAAGTGGACAAAATTATAAAAAAAGGAACAGAAATTGCAGTTATCCCCCATCTAAAGTTTATAGCAACTTATGTTATGTTTCATTTAAATTGTCAAATTAAAAATCATCACATATTTTTATGTATAAAAATGTTAAATTGGATTACTCAGACACAGACGTAAATTAAGCCAATAGACTATGTAGTTTTATTTTATTTTATTTTATTATGTTGTTAATCACCATACATTACATCATTAGTTTTTTTTTATTTTTTTATTGCTATGTTAATCACCATATATTACATCATTAGTTTTTGATGTAGTGTTCCATGATTCATTGTTTGCGTATAACACCCAGGGCTCCATTCAGTACGTGCCCTCTTTAATACCCATCACCAGGCTAACCCATCCCCCACCCCCCTCCCCTTTAGAACATAGTTTTTAAGTGACAGTTTAGGATATGTATATATATACTATTTATATAATTTTACGTAAGAAAATAGCATTGTTAGGTTTCTAAAATTGTTTCTGTCACTGGTTGAGTTTTATGATGGCTGAATTTTAGAAAATCAGAAGATTTTATATTCTAAGAAATTATATTCTAAGCCTGTAAGTTTATTTTGTTGAAAACATATACATTCATACGAATTTTCATGCTGTAAATGGTTATGAAGTAAAATGAATTTTCTAGTATTCTGATTATTCTTGAGGATAATATAAAATATAATGTTAGCCTAATATAAAATATGCATAATGCATTACAGACAGGGGGCTTGATAGAATTAGCTGAGAAATAAAAACATTAATAATTGTTAGATTTCAAAATACATTTGATGATCCTTGGTGTTTATTATATTCTAATTTAAAAATTTTCTATATTAGTTTCACCATAGTGGTTTGTTTTCTTTTGAATACATTTGTTTGTTTTTTTCCCCTAAAAATACCTAATGGGCCTAGGAGACAAAAAATAATATGAAAAATAGAGATATAATAGTCTATAAGGTGGCCACTAAAATATTTCATCAAGAGGACAATGCAGAGGATCATCCTCTAAATTAATGAACTTTCATAATGTATTAACAGTCCTGTCCACTGCTGGGTTTGTGACTTGAGTCCGGCCAATTACATACAATACCCCACTCCCTTTTCCACAGTGATTGTCCAGGAGATTGCTGTGTCATTCAAACACGATCAACCACTGTTACTACATGTATACACATGAAGTTAAAGATGGTCATTTTTTTTCTCTATGGTTATAAGATCAAAGTGTAGAGCTTCTGTTGGCCATATTTTCTAGTATGTGAATTAAATCTACCTAAAAGCAATCACAAGAGAAAGGAGAGCTGAAGACTGAAAAATGGTGTAGTCTTCCAGACATTTGAGCACCTGAGTCTGAAGCCAATGTGGAACCATGATCTTGTCAGTTTTACAAGTCAACACTGTTTATATGTTTATGTTTAATCTAGTTTAGATTGGGTTTTATGATAATTAAAAGTAAACTGAAAAAATTTGATAGGTGAGATCCTCCAAATTTTAAAGAAACAGAAATTATAGAAACTATTTAAAATCTTCAGGGAAATAGAAGTCTTCCCAATTCAATTTAATACCAAAACTTCTGCAGTTTTCCCCAAACATATACCATAGTACAAGAGAATCCCTCTTATGAATATAGGCAAAAGTATTAAATACTAGTAAATAAAGCACTATAAGAATAATTCAACACTTCTAGTGGATTTTTTTCAGTAATTCCACACTAAAAGCTTTTGACATAGTTCATCACACTCATATCCAAGGGAAAATTTTTAATCATCTTGATAAACTTAGCTATATCAAATACAACTGCATTCTGAATGAGCAGAAAACTTTGTTATATAGACTGAGAAATTTTCCACATTTGAAGAAATAACTATCTTGATTAATGGACAGACATATTTAATGTAGAATAACTAAAAGCATTTACATTCAATTTTGGAACAAGAAATGTTTTTACAAATTATAGCACATTGGCTTAGACAAGGAAACAAAACAAGAATAGAAAAGATGAGAATGAATGTGGTTAGTTTCAGACAGCATAATAACATAGATGGAAAGTACAAAATACCCAAGCCAAAAAAATATTTGTTTGATTGAAAAAGAAATATACAAATGAAAATATAGTTGACTCTTGAACAACGTGGGAGTTAGGGACACCAACCCACCTGCTCCAGCACAGGCAAAAGTCTATGTATAACTTTTAACTCCCCCAAAACTTAACTAATAGACAACTATTGACAGAAAGCCTTGTTGATAACATTAACAGTCCACTAACACATATTTTGTATGTTATATGTCTTATATACTGTATCCTTAAAGTAAGCTAAAGAAAATGTTAATAAGAAAAATCATAAGGCAGAGAAAATACTGTACTGTATTTATTGGAAAAAAAATCTATGTATAAGAGGGCCCATACAGTTCAAACCCATGTTGTTCAAGGGTCAACTGTAGACAGCATTAAATAGTAAAAAAGTGGAATGAAAAAAGAGATAGTATTCACAATAAAATCTGCCTTATATATTTCCCAGAAATAAATTTTTTTTAAAGTTTGTACTAGGTTGAATTTTGTCTACATTAAACTGCTTACTGAACTTTCATCACTGAACACAGGTCATGGTAGACTGATTTCCTGATGGGCTCCTATCAATGGCCTCCCTGTATCCACACTGTGTTTTGCACCATAATTTGGTACCTGATTCTTGCCTCAGTCATGTGTCTTGCTTTGACCAGTAGGAAGTTAGTCAATGTGATGCACTAATACAGACCCAGGAGGCTCTTACACATGAGGACTTGCTCTCTTGAATCGCTCTTGTTCTCTCTTGTTTTTCTGTGATTACCACGAATACATGCTTCAGGCAGCATGAATGGTGTGAGAGACAACTGGAAGACAGAGCAATTGTCCCAACAAGGTCATGCCAGACCATTCTAGAACCACCTGACCTCAAAATACGTGAGAGTACCCAGCCATGACCCCAGGCTCCTACCACTCGAGCTAACTGTGGGTGCATGACTGAGCTCAGTCACAATAGAAAGCAACCTAGCTAAGCTGAAGACTTGTAAGGAATAATAATTTCTTAGTGTTATAGGTCACAGAGTTTGGGGTGTTTTCTTATACAGCAAGGGCTACTTTAAACATGGATTGATAGGTAGAAAAGATACAACTTTAGGTTTTGGGGGGAAAGATTGATTATCTAATATGTGATAACTGGTTGATGATGTTAAAAATAAACAGGCAAGCCAATCAAATTAGAAGCACATCTCCCATCTGAAACCATATTAAATTTGAGCTGAAGCAAAGATGTTGGAACTACAAAGAGCATTCTTTGTAAGCACAACTTGACAGTGGGATAATGAATAAAAGTAAATTATACAGTAATATAATGAAACAGATTATGCTTGACTAAGTAATTACTCTAGGGGTGCCTGGGTGGCTCAGTCAGTTAAGCATCTGCCTTCAGCTCAGGTCATAATCCAGGGTCCCGGGATGGAGCCCCACATCTGTCTGTCATGCTTCCTGCTCAGCAGGAAGACTGCTTCTCCCTCTCCTTCTGCTGCACTGCCTGCTTGTGCTCTCTCTCTCTCTCTCAAATAAATAAATAAAATCTTAAAAAAAAAGAAAAAGAAAAATCTTTTACTCTGTAAAACTCCTTAGAAAAACACTTACCTTTGTTTTGGAGGATGCTCTGAACCCCTTTCTCCATTCAGCCTGTACGTTGAGACCACCCAATAGGCTCCTGAGGATGGAGGAATCCTGGAAGGTTATAAATCAAATGATAACCGATTATTTCTAGATGATGGGATTAAGAGTATTTTTCCTCACATCACTGTATTTCTAAATTGTTTTATAGGGAGCATGTTTTGCTTTTTGCTACATCCTCTAGTTTTTAATATGTACCATTTTCACTCTTCAGTTGTAAACATTTTGTATTATATACTGCTATTTTCTCCTTAACCCACACATTATTTAGGAATCTTTTTTTTTTTTAGTTTGGGGTGTTTTTTGGAGGAGGAAGTGATTTATTTTTGACTTCTAATTTTCTTAAAATGTGTCAGAGGACAATCTATATGATAATAATTTTTGGGCCTTGTTGAGACATTATTAGCAACCTTGCATGTAGATGATTTGAAGTACTATTTGGGGGGGGTGATGGCCTAGGAGGCTCTTTATATCTATTGGTTAATAGATATTGATTATTAGTTACTAATTTGTTGCTCAAATCTTTCTCACTCTCACTACTTTTGTCTGATTGCTCTATCAGTTTCTGAGAATGTTGTGCCTATCTCCTGATAACGATTGTGGAGTTGCTAAACTTTCATTGAAATTCTATCAGTTTAAGCCGTGATTTTACGTGCATACATAGGGATAATTGTTATGCAGTCAGCTTTCAACCATGCAACATTTATTCCTCTTTCTTTAATTCTTTAATAACTACTTTTTCCTTCTCAGCTGATTTTTACTGAGAAAATAGAGACAATCAGAATAGTTTCCACATTCTTTCTCCATCATATCTGCCAAACTACCTGCTATGGCACCCTCCTTCTTTCTTGTCATAGTGAGGGATGACCCATCTCCTTAAAAGCTAATAATCATCCCTTTAAAGAACACACAGACTTGTCCCTACAAATGCCTCTTTCCTTCATCATTAATTTCTTCCTGCATTCTGGGTCATTCCCATCAACATATAAACATGGTATGTTTCTTCTAAAAAACCCTTCCTTAATGTTAGACTCCCTTAATCAAACATTGTATTTCCTTGTTACCTAATTCTCTGTTACCTTTCACAGCAAAACACGCCATGAAAAATATGTCAATTCTCAGTCTCGAAGACTGGACTGGAATCGAAGACTACTCAAACCATATGGTGACTGCCGATGGAGGAGGCATGAAATTAATGCAGATAACTAACCAACAATGTCCAATACACTCATCAATATCCCTTCAGTCCTGTCTTAAAAACCTTACTAGAAGTTCTATCCAGTCTCAGGCAATCCAGGAGTCCTTAAATGCCACCATGTAGGGAACCCTCCTCTTTCCTAGGGCTCCTCTCCACTGAAGAGGATTTAACATCCATACTTTGACCTCCAAAGGAGTTAGTGCTTAAGGATTCTCCCCCATTTCCTTATTCTTCAGTTAAAAACTAAATTCCAACTTGAAACTCACATGGCTGTGGATGGGGTAGAGTTGAGGTCCATAGAAGCTGAGATGTTTTATGTTAAAAATACTCCAAGTTTTGTTTTCTTCATAACCACCAGTATTTTGTTATTATTAAAGGGAACTGTCTTCTTTGAAATGAAAAAGTATGGTAGGCCCCTCTTTTTGCTAACATTGTGGGCTAGATATAATAGGATCTTCTTATGCTTAGCCTTTTACTGATTCAGAGGCCTGGGGTACCTTGAGTTCTATACTCTTGGAAAGAGGGAAAGCGTATAAACCAATGGATGCTTCCTCTTTCTTTGGTTTTCTGCTTTCAGTTATTTGGCAGCAGTGTTTCTTCCTAAGATACATACAGGCAGCACACTTTGTCAACACAAGAATTCATTTTCTTTCAAAGACTACCAAATCCAGTTTATGTGAGGGAAGTGTATTCTTTCTGCTAATATAAGTTTCCTGCAAAGATGATAAAGCTGACCTTACTCTGTACATACACATTTTTCTTTTCCTGGCTTGATTTTCATTAAAAAGTCTTATTACCTTAATTAATGAAGACATCACTGCAACAAAGGAAAGTTTCCTTCTGGATCATGTCTTCTTTCCTAATAAAGGAATGGTATATGCATATGTGGGGCTGGAATTAGGGAATTTTTAGCTTATTTTCTCCTAATAGTAGGTTAAGTCTGTCCCTTTCTGAAACATTCACCTCTTCCAAAGTCTCATAATAATTGTTTCTCATCTCTCCCATTTTGAAGGCCATGGCCATTGCTGGTTTCTCTCTTCTCATTGATGGCAAAGAAATAGAAGAACCACCAATCTGATGGGCTTTTCAGGGTTCACTGAGTTCTCGTAAGGATCTTGGTGAGGTGTAATAATGGAAGGTATTTTTTGGAGTCATGCAGAACTGGGTTCAAAATTGGATTTCTCCACCTCCTGTCTGTATGATCCAAGTAAAGTTATTTAATCTCTTTCTCTGTTTGTAGAATCAGGTAAATCATATAGATTGTGGGAGAATTACACCTTATAGGGTTTTTGTAAGGGATTACATGAATAACAGATATAAGGTAACTAACACAGGGCTAGTTGCATAATAATCACTACATCAACATTATTTCACTTTTTTCCTGCTGTGTGTCTCCAGAGGCAAGGGCTGGACTCCTATAGGATTATGATAGACCTCATTCAGAGGACTTGAAAAATCTCCAGGCTTTTTCTCTTTTTTTGCTCCCTTTGATTTTCATTTCTCCTTTCACAAGTGGCCAAGTGATGTCTGGGAAGAGCCAGACTTTTACACTGTACACGGAAAGTCTACAACTTTATCCTAGTCCTTAAGCTGGTGGGGTAGGAAATACATTTGACACCCCAGCCAGCACTAGGACATCTCTTTAAGACACTCACTTGAGTAGAACAATCTTCAAGATTGCACTATGAAAGGAAGCTCTGTTTTGCATTTTTCTCAAGGGGACTCTGCCATGGCAGCATCATTTACAGAATGTTCTGTATCCAAATCCACACAGAGTACATTTCCGGGAAATCCAAATTTTCTTTTCATTCTTTTTAGGCAAGCTAATTTATCCCAAATCCCGTAGGCTTCATAAACACTTGACAACTCACAAGCGTAGAGAGACACCTGCATGTTGTCCTTGCATATCATCAGTTGGCATCTGGGAGAGCCTCTCCTGCACAGCTGCTCCCTCTGTCATCGCTAACCCAGCTGGCTCCAGGGCTGCCCTCCACCCAGTGCAGGACTGGGGCTGTCTTCCTTTTTTTCTTGCCCTAGACAGGACTGCTTATCTGCAAACCAGAGATGAAAGGCAAAGTGGCTTCATTCCACCATAGACAAAAAATTCCTTCTTTGTCAATATTCTTCCATTCCTGCTTTGGAAGTAGGTACTTGCTCCAATAGTGGCCCTAGAGGGAATATACTAGTGATATTGTTAGGACCATCATTGCTTTTTAGAGCAGGTGTGTGGGATGATCTTGAGCGTTAAGAATGAGCAATCCACCTTTCTGACAATGTCTGTAGATAGTAATCAAAAAGAGATTCCTTTGAGTTACAGTGTGCCCATGCTCTTATCTTTGGACTTCTGGCACATAATAAAATGTGTATTTTATGCCTGTTTGAAAAATGGGGATATTTTTACGTTTTAATTGTCCTTGGTGTATTAGTTTCCTGGGGGAGGTTATAACCAATTCTCATGGGCTTGGTGCTTAAAACCACAGAAATGGATTCTTTCACAGTTTTGGAAGCCAGAGTCTGAAATCAAGGTGTCAGCAGGGTTGTACTCCTTTCGGAGGCTCTAGGGGAGGGTCCTTTCTTATCTCTACCTGCTTCTGGGGGCTTCTGGCATTCCTTAGCTTGTGGCTGCATCACTGGATTCTGTTTCCATCTTCACATGGCCGTGTGTGTGTGTGTGTGTGTGTGTGTGTGTGTGTGTGTGTGTGTTCTTCCTATGCCTCTTTTTTTTTTTTTTTTTTGAGAGAGGGAGGGGAGGCGGGAGGGGCAGAGAGATAGAGAGAGGGAGAGAGTGAATCTCAAGCAGGCTCCACAACCAGTGCGGAGCCAGATGCAGGGGCTCCATCCCATGACCCTGAGATCATGACCTGAGCCAAAACAAGAGCCAGACTGAGCCACCCAGGTGCCCCTATCTATGCCTCTTTTATAGGCAGGTGTGATGATATTTAGGGCTCACCCCGGTAACCCAGAGTAGCTTCCCTATCTCAACACCCTCAACTTAATCACATCTGTGAAGTCCGCTTTTCCAAATGTGGTACCATTATTTACAGGTCCTGGGGAGTAGGACCTGATATCTTTTGGGGCCACTGTTTGGCCACTTACACTTGGTAAGTAGCATTGTTAAATAATGGTAAATACAACACTCAGGATTGTAAAGATAGTGCGTATGAAAACAAGAACAGATAAATTTAAATATGTCCTAAGGTAAATAGCAAAGACGCGCATGAGGCCGGAGGAAAAATAGGTTTGTGAATGAGGCTGTGAGGATGGCAAGGGAGGGCAAGAGGAGACAGGAGAAGCGAACAGATTAGCTTCTGAAAACATTCGAATCATTCCCATTGCTAAGGAAACCACTTCACAAATTCCTGCCACTCACTATCTCAGCTCCGAGCAGCTGCTTTACTTAAGATTGGGCTTCCCTGAAGGGCTTTAATTGCTAGGTGAACAAAAGCCAAAGTGGCAAAGTTGGAGTGGAAAGAAAAACTAGGGTGACGTGAAATGACATAAAAACAAGTTATTTAAGATAATTAGTGAAGCTTGTGCTTTTAAAAAGGAGGCTATTGCTCTTCCTTTTCTCTCTAAAGGTGCCCTATTGATGGTAACAAAGATGTCTAAGGTGACTGTTTAAAACAGGGGCTTTTGAGTTTTCTATGAATGAAAAAATGATTAAGAAACTTAGAAATGTCAAATGGACATTTTGTTTCTTAACCTTCTTTTACTAAAGGAAATCAAAATGAATGTGTTGCTGAGCACTCTCAAGTGCCTGCCTGAATGAATGGAAGGAGATCATCAAAGTGTGCCTGTAGCTAGACTTTCGGTAGTTTTATAGGAAAATAGTTTCACCTTGGACTTCCTACATAGAGTTCTATCAAAACTTTTTCCTCCACTCTACCTTCTCATTTTCCTTTTTGCCTGTATAGCAGGGGGTCACCTAAGAGTAACTTATCTCCTCCCCTACTCCTCCAACATTGCCAGTGAGGTTTAAGTCTCTCCTTTCCATCATATATTTTCTGACAAAACATCAATTTTGTTCCTTTTTAAGTAATTTTTACAAAGTATGGAATAGTTAGAGAAATTAATGATTGCAAGCCATTTAAAGCTCTCCTTTGTGCATATATAATATAAGACAAAAAGCTGCAATTACTCTTTTATTGAGTGGAAACTCAAGATGCTCTGGAGGAAACAACCACCCAATAACCCTTTCAGCTACAACCTTAAAATGTATCTAGCTCTGCAACCATTCGATCCAGCAATTGCACTACTGGGTATTTACCACAAAGATACAAATGTAGGGACACGAAGGGGTACGTGCACCCCAATGTTTATAGCAGCAATGTCCACAATAGCCAAACTGTGGAAAGAGCCAAGATGTCCATCGACAGATGAATGGATAAAGAAGATGTGGTATATATACACAATGGAATATTATGCAGCCATCAAAAGGAATGAGATCTTGCCATTTGCAACGACGTGGATGGAACTGGAGGGTGTGATGCTGAGTGAAATAAGTCAATCAGAGAAAGACATGTATCATATGACCTCACTGATATGAGGAATTCTTAATCTCAGGAAACAAACTGAGGGTTACTGGAATGGTTGGGGGTGGGAGGGATGGGGTGGCTGGGTGATAGACATTGGGGAGGGTATGTGCTACGGTGAGCGCTGTGAATTGTGCAAGACTGTTGAATCACAGATCTGTACTTCTGAAACAAATAACGCAACATATTTTAAGAAAAAAGAAAAAGAAGAAGATAACAGGAGAGGAAGAATGAAGGGGAGTAAGTCAGAGGGGGAGACGAACCATGAGAGATGATGGACTCTGAAAAACAAACTGAGGGTTCTAGAGGGGAGGAGGGTAGGGGGATGGGTTAGCCTGGTGATGGGTATTGAGGAGGGCACGTTCTGCGTGGAGCACTGGGTGTTATGCACAAACAATGAATCATGGAACACTGCATCAAAAACTAATGATCTAATGTATGGTGATTAATATAACAATAAAAAATTTAAAAAAATGTATCTAGCTCTGCAGCAAATACAACTTTCTGCAGTGATGTAACATTTGTTCACTTATGGTACTACCCCATATGATAGCTGCTAGCCATTGGTTGCTATTAAGCATTTGTAATGTGGCCAGTGTGACTGAGGAAGTGAATGTTAAATTTTACTTAATTTTAACTAACTTAAATTTAACTAGTGACATGTAGCTAGTGGCTATGGTATTGGACAGAGTGCTCTGGATGGACCACGCTGGTATTATTTTGTTCATTCTTATCCCACAATATTTCTATGTATGTTGCCACTTTTTAACCCGTTGAAGGTAAAATAGGCAAAAGTATCTTTTTTGTATTTAAAAAAATATTTAGGGGTGCCTGGGTGGCTCAGTTGGTTAAGCACCCAACTTTTGGTTTTGGCTCAGGTCCTGAGATCGAGCCCTGTATCAGGCTCTGTGCTCTGCATGAAGTCTGCTTGTCCCTCTCCCTCCCCCTCTGCCCTCCCCACTATCTCTTTCAAATAAATAAATAAAATCTTTAAAAAAATATTTAAAGCCTGAAAAAAACTCAAAATGCATTTGGAAGGGGATCTAGGATAGTGCTGTGCATATACCTGACTTTTGAGTTATTTATGTAACAGATAAATGGTGGGAAAGTGGTTTTAACAATATACTAGAAATGATGTTACCATTTATTTAAATCAATGCATACTAATATACAATTAATACATCCTGATGATTTTTAAAAGATATTATTTATTTATTTGTTAGAGAGAGAGAGATTGCACAAAAGGGGGAACAGCAAGCAGAGGGAGAAGCAGGCTCCCCACCAACCAGGGAGCCTGAAGCAGGACTCAATCCCAAGACCCTGGGATCATGACCTGAGCTGAAGGCAGACGCTTAACCAACTGAGCCACCCAGGCGTCCCCATCTTGATGATTAAATTTCACTTTCCAGTTCCTGAAGTTTGCCCTTATCCCTGTTACCTGCAAAGACCACACCTCCTCCCTGGGGAAAAGGGTAGATACAGGCTAAGCACACAGTCTGGGTCATGCTCTTGAGTCCTGTGTAGGATACAGCTAGGTTCTAGAACATTTGAGAAATCACCCGCTTTAGAAAAACATGGCTCCATCCCATCATTTCAAGAGCTTCTGAAGTCTTACTCTCCTTGCAAAACTTGCCCAGATCTGTTGGAAATCCAGGCAGTGAGCATGCCAACTCCATCTCTCCCCTAGTCCTCAACCCCTAGTCCGTCTGTGGATCTCCATCTGACCGTGACTTGTTCCTTCCTGTCACTAAAATGGTCTATGACGTGAAAGTGTTATTGCTCTTCTGGTATTATGTTCTCATTCTGTTGTTCTTTATAAATGGAAGAAGAGGATCTATCATAGATTGCAAACTTCTAAAGGGCAGGGATTAGGCACCTAAGCGGTTACATTCATTATCAGCTTCTGCAATCACAAAAGTTAAGAAACAAATCACCCCACTTGTTCTTGCTGCTGTTGGATGGGAGAGTGGAGCTCTGAGCTAGAGCAGAAGGAGCATCTCTTCTTTTAAAAATTGACATCCGTTATATTATGATGTCCAACATTACTTGGAAAAAGTTTATTTTGCAGATACAAAGTGAGGAAAATAGAGGAAGGAATCTGGTGTTTAGCAACGGGTACAGCTGCTTCTGCAAACATGCTGAGTCTGGAAAAGGGTAATGCTCCACAGGGAGGGGAAAACATCAAAGACCCTGCGGCTCCTGCCATTATTTCCTTTGAAATGATTCTCCTGTTCAGCAATCCAAAAGTTGAATATTCCCAATTGGAATTTATTGGTTTGCTGTTTATTCCTGTCTGGTTCATTTTCACTGTATATTATAAAAATTGACCATATGTGGTTTATTTTAAATTGTGAATATGAGCCAGGGGTGAAAAGTAAAAACAGAAATAAAGCATTTTTAAATGAACTCGTATCCACTTTTTTCATATTTAGTAACCCACTCCAGGTTTCCATCTCCCATCCTCTCCATGTTGGAATTGAGTGCTGTTTCCCTCAACAATCTTGCAGTTTGGAGGTTACCCTCAGATAGCAGGTGCACCTGAGCTTCGGAAGCTAGCTGTTGGTTCTCAATTTAGGGTTAATCAAAGAAGTGAAAATGAATGGTAACTGCTACTCCACTTAAGAATTCTGAGGGTAATTTATAAAAAGTCTTTTCCATAAGAAATACAATGAGACCACCAAATAATTTTGTGAACGACCTGAAGAGGCTGTTATCTTATTTTTTTAATCTGTTTTGTTCAGGTAATTAAGGGTAATTGACCTTTAAAACTCAGGATTTGTGTAAGGAAAAGTCAATGACAATAACCTGAGTTTTATTTAAAAAGTAAAGAAATTTAGGAACCAAGTGGATTCACACAAATCTTATAGTAAAGAAAAATGTTCATTTCCAATTATTACTGTAGAGGAAAGCTATAAAATCCAATTAAATCCTGCTTTCAATTTTACACTACTACATATATACATATATGTATAAACTAAATACACGCAGGTGTATATATATCATATATTATACACATAATAATATATAATATGTATTAGTTTGCTAGGACTGCCATAAAAAAGTACCACAGATGGGGTGGCTCAAACAATAGAAATTTATTTTTTCACAGTTTGGAAGCTGGAAGTTTGAGATCAAAGTGTCAGCAGGGTTGGGTTCTTCTGAGACATTCCTCCTTGGCTTATGGATGGCTGTCTTCTCCCTAGTTGTTCACATGGTCTTCCCTCTACACATGTCTGTGTCCTAATCTCTTCTTATAGGGACACCAGTCATACTGGATTCGGGTTCAAACTAATGACCTCATTTTATTTTGTTTATTTTTATTTTTTATTTTTTTATTTAAATTTTACTTACTTAGCATACCATACACTATTTGTTTCTGGAGTAGAATTCAGTGATTCATCACTTACATACAACAACCAGTGCTCATCGCAACAAGTGCCCTCCTTAATACCCTTTGCCCATCTATGCCATCCCCTAATGACCTCATTTTAACTTAATTATCTCTTTAAAGAAACTATCTCCAAATATAGTCATATTTTGAGGTACTGGGAGTTAAAGACTCCAACTCGTGAATTTGGAGAGGGGCAACAATTCAGCTTATAACATATATTTCCTTAAAATTTACTTAGCTTGATTTTTTTTAACTTCCTTAAGAGTTTACTTATGTTTTTAAAATGGGTAATAAGAATAAAAGGGATAGGGTGCCTGGGTGGCTCAGTTGGCTGAGCGACTGCCTTCGGCTCAGGTCATGATCCTGGAGTCCCGGGATCGAGTCCCGCATTGGGTTCCCTGCTCGGCGGGGAGTCTGCTTCTCCCTCTGACCCTCCCCCCTCTCATGTGCTCTCTCTCTCTCTCTCTCTCTCATTCTCGCTCTCTCAAATAAATAAATAAAATATTTAAAGAAAGAATAAAAGGGATAAAATTTGAAAAGGCACAAAATATCTAGTTTTTCTCTATCATAGTCCATCATTACTCGTCTCCAGAAGCTGTCACTGTTATCAATTGCTTATTTTTCCAGAGAGGTAGTCTATATATTTATATGCATATATGTATGTGTATGCATGTGTGTATTTATATATATGTACGTGTGTGTATATTTGTGTATGACTAAGTGAAAACAAGCAGCAGGCAGAGCAGCGTGCATGGCATGTTTCCACTGTACTTAAAAAATGTAATATACACACATATATGTATAAATATAAAATTTGCCATGGTCTTATTATTTAAAAATATTTAAATCTTTGATACATTTGGAATTCATTTCCAGGTTGTGGTCTCAATGTCCCAATACTGTGTTTTGAGTAATCTATCTTTCCTCCATTATTTGAAATCTTATCTTTACCATTTACTAAATTCCCATACTCATTTGGATCTTCTTCTTATGTTTCTGTTCTGCCCATTGGCTGAGAGAGGACTGTCGTTGATTGTCCCTAGTAGCTCTCTCCACATTGCCTCATGACTCTCTAGTTAGGACCTATGGCTTCTCTTCCTCCTAGGGAGAAGGTTCAGTATGGTTTCAACCTTGCACAAGGTCTCCAGGTGCTTCTAGTACTAACGCACATCTCTCTGGGCAGATGGCTTCTACATTAACCCTATAATGATGGAGAGCAGCAGGGTGGCAGAGTCCCACTGTTGGGGCACATTCCATGAGAAAGTCGACCTGTGCCCAGCCCCAGTGTGTTCCCATGAGGTAGGGAGAGAGACTGTGAACACCCGTGCCTTCTTCCTGTGGTGATGCTTGTAGCCATGGCCCCAGCCCTTCTCTTGACCCCATTGATAGATGGAATTAGGAATTTTGTTATTATAGCTACATAATAGATTTTAATAATGCTACAGTTTGTCTTGCCTTATTATTCTTTTTTTCAGATTTTCCTTTCTATTTTTGCTTATTTTCTTCTATAGTTCCAAGAATATGTTTCAAGTTGAAAACATGTTATTTTTGAAATCACTTTTGCTTTATAGACTACTTTAGATGTTTATTCTTTTTGGAGATGAAGCAGCTTAAGGACTTGTGACTGACCCTTGTTAGGAGAAAAATAAAAATGAGAGGCTATGGCTGGAGCTGCCTTGCTCAATAGTGAGGTAAAGAGGCCTGCATTCAGAGCCATGTGCTCTTCTGTAGATAACAGCACAAAGATATGAGTGTCTGGGGACCAGATGTGGACCTGTGACAGGAAAGATAGCATGGGTTTATCTAAAAGGGGTCTCAGTATACAGCACTGCTTAGAGGGGAAATGTGACCAGAAGAGGAGGTGGGTGGTCGCCAGAGCCCAACTCCTGACGAAGTGGCTGTAAGTTGCCAGGCAGAGGTGAGACACTTTTTTTTCACTGAGGTGCTGTATCTGCAGTGAGGATTTTCTGTTTTCTCACTCCAAGTCCATTTCCATGTCCTCAACCTCAGCTCTTACATGCTTTGCTGTTTGCATTGTGGAAACTGGGGCGTTGGGGTAAAATGGTGCAGCCTTACAGTGTTTGTAGACTTGTATTTAGGGCTTGGTGCCCCTCTCAGGCCACTCTTCCCTGGGATATTCTTGCAAGTTCATACAATCTCCTCTGATGGAAACATTTGTCTGATGTTATGTGTTTTCAGCAAGAGGCAGACTCTAACCTTTACCATTTTTCATGGGGATGCTGAGATACCAATAAGAGGATAAGGAAAGTGGGCAAGGATCTTTTTCATCCACTAGTGTGGTCATAATCTAAGCATTAGCAGGCTTTATGTTGAAAACTACCAAATGTTGATAATTGTGGTCTTCAAATATTTAAAACTTGACTGTTTGATTTATCAATTAGTAAAAACTATGTTAAACTATATGGATTTGTTGATTTGGCATTGCATTTTGCAATAGAAATGACCAAACTCGCCAGATACAGAAAGTATAAAGAGACTGCTTGTTATAGAAAAATTACTTTTACAAAAGAGCAGTAAAGCTGATGATTGCAATGTTTTAAAAATTATTCTTGACATGGAAAAAACAATGAACTTTTAAAAAAATCTTTCTATAAGATTTCAAAACATTGATACCAATACCTAACAAAAAGGCAACACACAATAAAACTATAGTCCAATTTAATTATAAATATTGATGTAAAAATCCTAAAGATTTGCAAGCATATTTATCAACATATTGTAAGGATATTATACGTGAATACATCTGTTCTAGAACTGATAAGACAGGGCAACCTCAGAAATCTATTAATAAATTTCATTTTATAGATCAAAATAAGAAAACGAGATATATGAGTTAAAATTTACTAAAATAGGAAAAAAAATACTTAACATGATCATTCATACTTTAACTATTTTAAATTGTATATCTATCAGGGCGCCTGGATGGCTCAGTCATTAAGCGTCTGCCTTCTGCTCAGGTCATGATCCCAGGGTCCTGGGATCGAGCCCCACATCGGGCTCCCTGCTCAGCGGGAAGCCTGCTTCTCCCTCTCCCACTCCCCCTGCTTATGTTCCCTCTCTCGCTGTGTGTCTCTCTCTGTCAAATAAATAAATAAAATCTTTAAAAAAATTGTATATCTATCCTCTAAATTTATATTTCTTTTGTAGTTTACTGAATGAATTAAACAAAAAAAAATACATTTAACTGCCATGTGCTTGGAAGTTGACAAAAGAGAACAAATCATACATCAAAAATAATTTCAGAATTTAGAAAATATTTTGAACTAAATGAAAGCAAAAATATTATGTATCAAAGCTTATTGTTGCAGCTAAAGCAGTACCTATAGGGAAATTTATAGTCTTAAAATATTTATTTTAGAAAAAGTCTTCTTGTTCTTTTAAAAAAGATTTATTTATTTATTTTAGAGCTAGAGAAAGAGAGAGAGAGGGGCAGACAGAGAGGAGAGAGAGAATCCCCAAGCAGACTCCCTGGCTGAGCACAGAACTCAATGCGGGTTCAATCCCAGGACACTCAGATCATGACCTGAGCAAAAATCAGGAGCCGGCTGCTTAACAGGCTGAGCCACCCAAGTGCCCTTAGAAAAAGTCTTCTTAAAGACAGAAGAAATGTAAAAGAAATAATGATGATAAAGTTATAATTGAGAACCAAAAAAGACAGAAGAATATTTCAAAGAAAAACACATTCACAGGCTTTTGGCAAGATTGATCATAATACCAAGAGAGAAGTCAGAAATAATTATTGTGTTTTTTTTTAAAGAGTAATAAAAGGGCCATAGTTTAGATGCAGAACATACTGAAAGAATAATATAGAATGTCATAATAACTTCATTGGCTGAAATTTGAAAACTTAGGGTAATTGAATTTCTACCAAAATTGAATCAGGAGGAAATAGAAAGCTGAATTATCTTATGTCATAAAAGAAATTAAATTATTAATTAAAATCTTTACATTCACGCACATACTCATATGGACAAACAAGACAAAGACAACACATGGCAAAGACAGATTTACAGATTAATTACTCCCAAATTTCAAGGAATAGATACTTATGATCTTAAAAAACTGCAATTCTAAGAAAAGTGACATTGTATTGATAGCTGTAAGCTAATATTACAAATCAGGGCTTTGAAGTCAGTGGGTTACTAATTATTTACCAACATTCCACTAGGTGGGACGACTTTTCTTACTGTGTATTTTATTATAATCAAAACACTGTGATATTCATATGCAAATTAACAAGTAGATCAATGGCAAAGAATACAGAGACCAGTGGTAAATAAAAATGTATATGAGAAATTATAGTTGAGAATATAAACGTATGCGAGAAATTAAAACATGAAAAAGCTGGGATTGCAAGTCAGTTGCAAAAAATAGCTTATTAAATAGGTGACGTTACCATAATGGCCATTCTTCAGCAAAATCAGAGAACGACTCCAATCTTATACCACAGAAATAAATCCAACTTAGATTAAAAGTTTACAAATACAAAATAAAGTGGTAAAAATGTTAGAGAAATTTTAAAGAATATTTGTATGTGATTTGGTTGGATGAGGAAAAGAATTCCAAGAGAAAAGTTTTGACTACCTCAAATTTTTAAATTTGTATGGCAAAAGTCAGCTAAGCAAAGTTAAGAAAAAGGATAACTTAGAAAAAATATTTGTAACACAAAGCCTTGTTATCCTTAGCATAAACACCTCCCAGAAACTTATAAATAAAAGATAAACCCAATCCTACAGTAAAAAGTGAGTAAGTTATATAAATAGGCAGGTAAGAAAAGAAAAAAATACAAATATCCAGTAAGGTCGTGAAAATGTGCATAATTCAAATGCAGTCAAAGAAATACAATTCAAGTAACTGTTAAATATCATTTTCAAACTTTCAACCAAAATTGAAGGGACTTAAAATGTCAAGGCTAATGGGATGTGGGGAAACTAGTTTTGGCAAATATTCTGGGAGATAAATGTCTCCAGCTTTTTTTGAAAGCTAATTTTGACAATAGTTACTAAATGTGAATATACACATGCCTTTTTATGGAGAGACAGTTTTCCAAGGGCCTCTTGTATTTCTGTAGTTTTTGAAAGCAGAGACACTGATTGCCTTTCTTCCAAATTATCTGACCACCCCAGTTTTATGGAGAAATAATCGACATACATCACTGTATAAGTTTAAGGCACAGAGCACGTATATTGTGAAATGATAACCACAGTAGGTTCAGCTAACATCCTTTTTCTTATCTAGATCCATGAGAAAGAAGAGAAAGAAGAAGAAGGGAAAATATTTTCTCCTTTTGATATGAACTCTTAGGATTTACCACCTTAACAACTTTCCTATATATCACACAGCAGGGTTAGCTACAGTCACGATGCAGTACCTTACATCCTTAGTACTTCTTTATTTAATAACTGGAAGTTTGTACCTTTTGACCCCCGTCCTCCAGTTCCGCCCCCCACCCCCCCACCCCCCCACCTCTAGTAACAAGTCTGATCTCTTTTTCTAGGAGGTTTTTTTTTCCTTTTCTTCCTTCTCCTTTTTAAATTTAGATTTCACATATAAGTGAGATCATACAGTATTTGTCTTCCTCTGTCTGGCTTATTGCACTTAACATAATGCCTTCAAGGTCCATCCATTATGTCACAAATGGCAAGATTTCATGCTTTTTTTATGGCTGAACCATATTCCATTGTGTGTGTGTGTGTATATATATACACACACACACACACATACCACAACTTCTTTATCCATTCATCTGGCAATGGGCACTTAGGTTGTTTCCATGTCCTGGCTGTTGTAAATAATAATAACAGGGGGGTGCAGATATCTCTTGACATCAGTGTTTTGTTTCCTTTGGATATATTTCCAGAAGTGTGATTTTTTTTTTTCATGAGCCTTCTGTATATCTTCTTTGGAGAAATGTCCATTCAGGCCCTTTGCCCATTTTTAAATTGGGTTATTATTATTATTTTTTATTTTTTGTTATTGAGTGAAATACTTTCTTCACATATTTTTGGATGTTAACTCCTTATCAGATAGATGGTTTGCAAATATTTTTTCCCATTCTGCAGGTTGTCTTTTTACTTTGTTGACTTTTTTTCTTTTTAGCTGTGCTGAAGCTTTTAGTTTGATGTAATTCCTCTTGCTTATTTTTGATTTTGTTGCTTGTGCTTTCAGTGTCATATTCAAACCATCTTTTCAAGGATGACTTGCATGGTAAAGAACCTGGGAAGATAAAGGTCATGTCTTCCTCTGGAGCAAAGAGCAGATGTATTTACTGCCTGTTATAAGATATTCAAGTTCCTTAAGTTTAGGTACCTCTATTGTAACGTTGTGGGTGCTTGACCCTCTTTCCACTACTCAGTGGGAATTGGAACTGAGGACACTGGTGTGAATATTGGTCATAAGGCTGCTACTGTTACTACAAGTAATAAAGTGTCCTTCATCTCTTACCTACAAGTCTTATGTCCTTTGTCAGGATTCATGAAAATGTGTCAGACTACTTTGTTAACTTGGAAGTAGGGTAAAAATCTCAGAGTCTTCACAGTTCTTGACACCTCTGCAGCTTAGCAATCACATTTTTAAGAGTCTAGGTTATAAAAATACAAGTAGGGGCATCTGAGAGGCTCACTCAGTTAAGCATCTGCCATCAGCTCAGGTCATGATCTCAGGATCCTGAGATCCAGCCCCGAATCAGACTCCCAGCTCAGCAGGGAGTCTGCTTCTCTTTCTCCCGCTCCCCCCCACTCATGCTTGCTCTCTCTCTCTCTGTCCCACTTTGAAATAAATAAAATAAATAAAATAAAATAAATAAAATAAAATCTTAAAAAAATAAAAACACATAATTATAAGAAAGAACCCTGGCAAAGATTTGAAACTAGATATTCAGCCATATTGAAATCTATGCTCTAGTCATATTAAATATTCTGAAGCATTAAAAACGAAGTAGAATCTATATCTTTTGAACTGTAATTTTCCTACATAAAGAAGCAAGTTGCAAAGCAATGAATATAATCTTGTTTGTCGTAACTCAGATGAAATGAAATGAATCCTGGGTAAGTGTACTTGCGTGTTTTTGAACATGGGAAGATGTAAACCATTTGTTATCCTCTCTAACTGAGGGGCCGGGACTCGAGGGGACTCTGAGCTGACTCTTCTCTCATTTAGTTCTTGGAATCACCTTCCTTGTCTCCTCAGCACCTAAGTAAAGACCAGAATTTCACACTAATGTCTAATGTTTTCACACATATTCTACTAGGATTATAATGCAATTTTTATAGTCCTTAGGCAGAAACTACTAGTACTTTTTTTTATACCCCAATATTCTTTCTCACCTTCTTTGCTAACAGAATTCCAATAACGAAGTAAAAATGTGCCAGCAAATCATATATTTTCTTTCTTTCTCCCTTTCTTCCTTTTTCCTTTTTTTGCATTTCTTTGCAGCTAGATACAGCCTTTGAACTAACTTTCAGTTATATGAGAGTCAAGTAAAAGGGTGTATCATAGAGCTAGCACGGCAACAATTTCCTGTCCTTCCCTCTGCTGCCCTGAACAACTAGAAGTCCAAGGTGACCATTGCCTAAGTTACTATGGAACAACCAATTTTAGCCTAACTTTAGACTTCCTGACATGAGAAAAAAACAAAATTAGACCTTATATAAGCCAGTACTATATTCTTAAAAATTTTTTTTGATATGTGTAATTAAATCTTACCCTAATCCAAAGCCCTGGCAGGCAGCATATAGTGGTTCTTCCTGGTGGAACATAAAGCCAGAATATTGCTTGTTCCCTGGGTCACTGGTGTTTACTTTTAAGTCTAATCTCCTTTGCAGTTTTTGTCCGTGTCACAATTTGCCTTTTCTGGGGCAGACCCTAATGGAAACATCCACCCCAGTGGCTTTGAATCCAGAAAGAAATTCTTTTAGTGCAAAACTTTACAAAGTTTTATATGATAGTGAATTTTCATCTCTTCACTGTCTCTGTGATAGCATTTAACTTGATGTCATAGTCCTTCTTTTTATGTTCTGTCAATTATTTCCCAAGAATGTTTTAATTTTCTGGTGGCAAGTAGGTTGTCTTAGGAGGTCCAGACTGGGTGGCCCTAGTCAGGGCTGTGTCCCCAAGGTCGTATTGTGTGGAGCCAAGCCAAACCTTTGTATCAGCCCCAGTCGTTCTGGCATCTCTGTAAGAAATTTGGTGTCCACTTAAGAGTCCAGTTCTTGGTCAGTACTCACCAGGAAGTTTAAAACATTTTCTCAATTTAGTTAACTGGCATAACATTGCACAAATCTGGTTTTCTGCCTGGAACATCCAGTACCAACCCATGAATTCCCCCCAAATTGAAATTCCAATCTCAGTGTGGTCTCCACGAGATCCCTTTTACTTTCTGGTGGTAGTCCAAAAACCACTGTTGTTCATGCTGGGCCCGGATTTTCCCTCTATTCCCCTCTGCAGAATCTAGGGAGAGTTACTGAAAATGCACATGTGGCTCAGATCAAAGGTGATGATTTAAATCTGAAATCCAGCTGGGTAAAACACCTTGGCTTCAAAACTCCAATTTTACTCCCATTACCACCATTAAATATAACACTTGAAAACATTGACCTGGGTGACTCAACCTCACTGCTGAGAGAAGAATGTCTTGGAAAGCAAGAGTAATTCCAAAATGACGCATAAAGGGAACACTCAGTCCCCCATAGTACTTAAAATCCCCTTTGTTTCCTTTCCCATATACCTGACTCACACCAAAGCTGCTCCTATACCCAGCATGCTCTGCTCCTACATTTTTCTGCAACCGTCACCTTTGGGCACCTCACAGTTTCCTCCGACCCTTTTACCTTCCTCCAATTCTCTCTCACAAAAGCCAGCATCCCTGGTCTAACGAGAAAGCCTCCTGCATACAACAGCGCAGGTACAAAACAGCCCCAAATGGAAGAGGCAGTGTGTGCCATTCTAAGGGAGAGAGGGAGGGAGGGAGGGAGAAAAAAGTCTGGGAACACTTACAGGTTAATAATTTTTATCCTGACATGAAACCAATTCAATATTCATCTTTTTCGTATTAGATAAAGAATATATTTATTTGATCAATCTTGTATTTGAAGGTACTGGCAGATCCCTTGATCAGTTAACCATCTATGACCACCGTTTACCTCAACTGCAGAAACTCTGCTTTCTGTATACCAAAGCAAAAGCAACCATTTCTCCCGCAAAGACGCTAGAATCAAGGCTACAGATATACAGCCATAAATATTTATTACCCATATTCCTCCTTTAATACCTGTTTGATGAATAGATTCTGAAGCCTTGGTTCCTGCCGATGCAATATAGGTGTATGTTACATACATTTCTGGTAAGAAAAATAACTGGACTATTTCTGACTTCAGAAATAAACTCTAGTGATCATAATCAGATGATCAAACACTAGGAACCACCAGGTCCCTTCTCAGTTCTGCACTTTCACTCTCAATAAAAGATTGTAAAATGCTAAAATTTTCATTAGAGTCGGCACCCATCAACCAAACCCCCAGCTGGAGGGCCAAGGGGAAAGAACTCTACAAGCGACCAGACGCACAGTGAAGGGAACTACGGATCACTCATAGAACTTTTATTCTGCTTATAAATAATGCTAGGAATGGGCACTTAGTAGTTTTCCACTTACTGAAAGATAAGTCAATAGACTGGAGGAAAAGCAGCAGTAAAACCAACCAAAGGTATGTGCTGGAGAGATGCTGTAAACTAAAGGGCAAAGATTATAGCAGAGAAAGGGTATTCTTTAGAAAAAAATTTAGTTGTACAATTTTAAAAGTTGCTTTTTCCCCACCATCTGCTGAATTCAGGAAAACATAAACTGTATGAAATAAGAAATAGAGAACAAGATGGCGAAACCATAGATGACAAGAAGCTAAGAGGCTCATATAAATTGAAAAAGAGAGAGGTGAGTGAGGGGAAAAAGTATTTGTGTATAAAGGAGTAAGCTCAGAGTTTATACTTGCACCTTGTTTTTTGTTTTTTTTTAAAGATTTTTTATTTATTTATTTGACAGAGGGAGACAGCGAGAGAGGGAACAGAAGCAGGAGGAGTGGGAGAGGGAGAAGCAGGCTTCCCGCTGAGCAGGGAGCCCGATGTGGGGCCCGATCCCAGGACCCTGGGATCATGACCTGAGCCGAAGGCAGACGCTTAATGACTGAGCCACCCAGGCACCCCTCTACTTGCACCTTGTAATGGATGGAATTGTGGCCTTTCAAATTCGTATACTGTCGCCCTACCTCAGATGTGACTGCACGTGGAGAAAGGCCTTTAAGGAGGTAAATGAAAGTGCGTGAGGTCATAATGTTGGAGCCCGGATCCCATAAAACTGGTGTCCCCGTAAGAAGAGGAGGAGACACCAGCAGTGTGTGTGCACAGAGGAAAGGCCGTGTGAGGACATAGTGAAGAGGCAGCTGTCTGCAAGCCAGAAAGAGATTTAAAAATATTTAAAGAATACATGTAAACTGTAGAGTTTACTGATAAAAAAAGGCTCCTTATTAGCCAAAAGATTTAATGACAAGAAACCCACATTTTCATTTAGTATCGTAATACTGTATGATTTCAAGATTAAAGAAAGAATTCTTTAAACCTGTGGTTCCCAAACTTTGTCCTAAGATGACTTGGGGTACTACCATAAGCTCACAGGGCATGGTGGGATATTTTAAAAATTGTTAAAAGATTTATCTATTAATTTATTTGAGAGAGAAAGAGAGAGAGAATGCATGGCAACCCACAAGAGGGAGAGGGGCAGAGGGAGAGGGAGGGAGAATCCTCAAGCAGACTCCCTGCTGAGTGTGGAACCCCACACGGGGGCTCAATCTCACGATCCTGAGATCATGACCTGAGCTGAAATCAAGTCAGATGCTTAACTGACTGAGCCATCCAAGCATCCCAGGATATTTTAAATTTTTAAGGGAAGCTGGGATACTAGACATCTTTCAAATGCTGTTTAAATTCCTTGCTGAAGTTAGTTCCTGATTTCAACTTTAGATTGCACAACATTCCTTTTTATGATGTCTATCTATGTGAACCCGGATTTTTGGTGGGTGCTTTGTTAAAAAGCACATACCATGTAAAAATCAATGGAACAAGAAATGAGGCTGAAGGTACCCTATCTAATTGCAAAGTTTGAGAAGATGTGTTGTGATCAACAGGCACATACATTCTGTTATTAAGTAATTGTGGTTATTAAATCGTTTAGGGATGGTTATTAAGTAATATTCAATTATTTAAGGGTACCACAAACCAAGAAAGTTTGGGAACTTCTAATCAAGCAGAAAGGCATTTGAGCAAAAGAGAAAGGAGAACACAAAATTGTTTATTATAAAAATAATACCAATTAGCTTGTCTCAGACTTCTCCCACAAAAGTAAACTCCAGATGGCTAAAGAAGTCTGTATTAACATACAGCCAAATTAATCTCATTCATCTTCAAATATTTTGGTGAGGATATGTTCATTGTATACACTTTCTTAGTTCTTTAATGTCTGTTTTTATTGTTTAGTTGAAAAGAATCACTAAAAGATATTAGCAGAAGACGTATTTAAAGTAAACATGAAATAAGTCAAAATTACTGACCAGTGGGGAAATCATCATATAAATGTACTGAAAACCAATATTGAAAACACAGTTTTTTGTACATATGGCTTCAAACTCATTTGAAGGACAAATTATTTTATTTTATTTATTTTTAAAAGAGATTTATTTATTTATATGAGAGAGAGAAAAAGAGAGAGAGAGCAAACGGGGGCAGGGAGGGGCAGAGAAGGAAAGAGAGAATCTCAAGCACACTCCATGCTGAGCGTGGAGCCTGAGATCATGACCTGAGCTGAAACCAAGAGTCAGATGCTTCACTGACTATACCACCTGGGTGCCCCACAAATCACTTTAAAAGAAGGCAAAAAAATTAAAATGTTTTAAAAATAAAAATCTGTATATATAACCCTACTTTTTCAGATGATACATACTAATATAAATAATACAGATTTTGTCTGGTAAATGTCTATTAAAATGTATTTCTTCATTCTTTGTTGGGAGAACGTCCTGTGCTAGCACTTACAAGGTGTTGAACCAGTTTTCCAATGTGTAAAGACTTCCTGTGACATTTTATTTACACTCGAGCTTATTTAGGAGACGAATTTTTAGAACTTACATAAAAGCAATTTTTGGTGGCATTAATACATAAATAATTATAAATTAAAGGAAAAGGAATCCAAATGAATGTGATTTCATTTAGTTTTTGAGATTCCAATGCCAGGCAGGTAGCGGAAAAATATATGAACAACTGACTTTCATTCTTTTAGTGTTGATTTTAGTAAAGAGGTTTATGGAATAAAGATATTAACAGAAGTACAGTAAAATTAATGTTTCTCTTAGCTACTTTAACGTGCTGGACTTATCTAAGCATACTTATAACATGTTTTAATGATTTTATACGTAGCAAATTATAATTGGTTAGGCATATACACTCGACCTTTTTTCTTCTCAAACTCACCAATTTGTTTTCTTGAGAATTCTGAGTTCTTATTACTTATGTTTCACTCAAAACATGAACTAAAACAAATCTGGAATATGCAGATTTGTTTTAAGTTCAATAACAAATGTCAAAAACTATCACAAACGTAAAAAACCAGAAAAGTTAACATGCTAAGATAATAATAATATTCTTCCTCAAGTCATTTTTTTGGAAGGAGGCAGAAATGAAATAATTCTAGCAGATGTGAAGTCTTTTATTCAAGTTTGGAAACAATGCAGTCTTGCTCATAGTAGAGGAATGTCAGCATCCCCTCAGCACATTTTCCTACCCCCCTTAGTTCAAGAACAATTCAGTTACTTTGATGGACAAATCGGGTTCCCAAACAAACAAACAAAAATCTTTAGAACCAGGAATAGCTATCTGGGTTCTGCTGTTGTGTTTTCTTAATGTGCCATGTGATGTTACTGTCAGAAACGTGGCTGCATGATGCCCAGCACCGTGTCTGGTTGACTGTCTTGCTTTCTTGCCTTCTTTTCTGAGCCTGAGGAAGAGGAAGAGGTAAAAACAGCTGGAAAGAGAATGCCTCACACGCTTCGCCATCACTGTGGACAAGAGCCCAGGATGTCCCAGGTCTTTAACTTTGGGCATGAATGCAGATTCATCAGATTTCCATGACAAAGAAAGGTTTGGGGGAATATACATCTCAGACTCCTTTCTCAAATATGATGGTCCAGTGAAGCTCGGTTTCATGACAAATGTCTTGCTAATGTTTTGGGATAGTTTAGGGACAAAGAAAAACTTTATAGATTTATATGTATTTTGCTGCATCAACATATGTCCCATTAAATCCGGCCCACCTTTCACAGAGCGCTCTCAATATATCTGTAGATATTTCTAAGGGCTTTTATTTTATTTTTTTGATGGAGAAACAGTATAAATCTTGTATTATAACAAAGGTATTATAAATAGATAGATGGATAAATAGATTTATCTATGTCTTTTACAAAGAATTGTGTACTGACTATGTACATTTAAAAGAAAATGTATTTTGAACCTGTTCTGCCATGACCAGCTATAAAAGATCTTTTTATTATACTGTTGGCTTTTTTATGCATGATAAATTCGTAACAACCTTAAAAAAATGCTTAGGCAATTATCCCAGCATGGTCCCCCAAACTCCCATGATTTGTCACTGAAAAACAGTTCCTTCATGGCAGAGTTACTGATAGTTATAGACTCTGTCACACACAGGCTAGAAATAACCTCTTATCTGTGACCACGTAGACACTCAATCCTTAGGTGAGGTCTCTAGTCCCGATGAACATTTTCCTTGCAGTGAGTTTATTCTCAGTGTTTTTGGTTGCAACCCTCAAACCAATTTTTGGCTAACTCAAAACAAGAGAGAATTTATCAGAAGGAAACTGGCCAGAGGCTGGGCAGCCAAGCTAGGGAATGGGCAGGGAAGCAGTGAGCAGGGAGGAGAACAATGCTCTGAGCGCAAACCATCTGTCTATAGTGTCATCATTAGGGCTCATTCGTTGCTGTAATCAGTGGCTTCGGTGTTCCTTTGCCTTCAGGACACTTACTCAAGTTTCAAAGTCCAGAACGAAACACCAATTTGGTTAACTCAGACTGCAAGCCAGAGTTTATTGGGACAGGAAGGAGGAGGCCGCCTTTGACCAACAACCCTATCCACAATGGTGGGGAGGTAAACAGAGTTCTGATATGTAGGCTCTGATGTACAGTAAACAAGCAAGACAGTGTTGACTGGAGTGGGCCATTGTGGTTCCTCAATGGTCCTGCTCATGGATGGCAGTTTGCTTCATGTCAATCCATCAGAGGGGTTCTGATGGTGCTGACCCTCAAAAGGGAGGAGATGAATTCACTGTTGCTTCATTTAGGAGGCTTTTATGCCAGTTTATCCACAAGGAGGAATAACCAATTAGATGAAAAATAAAAATTTGCTTGTTACACGCTTTTTCCCAGTATTTGGTATTTGTTCTACCAGAAAATAATGCATCCAGCGTAAGTTAGGTTGGGTACTTTCCAGTGGCAATTTCTCTCCAAACTATTTTGATTTTCCCTCTAACCAAAATCCAACAAAAATTTAATTAAAAAACTAAGATACATAAAGATGTACTCATCAATTTTAAAGGACTGTTTGGAAATCATTTTATTTCTGACTGAGTGGTTAACATTATGTAGACCAGTGCTTTTCAAACTTTAATGTACCCAAGATTTATTGAAGGGATTCGTTAAAATGTAGAGTCTAGTTCAGTAAATCTGGGTGATTCAGCAGGTGCTGTTATTCCATGGACCTTGAGTAGCAAGGATGTAGACAAATGGATTCAGAAAGATGACCAGACACAACGTGACTGAAAATGAGGAGCTAGAGAATGAAGAGCCTTCTGGAACCATGGTGAAAGCATTTAATTCCATTTTGGAGACTCTAGCAATCTGACTGTTGTGATCAGATTTTTATTTTAGAGGAATCAGTCTGGAAGTTGTTTGCAGTATGTATGGGAAGGGAATTGGATGAGAGCCAGAGGAACCAAGTAGTAGACAAGTAATCAAGTCATCTGGGCAGACATAGATTAAAGCCTACTGGTCCAATCTGTAAGGAGTACTAAATGTGACAGAAATACACTAAATTATCATGCCAGAGAAGCCAGGTTTCCACCTGTGACCTTCTATAACTGGTGAAATATAAAGTGATCCTGCTTCAGTCAAACTTGACTCTATCTTGTGCATAAATAGCAGAGTAAGCTCCGCTTCTCTTAACTTCTGTCAACATTGCTGAGTATTGTTGGAGCATGGAGGGGCACAGTATGAGGAACAACTGCAGACTTTATATTTGACCACGAGACCAGCTACCCAGAAGCCTCTTGAAGTGTGATGATATTTTTGTTGCCACCAGTTTCCTTCCAAGTGGAAATAATGTGTGATAACAGGGACATGAGAAGCATGTTTTGTCATCTAGATCTATCTTTAAATATACATCCAAAACATGGCCTGGTTTAAAAAATTGATATACCAAACACCAAAAGATATTTAGCATGTCCAAGTGAGGTATCCCGACCCTTAGCAAATGTGAGTGACTAATGTTGCCCCATGATGAATGAATAAGAAGACGTTTTGAAGTGAAAACATAATTCCAAATAAATAAAAAAAATGCAGTGTACACTCAGTAAATATACTAAATATAATAAACCCTTTTTGAACACAAAGAGAGGATTTTAATTAATATACCTGAGGTTCTCTCTGCTAGCACAAGTTCAAGGTTAAACCAATGTTTAGAGAGTATTTGCTTGAATGACCTTAAATTAGCATTCACGTTCATTGGTGATTATGGATACATTTATAAGAAGAAAGGAAATGATGAAATAAACCAGATAATGAAAACAGAAGGCTTAGTCTTCCTTACAGTTTCCTCAGTGTGTAGAACACCATCTAGCACATGCATAAGTAGGAATGCCAAGGTAATACTTCTACTTGAATAGAGACAACTTTAGAAATAACTTTGGATGCTTTTCTCTTCTTGGTGATCTGATTCTTCCCTTTGTGTATGTCCCACTATTTTTAGCCCTAATGAAGAGTGTGTGTGTGTGTGTGTGTGTGTGTGTGAGAATGATCCTGGAGTAGGAAGAAATTATGGTGTAAGGAAAGTTATATCATTCAGGAAAAGAATGCAGAAAGCTTTCATGGGAAAAATGGAAGGGTTGAGGGAAGTCATTAGCTGATACTAAGGGGCTGTACTTGGTGGCACATTTGGGAATGTGGGGAGAGATCACTACACAACACCGTGTGCAGTAGGACAACCCCAGTTGTTGGAGAGTGGAGATAGTTTGTTCAGGCAAGTGGTCTTCCGTGTTCATTCATTATAACCTCCTTTGTGGCCTAGGAGAGGTTGAGGACTTTTCAGTGAAGTAGGGGAAGATGTTGAATTTGGAACTTGCAGAGCTATTATAGGGCTTCTGTAGAAAAAGCAGTGTGACCTCAGAGCAGAGACAAAGGTATGGTACTTAGACAAGAACCAAACAGCTGATGTGGCCAAAACCATGGTAGACTGACTCAGGAAGGGTCCACTAGGCTCTGAGCTTACTGAAAGAGCAGACGGGTAGATGTATTAGCTATTGAGTTCAGGAGTGGATACCAGCAGGGTGCCAATGACCAGAAAGGAAAAGAATATTGTGTTAAAAGAGTAAACAGGGACCCAGAACACAGGACGATATTCTGTGCATGGATCCAAGGGCCATGCTCCCTTCTGCCAAGATTAGGTGCAACCATTCCCATTTAATCAGATGTCATCCTGAATTGGAAACTAATTTAAGGCTTATTTACTTAAAGGAAATGGTTGCATCTTAAAAGTAACAATGCGGTACATTATTTTAAGTAAGGACTTGGTAATTTCTTTGAGTTTTACTTGATTAGGAGCTGAACAAATATGACATTTTCGGTTCCAATCCAAGAAGCTTTGTTTTATAACCTTTGAATTAAAAAGAAAAGTTCAATTTAAATTCACACTGTTCATTAGAGAAAGCTAAGAAGTGACCTTCCCCTAGCATGATAGTGGCTATATTATTATGATTATGCCTACTCTATGTGGTAAGGACAAGTTATACTTGTGAAATTAGATACAATGCTTAGAGACATAAAATTTTTCATGTTTCTCAAACTTGTTAACAACTGGATTCTAGAAAATGCTGCCGCCTTTAATTATTTTCTTTCTCAGCATGTTGGCTTGGATACTTTTTACATGAGGAAGGGTTTTAAATGTTTTAAAATATTTTCAAGAAAAATTTGTTGCTTGTAACTTGCCTTTCTCTCTGTGTAGGACTTTAATTTTTACACGGGTATGGATGGTCCTAATGATAACATGAGAAGTGTGGATAAATGACTCTCTGGGGGGTTTTATAAGGCTGCCTCTTAGCACACTGGAAAAACTCATTTGCTAAATGGACCCTCACTGTCCTAGGAGATGTTTACTCTGCTCTTTCATGTAAGTTCAGCTTGTTTACTTCCAGGGTTAACCTGATTTTGGTCATTTCTCCTAATCTTTTTTGTCATAGCCTAAAAATGTTTGTTAGAATTCTGTGAAAAGACAAGTCAAACTACTTTCAGGTTATTTATATTTTAGTATGTTATTTTCAAAGCTGATCTTTTGAGAGTCCTTCTTCTTATCTGTGAAAATAGGAGTTACTCCATGGAAAAAATAATTTAAAAAATGAGTGAAGCAATTCTGGCCACTTTCATCTCTTTATTGTTCATGGTTAATATTTTTCTTAAAAAAATCTGAAATGTAAAAAAAAAAACACTCAAAGAAATTGGGGGTGTTCTCTGTATTTACCTTGCTAGTATGTTTGTAGAGAGCGTATGCTAGACACTGCCTTTGTTCAAACTCTTTTCCTGAGAGAAATAACAAAGACATCTAACATAAATCAAATGATACAGAATTGAAAAGGCTATTGCTGAGACTTTGTTTTCTTTCAACAATGAATAACATGCTTTTGCACTGAGGTGTCTTTGCCAATTACAATAGAAAATGTCTTGCAAATATGGAAAAGATAAGTCCGTGCTGCATGTTATAAACATGGTGTAAATGATGCCAACTGCGTTTTTAGGCACCAACAGCAGAAGGCACTAAAACACTGCAGTTCATGGTCTGCTTGCCAGTTGAGGTGGGGCAGCGTTCACAGCCTGCTCTGAGCATATTGCTCCATGAGGGATTGACACTCAGGGCTACCCTGTAATGACATTTGATTTTAGGTAATGAAACATGGGGTATTTTCTGTTTTCTTTCTGTGCTTGAGAGGGGACACTTCACAAGTGAGCTCAAGAATGTAGTCCACTCCCCTTTGTCTCTTTGATTCTGGATGGCAAAAATTCCTGTTTGGGTCCTGCATGGGAAGGAAAGAAATAGCTGGCTGTGTCCGTTTAAATTAACCACTGGTGACAAACATTAGGAAAGTGACGGGAAGGAAAGATCTTCAGGCAGAGGCTCAGGGATAATTTAGGGGGGCAGTGGGTAAGGAAATTCGTTTTTTTACAACCTCCCCAATATAAGAACTCTTTTTCTTAGTTTTTTCTGATGATATCTTTTCCCCTTTCAAGTGATAAAATGGTGACTTTTGGGATTGCATATTAGGATAAATACGAAAGTTAAGAAAAGCAGGCATTCTTATTTCATACTGCTTCTTCTAGAATTCTGCAATCATATGATTTTATGACAGTGAAAATCATTCAATAACAGTACTGGAGATGTCATGAGGGATATTGATTCATGTAACAGTCTTGAGATGTGAACACCTAGAAGTAACTTCATTTCTTTTTTTTTAATATTTTATTTATTTATTTATTTGAGAGAGAGAGAGAAACAGCATGAGAGGGGAGAGGGTCAGAGGGAGAATCAGGCTCCCCGCTGAGCTGGGAGCCTGATGTGGGACTCGATCCCAGGACTCTGGGATCATGACCTGAGCTAAAGGAAGTCGCTTAACCAACTGAGCCACCCAGGGGCCCAAAGTAACTTTATTTCTTAATGACTGTATTGTATTGGACATTTTCAGAAAAAGTTTGTTAAAGAACAAAATAAATTACAAAACCTCAAACATGTATTATGATTATATTTTCTGTTTAGTATTTAAAATAAGGAAAATGTAAAAACAAATTTGTTACATCAAAATTAAAGCAATGGATTTAATGAAGTGATTCTTTAAGAAATATGATAGTTAAGCATCTCAAAGAAAACTGTATGCAACAGATGATATATTTTAGATTACCCTTGAAAAAGATCCCAGTACCTATCACTTCCATACTTATTACAATGAATTTATTCACATTTACAGCCAATGATCTAAAAAAATAACACAAACTTGGGGTCTTTCAGTATTCCTACAAATAACCACAGGAAAAAAAATAAAGCAAAGTATTTAATTAAAAATAGGAAATATTTTGAGGCAATACATGTTTCTGCAAATTTTCCGGAGAAGCTAATTGCTAACAGCACTGCAATTACTTTTGTTAAGATTAAAGCAACACAGTTGCTAATTCATAGTGAGTACAGATATTCAGATTTATTTCTCTGTTCTTTTTTCTGCAAATGAAAGCTTTGTATAACCACTTAACAATTTGCCAATTTTCTGGAGATAATATTCAATAAAACCATGTTTTACTATACCACTGATAAAGACAAAAGAACATTCTCCGTTATTTTTTTATCTTTTTTGGGGGGGAGGAGGGCAATTTCTAGTCACAAGTCTTTGAAAAGACCAAAGTTTTCAAAATGGCTTCAAGTTCATCAACTTGTGTCATTCTTGTAAAAACATATAGAAATATGAAAGTAAATGGGCTTTAGTACCCAAATTAAATTTGCACAATTGCAATTTTTGTTTGAATCACTTATTCTTTTATATTGTATATTATTTTAATAGTTTTATGTATGTATTCAGTAGTTTTATAGATACAGGTTTAAAACTATTTAGTAGTTTTATATGTAGGCTTAATAGCTTTATGAGTATATATATATATATTATGGAAAATATGTTTTATTCTCATAAACCAAGAGAGAACTTCAGGTCCAATTATATGGGTACCAAAATAAGCATTCTTTATGTTTTATTTCTTCTTACTATTCTTCCATGTAATGGCTTCATGACTTAAAATATCTTGATATTTTACACTTTTATTGAACAAAGATTAACATAGATCTATGCCTACTTACCTTTACCGTTTGCTAGTAAGACAAGGCAGACATTGACAAGTATCTGAGTTTGTTTGGTTGTTAAAACCTCTAGAAGATAATGAGTTATGAGAATATCATAATAGACAATAAAATTGTGCATGTGGTATTGTAAAGGTACCGTGTGCTAACCTATTGTGCCTTTGGAGCTCCCCCATGTGCTAACATAAAGACGGAAACTGAAATGGTGACTTCTTAATAAAAAGCTAAAACAATCTAATCCTAGTGGATTATATATCTAACCTGTGTTTTAAGACTCTTTTCTTAATTTAACTAAGTGATTTGAGAATAGCATATGGACTATAAGATGGATGTTAACTGGGGCGCCTGAGTGGCTCAGTCAAGTTAAGTGACTAACTCTTGATTTCGGCTCAGGTCATGATCTCAGGGTTGTGAGATCAAGCCCCATACGGCGCTCCATGCTAAGCATGGAGCCTGCTTAAAATTCTCTCTCTCCCTCTCCCTCTGCCCCTCCTTCCCCCCACTCATGAGCACACACGAACTCTCTCAAAAAAGAATGGATATTAACAGAAAAGGATTACTGAGAAAAGATGAATAATGTGACACACAATGAAAATTTGAAAAACAGTCCAACATTTGTGATGGAATCCTAAGGGACTGGGCTTCCCAGATGAGCTGGAATTGTCAGACTGTTTCACTAACTCTGCTAAGGAATCTGAAGCAAATACACCTATTGATGAAAAGCTGGCAAAAAATAAAAGCTAAACATACCACCATATCTCAAATAATCTCTTATAAAGAAATGATACAATTGCATTCCTTTTAACCTAAGTTTAGTTAACTATTGTTTGTGAAGATGCCCTTTAGTGAAAGTTTGCCCACAGAATAAAAAATATTAGCCACCACAGGTAACAAACACAAACTGAAATACCCATAACTTTTAACACTATCAGTGTTTTACATTATTAATTGTATTTTTCATTTTTGACAAGCTACAAAAGCACAATTCCTAGAGCAGGGTCAGAATGAAGAGTCGATATAGAACACTTATATTTTCAGTACGGGCTCCCTGAACCTGTTTCTGTGAAAATTTCATCAAAGTCTATGACAGCAAGGGGGCTGTAATAGATACTCCATAAGGTCATCTCAAACCATCATGCTTCCATCTCATATGTACACGAATGACTTAAAATCATAAAATTAATATGTGTTAAATGAAGTAACAAGTCAGAATTCCCTAATTTACACATCAAGTTCAGTACTATGCTGACATTAAATCATATCTTGTAATTCTTACCCATCTACACTAAAATGTCCTTTTTGTAGCCCTTTATCAATTTTCAGTAATTCGCAAACTTTAGCACCTTGAAATTGAAATCTATATTTAATTTAACGTATTCTCTAGTTGCATCCCTTTGCTTGCCATGCAACACTTAGAACCATTAATTTTTATGGGTTGAGTCAGTCAATACTATGTTGATAATGAATTTTGGGTTCTCATCTTAGTATTAACAAAGAGAAAACTAGTGTCTGTCTTAGGCTCTGAAGTAGGAAAAGTTAGAGTTAAAAAAGCTAAGAGTTATAGTCTATTATGTGGTTTATTCCATAAGAAGAGAATTTTGAATTTTCCTGTTTGCCCTTGTTGCCTTACATTATAATCTCGACATACACCAGAATTTGAGTCACACTTGTTCCTCTTCATGAAACCTTCAAATGGCTTTCTATCTCACTCAGCGGGAAATGCTAAGTTCTCATAGTCACCTGCAAGACTCGACAGGATCTCTGAGCATGGTCTGGCATCTACTGCTCTTTTTCTTACTCCACTTCTCTCACCCTGGTCACCTTACCACACTCCTATACCAAGCACACTCCGGCCTCAGATCACTTGTCTGAAAGCTCCTTCTGCCCGAGACTCTTTTGCCCCCATTATCTACGCAGCTGTCTCCCTATGATCTTTAGGTCTTTGCTGTGATAACTCTTTCTGAGTAAGGCCTTTCCTGACCATCCTATAGATAACCCCAAGTCCCCCTCTGCCATCACGCTCAACTGCTTTATTTTTCTTTGTAGAATTACTGCCACCTGACTTAACACTCTGTTTTCCATGTTTGTTTTATTACTGATCTCTCCCAATAGAGTGTAAACTCCATATATTTTTCCATATATTGTTTGAGGCTATGCTCTCAGTATCTAGAATCATGCCAGGCACACAGTGGACACTGAAAACATATTTATTAAGGGTAAAAGACTCCTACGTTATTCAAACTTGCTTTTCCATATAAATTTTAGAGTTTTGCCTGTATCTACAAAAATTTTTGCTGGGATTTTGACAGGAATTGTGTTAAACCTTTATATCAATTTGGGGAGAGTTGACATCATTACTATGTTGAGTTTTCCAATCCATAAAGATGGCCTGTGTTTCCATTTTATTTAGATCTTTGATTTCCTTCATCAGCATTGTGTAATTTTGAGCATATGGTCAGGTAAATGTCTTGTTAGATTTACACCTAAACATTTCTTTTTTTTTTTCTTTTGAGCAATTGAAAATTGTATTGTATTTCTAATTTAGGTGTCTAATTGCTTATATAATTCTAATTGATTTTTTAATGTTTATTTTGTATTCTGGGAATTGAATGAGCACATTTAGTTCTAGAGGTTTACTTAAAATTCTTTGGGATTTCTAGTATAGACAATGGTGTCATCTGCAAACAGGAATAGTTCTATTTTTTTCTTTCTAATTGATTTGCTTTTTATTTCCTTTTCTTGCCTTACTGCATTGACTAGAACATTCAGCAATACTCCTAGGAGTGAAGAATTCAGCCGTTCCCTACTAAGTATAATGTTAGCCCTAAGTTTCTCTGTTGATGCTCTTATCATTTCGAGGAAGTTCCCCTTCATTCGTATTTTATTGCAAGTTTTTATCACAGATGAGTGTTAAATTTTGTCAAATATGTTTTTCTTTTTCTTTTTTTGCATCAATTGATATGATCATGTGATTTTTCTTCTTTACTTATTAATACGATTTTCAAATACTGAATCATCATTACATTCATGGAATATACTCTACATGGTCATTGCATGAAAATATATATTGATGAAATCTATTTGCTGATATTTTGTTGAAAGTTTCTGTGTCTAGATGCATGAGGGATATTGGTCATCGCTTTTGCTCTTTTTTGGTACTTTTTTTTGTCTCACTTTGAGACAAAAGTGAGTTGGGAAAGTGTTCTCTCTTCTATATTTTTAGAAGAGATTGTGTAGAATTGGTCTTCTTTGGCAGAATTCTCCAGTAAAACCAACTGAATATGGAGATTTCTTTGTTAGAAGTTTTTAAATTATGAAAGTAAAATTCAAATATTCATTTTATATTTGACCCGTTGTAATAGTATGTTTGAAGAGTTTTGTCAATATGTGAAATTTGTGTGTCTAGTTTTTCATAGTATTTCATTATTATCCTTCTGATGGTTGCCGTCTATGGTAATATTCCGTGTCACTCCAGGTATTGAAGATCTCTGTCTTCTCTCTTTTTTGCTTTAGTAGTCTTTAGAATGTTCACTATTTTATTGATCGTCCCCCCAAAATAGTTGTTACATCAATTTTCTCTAGTGCTTTTCTGTTTTAATTTCATTCTTTTCTAATCTTACTTTTACTGTTTCCTTCCTTTTGCTTGCTCTGGGTTTATTTTGCTCTTCTTTTTCCAGGATCTTGAGGTGGGAACTTAGATTATTTCTTTAAGACTTCTCTTCTTTTCCAGTGTATGTATTTACTCTCAGTCTAGCATTAGTTGCACCCTACAAATTTTGTAAGTCACATTTTCATTTTCATTCTGTTCAGTATACTTTAAAAATTTCCTTTGAGACCTCTTCTTTGACCCATGAATTATTTAGAAATGTATTATTTAGTTTTCAAATCTTGGTAGATTTTCTTATTATCTTTATGTTATTGATTTTTAGTTTGATTCCACTGTTGTCAAATAAAACACTGTATAGTTTCAATTATTTTAAAGTGTGGAAGTTTGTTTTATGGCTCAGAATATGAAGTCTATAGAGTTGTAGATCTAGCAGTAGATATATGTATATGTGTGTGTTCCATCAGCACTTGAAAATAATGTATATTATGTTATTGATGGGCAAAATATTCTATAATGTTCCTTAGATTCTGTTTACGGATGCTGGTTGTTTTTTTTTTTATCTTACATCTAGTACATTCTATATTTTGCTCACTTTCTGTCTAATTGTTGAAGTCTATGACTGTAATTGTGGATTTATCTGTTTCTCCCTTAAATTTTTTTCAGTTTTTGCTTCACATACGTTGCAGCTTTTTTGGTGCCTAATGTACAAGATAGCTAAGTCTTGCTGGTGGATTGGCCCTTTTTTCATTGTATAATGCCCCCTCTCTCCTTGGAAGTGTTTTTGTTTGTTTGTTTGTTTGTTTGTTTGTTTGTTTTGTTTGTTTTATTGCTCTGAAGTCTACTTGAGCTGATGTTAGTGGAGCCATCTCTGATTTCCTTTGATTAATGATTGCGTGATATATCCTTTTCTATCCTTTTACTTTCAAATTGCTTCCTGTTATATTTGAAGCATATTTCCTAGAGACAGCATATAGTTTGATCTTGTTTCTTGATTTACCCTGGCAGTCTCTGTTTTTTAATTGTTATGCTTAGACCATTTTTGTTAAAATAGTTATCAATATGCTAAGATTTAAGGCTGCCATTCTATTTCGTGTTTTCTGTTCTCTATTTTTCATTTCTCTGTGTTTTTTCCTAACTTCCTAATGGTTACATGAACATATTTTTTAGAGTTCCATTTTGACTTATCTATAGTGTTTTAGATATCTTTTTTATGATACTATTAAGTTTTTTATTGTTATGTTAATTACTGTACATTACATCATTAGTTTTTGATGTAGTGTTCCATGATTCATTGTTGGCATCTAACACCCAGTGCTCCACTCAGTACGTGCCCTCTTTAATACCCATCACCGGGCTAACCCATCCCCCCACCCCCGCCCCTCTAGAACCCTCAGGTTGTTTCTCAGAGTCCACAGTCTCTTATGGTTTGTCTCCCCTTCTGATTTCCCCCCTTCATTTCTCCCTTCTTATTATCTTCTTTTCTTTTTTAACATATAATGTATGATTTGTTTCAGAGGTACAGGTCTGTGATTCAACAGTCTTACACAGTTCACAGAGCTGTGAATTGTGTTTTAGATATCTTTAATATCTATTTGTCTAGCTTTTTAAGTGGATGTTCTATCAATATCTAAATCTACGCATCACAGTTTATAAGTGTTGTCACTTTACTAGTTTGAGAAACATATAGTAAGCTTACCTTCCTTTATATCACTTTATCATTCCCCCTTTATAAGATTCTTGCCTTAAATGTTTCCTCTACAAATCCCTCACATGATGTTATAATTCTTGCTTCCAAGGTCAAACATAATTTAGAAACTCAAAAGAAGAAAAGTCTATTGCATTTATCCATATGTTTACACATCCTCTTCTTTCTTCTTGATGCTCCCAATTTCCTTATTTTGTCATTTCCTTTTTACTTAGATAATTTCCTTAGGCATTCTTTTAGATTAAGTCAGCTGGTGACAAATTCTCTTCATTTTCTTTATCTAAGAATGTCTCAATTTCCCCTTCATTCCTGAAGGGTATTTTCATTGGAAATAGGATTTTGAGTTGATAGTTCTTTTCTTTCAGCATCTGAAAAATATTTGTCACTTTCTTCTATCCCCCATGGTTTCTGAAGAGAAACCAGTGTCATTCTAATCGCGTTTCTCCCAGTGGTAAAGTGTCATTTTTCTCTGACTGCTTTCAACATTTTTTTTTTTTCAAATTACAATGTCTCTTTGCATGGATTTCTTCAGGTTTATCCTGTTTAGGTTTTGCTCAGCTTCTTGAATCTGTAGGCTTCTGTCTCTTGCCAAACCTGAGAAGGTTCAATCACAATTTGAGTACTTTTTCAGAATTGGCCTCTTTCTCCTTCACTTGCGGGACTCCAATGACGTAAAGGTTAGATCTTATCTTTTAGTCCCACATGGCCTCCCTGAGGCTCTGCGCATTTCTTTGAGTCTATTTTTCCCCTATTGTTCAGATTGTATAATTTCTGTTATTCCATCACTAACTGCCTTCTTGCCTGTCACCTATGTTCTTAGTTGAGTTCATTCACTCTTTTTTTGGTTATTGTATATTTAAGTTTTAAAATTTTCATGTAATTCTTGTCAAAAATTCAGAAACAGTAAAAATGAAAAACACATCCATAAAAGAGTATTTAGTAAAAATGTGTTGTGCATATAAGAACAGTTTATGATCTAGGAGCTTTCGAATTAAAAACTGATATGAATCTTAGAGGTATGATGTCACAGGATGGCTTATGAAATGAAAATGAGAAAGCTGTTTATGGATTACTAATTACAAAAGGTGTTTCCAGATGACAGAGTTTTGGTTATAAGTGATTATCTGGCACCATTTATAGGAAAATGACTTAAATTTCTTTTATGATTATCAGAGGCATTCTTAAAAAATAACCTGTTAAGTTTTCCTGTGTTTATGAATTAGCTAGATTTAGTTTTGATTATGTGGCTCATATGGTTTTATCTGCTTGAGGGATTTTCAAGACTGGTCTCGATTTTATTTTATTTGACATTCTTCTTTATAGTTCTATTTCCTTGGCTGAAATTTATTTATTTATTTATTTATTTTGTCGTTCACTTGTTTCAAGCATTTTTGCAATTGCTGGTTAAAATACCTTTATCATGGTGACTTTAAGCTCCTTGTAAGATAATTTTAACATCTCTGTTATTTCAGTGTTAGCATCTATTGGTTGTCCTTTTTCATTGTTTGAGAACTTTCTGGTTCTTGGCGTGATGGATTTTAAAAACTGAAATCTGGACACATTTGTATTATATTATGAGACTCTGGATCTTATTTAAACTTCCATCTTAACTCTCTTTTTCTGACACTGCTTTGTCAAAAGACAGCGAGCATTGCCTCATTACTGCCAGTTTGAGGTAGAAGTCTGAATTCCCTACCTATTGATACTCCTTGTTACTGCTGGATGGGATGAGCCTTCCCACATCCTATGTGATCTCCACTGACACCGAAGTAGGGTAGACTAGTTACCGCTAGCAATGGTTATAGTTCTGACTCTCATTAGGCTTCCTCTGACAACACCCCAACAGGGAGGAGCCTCATCATTTAGGGTGGGGGCAGAAGTCCAAGCTTGCCGCCCGCTCTGTAGTGATACCATAGTGATACCGTGGAGAGGTATCCCACCAGCAGGGTGGGCCGTCCTGGATCTCTATTGATTTTCTTTGACTGACACTGCTCTGGCAGGAGTGTTGAGGTTCTTCTTTACAACTTCGTAAGGATGGAAGTCTAGGCTTCTTACTTGGTCTTTGCTACATGAGTTGGGGGAGGCACAGATTTTTCTGGGTTCCTTGGCTGAAATAGAGTGGTTATTGTCTATAAATTTTTTGTCTTTCTAGGCTGTCCCTTTCCTGGTCCTTTGGCAAGAGAAGGCAGACATCTTCTTTGATACTCTTGTTTTTTTGTGTGTGTGTGTGTGTGTGCCTGTTGGTGTTTCCAGGTTATTGGGTCCATCAGCTCTGGAAACAAACAAACAAACAAATCATGGAACTCACAACTATGTCATTGATTGGATCCTACGATCTCTGACTTGTTTTTTTCTCCATCTTTCAGAGTCATATATATATACATGTATATATATATATATATATATATACATGTATATATATATAAAATGTCCAGGATTTTCAGTACTTAGGAAGAAGAATAAAAGAAAACATGTCTCTCCCCATTCCTAGAGGTGCAAGTGTGTCTCAAGCACACCTTTGTTTTTCTGTGTACCTTCTTTGTTAGGGGAAATTTGAGGTTTAACATCTTTAATTGGCTGTTTCATTTTCCTTTCCCCACACATATTGATGACAGGAAAAATATTTATTGTACTTCCTCAAAGCAACCAAACCAACAAAAACAATAATGAGAACTAATCCTTCTTGAAATCATACCTCTCTTTTCAGTTGTTTTGAACACGTTATTTCTGAGTGCACAGCCCTTTTCAGAACCTGAAGTTTGCACCCGGGAAGAAGTTTGCCCATTTTTGCTTAGAGGCTTTGAAGTCCCTTAAATCACTGACTTTGCAATAACCCTTTTAGCCTAAATTCTCCAGTCAGGATATGGGCTATGCTCTACCACTGTGGTTTTCAAATGGGGGCTATTTTGTCCTCAGACGGGCATTTGGAAATACTTGGAGAAACTTTTGGTTTTTGCAACTGAAAGAGGGCCATCCCACTAGCCCCTGGTGGGTAGAGGCTAATGATGCTACTAACATTCCAAAATGTGCAAGACTCATCTTCTCAAAAAGAATTATAGCTCCAAAATGTGAACAGTGATGAGGTCAAGAAACTCAGTTGTAACTTGCTCTCTTACAGGATAAACTAGTACCTATTTTTCAGCAAACAATGCTAGGGATCACCATTGTGAGAGAGCTACCTTGGGAAATAGAGTAGTTTTCAATTCAGAAGATCAGTAGAAGCACTGGAGTCTAAGAGAGTTAGAGTTGAAAATATGATTGTGTGAGAAGAAGCAGTAGCTTAATTATGTGGATTGTATGAATAAATAATAAACAGTGAGTAAGGCTGTGTAACAAAGGGGATTCTCTCACATTGCTAGTGGGAATACAAATTGGTACAAACACTTTGGAAAATTGCCTGACAGTATCTAATAAATTTGAGGATGCACATATGCTATGACCTAGAATTCAGGGCCTAGGAATAAAGCTTAGAAACTCTTGCACACTGGTGTCAGGAAACTCATGAATAATGTACACAGCAGCATTTTTCATAATAGTAAAAAACTGGGAACAACAAAATTTCCATCAATAATAGAATGTATACTAAGTTCTGATCTATTCATGCATATGAATGCTATAGAAAAATGAAAATAAATGAATCACAGCCACATGTATTGCCACTGGAAATTTCACGAACCTCATAGTGAGAGCAAGAAGGCTACATATAGTATGATTGTATTTATAAGAAATTCAAAAGCTAAAATATATTGTATAGTAGTATGCAAAGATTTGGTAAAACTAAAAAAAAAATGGCAAAGAAATAATCTTTGTAATGTCAGGATACTGGTTTCTTAAGAGAGAGCAGAATATAGTAAGGAGTAAAGTATAAGTTTTCTAGTGCATGTGCAATGTTTATTTTTTAATCTGTATGTTGTTTTCAAGATTATCTACTTAATTATTTTTTTCTAATATATAATCATAAAATCATATATATATATATATATATATACATTTGGTACATTACATGTGAAATATATCTAGCTATTTAAAGATATTATATAAAGAAACAATATAAAAATGTGGTATTAAGGAATAGTTATTCTTCAGAACATATGTTTTAAAAAAGGTAGTAAGAAAAATAATTTATCAATATACAATAGTAGTGTCCAAGTCAGAAGGAAGCCTAATCAGTTGGATAAGAGATTACAAAATAAGCATATACATGTCATTTTATCTTGGGTAATATAAGCCCTGATCCTTGCCCCTCAAACACTTAACCCAGTTGAACATCTAAATCTCTTTGTTCTGAGTTATGTTTAAAAGTAGAATTCTGATAATTCTACTTTTATTGCAAGTTGATGATAAATGTCAGTATTCTGGCTATCAGAAAAACTGTTTAACTAAATGCACTTACATTCTGGTTTATGTCTCAGTCATACCAATCTCCAGGACACGACCAGCTCTCTATGGCTTCCTGGATCAGCAAAGCTCAAGACCCTTCTTGAACACAGTGAGCCCACATTTATTATCTTTTGCATCGTATTTTTTAAGCTTCTGTTGAAATCTCTACCTACAATGTTCTGCAAAATATTACTACTCTCCATTTGCAGAGAGATTTTTTTTTAAAGATTTATTTATTTATTTATTTGAGAGAGAGAATGAGATAGAGAGAGAGAACATGAGAGGGGGGAGGGTCAGAGGGAGAAGCAGGCTCCCTGCTGAGCAGGGAGCCCCATGCGGGACTCGATCCCGGGACTCCAGGATCATGACCTGAGCCGAAGGCAGTCGCTTAACCAACTGAGCCACCCAGGCGCCCTGCAGAGAGATTTTTAATGCTTCCCAAGTGTTTTCATATGTATGTTCATATCGGAACTTCATAATCACATGGCAAAATAAGCAAAAGAGTTACTAGTATTTACCTTGATTAGATGAAGAATAATAGATCAAGGGACAAATACAACGGCTGTTTTGTAGACTAGCTGTGTACATGGCAATAAGAGAGATTTTAAAAACATAGTGTAGTGAAAAAAGAAAAAAAATAGAATGAGATGTGTGAGTACAGCTCAATTTATATAAGATAAAAATAAATATGCCACAAACAACATCTTGTGTTTTAGAAAGAGATATATAAATAAATGTATATAAATGAAACACATTACAATGCTTGTCTATGATAGAGGTAGAGTAGAATAGGAAATGGGAATAGCAGAAAAATGGGAATAAGCAGAGCAAACAAGAGTAAGTTCAAAGGTAGACAAAATTCAGATGATTTGGAATAAACTGTGTTTTTAAAAAAACTTACTAGCTGCATTAAAATAGCCAGCATTAGAAACCAGTTCTCCAGAATAAAATAGAAATTGAAAATATTATTTTTGTTTTTAGCCTATACTTACTACGTACAAAACAATGCAGTAATAATACTAGAGAGACTAAAATTCCAAAACATAATTTTTGCTCTTGAAGAACTTAAACCATGTGTGAGATAAAATATACAATTGTAGGAAATATTCAGAAAAATAGAATAGCAGATTGAAATCATAGTTTATGTTGACTATAGAGTTGATGTCTCAATGCTATGCCTATGTAATTGCCAAATTACTGACTTAGACTAATATGTCATTCATACTAATAATATGTATGGAATATCAACTATGGGCCAAATTTGAGATTTTTCAGTCAACAAAACAGACAAGAATTCCTTACCTCAAGAAGCTTGTATTCTCTCTGGGGATGTGAGATATAAACAACGTCATGAACAAGTAAAGTGTTATGGATAAAGTAGTAGAACATAGTAAGTGCTCTGGGAAAACTTGAGTGGTATAAATGCTGAACGTGGAGGATTGGGGTGCAAAGTTTTACATTAGGTGGTTAGAGTAGACCTCACTGAGAAGGTTGACATTTGAACAAAGATCCGGGGATGATGAGGCAGTTAACCATGTGGATATCTGTGAAAAGAATATTCCAGGCTCTAAGGAGAGATGGGAAAATGGAGGTGGAGGTAAAGCAGGTGGAACGTTTTGGGGAAAAGATCAGATGTTCGGTTTTGAACATGTTAAGTTTCAAATGTCTGTTAGACATGCACGTGGAGTGGATGGGAAATCCGCATTTCAGGGGAGATGTCCAGGCCAGGGAAATAATCTGGGACTCATTAACAGATTAGACTCCAAGCTATACTGCTATGCGAGTTGTCAAATGCAGTGTGTGTAGCCAGAGTACAACAAAAGCGAACTTAGTCTCCTGGAACCAAGGAGAAAGCGGCGGAAGGAGGGAGTGGTTCATGGAGTCAAATGCTGCTGACCTAGAAATGGTAGAAATGGTGAGATGATCAGACAAGGCCTTTTTGTTTATTTGTTTTCTGGTTTATTAAGGATGAGATTTTCAAATGCATTTTTTTAAAGATGTTATTTACTTATTTGTCGGAGAATGAGAGAGAGAGAGAGAGCAAGCTGGGGGTGGGGGGGAGCAGCAGACAGAGGGAGAAGTAGGCTCTCCACTGAGCAAGGAGCACAACGTGGGTCCTGGGTGGGATCATGACCTGAGCCGAAGGCAGATGCTTAATCGACTGAACCACCCAGGCATCCCTTTCAAATCTATTTTATAAGACTTAATTTCTTCAAAGCAGTTTTAGGTTCACAGCAAAAGTGAGAGGAAGGTACAGAGATTTCCTATATACCTCCTCCCCTACACTGCATAGCCTCGCCATTATCAATATCCAACCCCCCAACCCCCCCCCCAAGAGTGGTACATTTGTTAAAATTGATGGACCTGCATGACATATCATAAACACCCAAAGTTCACAATTTACGTTAGCATTCATGCTTAGTGTTATATGTAAAGTTTGGACAAATACATAATGACATCCTCCTTGATGGAGGATGGACACACAAGATTTTCACTGCCCTAAAAATCTTTAAAAGGACGTCTAAAAAGGTATTACTGTAAATGTGCTCATGATTTGAAGGAAAATGTGAACATGTGAGGTGAGAAATAGAAGATATAATAAAATATGCCAACTAGAATTTATAGAAATGAAAAGTACAGTTCATCTTAAACCATTTACTGGATAGGATCTACAGCAGATAAAAACCTGCAAAATAAAAGATCACTGGACTTCAGAACACAGTAGTAAGACTATCCAAACTGAAACAAATTAATAACTAAAAAGAAATGAGCAAAGCCTCAGTGATCTGTGAGATAATGCCAAATAGTCTAATATACATGCAATTAGTGTTTGGGAGAAAAAGGGAGGAGAGAGAGAGGAGAGATTTTCACTGCTGCCCCATCATAGTGAGAGGCTCCTGTTGACAGCTTTTCTCTGGAGTTGACTTCGGTCATGAGTTAGATACCAGTCTTCTGTGTCCCTTAAATTTTAGGGGACTTCTGTTAGGCTCCCAACTGTTTCTTTGAAACCCTTCTTACCAGGTTTGAGATGGTGTGAAGGAGACACACACACACACTGAGAATTCTGTCCAAAGAATTTCTCTCTATTGACTTCACCTCAACATTTCCTCAAGGAGGCTTAAAGGTTACATAACTAATTTTCAACCACTTCACTTGCAAGTCCAGCATAGGAGGCCTAGCATTTACTATGGAATGTGAAAGTACTTACTCTCATCGTTTTGTTCTAAGCCTTTTGAGACCCTTTCCAAACATTTAACATAAAGTTACACAACATCTTGTGGAAGGGTAAACAACTCCTTGTCCTTAGATTAGGAATATGGCCAACACCAAAACAACTCTTAAATTCCTGGGTTATCATTATTGTTGTAAATGTGCTTTGAGAGTCTTACAAAATGAGATGTGATATAATTACAAATAGATAATAGTTGAGCACAGTCTTACACAATCCACATAAGTAACTTTGATGGTAACTAAAAATAAATGTGAACTACTCAGTCTTTGTGAATATGATGCTGCTCTTAGAAGTATTTAAAAACTAAAATTATCTGTATTTTTTTTTTTTTGTAATCTTTGATTTCAACTTTCACCACAGGAAAATGACCTTCTAAACCCTACACTCCATCATGTGCTTATTTCTTACACTTAGTCCCTAGACTACTTCTTTGCTTGGAATAACTTTCGTCAGTTTTATTTTTCTATACAGTCAAATATTTCTCCTTCCTCAAGTTTAGATGTCAGTTCCAACCACCTTACTAAATTTTTCTGGATTTCTCAACTTACCGTTCTCTTTCATCTCTTAATTGCTATAAAATTCTAGTTTGAACTATGAAACTTGCCCTTACTATCAACTATGACATATTGTTATGGTTTTGAATTTAACTACACAGAGTTTCCAGAGATAGGTGGGCACACAATAAAGGATAGCAAAGTGTGGTCAACTTAAATGGTGGGTTGTAGGGAGTAAGATGGCGGAGGAGTAGGAGACCTGGATTTCGTCTGGTCTCAGGAATTCAGCTGAATGGGGATCAAACCATTCTGAACACCTACGAACTCAACAGGAGATCGAAGATAAGAATAGTAACAACACTCTGAACAGAGAAGCGACCACTTACTGGAAGGTAGGACGTGCGGAGAAGTGAATCCGAGGCGATATTCGGGAGGAGAGACGGCGGGGGAGGGGGCCTCCGTCGGCCGCTTCTGGCAAGTGCTAGAGCCGCGGAGCACAAAATCGGACCTTTTAGAAGCCGGCTCTGCTGAGGGACGTCGCTGCAGTGGCTAAGCTGGGGGTGGAACCCTCGTGGGACAGTGTGGTCTCAGGACCCTCGGGGTCACAGAAAGACCGGGGGTGCCTGAGTGCGGCAGAGCTCCCAGGTATCGGAGCGGGGAAGCCGGCTGCAGAGACGGAGCCGAGGCGTGGGCTCTCAGGTCAGGGTTACCATAAACTGTGATCTGCTGCCCAGTCGGGCCACTGCTCCTCCAGCAGGGACCAAGCAAGGGGCAGATCTGGGGAGACGCCCCTCCCTCCCCTGGGAGGAGCACTGTGGGAGCTCACCGCAGAGATCTGCTGGGTTTGGAGACTCCACACGGGGTCGGGTGCCAGAGATAGAAACGATCGGTCACAGGCCGGGTGAGCACGGAGTGCGGCCGGAGACCGGGGACACGGGAGTGACTGACTGCTTTTCTCTGGGGGCGCACTGAGGAGCGGGGCCCCAAGTTCTCGGCTCCTCTGGGTGGACATTGGGAGGCCACCATTTTCACTCTCATCCTCCAAAACTGTACCAAGAGCTTGCAGGAACAAAAGTTCCCGAGAGCAAACCCGAGCAGATTGCTTAGCTTGGACTCACAAGGGCGGGGCAATTCGGCCTCCGGCAAAGACATTTGGGAACCACGGCAACAGGCCCCTCCCCCAGAAGATCAGCACGAACAGCCAGCAAGCCAAGACCAAGTTTACCAATCAAGGAGAGCGGGAGAACTCCAGTGCTAGGGGAATACTGCACGTAGAATTCATGGCTTTTTTACCATGATCCATTAGTTTTTCAAAGTTAATTTTTTTAACTGTTTTTTTTTTCAATTTTTCTTTTTCCCTTTTTCAACCAACATCTTATCAATCCTTTAAAAAAAACATTTTTATTTTTCATTTTTAGAGTCATATTCTATCCCTTCATGGTACTTACCCTTATTTTTGGCATATATATATATATATATATATATATATATATATATAAGTTGTTCTCTCTTTAAAATTTTGAGATACACTTTTATAACAGATCAAAATATACCCTAAATCTCTAGCATATGGCTTTGTTTCAGTCTCCTGCCTGATCACATTCTCTCCCATTTTTTTTAAATCTTCTTCTTTCTTTTTTCAAACAACTTCTTATCAATTCCTTTTATAAAATCTTTTATAATTTTCATCTTTACAGTCATCTTCCATCCCTTCATTGTATCCACCCTCATTTTGTACATATATAACTCTTTCTTTACAATTTTAGGAGGCACTATCTTCTAACAGACCAAAATACACCCCAAATCTAATGTGTGGCACTGATGTATGCACTAGCCTGATCATATTTGATCATATTCTGGTTTTTTTTTGTTTTGTTCTGTTTTTGTTTGTTTTTATCTTTTTCTTTTTCTTTTTTTCTCTTTCTTTTTTCTTTCTTTCCCTTTCTTTTCCCCTGGTTTCAGGACTTTTCTGATTTGTTTAGAGTATATTTTCTGGGGACGTTGTTAACCTGTTAGCATTTTGTTCTCTCATTCATCTATTCTCCTCTGGACAAAATGACAAGACGAAAGAAATCACCTCAGCAAAAAGAACAAGAGGTAGTACCATCTGCCAGGGACCTACTCAATATGGACATTAGTATGATGTTGGACCTAGAGTTCAGAATCGTGACTTTAAAGATACTAGCTGGGCTTGAAAAAAGCGTGGAAGTTATTAGAGACATCCTTCCTGGAGAAATGAAAGAACTAAAATCTAACCAAATCAAAATCAAAAAAGCTATTAATGAGGTGCAATAAAAAATGGGGGCACTAACTGCTAGGATAAATGAGACAGAAGAGGGAATCAGCAATATAGAAGACCAAATGATGGAAAATAAAGAAGCTGAGAAAAAGAGAGAGAAACAACTACTGGATCACGAGGGCAGAATTTGAGAGATAAGCGATACGATAAGATGAAACAACATTAGAATAATTGGGATCCCAGAAGAAGAAGAAAGAGAGAGAGGGGCAGAAGGTATATTGGAGCAAATTATAGCAGAGAACTTCCCTAATGTGGTGAAGGAAACAGGCATCAAAATCCAGGAGGCACAGAGAACCCCTCTCAAAATCAATAAAAATAGGTCAACACCCTGACATCTAATAGTAAAATTTACGACTCTCAGAGACAAAGAGAAAATCTTGAAAGCAGCTCGGGAGAAGAGATATGTAACCTATAAAGGTAGAAACATTAGATTGGCAACAGACCTATCCACAGAGACCTGGCAGGTCAGAAAGGACTGCCATGAGATCTTCAGAGCACTAAACGAGAAAAATCTGCAGCCAAGAATACTATATCCAGCTAGGCTGCCATTGAAAATTGAAGGAGAGATAAAAAGCTTCCAGGACAAACAAAAACTAAAGGAATTTGCAAACACCAGCCCTCCAAGAAATATTGAAAGGGGTCCTCTAAGCAAAGAGAGAGCCTAAAAGCAGCATAGACCAGAAAGGAAAGGAACACAAATATACAGTCACAGTCACCTTATAGGCAATACAATGGCACTAAATTCATATCTTTCAATAGTTACCCTGAATGTAAACGGGCTAAATGCCCCAATGAAAAGACACAGGCTATCAGATTGGATTAAAAAAACAGAACCCATCAATAGGCTGTCTGCAAAAGACTCATTTTATACCCAAAGACACCCCCAGATTGAGAGTGAGGGGGTGGAAAACCATTTACCATGCTAATGGACATCAAAAGAAAGCTGGGGTGGCAATCCTTATATCAGACAAATTAGATTTTAAACCAAAGACTGTAATAAGAGATGAGGAAGGACACTATATCCTACTTAAAGGGTCTATCCACCAAGAAGACCTAACAATTGTAAATATCTATGCTCCTAACATGGGAGCAGCCAATTATATAAGGCAATTAATAACAAAAGCAAAGAAACACATTGACAACAATACAATAATAGTGGGGGACTTTAACACCCCCCTCACTGAAATGGACAGATCATCTAAGCAAAAGATCAACAAGGACATAAAGACTTTAAATGACACACTGGACCAAATGGACTTCACAGACATAGTCAGAACATTCCATCCCAAAGCAATGGAATACACATTCTTCTCTAGTGCCCATGGAACATTCTCGAGAATAGATCACATCCTAGGTCACAAATCAGGTCTCAACCGGTATCAAAAGATGGGGATTATTTCCTGCATATTTTCAGACCACAATGCTTTGAAACTAGAACTCAGTCACAAGAGGAAAGTCGGAAAGAACTCAAATACATGGAGGCTAAAGAGCATCCTACTAAAGAATTAATGGGTCAACCAGGAAATTAAAGAAGAATTAAAAAAATTCATGGAAACCAATGAAAATGAAAATACAACTGTTCAAAATCTTTGGGATACAGCAAAGGCAGTCCTGAGAGGAAAGTATATAGCAATACAAGCCTTTCTCAAGAAACAAGAAAGGTCTCAAATACACAACCTAACCAGACACCTAAAGGAGCTAGATAAAAAACAGCAAATAAAGCCTAAACCCAGCAGGAGAAGAGAAATAATAAAGATCAGAGCAGAAATCAATGAAATAGAAACCAAAAGAACGGTGAACAGATCAACGAAACTAGGAGCTGGTTCTTTGAAAGAATTAACAAGAATGATAAACCCCTGGCCAGACTTATCAAAAAGAAAAGAGAAATGACCCAAATCAACAAAATCATGAACGAAAGAGGAGAGATCACAACCAACACCAAAGAAATACAAACAATTATAAGAACATATTATGAGCAACTCTATGCCAGCAAATTAGATAATCTGGAAGAAATGGATACATTCCTAGAGATGTACCAACTACCAAAATTGAACCAGGAAGAAATAGAAAACCCGAGCAGACCTATAACCACTAAGGAAATTGAAGCAGACATCAAAAATCTCCAACAAACAAAAGCCCAGGGCCAGATGGCTTCCCAGGGGAATTCTACCAAACATTTAAGAAGAATTAATACCTATTCTCCTGAAAGTGTTCCAAAAAATAGAAATGGAAGGAAAACTGCCAAACTCATTTTATGAGGTCAGCATTACCTTGATCCCAAAACCAGACAAAGACCCCATCAGAAAGGAGAATTACAGACCAATATCCTTGATGAACATGGATGCAAAAATTCTCACCAAAATACTAGCCAATAGGATCCAACAGTACATTAAAAGGATTATTCACCATGACCAAGTGGGATTTATCCCTGGGCTGCAAGGTTGGTTCAACATCCGCAAATCAATCAACGTGATACAATACATTAACAAAAGAAAGAACAAGAATCATATGATCCTCTCAATAGATGCAGAAAAAGCATTTGACAAAGTACAGCATCCTTTCTTGATCAAAACAATAGGGATAGAGGGTACATACCTCAATATCATAAAAGCCATCTATGAAAAACCTTCAGCGAATATCATTCTCAATGGAGAAAAGCTGAGAGCTTTTCCCCTAAGGTCAGGAACGCGGCAGGGATGTCCACTCTCACCACTGCTATTCAACATAGTATTAGAAGTCCTAGCCACAGCAATCAGACAACAAAAAGAAATCAAAGGCATCCAAATCAGCAAAGAGGAAGTCAAACTCTCACTCTTTGCAGATGATATGATACTGTATGTGGAAAACCCAAAAGACTCCACCCCAAAACTGCTAGAACTGATACCGGAATTCAGTAAAGTGGCAGGATATAAAATCAATGCACAGAAATCAGTGGCATTCCTATACACCAACAACAAGACAGAAGAGAGACAAATGAAGGAGTCGATCCCATTTACAATTGCACCCAAAACCATAAGATACCTAGGAATAAATCTAACCAAAGAGGCAAAGGATTTGTACTCAGAAAATTATAAAATACTCATGAAAGAAATTGAAGAAGACACAAAGAAATGGAAAAACGTTCCATGCTCATGGATTGGAAGAACCAACATTGTGAAGATGTCAATGCTACCTAGAGCAATCTACACATTCAATGCAATCCCCATCAAAATACCATCCACTTTTTTCAAAGAAATGGAACAAATAATCCTAAAATTTGTATGGAACCAGAAGAGACCCCGAATAGCCAGAGGAATGTTGAAAAAGAAAAGCAATGCTGGCGGCATCACAATTCCGGACTTCCAGCTCTATTACAAAGCTGTCATCATCAAGACAGTATGGTACTGGCACAGAAACAGACACATAGATCAATGGAACAGAATAGAGAGCCCAGAAATGGACCCTCAACTCTATGGTCGACTCATCTTCGACAAAGGAGGAAAGAATGTCCAATGGAAAAAAGACAGTCTCTTCACAAATGGTGTTGGGAAAATTGGACAGCCACATGCAGAAGAATGAAACTGGACCATTTCCTTACACCACACACAAAAATAGACTCCAAATGGTTGAAAGACCTAAACGTGAGACAGGAGTCCATCAAAATCCTAAAGAAGAACACAGGCAGCAACGTCTTTGACCTCAGCCGCAGCAACTTCTTCCAAGAAACATCGCCAAAGGCAAGGGAAGCAAGGGCAAAAATGAACTATTGGGATTTCATCAAGATAAAAAGCTTTTGCACGGCAAAAGAAACAGTTCACAAAACCAAAAGACAACCGACAGAATGGGAGAAGATATTTGCAAATGACATATCAGATAAAGGGCTAGTATCCAAAATCTATAAAGAACTTATCAAACTCAACACCCAAAGAACAAATGATCCAATCAAGAAATGGGCAGAAGACATGAACAGACATTTTTCCAAAGAAGACATCCAAATGGCCAACAGACACATGAAAAAGTGCTCAACATCGCTCGGCATCAGGGAAATCCAAATCAAAACCTCAATGAGATACCACCTCACACCAGTCAGAATGGCTGAAATTAACAAGTCAGGAAACGACAGATGTTGGTGGGGATGCGGAGAAAGGGGAACCCTCCTACACCGTTGGTGGGAATGCAAGCTGGTGCAACCCCTCTGGAAAACAGTATGGAGGTTCCTCAAACAGTTGAAAATAGAGCTACCATATGACCCAGCAATTGCACTACTGGGTATTTACCACTAAGATACAAATTTAGGGATCCGAAGGGGTACATGCACCCCAATGTTTATAGCAGCAATATCCACAATAGCCAAACTGTGGAAAGAGCCAAGACGTCCATCGACAGATGAATGGATAAAGAAGAAGTGGTATATATACACAATGGAATATTATGCAGCCATCAAAAGGAATGAGATCTTGCCATTTGCAACGACGTGGATGGAACTGGAGGGTGTTATGCTGAGCGAAATAAGTCAATCAGAGAAAGATATGTATCATATGACCTCACTGATATGAGGAATTCTTAATCTCAGGAAACAAACTGAGGGTTGTTGGAATGGTGGGGGTGTGGGAGGGATGGGGTGGCTGGGTGATAGACATTGGGGAGGGTATGTGCTATGGTGAGCGCTGTGAATTGTGCAAGACTGTTGAATCACAGATCTGTACTTCTGAAACAAATAATGCAGTATATGTTAAGAAAAAAAAGAAGAAGAAGATAGCAGGAGGGGAAGAACGAAGGGGAGTAAATCGGAGGGGGAGACGAACCGTGAGAGACGATGGACTCTGAAAAACAAACTGAGGGTTCTAGAGGGGAGGGTGGTGGGGGGATGGGTTAGCCTGGTGATGGGTATTAAAGAGGGCACTTTGTGCATGGAGCACTGCGTGTTATGCACAAACAATGAATCATGGAACACTACATCAAAAACTAATGATGTAATGTATGGCGATTAACATAACAATAAAACAATTTTAAAAAATGGTGGGTTGTATGTTCATAGACCTTCTAACTGGATAGCATCCTTGTTTTGATGGATTCAATATCTCTCAGCTTCCTGTCTTTAAACACTCTTCCCTCATTCTGCAGCTTCAGAAGTCTGATATATTTTTTAATATTAAAGCTAGAATAGATCCATCTCTCAAGAATGACTTCAATTAAGATTTCAAAAGCTGTGCAGGAACCAAAATACTTATGCATTACTTTACAATAAAAAATATTTTTTCAAAGATTTATTTATTTATTCATTTGAGAGAGAGAGAGACAGAGAGAGAAAATGAGTGTGGGGGGAAGGGGCAGAGGGACAAGCAGACTCCCTGCTGGGTGGAGAGCCTGACATGGGACTAGATTCCAGGACTCTGATAACATGACCTGAGCCAATGTCAGATATTTAACCAACTGAGCCACCCAGGCGCCACTACAGTAAAAATTACAATGGCCAAAAAGATTGTACAATTATGTTTTCTGTCCCTGAAAAGGTGTGAGAAGCCAAGTTATAATTAGAAGGAAGCTTGGTGAATGTGAGATCCAAATGAATTAGGTGGATTTACATCATTTTAATATTTTGTGGCATTAGGCTAAATGCATTCATTTCGAAAAGTAGGAGCTGCCAAATGGGTGCTGCTACTCTGTTTTGGGGCCAAAACTCTTTCTTTCGTGGGCAGTCAGGATAACGCCATTTGTTTTTGCTTTGGCAATATTTCTTTTTATGTCATATCTGTGCTGAGAAACAATCTTCCTTTAAATAACACGTTTAACTAGGTACCAATCATTGTTTTGAAGGGGACTTCACATATCTCTGACCCATTATGTATTGACTCAAGAATTTAATGATATTCTTTATTCATAAAGTTTTTGATATATATCACCCTATATGATAACTTCTTCAATATTATTTTTCTTCACAGATAGTAAATTACTAAGTGTAGAACTACATCTGATATGAGCCTTGGATCTCCCTTAAATACCTAATACTGATTAGGGCTTTTAATAAACAATTAATGCATCTGCATTTGATTAACAGTTAAAAATACTGACTAAGAATTTTTTTTTTATTTTGATTGGGTGTCTTCTCCCTAAGGAAATATTTTCTAGTCACATCCATGATCGAATCTTGAAACTTCCTAATTTATCACAGTTATTGTTCTAAACATCCCCAGTCATGTTTCTTAGTTGATACAGGAATTAATTCTATTGCTGCCACTCAGTATTACTAGAATTTGATCCTTTTAGCCCCAAACTGCCCTCATTTCTCACCTCCTGATTGCACTCAGTTTTGAGGGTTCCGTTTCTTTTAAATCTCGCTCTTATGAAGGAAATCTTCCCAGTATATATAGTGAACAGAGAGACTGCCCTCTTCTTTGTTGGCTATATTCCCTTGTATTTCTAATAGCAAGAGGAGTAATTTTAAAAAAGAAAGACAAACTAAAAATAAAACATAGTAAAATATTTGTAATATTTGCCCTCTCGTTGCCTATGTGAGCATAAGCTAAATTGTATGAGTTTATGTGAAGAATCAATAAACTCAACTGTAGACTGTAAACATAATTAATGATTGTGCAGAAATATGTGTATGTATTATGCATACAAGGGTTTGTGACATTTGAGAAACACCTATCATAACTATTTTCTCATGACTGATATATACTATACAATAGAACTTATTAATGCAGATAAATATAAAGCAGTTAGAAAATGTGAGTGACACAGCAAAATACAAAGGAAAAGCTGTAAGATTTTCTACTCTCCCCTCCCCTTCCTTCTCCACAATATCCTCTCTAAAGAAAACCACTGCTAATAACTTCTCGTGATTTCTTTTAGAAAACTCCATGTACTGTTCTGAACCTTGCCTTTAATTGTTTAATTTGTGGTATTGTAGTTCATGAACGTTTCCCTGTGGTCATTTGGAAGGCTTATAATTCGCTTTCATTCTTCTGGTGGTTGCATTTATGTCATTATTTAATATACTGAACTATTTTTATTGTTTCACCTACTGTAGATGGGCCCCACCACCTTCCTGCTGGGAAAAAAATGGGGAAATTATTCAATAATGTTTTTCTCTCAGTTTCCTTTTCCACTCTGACTCACATTTTACCCTGGGTTGTGTTCTTCGTAGGCTTATTCCCTCATGTCATCCCATTTATAGTGCAAAGTAGTATATGCAATGCTCTGTTTCTTGATTATCCAACTTTAAAGCTGCCTATTGACTTCCTGAAAAGGCAGATGAAGAAATTAAAGCACTTTCAACCTTTTCCCATTTTTATGCTTTCTTCACCTTCAAAATATGACTATTTAATTTCATATTTTTAAGATTTATCTTAGCTTGTTAATGCATATCTGACACAGTTAAAGAGGCAGAATGCTTTAAAAAATGAAAATTCAGTGTTTCCCATTGGTACATTTGGTATGGTTTCTTCTTTCATATATATGTGAAAATAATAAAATAATAAGCAAATATATTTATATATATAAAATAATAAAATATATATATATATTTTAAGTTGTCTCAATTCCATTACAGATTTATCAAGATTTGAATCAGGTTTGCTATATTTCCTGAGAACTTTCATGTTTGAGAACGCTTCTCTGCCAGCCCTTTATTAAATGACTCGTTATATAGTCATGGGTCAAATTTTCTTTAACTCGACACTTAGTGGATATTGTTTCATTTTCTCTTAATTCTGGATGCTGCTATGAAGAAATCCTAAGTTTGTCTGATTTCCTCTCTCTTGTTAAAACATCTTTCCACCTCCAGAGATGCTTGAAGTGTTTTTTTTCTTTTCCTTTAAATTTAATAATGATCCGGAGGCACCTGGATGTCAATCCTTCTGTGTGATTATTTTCTCAAACTTGAAGCGTCTTTTAATCTATAGATACAGTTCTTTTTTATTTCAAGAAAATTTTCTTGTCATATTTTGGGATATATTTTCTGTTCCATATTTTGGGTTCTTCAGGATTACATATTTTATGAAATATAGTTATAAAATTTTATAAACTATAATTAATCTTTTTTCATGTTTATCTGATTGTCTATCTATAAACCTCTCTATAATTGCGTTAATATTTTTGACTACATCCTCTTTAACTAATTCATGTATTATTGTTATCCAATGTTTTATTTTCAGCTTTGTTTCTTGCTCTAATTTATCATTTATGTAATGATATTCCTTTGATGTTCATTGTTTTTCTTTATACTGAAATCTCAAAAATATCACTTTTATCATTTTGTTTATATTTAAGGTAATATAAAAATCCAAGTTGTACTATAAATGAGAAGTGTTAAAATTGACATTTTCTCATATTTATTCTATGAAAAGTTATTTCTTTAATTTTAGAAATTATTACTTTATACAGGAGAGCCAGATTATGGATTTAATGTGAAAAAAGTAAGGATTTTGTCAAATTATTTAAAAGCAGTATTTGATACTTAATCTAGCTAATGATGACTAGAGAGTATATTGAAAAAATATTTCTCAATATTGTCAGGAAGCTTTCAAAATGGTATCATGGTGATAATCCTCTAAAATCTTAATTTCACCTCTACGATGTTGTCATTAATTATGCCTGGCTGTTGTTCAAAGGTGGTGAGAAAGCTCTATGCAGCCTAATATATTCTGAAACTAGGGGTATTCCATGAAGGATTTCTTTCTAATGAAGCCACTTGTTGAATGCTAATCCCCTTAAATTTGACTGTCCATGCTAGAAAAAAAAAAAAAAAGATTGAGTGTTCAAACTTTATTATTCAGAGAAATAAATCTATTTTTTATTATGTTATGTTAGTCACCATACAGTACATCATTAGTTTTGGATGTAGTGTTCCATGATTCATTGTTTGCATATAACACCCAGTGCTCCCTGCAGTACGTGCCCTCTTTAATACCCATCACCAGGCTAACCCATCCCCCCTACTCCCCTCCCTCTAAAACCCTCATTTTGTTTCCTGGAGTCCTTAGTCTCTCATGGTTCCTCTCCCCCTCTGATATCCCCCCTTCTTTTTTTCCTTCCTTCTCCAAATGTCCTTCATGCTGTTCCTTATGTTCCACTCATAAGTGAAACTATATGATAATTGACTTTCTCTGCTTGACTGATTTAACTTAGCATAATCTCCTCCAGTCCCATCCATGTTGATGTAAAAGTTGGGTATTCATCTTTTCTGATGGCTGAGTAATATTCCATCGTATATATGGACCACATCTTCTTTATCCATTCGTCTGTTGAAGGGCATCTCGGCTCTTTCCACAGTTTGGCTATTGTGGACATTGCTGCTATGAACATTGGGGTGCATGTGGCCCTTCTTTTCACTACATCTGTATCTTTGGGGTAAATACTCAGTAGTGCAATTGCTGGGTCATAGGGTAGCTCTATTTTTAACTTTTTGAGGCACCTCCACACTGTTTTCCAAAGTGGCTGTATCAACTTGCATTCCCACCAACAGTGTAAGAGGGTTCCCCTTTCTCCACAACCTCTCCAACATTTGCTGTTTCTTGCCTTGTCAATTTTTGCCATTCCAACTGGTGTAAGGTGATATCTCAGTGTGGTTTTGGTTTGAATTTCCCTGATGGCTAATGATGATGAACATTTTTTCATGTGTCTGTTAGCCATTGTATGTCTTCTTTGGAGAAGTTCATGTCTTCTGCCCATTTTTTGACTTGATTATTTGTTTTTTGGGTGTCAAGTTTGAGAAGTTCTTCATAGATCCTGGATACCAGCCCTTTATCTGTGTCATTTGCAAATATCTTCTCCCATTCTGCGGGTTGCCTCTTTGTTTTGTTGACTGTTTCCTTTGCTGTGCAGAAGCTTTTTATCTTGATGGAGTCCCAAAAGTTCGTTTTTGCTTTTGTTTCACTATCCTTTGGAGACGTATCTTGAAAGAAGTTGCTGTGGCCAACATCAAAGAGGTTACTGCCTAGGTTCTCCTCTAGGATTTTCGTGGATTCCTGTCTCACATTGAGGTTTTTCATCCATTTTGAGTTTATCTTTGTGTACGGTGTTAGAGAATGGTCAAGTTTCATTCTTCTGCATGGGGCTGTCCAATTTTCCCAGCACCATTTATTGAAGAGACTGTCTTTTTTCCACTGCATATTTTTTCCTGCTTTGTCAAAGATTATTTGACCATAGAGTTGAGGGTCCGTATCTGGGCTCTCTATTCTGTTCTATTGATCTATTTGTCTGTTTTTGTGCCAGTACCATGCTGTCTTGGTGATCACAACTTTGTAATATAGCTTGAAATCAGGCAATGTGGTGCCCCCAGCTTTGTTTTTCTTTTTCAACATTTCCTTGGTGATTTGGGGTCTTTTCTGGTTCCATACAAATTTTAGAATTGTCTGTTCCAGCACTAATATTAAATGACTTCTGTTAATTGATCTGTATAGACGTGTAACACATGTATTTTGTATACATGCATTTTGTTAACTGAAATATAGAGATGCACAATATCCACAGTTGAACTGTATCCAATAATTTGCAATATTTTTGGGTGCCGTTCTTTAACTCCTTTTAACTCTAGATGCAAAACATGTTAAACTAGCAAAATCCTTTTGTTTTTGCCATCTCGGTAGTTATGTCTGCAAACTGTCATAGTAAGAATTAGTCAGGGGTTGAGGGAGGTAATCAGACCTTGAGTATTATAGTTTAAAATTATACTATGAATTATTCTCCTTGATAATCCAAATTATGAACTGCCTTAATGCTCTAGGGTCTGAATAAGTCAATGTTTCATATGATTGATTAATGTTCATATAGAGCAAATAAACAATCTGATAATAAGTTAGGCACCTGAGAAAGCAACAATAATATTTTATTGCCAAATTGATAAACTGATCCACTTAAGATGAGCCAATCATTCTTTTATTTTTTTAAGATTTTATTTATTTATTTGGGACAGAGAGAGAGAGAAGCACAAACGGGGTGGGGGGAGAGGAGCAGAGGGAGAGGGAGAAGGCAGACTCCTCATTGACCATGAAACCAGATGTAGGGCTCAGTCCCAGGACCCTGAGATCAAGACCTGAGCCGAAGGCAGACGCTCAACTGACTGAGCACCCAGTCATCCTGGCAATCATTCTTTAAATGATTAGCCAGCCAGCCAAGCACATAGAATGTAAAGCTTGTTCCAAAATTAAAATAAATGAAATTCATTTAAAAAAAAAACCCACTTTTTGCTAAGTTGGAAAAAAATGAATTTAAAATAATCAAATTATTATACTCTTCACTGATTTCACTATGAGTTAAAAAAGACCCTGAGGCATGAAGACAGTGCAGAGTTCAAGAGATTTTGACATTGTTTTATTGGCCTAGTTGCTTCTAAATTACTGTTTTTCTCAACTCAATATAATGAATGTCTCAGTCGCCTACTTATAAAAAGTAATGTTTCCAGCTTAACGGCAGTTGGTGCTCATCCAAGATAAAAAATATTATTGAGCATTAACACATGCTTAATTTTAGATCATAAACACAACGGTTCTTTTCTCTAGAACTAAAATGCTTATTATATGGGTGTTATTATATCTCTGAATTATTAGCATATTAAATAAATCAATTTTGTCTTAAACTGCTTAAATAATATAAGAATTGGCCTACTTATATAGTCAAGTTGGAGAATCACTCTCACCAAGAGAAATATGGGGATTATTTAGAAGCACTAGAGAGGATAGAACATCTTAAAATGTTACAATATAAAAAGGGATCGGTGGTCAGTAAACTAATTGATCTCTTCTGGAAAGTTGTCACTACACAGTCCTTTCTGAGGAAATTTTCACATTAAGCCAATTATAAGCTGGTTGGGAAGAAGAAAACAGAAGGGAAATTTATGAAAATTCAAGATGTGTGACAATAAGTAGCAGAGTGTAAGCCAATGTGTTAACCTTCTATAAATGTACAAATCTGATATTAAAATCAAAATCAAAAGAAAAGTTTTCTAGACATAGGAAACTAATTGGTCTTTAAAAATAATTTTGTTTTCTTTAATTGGTATGTTATAGTTCATTATTATATGAAAGTTATTTATTATCTCTTAACCTTCTTTATAATTTACACTTATCAGTGTTTGAAGTGGTTAATAATCTAATAATATCTACTCTGATGTCAGAGTCTGGGTATAAATCTCAGTTGCAGCACAATTAGGAAAAGTTATCCCATATTATCCAAATTTGAAAAAGACAAGAGGCTGATTGCTTGAAACTTTGATATTATTCTAGAGCATTTTCTAAATTAACCTGTTTGAGTAAAAAAGCTTTTCCAACAGAGACATCACCCCTCCTCAGAGGATCTTTGGAAATGAAAAGGGTAGCACAGAATGTTTGAGTAACATGCAATGGATAGAGATATTGGTGATTTGCCATTATTAGGGGTAGAGATTCAGGCACAGAAATGTGTACATTATTATGATTTTATAGCCTGGTAGAGAAAACTTCTAAAGGTATTGTGGCTTTATTAATCTGTAGAAATATAGCCAATTTTTTATATAATTTCATATCTCATTCAGACATTCCTTTCTTGTTTGACGATGTTCCTGAAACATCCTTTTACCCAAATCTTTTGTCTTTTCTATTGTCTTCATTATTAATGAACTAAATAAAACTTTGACATTGGTGACAACACTTATAAAAACAAATATGTCCAAAGCCTTGATAAATGTCTATAAAAAGAGCTCACCATGCCTTGTGACCCAGAGAGGAAGCAATCAAAGGAGAACCACCATTGCAAACACCACGGTTTTACTTTCCTGTGGCCTCCATATGGAAGTGCCCCAAACTTGGTGGCTTAAAACAACCGGGGTTTAGTCTCTCACTGTTTGGAAGGCTAGAAGTTCAAAGTCAAGATGTTAAGAGGACCAGTGGTCTCTGAGGATCCTAGGGGAGGATCCCTGCCTCTTCCTAGCTTCTGGTGTTGCTTGCATCTTTGGCATTTCTAGCACCGATTTCTGTCTCCATTGTCACATGGTGGTCTTCCTGCGTGTCTGTGGCTTTGTGTTTCCAGGTTTATCTCCTTATAAGCCTACTAGACACTGGATTAGGACCACTCTAATCCAATACGAATTCATTTTAACTTCATTACATCAGCCAAAGCTCTATTTCCAAATGAGTTTACATTTACAGGTTCCGGGGGTTTAAGACTTCAACATATGTTTAGGGGGACACACACAATTCAACCCACACACCCAGACACCCATTTGAGCTCATGCAGTGTCTCTCTTTCCATTGTTCTGCATGAACTGTGCTTTGCTCCTAACTAAAGCTAAACACTCAACATGTGCTCTAGATCCCATCCTCTTTGGCTCATCAGTGATAGCTGAACAGAAAGTTTCCCTTTGTCTTATATCACCAGGTTTTCTCTCTTAATTGGATCATCAGAATGGCATATGAACACATGAAATTTATCTCAACCTTAAAAACAAAGAAACAAAACCAAACAACCCGCCGCACCTTACCCCCCATCTCCCTTCTGCCAGTATTCCATTTCTTTGCTCTTTTTATGGCCAGACTGTCAACATAGATGAGTTTTCTATACTTCCTGCATCTAATTCTTCTCTCACTTATTCTATCTTTGCTCTACTGCAATTGCTCTTCTCAGGGTAAAAATGACCTTTATATTCCTAAATTCAGTGGTTAATTCTTGGTCATCACCTCTCTTTGACACGGCTGATTACGGCTACCTCCTTGAAAACGTGTTTTCTCTGTCTTCGGAACTCCACAGTGGTCTCTTTTCCTCCTAATCTCACTGATTACTTCTCTTAGACTCTTCATCATCTCCTAGCCTTTACATATTAGAATACCCTTGGGCTCAGTTTTGGTTCTCACAGCTTTGCTGATGGCATGAATCCCCAAGGTGAGACCCAGCCTCATGGCTTTAAATACTTTAAATCTTAAAACCTTTAAATATTTGTGCAGTTGATTCCCAAGTTTACCATTCCATCCTGACCCACTCTTTGAAGCTTTGGACTGGTATATTCCATAGCCCACTTGACATCTTTGATGTCAATATTTAATATAATAATATTTTTAACCTTTGTTTCCTCCTACTAAATGAAAACCATATGAATGCAGAAATTTTGGCCATTTGTTTTATTGTCTTGGTAATTATCTGATAAGCATAGCGTAGACTCAAAATATGAGTTGACTGAATAAGTGGACTTTTCTTTTCATATCCTACCTAAGGGCAGCAGGCTGTAGACATATTTACAGAATGCAAAGAAAGCAACAAAAAAATGTAAAGCCTGAATCATAAAGAGAGAATGCTGCTTTGCCAAATGAAGGTTTTTAGTTCTTTCCATGCCAGGAAAAGTAGGGTTTGCTTTATTTCTTCATTGGACTCATAGACTAATTGTCAGCCTGTTTATATGATTTACACAGATTCTAGAATATGTGAAACATTACAAAAACATTTAAGAAATAATGTAACTGATAGAAACTTAATTCTGGATCCATTACTATCTGTAGTTTCAAAATTAGCTGCCAATTAGTATATTTGTGCCTATTATGTTAAATAACCCATTTTGCAAAATAAAATAAAATAGTATAAAAATCCATTTCCTAGAAGCAAGGAGAGTAAAAAAAAATTCCATCATAATTGGGAACTACTCAATATTCAGTGGGGCAAGATAAGCTACAAAATATCTTAAAATGTACTGTCTTTCTATTTATTTTAGAGTAACTAAAGAATAAAACTTACCACTATGCTTTTTTTATGCCTATATTCAGCTAGAGGTGTGTTTGGGGGTAGTTAGTGGGGTCTTATTCCAGAATCTAGCAAGATTCTAAGTAAGTAATGGCTCTTGAGTGATTCTTGATGAGACTGATCCATTTATAGGGAGAGCAAAGAGTTCATCCCACTGACACCATAATTAATTAAGTCATTTCTCAATTTGTTCATAAAACACATTCATTTTTTGATGGTACTAGTGAAAGGGACTAATAACACATATTTTAATATATTTGTCACTATATTATGGATAGAATTTGTTCAAATAGTGGGTGATTGATGAGATACATAACAAGAATTTGAAAAGAAATTGGATGGAACAAAATCACCAGAAACATATTTGATATCATTTTAAAAATTGTCTGTAGAAAACAGTTGCTATCCAAGAAATGAGTGTGGGATAAAAATTTTCAGGTATCACTAAAGACTATAGTAACCAGAAAAAGAGATAATGCATTTGAACTGTTTTAAATATATCTAGAAAGAGGAGAATTTAGAAGACTAGTGGTGAGTCTCAGACTGAATTATGTTATGTTTTAGCACTTCTTTAATGAATCTGTTAGCCAAAGACTTTGGTGCTTCAAAATAAAGCAGCATGTTTAATCTGTAAACCATCTGTCATAATTGCAGTACAGCAGTCGTTCTGAAGAAGGCAGAAACAAGCAAACTTTATCTCTCCAAAATCTGAGGGAATGCTGTTATGTTCTGGTAAAAGTCACACAACACGGTCTTTCTGTTTTGAGTCTCTAAATGGTGCTTCTTCGGACTTCATGCATCATTCCACTTCTCAGAGACAAGCATTGAATTAAGTATATTTGGTACAGATGGAGACATGGTATTCTTGGATTTGGTATGTGATGACTCTTAGAGGCAGTGACTGAGTATAAAGCACACCATCTAAGGAGGCTTTTCCTGAATCTGTTTACTTTAAAGTTGATGTTATTTGCCACTCAGTGCTAAGTTAAACAGTCTCGTGGGTTCTGGCTTCTGCTTGTCCCCATATGTTTGGGATCTCTCCGTTGGAAGGGACTCTGAGATCTGCAAATCCAGAGGATTTGAGCATCTGTAACTCCTTGTGCATACTCCTGTTGTTTGCACTTAACCAATCATTGGTTGGAGGTCATTTCCCCTGGGGCAGTGTGAATTACTTTAGGGCAAGACCATGACTTACCCACTTCTCTGACCTCAGCACTTTTGCTGTGTCTGGGATGTCATAAACACTCAATCATTTGAAAAATAAAACTGGCTCCATAGTTTGTTGAACTATTCTTTTATTCCATATAACTTACAAAAATATGAGATATGATTATGAGTGCTCTGATCCCTTTTTAGTCATCTTTTCTGTCCCAAAGTGTCTCTTTTTTGATATGTGAAGAGTTAACTTAGATAACAAATAAAGCCGGAAAATAATGGATATTAATTCTGTTTCACGATAAAATAAATCAGTGGTCTGGAACTTTGTCAAACTCCTCAGGTCCATTGCAAAACTACATTTGTTAACATTTTCTTCTCTACTTTTTTTTTTCTCCAGTGATCTCTTGGATAAGAATTTACTTCCTGTGACATTTTAGTTCTAAAGTCTTGCCATATTTAGAGGACTCAGGCATTATATCCAGCGTATTTTTGGAATTCTTCTCTAGAAGAACTACAGTCACAGTACTGATTTTTCAATTTCATAATTTCACTGCTGTTTGCCTTTAAAAACTTTTTCATGTATGCCATGCAATCTTTATAATTATTTGAATTTAGTTTTTCAAATAAGCCACTTTGACAACATTCTGAGCAATTTTTCTTTTTCAAATGTGACATTTCTTCAGAGACAATTTCATAATGAGAATTTTCTTACTAGCTTCCTCAGTAGAATCCAAAGCAAATAATTAGATTGTGGTTATTTTTGTCTCATTTTCTTTTGTGCCATATTAATCAAGTCTTCTCATTGATGGCCTAATTTCCAGCCTCCTATAGAAAATAAAAAAAAGCAAATCCTATCTTTTCCCCCTTTGGAGCTTCCTTAGCATATTCAATATCTTCTGCCATTTCTTCTTTACTTCTGATCAAAACGGATGGGCCTTTCATGGTATTCTCTAAAAATGCAATAGAGCAAATATTCTTTTTCCATTCAGAGACTACTTTGCCTTGGCCAGGCAAGTTTTGATTTAGTTTTGGTTGAGTTTATGAGCTTTTGGATGGGGCACATAATGTATGCTTTTACATTTACATAAGTAGTTTTAAAAAGCCATCTTCAGTTTTCTTGAAAATTATTCATCTGAGCATGCATATCCTAACATCTCTTTTGGTTTACTTATATATTTTTCTTTTTAATTTAGTAATAAAGGAATTTACTTTTTTAAAAGTCTTTTTTCCCTACTAGAAAAATTGGACTTAATTTTGTGGTGTCATTCCATAGGTTTTCAATATGGTACTAAAAACCTCTTCGGGTATACTTCCTTTCCTTTATATCCAAAATTTATTTTTCCCAGTAAACAGTTATTCGTTTGATTCAGTACCCCTTCTACTCTGTATATAATAGAGGCTTAATGTCTTCACTGATATTCAAACCTTTGCCCAGAGAAAGGAACCTTATCTCTGAAAATCATGGATTTCTCTCATTAGCTGTTCACATCTGAGAACGATTCTGGATGCTTTGTAATTAAAGCAAAGTAATAACTACTGTTTACTGAGGCCTTACCAAGTGCTGGATAATGTGCTAATATGTTATAAACTTTCTCTAATTAAATTCTCACAATAACTTTGTGGTAGTAGAATATTTTGTGTATTTTATAGTAAGGAAGCTGGAATTAGTTTGAGTAACTTGACCTAGATCAATAGCAAAGAAAAGAGGTAGGGATTTGAACTCATGCTGGTAGTCTTTGGCATCTCTGCCCATAAGCTGCATGCTTGGCACACCATCCATTTATCTATAGTATCCATTATCCGATACTGTGGATTAATTGATGTCTATTGGATTCTCTGTTTACTAGCCACTGTTAGGAGGTTGGCTTCTTAGCGTTTTCTGCCTTGGCAATTAGTGTCAATTTTAAAAAAAAGGAGGCACTGCTTCCCAATTCTTTAAATACGAGTAACTCTTTTTTTTGTGATCAATTTTACAGACTTTCCAACAGGATTATAATGATACGTTAAAACAATGATTGAATAAAATATATGAAGGAAAAAAGCCACCAGGGAATTCAGTAATGCTGTTAAATAGATTTGCGTTTCACTTATTGCCATAGTATCTACATACTTTGTAACTGCAAAACCTGTAGATATGCTATTATTAATGAACTTCCAGAGCAAGTGACTCCTATGTTTAATATTTGAGTCTCATATTTGCTTGTTTCCTTATTTTCTTGCCCTAAGACAATAGTTCTTATCTCACATTGGATGTGTACTTTATTTTCTCTAAATAACCTAAAAATAGCCACATACATACGTAAATATGCAGTAGGCAGAATAATGTCCCCGGCAAAGATGTCTACATCCCAATCCCCGTCACCTGTGAATATGTTCATGTTACATGGCAAGGGAGAATTAAATGTGTGGATGGAATGAAGGTTGTCAATCAGCTGACCTTAAAATTGTAGACATTCTTCTGGATTGTCTGTGTGGGCCCAGTGTAGTCAAAACAGTACTTGAAAGATGGGAAAGGGAGGAAGAAGAGGGAGAGAAGCAGATGTGTTGCCAGAAACAGGTCAGGATGCGGCAGTACTGGCTCTGAAGAGGGAGGAAAGGGCCCAGAGCCAAAGAATGAATGCAGGTGGCTTGGAGAGGTGAGAAAGGCATGGAAGTTAAGTGCTTCTAGAAAGAACGTGGCTGCCAATGCTTTGATTTCAGCTCAGGGAGGAATCATTCCATACTTTTGACTCCAGAACTGGAAAATAATGAATATGTGTTGCTCTAAGGCATGAGTTTGTGGTAATTTATTACAGTAGCAATAGAAAAAATATGTATGTGTATGTGTGTATGTATACAGTATTAATATTGTATTAGTAGCAATTTTGTTTTTTTAAATACCATGCTACTATGGTCATTATGCAAGGAAATCACTAGTGTGATTTAGAGAAGAGTCTTATATTCCCCTTCGCTAGTACTGTAATCAGGCATATATATGCAGCTATATATTAAGAAGCTAAAATCTTATCTACAGACACTAAAGGTTTTATACTAGTAAAAACAATATTGTGTGTTTTATTGCAATAAGGAAAACAAACTCTTCTATTTTTAGAATATCCTCTCCCTTGAAAGTGTGACCTTGGAACTTACCAGAAATGATTAATCATGCTATTTTTTCCTTTATAAAACCAAGGTATTATAGATGCAAAAACACTACACACCATACTCCTTCACATAGACAACGTTGTCACTCAAAACCCTGTTTTCTCACATATCTCTGCTCTCCTGAAAGTTTTTTTTTCTTTTTGTGTCATTTACCATTAATCTAAGCTGCCTAGAAATTGCTGGTTTCTAGAGCACATACATAGATTTGTTGTCTTTACAAAAACAACTTAAAATTCTGTAGATCTTGGTGACAATTTATCCTTCCTCTGTGGAACAAAGACCCCTCAATTACCTGAAAATTATGTAAAGAGTGCATAGCTCCCCTTCCAAATCCCTGCAAAATTATAAAAATCAAGAACTACTTTGAAATACATAAGCATGTGATTTTCTCAAAATTGAATACCTTCTAAGATAAAAGCATGAATCATTTCTCAGTTTCAAAAAATACCTAAAGATTTTAACATCATTTCGATATAAATCAAATCTGTCCCTTTGTCAAAACTGAATACCTACGGGCTGCTTGGGTGGCCCAGTTGGTTAAACGTCCGACTCTTGATTTCAGCTCAGGTTGTGATCCCAGGGTCCTGAGATCTAGCACTGCATTTGGCTCCCTGTTTAACGGGGGAGTTTGCTCCTGTTTCTCTCTCTCCCTCTTCTTCTGCCCCTCCCCTCACTCACACACTCAAGCTTTCTCTCTCTCTCTCTCTGTCTCTCTTTCTCTATCTCTCTCTCAAAATAAATAGATAAAACTTAAAAAAAAAAAAAACTGAATATCTAGGAAGCTTCAGGAAGTCATGGTAAGCTCTTACTTACAGTTGACCAGAATAGAATGATTTAAACTGATTATTTCTTCTCACTATTTAGACACATATTTCTAACTTTTTCACAGGTGGAGTGCTTGTTCCTTTGCTGAGCTGTGGTTCCTCCCAGAGGCCTTCTTGGGTTAGCTGGCCAAACCTCTGGGAGAACTGTTGTAGCAATTTTCTTCAGTTACCATGCTGCATCCTGCAAGGAAATCACAGGGTGATTTAAAGGTGAGCGGTTCTATGACCTTTGCTAGCACCTTAATCTTGCTACCAGCAAAATAAAGGAAGTTTTGTAAACCTTGACCGAAAAATGTAATTCTTTTATCGATTCAAAACACCCTACTGCATCTCTGCCCTAGAAAAGTTCACAGCTAGTAAGATACTGTAGCATGAATCTTTGTCCAGAAGACCACAGTATATATTTGGGGAGGATGCCAGAAGAAAGTGCTAAGTCTACTTTGGGAAATCTGACAAGATTTCAGAGCAGAGCTTATCAGGAAGGATGATTAGGAATTTGCTATGGTAGGGATCAAAAAGACTATTCCACCAATGAAGAGCACCGTTTCCTAGGATGTGAAGTGCATGCTGGAGTATTTGAGAGGAGGTGAGATCCTGACAACTGGTGAAACTGTAACTGGACAGAGAATCATTTCCGAACTCAGGTTTGGCTGCTCAGTGCTCAAAAATCAATACTCGAGAGACAGGTGCGGGTGGGAAAGGAAAGTTGTTTTATTCAGGAAACTGTCAGCTTGGGAAGATGGTGAGATGGTAATGTCTCAAAGGCCATCCTTCCTGGTCAGGGGAAGCTGGAAGGTTTTTGTTTTGTTTTGTTTTGTTTTTAGATTTTATTTCTTTACTATTTGATAGAGTGCAAGCGGGAGGAGGAGCAGAGGGAGAGGATTAAGCGGACTCCCCGCTGAGCAGGGATTCCCACCAGGGGGCTTGATCCCACCACTGTCACATTATGACCTGAGCCAAAATCAAGAGTTGGAGGCTTAACCGACTGAGCCCCCCAGGTGCCCCAGAAGCTGGAGGGCTGTAGAGGGGGAAGGTATGGGAAGAGGGAGGGGGCTACGTGCAGGAGAAACAGGTGGCCAGGGTATTACTCGTATGTTGACATGACCCTGAACAGACTCTCTGGCTTCAGAGGAAGCTGTTTTCAAGTGTGGCCAGGTCTTACCTTCTGGGAAAGTTTGGTCCTTCCCGGCTGAAGACCAGTGGTCTGCAAATCTCAAGGAAAGTAGGTTAGTTCTGCTGTAGATCAAGGGACTGTGGTCGGCAAGCAAGGAGTGCATGAGCTTGAATCAAGTGAACCTTTAAAATGGGGGAAAGTGCTGTTACAAAACCATTTGGGTAGATGGGATAGGTTGTGAAGAACCTGCAGTGTCACGTTAAGGAGTCTGGATTTAATCCTGTTTTCAGGGGTGCATAGATTTTTAATTAGAAGAAGGAAGAATAATATTTATATTTCCAAGCAACATGACTCAATAATTGAATAGGAGGGATGGATAAGAGGAAGTATAGAAGAATAGGGAGCCTGATGATGAGGTTACTGTAGTGAAAGTTTCCAGCTCCACTAGTTGTCTGAGATTTCTAAGCAACTAACACAGTGTCTGGCACAAAGTAGGTACTCAATAAATAAGTGTTAAACATTACTGAATGAACCAATGAATATAGGCCTGAATTAAAACTGGATGGATTTAAGAAAATTGTAAGAAACTGTGAGTACTATAGCCAAAACATAAGTTTCATGAGCCCAGAGGTTTATTTTTTGCCACCTTGTCTTTCATGCTTGGTATACAGATCAAGTTCAATGATTATTTGTTTGAAAGAATAAAGACAATTATATCAAATGTACTATATTTGACCTTCTCAACAACACAAAAAAGTATATGCCCATATCTTATTCATGGTAGCCGGGTTTATAATTGAAAATCATTCGAAACAACTTAAATGACCATATATAAGAAGATTGTTGAATAAAGTATGGTACATCCACACAATTCAGTGAGATGAAGTTCTGAAAAAGCATAAATAAGGCTTTGGTGAATTGATATTAAGTATTAAATGATTTCCAGGATGTATCATTAAGTGAAATAAGTGAGTCACCAAAGAATATCTACGTATCTATAATATGATACTCTTGTGGCAGAAACAAGAAGTAAGAAAATGTACATGTGCCTGATTATTTGTGAATAAAATAAGGACAAAGGACAGTAAGAATAAACTAGAAACTAGTAAGATTAGTAACTTACAGGAGTTGGAAGAGAATGGGGTAGAAATAGTGCAGGAATGAGGAGAGGGTCATGGAGTGACACTTTTCCAAATACATTATTTCATTTAGTTCTGACCTTTAGAACAATGTTAAGATTTTATGGAACCCTTACCAAATGAATAAATGAAATCAAATAAATAAATGAAGAAAATCCAAAAGAAAAAAGGAAACTAACCATATTCCAAATGAATAACATAATCATACTTAAGGGACGGGGTAGGAGGACCTAATATAAATAAGTCTGGAAGAGTTTTGACTATATGCCCTCAAGAGAAAGACAAAAAAATATAAACAAATATTAAATTCAGTTGGTATGTGTGTTGTTATTTTTTTTAAAAAAGTCTTATTTGTTAGAGAAGTTTTAGGTTACAGAAAAATTAGAATGCATAGAGAGTTCCCATATACCCCATCCCCCCAACTCTTAGCCTTACCCACTATTGACACCTTACACAAGGATGGTATACTAGTTATAATCAATGAACTTATATTCACAAATCATTATCACCCATAGTCTATAGTTTAAATTGGAGTTTACTCTTGGTGTTGTACATTCTATGGGTTTTGACAAATGTAGAGTGACATGTACTCATCACTATAATAACATACAGAATAGTTTCATGCTCTAAAAGTCCTCTGTGCTCTGTCTATTCATTACTCCATCCCCCAAATCCCTGGCAACCACTGATATTTTTCATTGTCTCCACTGTGTTATCTTTTCTAAAATACCATATAGTTGGAATCATACACTTGTTTTATCTTTTCAGATTGGCTCTTTCCATTTGGTAATAAGCATTTAGGTTTCCTCCATGTCTTTTTGTGGTTTGATAGTTCATTTCTTTTGAGCACTGCATAATATTCCATTTTCTGGATATACTACAGTTTATTTACCTATTCACCTATTGAAGGCCATTTTGGTTGCTCTTAAGTTTTGGCAGTTATGAATAAAACTGCTATGAACATTCATGTGAGGTTCTGTATGCACATGAATTTTTAACTCCTTTGTGTAAATACACAAGCTTGATTGCTGTATCATGTGGTAGGAGAATGTTTAGTTTTGTAAGAAATCATCGAACTGTCTTCCAACGTGGCTGTACCATTTTTCACTCTTGCCAACAGCGAATGAGAGTTCCTGTTACTCCATATCCTCGGAATTCAGCGTTAGCACTTCCAAGTCCCTTACATGCTGGACTATGAATTCACAATGCTTGTTTTTCACAGTGGCTTAGTATGCCAATTCTAAAATGACTGTATATATATATATAATCATGGCCTGAGCAAATAAATAAACACTCTATGGAAAAGGAGACCCAGGTTCCTAACTACTAGAGAGAATCTTACATTAAGGAAAGAAAGAAGGTTATAATAAAGTTTGTGGCATTGGATTAGAATTTGTAGGTTTCAGTGCGAACTCAGTTTGTATATGTTTGCACTGATATGTATATCTAGGTCCAGAGGTATATATGAAAGTAGAAGTAGATGTGTTGGCATATATATTTCTTAGTTATATCCATGGAGGAAGCCTAGTACCTGTAATGTCCCCAAATTAGAGGGTTCATCTAGCAATACATGCTGGTTTCTAAATACCAATTTCCAATAAAAGGAGCCAGAACTCCTTGGAGAAATGCTATTGGTTGAATTATGTCATCCCAAATTTCATATGTTGAAGTCTCAACCCCAAGAATCTCAGAAAGTCACCCTATTTGGAAATAAAGCCATTGCAGTATCATTAGTTAAGATGGGGTCATTAGAGTGGGCCATAATTCACTATGACTGGTGTCATTATAAAAAGGGGGAATAGTGTGTGAAGATACAGAGACTCGTGTAGAGAGAAGATGAAGTGAAGAGACATGGGAGTAGATGGCCATCCACCAGCCAAGGAGTGAAACCTGGGACGGATTCTCCCTCACAGCCTCAGAAGGAACTGCCACGCTGCCAACTTGATCAGAGAACTAGGAGATAATGCATTTCTGTTGTTTAAGCCACTGGGTCTGTGGTACTTTGTTACAGCAGGTCTAGGAAATTAATATACTTAGGAAAAGTATAAGATGAACATGGAATACTTGGTTAGAAAAATAAGGAAATCTCAAAAAATGAGGAAATGTCAAAAGACACAGGGACCAGGGGACGCCTGGGTGGCTCAGTTGGTTGGGCATCTGGAGTCCTGGGATCGAGTTGTGGTTCTGGGGTTCTGGGATGGAGTCCAACATTGGGTTCCCTGTTCCTCAGGGAGCCTGCTTCTCCCTCTCCCTCTGCCTGCCGCTCCCCCAGCTTGTGCTGTCTCTCTCTCCGACAAATAAATAAATTAATTAATTTAAAAAAAAAGACACAGGGACCATTTTGAATATGGAACAATTTGACCTTCAACAAAATGTTGATAGTAAAAAACTACAACCCACTGAATATAAGAAAATATTTATACTGATATGAAAAAATAAATGACTGAATAAATTAAAGGGGAAGTTCTTTTCTACAGAAGGATCCCAACTAAAACTCTGGAAGAAATGACAGTATTAGGAAGCCACTATTTGCCAAGAATTACAGTAATTTTTTTTTTAGAACGGACATTAAGTGAGTAAACAATGGTATCAGAGAAAATACTATATTTGCACAGTCTCAAAGTATGTTCCCACAAGAAACGTATTAATTACAATAGAAAAAATAGTGGCATTACAATAGAGAAATCTGAAAGGCACCACCTTAACCAGCTGATCAAAGTTAATGTCAACCATAATGGGACAGGGGCACGTGGGTGGCTCCGTCGTTAAGCCTCTGCCTTTGGCTCAGGTCATGGTCCCAGGGTCCTGGGATCGAGCCCCACGTCGGGCTCCCTGCTCTGCGGGAAGCCTGCTTCTCCCTCTCCCACTCCCCCTGCTTGTGTTCCCTCTATCGCGGTGTCTCTCTCTGTCAAATAAATAAATAAAATCTTAAAAAAAATAATGGGACAAATCGATAAAACATGCGTCTTGATGTGTTGCACTGAGAAGGATGAGTACCATCACTTATGTGCTATTCCTGTAAAAAATGCATAATATAAATCTAATCATGAGGAAACATCGGAAATATCCAATTAAGAGATGTTCTGCAAGATAACCAGCCTGTACTTTTAAAAAGTGTTTAGGACAGAAAAGACAAAGAAGGACTGAGAATTGTTCCAATATAATGATGAGTAAAGAGACATCATAACTTAACTCAATAAAGAGGACATTAGTAGAACAATTAGCAAAATTCAAATATGATTTGTAGATTAGGTAACAGTATTGTGTCAATATTAATTTTCTGATTTTAGTAAGTTACATTTAGTCGTATAAAAACAAGGATGTTTTATAAAAACATCTTTGTTTTTGGGGCGCCTGGGTGGCTCAGTTGGTTAAGCGGCTGCCTTCGGCTCAGGTCATAATCCCAGGGTCCGGGGATCGAGCCACGCATCCGGCTCCCTGCTCGGCGAGGAGCCTGCTTCTCCCTCTCCCTGCTCGGCGAGGAGCCTGCTTCTCCCTCTCCCTCTGCCTGCCTCTCTGCCTGCCTCTCTGCCTACTTGTTCTCTCTCTGTATCCCTCTGCCAAATAAATAAATAAATAAATAAATCTTTAAAAAAAAATCCTTGTTTTTAGGAAATATATACAGAAGTATTTAGAGATGAAGGCACATCATATTTGCAACTTACAGAAGTTTCAGTTAAGAGAAATTATAGCAACATCTCTAGCTGTCTAATCGATCAAGAGAATGAATGTGTGTGGTAAAATGTTAACACTTGAGGAATTTAGAAGAGGTGTATAAGAGAATTCTTTGTACTCATTTACAACTTTTAGGTAAGTCTGATTTTATTTCAAAATGACAAGTGCTGTACCTGGTAAGAGACAGGTAAAAAGAATGAGAAAGAAGGAAAGAGGATTTGTGGTATATTTTACTTGAGTCACTGGCTAGGTGGTAAATTGCCACTGAATTCCTGGCAAATAGAAATATCGAGTAGATATTAAGAATATGGGAAGAGGAGTGGTTTTAAGAGGCAAGATATTAAGTTATTTGTCACAAGTGTGAGGTTTGTTCTGTTCAGTAATAATTCTTTTTAACCAAAGGGGAAAAAATAAAGGGAATGTCTTGAATACTAAATTATCAGGTTTTCAACATTATCTTAGAATTTTAATTAAAATCATTTTAGAACTTGCTGTTCCACAAGAATTAACTGAAACTTGCATCACCTAGATTAAGAAAAAAATAAATTATCAGAGAGACACAATTCTAAAGGTGAACAAAAACAGGGAGCACGATATAGTGGAAAAGGGTCTGCTGAAGTGGTTCTTTAGTATGAAATTAGAATTCTAGCTTCTGACTCCTAAAATAGGTTGGAACAGCAGAGATCTTGAAAATTAATGGTGATCATGTTATTAAAGGTGTTTTAACAGAGGGGCTTCTCTTGGGTTACTGATATATACTTAACTAAAGAAACCATATTTGAGTGGCAATTAATCACGATTCCATTTTTAAGTGTCTTATTTAAAAAACATTTCAATTAGACATTTCAGTCTAGTCTTATTTAAGAGATGAAACTCCAAATCCTGAAAACCAGTCGTCAGCAGGTTTTTATCAGTGATGGCAAGTGGAGGGAATTTTAATCTTGCCTGAGAATTACCTGAGTCAGCATGCTAAGGAAATGCGACTCCTCGGATGTTATCAAAATCAGTGGATCTTGAAATTTTACTGCTTTGTAAAGAGTTGCCTAGAAAGCTACTATTTTCAAATTGTTTTTTCTTTTATTCCTATTACCCACTATCCATGTACACTTAGAACATATTTTCTTTTCTCATTGAAGGCTGTTATTATGTTCTTTAAATACAGCCCGGAAGTCCATTCCTCCCTCCTCCCCTTTCCACCTCACCTCTAAAAGCTTTTGTAATAAGTTATAATACAGTTATTTCATCTTACCTTTTATTATATTTATAAAATATCCCTATGAGTTAGATTATTATTTTTATGACTTTTTATTTTATGACTTTATTTTATGACTTTTATGACTTATGACTTATTATTATTTTTATGACTTTATCACACTGCTACTGATAGACAGCCTTGTACCAAATACGTCATAAAGCTCCTAACATTCAACCATCTCTTCATGACTAACGTTACTTCACACACACTAATTCCTTAGAGGATTATGGAGATTATCTATCTATCTATCTATCTATCTATCTATCTATCTATCTATCTATAGTGAATCTGGACTAGGGATATATATAATGAATTTGAGGAGGTACTAAGGGAAGAAAGCTTTCATTCACTTCTGCAGTTTCTTGGGGGGAAATTCAACAGGTGGTTTGTGAAACTGTCTTTCCTACTGTATCAATTTGTGCCATAGGACACCTTGTGGGATCAGTGAACAGATCCTTAAGGAAAAAAAAGTCAAGTGAAGGGTGTATTGGATCCTCTCCTCCCTCTTGTTTGTAGAGACAGACTGAACAGAAAGAGTTGAAACAGATTTTCCTCTTTCCTTCTGCCTCTTCAGACCCCTAAGGAAAGCATTTTGTTATTGATCTGCTGCCCGCACCTTCTGGAACAGCAGTTTTGATCTATAATTCCTTTGAAACAGCTGTCAGCTACACAGGTTTATGCCCCTTTTCTTCACTTGTCCTGATAGGTGAATTTAGCCAAGGAGTGTCTCACTGGTTATTTTTTTTTTACATTTTTTATTTTATTATATTATGTTATGTTACATAATAACTGGTTATTTTTAAAATGAAAAAATGAAACAAACCAAAACTGCAGGATGGAATCCATCGGAGATTCCACTACTTCATGTAACAAGTAACCTTGTTGTTGAAGTCCAATCATTCTTGTACACACCTGCTTCCAAGGTCATTTGGAGTTATTTGTTGCAATGTGTTTGGCATAGGTTACTCAGAGTGTGGTGAGAAAATATTTCTTCTTGCTGCACATGCACCATGCTCTACCCTTTTGAAAGCCTTTGCTCATACTGTTTGATCCTTACATTGTTTTGACATACGAGAAAGATGAAGCCTAGGAAGTTGGGAGAGAACCTGCTAAGAGGGCACTGTGGGTTTAGAGATGAGGCATTGCCTCCCTTAGTCCCCACTGTCCCGAAGTCCCGGGGTTCCCTGCCCTTCCCTAGGACTCAGCTCTTCCATGGTTCAGGAGACAGTCTGTTCTGAGTCGGTTTGGAATTATTAGCTCTGTGAATCAGAAGACAGGGTTTTCTCTTCCTGACAATCCAGAACCTGTGTTGTGATGTTAGATGTTAGTTTCCTCGCTTTTCCCATGGGGAACATATTTCTGTTTTTTTGAGCACATGCTCAGAATTCTTCATGGGAGATAAATGATAGTTTCCATGTTCTCCTTCTCAGCGAGTTTGTAATCTCACAAGGAAACTGAGATCTGTGAAGTAATAGTGAACAACACAAGACCTGCCCTCTGTAACATCACCAAAAGCAGGACTTTGTCACAGTCTTCGCTTTGACTCCGTGTGTTATACGGAGAAGACAAAGGATAGTTTCATTCACAAGATTGTAACATTGTTTTGTGAATTTTTAAGATGGTTATCAGATCAGATCTAGCAGACCCTGATTATACCTGACAAAGAAACATAAACCCTATAAAGATTTTTTATAGATGAGGCCCTTCTCATATTGTGTCTTCTGCATTCTCCCAACTGGCTTCCTTTCCCAATCACCATGACCAGCCTCTTCCTATAATAAAAATGTATTGACGAGAGAGCTTGAGAGTTTGTTTTTTTCAGGAATTCTTTCTCTTCTCCCATTTTCTTACTCATCATAGGACATTGAGCTTTTCAAGTACTGGACTTCCCAAGTCATCCTGCACCATTTGGTGCATGTTCTATTTTAATTTTATGTGTGTATCCCCTATGATCTGAAGTTATATCATTTTCAGACATAAAAATAGGAGAAATGAGGTCTTTATCAAAAGAAAAAAGATTAAGAGTGTGTAGTGGTTTGAATTGTGCCCCCCCCAAAGATATGTCCCTACTTCTTAACCCCCAGAACCTATCCATGTGACCTTATTTGGGAAAAGGATCTTTGTAGATGGGATTAAGTTAAAGATCTTGGGATGAGATTATTGTGGATTAGGGTGGTCCAGTTGCAAGTGATTTATGGAAGACACAGATGGAAGAGGAAAGACACAGGGGAGAAGGCCATGGGAAGCAGAGACAGCCCTGTGCCCCCAAAAGTCAAGGAACAGCTGGAATCCCCAGAAGCTGGAAGAGGCAAGGAAGGGGAGTTCCCTAGAGTCTTAGAAGAGAGTGTGGCTCTACCAACAACTTGGTTTCTGACTTTTGGCCTCTAGAACTGTAAGAATAAATTTCTGTTGTTGTAAGCCACTCAGTTTGTGGTGATTGATTTGTTACGGCAGCCTTAGGAAAGTAATACAGAGGATATTCCAAAAATTTAGCAGGAGATACAAAGAGTTCCTCATACTGGGCAAGTGGTTGGGTAGAGCTTCAACATAATAACTTGTTAAGATAAAGAAAAATTGCGAAAAATGTAGAAAGAAAACTCCCCTCCCCCACCCCAAGAATGTGTGTCCACCCTTCCTTTCATTCTGTTATAGAAGGAAGTGGTCACCTTCTCCCAAAGCTCTAGCTTCTATCACTTCTCAGTAAAATCCCTCCCTGTGCCCTTTACCTTTACTCTCTTTGCAGTCTCTCTCCTCTTAGCATTTAAACGTATCCTGGTAAATAGCATTTAAAACACAAACAAAGAGAAAACCTTAACAAGATGTCTTGGGGAAGCTGTCCATGGCTGGACATATAGGTCTACTTCAGTTTTTATACTGCTGTATAGTATTCCATAGTGTGTATGTCTGTTTGTTTATTCATTTTTTCCATTTCCCTATTGAGATGGAAATTCATTATCGCTCTATCACCGAAAGGGCAGTGTGCCTCCTTTATATAGGTGGGAGTTCTTGCATCAGAGTAGAAGGGATTAAGGGTGTTTCAGATGATATGATATGCACATTTTACATTGTGATATGTATTTGCCAAATTGCTTTGAAGAGTGTATCAACTTAAACTCTGTCTGCTCTGTTGGATGGATGTGCTGTTGTGTACCTTCTACTCTCTTCCTTCTTTTGAGGCCGTCCCATCCATTCTCATGGCTTCTATGACCATTTATAGTCATCCTTTTTATTCTCAAATCTATACTTCAAAATCTCCTGATTTTATCTGTCCTCAGTCTCCTGATTGAAACTCTTATCCAACTGATGATTGGACACAGTCATTTTGAATTCCACAGAGAGCTGCTCCCTGTTCTAACTCCCTGCTAGCGGATCCAGCAAGCTCTTGTCATTTCACGGTCCATCTCCACCGCCATGATGGATCTAAGTCACCATCGTCTCTTGCCTTTTCCGGTGTTGCTTGTCATGAATCATATTCTTCTGTAATCTATTTTTGATGATCTTACTTGTTTCTTTCATCAGGCAGCTTTTTCACTGCAGAGTGTGACCCCTGTGGTTCCCTTTGCCTGGAGCGCCCTCATTCTCCTGCTTTTTCTCTTGAATTGCTGTATTCTGATCACAGCTTAAATTTGATTTCCTCTAGGAAGTCTTAACTGACACTTGCCCTTACTTACCCCCAGTGCTTTTTTATGGTAGATGCCCCGCCCGGTGCTCTTTTAGCTTTTCTGGTGTTCCTGTGATGATGTCCCTATCAGATGGTCTATTCTGTCTTCCCTTGCACAAAGAACTTACTTTCTTGATTTTTTAGCTTTATAGAAAATCCTGATGTAAGTTTTCTAAAATTCTTTCTTTTCCATAATTGTTTCGATTAATCAAGTTTGTTTATATTTTTATACAAATTACAGTATCGAATTTTCAATTTCTATTTTAAAAAAAGCTGAGGTTTCAATTGGGATTGTATTGCACTGATGGATCAGTTAGGAGAGAACTGATATTTTAGAACTATTGAGTCTTCCAATCCATGAACATGGTATATATTTCCTTTTATTTCCACCTTTAATTTCTCTCAATAATGTTTTGTGGTTTTCAGTAAGAAGTCTCACATACTTATTGTTGAATTTATCTTGAAGTATGTCACATTTCCGATGCTATTATAAATGGCAGTGTTTTATTAATTTCAATATTTAATTTATCATGGGGCTTGATCCTAGGACCCTGGAATCATGACTTGAGCTGAAAGCAGACCCTTAACTGACTGAGCCACCCAAGTTCCCAGAAATACAATTAATTTTTCAATATTTATTTGTGTTCTGAGGACATTTAAAAGTCACTTATTAATTATAGCATCTTACTAATAAATTTTGGGGGATTTTCTTGATCAGAGAAGTAGGTATACTCTTATCTCTGATGCCTCTCTGAATATATGAGATGCTTTATCTTTTTGAAAAAAACAACAAAAAAGTCATATTTATCATCTCTATTCACTGAAAAAGGCCTAGAAATTATAACTAGCCAAGTAGATGTGCATACCCATAGTATCTAGTGTTTGGCCTTCATTTTTCACAAAACAGAACCAGTTCTTTTTTGACAAATGGCTGACTTCATGCTTAAGGCAAGAAATGAATAAGATTAACCTGGAACATGTTATCACATCAGACATTAAAAAAACTATCAAAGACTTCTTAGGAAATTCAGAAAATCTTGGGTGCAAACTTTAAGAGGCTTCTCTTAGTCCAACGTGGGTTAATTTGAATATCAAGAGGAAGAATACATAAATAACAAAAACATAAAATATGTTTAAATTAATGATTTCATAATTATTCTTAAAATAAAGAACAGGTCATCACTGGGGAATTCTGGAAAAACCAGTTTATAGTTGTGGGTGGTAAATCAAGAGAAAAGATCAAATATTTACTTTGATTTTTAAAACAAGCTTTTACAACTGGTGAAAAAAATAATAGAAAAGGAAAAGTTTCTTTTTAAAGAATTGTTGAAGAGAGTAAATGAAGACGAAAGGATGACATTAGATTTTCACCCTAATGAACTAATGCAACATTAAGGACTGCTAGCAAAAAAAGGGGACAATGAATTATTCTTCCCATCCCAATGACAGGATACACTTATGTATATATTCTTGTTAAAAGAAGAAAAAAGAATGAAACTGGATCTGATCGAATCTCTATATCTATCACTATTTGACAAGAAATAGGAAAATAAGTTAAATTTTAAAGGTACAATGAGGACAATCTAAAGCGTAAGAAACTGTAAGGGACAAATAACTTTTTTCATTTTGATGAAATAAGTTGCAAGAAAAAAATAGATGGAAAGGAAAGCTACAGATTAAAAGAGATATTAATAACTTATCAATCAGTCCCAATGCATGGATTTTTAAAATTTATTTTAAAAGATTATATAAAAAACCCAAAAGCTATTTATAACATTTACAAATCAATTAGAAAATGTTAACACTGACTGGATACTACCATATTATGAGTTAATTACTGTTACTTGTTTTTGATATGACAAAGATGTGTTTTTGTTAAAAAACAACTCTATAAAAACCCTTATACTTACAGATAAATAATAAATATTTATGAATAAAAATGTTACAGTGCCCTTGGTTTGCCTCCAAGTAATAACAAATAGAAACTGTGAAAGGGGTTGTGGATGGGGCAGGATGGGCCATGGGTTGATACTTGTCTGACCTGAATGAAAAGTACATGAAAGTTCACACAATTCTGTCAACTTTTGTGTATCTAAAGTTCTCTGTAATTAATTTTATGAAGTGACTCTTGGTCAGAGGTACTTTATGACATGACTAGTTGCATAAAAAATTCTACTGATTGAACATTTAAGTGTGATGTAGGGTCATTTACAGGAATAAATATTGTAAGGCTTTTGCAACTTTCATAATAGCATTAATGGAGACAAGTTTGATATCTTCTATTATTAATCAAGAAATAACAGCTTTTTCTTATAAATAAACACAATTTTTCTTAAATGAATAGTTCTGTGTGGACAGAATAGTAATGCTAATTATTATATCCTAAAAAATACCACATATTTTATTTTTCCTAAAATAATTCATAATATATTGTAATGTGAAACATTTTGAAATTGCTAACGTTTAAAAAATTACTTTCCAAGTAAAGTTTAATTCTTAACAATAAACCCTATTTGTTTGAAGTAAATGTGTGTACACCATATATATAACTATATTAAACTACAATATATACTTTAAAATAGTTAAAAAATAAATGTAAAGCAAGCATGACTTTTGTAGATACAACTAAAGAAAAGTGAAGAAAATAAATTTATTCATAATTTTTAAGACCATTAAGACCATTAATATTTTGGTGCATTTCTTTTCTATTTTTCCATATTTTACTTAGACTTTTCTTTAGGATTAGACAGTAGCCTTATTTTGGTACAATGGTTTATAGAATAAATTTGGTAGCCCCCCCTTTTTTTAAACATTTTCTATGTTTTTCAGATTCTTAATAAGAAATTGTTCCCTAATGGTTCCCTCATGTTTTCTCAAAGCCTTTTGAAACAGAGATTGGTATAGGTAAGCTCATTATTGTATAGATAATTTTTCAATGCTTGCATTAAATTTTATATCATCTGTTTAAATTCACCTCATCAAAAACTAAGGATGTACTGTATGGTGACTAACATAATATAATAAAATTAAATTAAATTAAAAAATTAAACTGACCTCATCTAATTAAATGATTTATATGTATACCAAACTTACTTTTGACTAATTCATTCTTTTGACTAATTGAATCTTTGATTTTCCTTTCGCTCTGCTGGAACAGTAGATGAAAAGCATGGTTGTGGTTTTCTGGCATATTCAAGAGGGTCTTTCTGTTCCCCGGGAAGCAGCCTTAGTTCCATGGCATGTGTGTGTGGGAGTAGCGTGTGTGTGAGTGTGTGTGTGTGCATGGATTAGCTCTGGAGTCTGGCTGTTTGCCTTTGAACCATGCATGTTTCACCATTTATTTGCTGTGTGATAGAGCAAGTTTTTCCATCCCTCTCTGTTCTGGTTTTCTTATTGGTGAATAGGGTATGATAATAATTATCACTTACTTAGTATTTACCATGAGTGCAATACACAATTCTAAATGTTTAATGTGTACTAGATATAGAATACTTGATTTACAAGATTTTTTTTTTCCTCAACTAAGATTTCTCTAAGAATCTGTGTGCTGGGACATGTCAGATCCTGAGATCATGACCTGAGTCCAAATCAAGAGTAGGACACTTAACTGACAGTCACCCCTCTTAGTCTCTTTTTATGTTAGATTGAGCTCCTGAAGTTGAAAAACCAGAATTAACTTGTGTTTGGATTCTCCACAGTCACTAAAATAGTACCTTGCATTAATGTTTATTGACATGAATTAATGAATAGGGAATGTAGCTTGATATGTTTTTACTAAGGAAATCTTGTACATGCCCATACTAGCTGTATGTCATACCAACTCCTTCTACCCTCTCGATTATAAAGCTTGAGAAGGAAGAGATATAGGATGTTTTGTTCAATGACACATATTTACTAGAAATGTCGCTAGAATAAAGGTCAAGATGGCAGTATCTTGTGGCATGGTTTACCTGTGGCCTTAAGTTCCCCATCATAAATTCAGGATAATAGCATACAAGGTTTCTAATTTCCATTACTGCACCAAATTTGGAGATTTTTTCATCCTATGTCTCCAACAATACTTAGACATGATAATACCTTGAAAGCAGGTACCCAGTGAATATTTATGGAAATGGATGCTAATTTGTATGCAAGTTTCTTTTTCTTTTTTTAGATGATAGACAAGAATTTCATGATCTGAATATTCAGTGAGTTTTTGTTCTCTTATGTGGAAACTCAGCAGTTGGAAGATTTTAAGGTTTATGAATTTCAGCACCCTAATTTTAGAGATGAAGTTGAGGAAAGTGGACCTGAAGTTGTGTCTTTGTTAAGCTGACATAGTAACCAGCAGAAAGCAAGGACCAGAAACCACACATTTGCCTTTTGACCCAGAGCCTTTTCCCTTTTATTAAACTTTGAGTTCCAAGAAACATATCAATGAATGCAATGTTTTCAGCAGATAGTTATATTTACTATCTTTTACTTATCTTTAATTTACTCAGTGTGTCAACAAGGAGATACAAAAGCAGGACTTTTAATTTTTCAATCCAGGATATTTTCTTCAATTTGCCTCAGCCATGTGTTATTGTTATGGAACAATTAATTAGTGTATCAGTATAGAATATCAGTTGTTACAAAGATTGTTTAGCATTAGGAATGAAAGGAATGATTGTCTGTTGATAATCTTGGGATCAATACAGAGGCATACAGGTGGGTTTACCACTCAGAAAGAGAACAAATTACTCATTCTTGCCCAGCTACTGAAAGATCATTCTAAAAAGGCATTTCAGAGGTGGCAGAGAGATGCTCCTGGTTATTTGGAAGCAGACTGGAGGCAAGAAAGACTCATGATTTTTTTACACCTTAGGTGACATTGGTTGTAGTTGAGAAATTATTTGAAGTCAACCAGATGGAAGAGAATCAGAGGAGTTCTCCCCACACTAGCTGCCTGGAAACACAATCAAGAAAACCAAACTATCAATAATGGTGGAAATATTTGGTCAAAACCAGCTCTCCCCTGATGTCTGTAGCTCCAGTGTTTTATAGGGACACTGTGGTGCTGGGAGCAGCAGTATCAGTGGGAAAAAAGGGGCTTCTGGAATAGAGATAAGACAGTCTAGTTTTCTCTTCATAATCAAGACCAAACTTTTTTTTTTTAAAGATTTTATTTATTTGAGAGAGAGACAGAGTGAGCACACGTAGAGGGAGAGGGAGAAGCAAATGTCCCACTGAGCATGGATCCTGACATGGGACTTGATTCCAGGACTCAGATCATGACCTGAGCCAAAGTCAATTGCTTAACTGAATGAGCCACCCAGGCACCCCAAGACCAAAATTTGGAATGACTAAGTGACGCTCAGGTTCTTTTACTAATCACAGGGAGGTGATACAGACATTCATATTATAAGGGAGAAATGGGTATATAATTGGAATAAGAAATAAAAGACAAGTGGTATTATTTTGTTCACCAAATTGGTAAAGATGTAGTTCTTTTGAAACGTGTGGAAAGGTTCATATTCATAAGTCTGATTGTGAGTTGAAATCAAGGTATGCTATCTATAATACTATTAGCTTTGAACTGTTTTGAAATAATATCCTCAGAGAAAAGCAAAATAGGTGTGCTTCATTTGCAACCCTCTCATCATGATCGTGCATATCACTTTCATTCATTTCTTTTGATATTTTAAAAAATGTGGATTTGCTCCCAGTAGTATTAATAACTGATTTGAAACTCTGACTTCTACTGAAGTTAAGGAATCTTTATATCAACACTATTATTTGGGCCCATTATCGCAATAACCTCATGAACTTTAGGTAATTTAAAAAAAAAAAAAACACGTTTCCAAAAAATTCCTATAGCTTTCCACTTAAACTTAAGGGTGATTATTACATATGTCAGACTCTGGAGATGTTCTACACTAAATAGAACTATGTGCTGGAACTGTGTGCTGGGCCATTCTTACAGGGAAGAATTGATATGTATTATATATTCCATCATAGAATTACTGGTGGAAGCAAATACAGGTTTTTGAGAGACTAGGCAGAGGGTCAATAGGAAGACAATGATCATCAAAAGGGAATTGTTAATGAGTCATTACTAGTAACATGAAAAAAAGAAAGAAATTTTAAAAGGCCTCAAGTATGAACAGATGGACTAAATCAGAGACAGAGATTAGAGATGAGCTGACCTCAAACTGAAGCTGATAGAAATACCGAGAAAAAAATACTGTTGTATCCAAGAAGCAAGGTTTTACAGCTTAGTCTTTAGATGAGAAACTTTATTGTTTTTGTCAAGGATAGAGACCACACAAATGACCTGGTAACTTTCATTTCTTGGGATGTATCTCGCTTCATTCTTTTCCAAACTCACATAAAGTTTAGTACAGGTTTAGAGACACTTATACAAAATTGAGATGTAGGACAGTATGCACAGGTGTAAAAGTTTTCCAGAATTATCTTTAATTGTGATTGTTCACTTTATAAATTAATCCTTGCTATCAAACTAAATGAAATACTTCAATGACATAGTGTCTTCCTGATGTCCGTTAATCTTCATGTCTTCTATCACAAAATGCATGTCTGAGTTGGTACAAGTCTAGCATATTTATGATATGACTTTGTTTTATTGTTTAGAAATCTTTCTTGACAATTTAATGAAAATGCTTACTATCTTAGGTTCTTTTAATGCTTTTCAGATTTTTTGTACACAGTGTTCCATGTCAAAGCATACTTTCAAATCTACTATTTTTAGAGTGAGAAGATCTCTTTTTGGATTGTCATAACTTGTATTCAAATAAATCTTTGGCATAAAGTCAGTTTTACCTGGATACTGTCTCATTTGTCTTAAGGTATCTTCCCACTGCACATTTTTTTTTTCCCAATTGGTGAAGGGAAAAAAGAAAAAAACAACAACTATATTCCTGAGTATTGATTATACTGGTATCTAAAGTCTTGTCAGTATCTAAACTGTAGGATATGAATAACTAAATTCAAAATGACACTTTGCATTTAAAGAATCATTTTTCATATTTAATGCACACATATGAGATTCAACTCAGGCTTTAGATATTTAGTTTTGGCTATATGTTTTTCTTGGGAACCTAGAAGTTTCTCTTGGGATTAATTTAATTATATGCCCCTTGTGTTTTGTAAAAAATAATTTGAATTTTTCATGCATATGTGAGTCCAAACACTACTTGAAATAAGTGATTGGCTTTAAAATATCAATGCCCACAAAGATACCCAAAAGACATTTGGAGAAAAGAGAACTGACACTCCATGGGATATTGCTCTGTACATGGGAGAGTGGAGGAGAGAGCCAAGAATGTTATAGTTTTAACACTGGCAGAGGTTACAAGTTTGTTTATTATAGAGGAGTTATTCTTTAATTGAAATTCTTCATATCCTATAGATATTTACACAGAAGTATTAACAGGCGACACTTCCAAGAGTAACTTCTAGGAATTTAAAGATAATGCTGCAAGGAGAGACTACCAGTATTCTGTCTAACTTGCAGAAATAGCCCCTATTGAGCCCGAGATTAGAGCATGCACATCAAAAAATATTATTAAAATATTGGGAAAATTAGTAATATTTGTGGAGTTGGGTCCAAAAGGTGAGATTTGGGAGGGCAGAATTGTAAAAAACTTTATGTTTTGTTCTATAGAAAAACGACCAGCAAATCAACATGCCCTGGGAACTTGTTAGAAATTTATAATTTAGGTGCCATCCCAGACCTACTGAATCAGAATCTTTGGGACTGGAGCCCAGAAATATGTTTTAACAAACACTCCAGGTGATTATGATGCATTATAAAATTTGAAAACCACAGTTATAGAGAAGGTAAATTGAATTAGACATGAATTCTAGTCTGCTGGTTTTTAACCAGATTACCTTGGACAAGTCATTCTACTTGACTATGTTTTTGCTGATTGAAAACTATACTAATATTGTCATACTGATTGTCTCGACACCTATGAAAATGATCAGTAGGGAGGAATTCAACATATACAACTAAGATCATGAAGATTAAACACTCACTTATGGAAACAATTGAGTGGGTTCAGGAAAGCAGATGTTGAGTCAATGGTGTCACACAGGAACCAATAGATACAGGGAACAAGGAATTCTGAAAGGTCTTATTTTAAAGGCTAGGCTCCATGGGATTTTTCGCCCCAGGAACTAAAAAATAGAGATGTGCAAGATATTTGGCATGGCAAAAAGCAACTGAAAAATGAGTCCTAGAGAATCCTTCTCGTCTAAAACCCTGGCTCTACCCTTTCCAATTATTCCCCCATCGCCAGAAAATGTATGAGATCATTAAATGGAGAAAATGTTTGACCTTCTTTGCTTGTTCATAAATTGTGCAAAAGGCGTAGGGAATGCTATATGAAAGATCTGTGTTGTGCAGGGAGAGCAATGGGCATCTAGAAGATGTCTAGATGGAATTAAATCTCAGAATCTCTAAGAGGGGTTGAAGCCAGTGATAGAGTTCTGAATTTCAATCTGGCTCTGAGACTTCTGGTTAGGGGTGCGGTGTGATAGTGAAGTAATATGCAACATTATGTGATAGCCTGCAATGTGTCAGGCTATTGTTTACTTTTATCATGATTTGTCTATTCTCACTTTATTTATTATTTGTTTGTTTGTTTGTTTATTATGTGTTTGTTTTGAAAGAGAGAGGGAAGGAGCTGTGGGGAGGGGCAGAGGAAGAGGGTGAGAGAGAATATTCAGCAGGCTTCATGCCCACCATGGAGCCCAACACAGGGCTTGATCTCGGGACCCTGAGATGATGATCTAAGCCAAAATCAAGAATCAGATGCTTAACTGACTGAGCCACCCAGGCACCCCTGTTTATTTTCATTTTAAACTAATGGCCACAAATCTCAAATGGACAAATAACATGGTCAAGAAATCTATTTTACTAATGAGTCTACTGCAGATCATTTCATATCTTCTAGTTTTTCCTTAAAATTTCCATTGCCTTTCCTTCCCCGATGACCCATTCACCAGCGAACAGACCTCAAGTGTCATTTGAAAAATACAGACCATCAGAATTGAAATTCCTCATCTTCTCACTACAGGATCTATCCACTCAGCTACATCTGAACTTAAACTTTCTGCCTTCACTCCTGTAGAAACGGATGAGATGAAATGTTCATGCTCCCAGAAGAACCATTTTTTATATCCCCTTCCTTCTCATTTTCCAAAAACTTCAATTGGCAATTACTTCCTCTCTATTCTTCATCTCTTTTCCCCTCTCTGCTGGATCACCCCCATCACCATACCAAGACACTCTGGGATTTTTCCTCTTGGTCTCACATCTCCAACACCCCATTTGTATTCTTCTTTTTATAACAAGATTTCTAGAAAAACATGTCTATTCTCTACTTTAACTCCTAATCATACTTTTAAAAATGTATAAAACAACATTCTTTAATTATACAACTGATAGGAATCCAATCTACGAAAACCAGAATACAGATAAAGAAGAGGAACAAATTAAAAACTATCAATAATTTCAATACCCAGAGAAATTCAGACTTAAAATTTGGTATATGCTCTTCTTTTTCAAAATATAACTTATAGCTTTATCAAGTAATATTGTACATATTTTTAAAGAACAAAGACCCTGGGGTGAGAAAACATTTTCATTTCCATTTTACTCACAACTGCTTCCGACTCCCTGGAGACAACACTTTAACCTCCAGGGCAGAAGTTGGAAGTCAGCTTGCAAGATTTGCTCCAAAGCTCTGCTCCTTGCTGGCTGCGTGACAGGTCAAGTCACTTAGCTCTCTGTACTTCAGCTGCCTTTTCTTGGCTGTGTGACGGGTCAAGTCACTTAGCTCTCTGTACTTCAGTTGCCTTTTCTCCATAGAAGGTATAACAATGTAACCTATCAAAGGGGTTATTGTGAGGATAAAATTACCAGAACAGTGTTTAGCACATTGTATATAATATGTAGGTATTGCTGCAATTGTTTTTGTTATTACTATTAATTACATAATTCTTTTTTTAAAAGATTTGATTTGTTTGAGAGAGAGAGAGAGTGCATGCGCACTGAGGGAGAAGCAGACTCCTTGCTGAGCAGAGAGCCTGATGCTGCCTCAATCCCAGGACGCTGAGATCATGACCCAAGCTCAAGGCAGATGCTTAACTGACTGAGCCACCCAGGAACCCTGATTAATTGCATAATTCTAAATGAAATGTTCATATTGCTATATCTTGATTTTTAATATTAAGACAATTAGAAACTACCTTGTATTTATGATGTTTTAGCTCTTTTACCCTGTCAGATAAAACACACATTGCCCATCTCTCTATTCTAACAACTATGGCCTGATCACAATATTTGCTTAAGTCAAAGAGTGTAATATGGGACATTTTATCCTTTAAATTTTTTTGCTGTCATTCGAGTGCAGTTTTGGGAACAAATGAAGGTAAACACATGTTTTCTATGACTATGTTGAACTGGAAAGTTCCATTGGATCTTCGCCCATTAGATTCTAGCTTCTGATCCACCACTCCCTTGACATGGCTCAGGATGAAGTCACTAATGACCTCCATATTGGTAATTTCTCTGTCTTCTTCAGCTGACTTCTCAGCAGCATTAACTACTTTCTCCTTATTAAAGCACTTTCCTCTCTTAGCTTCTGTGGTATCATCTTCCTCTTGGCTCCTCAGTCTCTTTGAGTTGTTCCTTTTCCTCTGCTAGACACCAGAATTTTGGAAGACCCCAGGGCTTTGTCCCGGACCTGCTTTTCTTCTCATCTACATTCTCTCTCCCTGGACAATCTATTTAGCTCATGTAGTTTAAACAGTACCTAAATGCTGATGCCTCATTTATTTCTCCCACGGCCTCTCAAACATACATCAAATGGCCTAACTGGTATCTCTAGGCATCTAATAGTTATCTTAAAACTAACATGACTAAAATGTATATCTTGATCCCTTCCACTGCTGCACATACCTATGAAACATTTAAATTAAAAAAACAGTCATGCTCTTACTTTACCTTATCACCCAGTTCATAAAGCTAAGACCCAAGACTCATTCTTTGTTTTTTTTTTAAGATTTTATTTTTTGTAATCTCTACATCCAGTGTGGGGTTCAAACTCACAACCCTGAGATCAAGAGTCACATGCTTTCCTGACTGAGCCAGCCAGGTTCCCCTCCCCCCACGACTCATTCTTGATTCCTTTCCTTTTCTTATTTTAGAAACAAATGCAACATTCAAACCTGTCCATTCTAGCTCCAAAATATATCCTGAATGCACTTACTTCTCTGAACTTCTACTGCTACTACTCTAGTCTAGGTCACCCTTCTTATCTCGTCTGGAGTCCTACAGAAGTCTCCTTGCTTCCATTCTGATCCTTTATGACTAGGGACTTTTTTTCTTTTTTTGATAGGCAAACAAGAGGAGTAAAAGTAGTGATTCTTCCTCATCTTTTCACAGCCACAATCTCGTAAAAATAATACAACACCTATCTTGATCAATCAAGTGAACCCTCCCCCACCAATCACATTACTTTCTGTGATAGAACACTTTATAGTAGTGCAATCTGAAATTACCCATGCGTTTGTCACTGGTTAACTCCCTTAACTACCAAAGCTACTTGATAGTGCATTCTTTGCCTGGAATATCCAATGCACAGAGACCATGTAAATTATGCTTGGAAAATATTGTTTGAGACTTATTTAATGAGGGGGTCGGGGAAACCATATGTTGAAATTCAATTTGTTTGGAGTGTTTATATTTTTACACAAAATTCTTGATGGCAAAAATTTTTTCAAGACCCAAATAAATAAATCCTTCAAAATGGAATTGTTGAATTTCAAGTATTTATGGGAAACACGTATTTGTCCTGGTACCATAATATCATGCATGGAAATAAACAGCTGTTCTGGTTACCTCTACATAATCACACAATTAGTTAGGTAATATATGTGGTTGTGAACAAATTAATAGTTCAAAGCACAGTCCATTTGGAACATTTAGTTTCTTCATTTATCTATCTACTGAATACACAGCTTGGTTTTCCTAAGATTGAGACTAAGGACTGATTCAGTAAGAGTAACATTAGGAAAGTAAATATCATCTATTTAAAAAATATACATAAGAAGTTATTTTCTGGTAGGCACTTCGTGAAGTAGCCCCTTGATAAGAAAACACCAAAACAATTGTACTTTAAGACTGTGCAAAGGATAGTGATAAAAGTCTGCTTACAAATTATATCTTCTTTTCTTTATTGCTTGCTGTGCTTTTCTGCTTTCAAAATAAAAGTTTTTCCTTCAAAAGGGAAATATTAATTGGCAAATCTACTAATTCAAACCAATACTGGAAATAACAGCAATAGATAACATAAATAAAGTACAAAATACGTGTTTCAGATGTGAGATTTTTAAAGTCAATTTTAATGCATTCTAATATCCCATTGAGAGTAAGCCTACAGTTCTTAATGGTCTAGTCTCCATAGCACTGCAGTCTCCAGAGATTTTTATTAAAAAAAAAAACACAAAATAAAAGTATATTCAGGATGCCTGGGAGGCTCAGTTGGTTAAGCGACTGCCTTCGGCTCAGGTCATGATCCTGGAGTCCCGGGATCGAGTCCCGCATCGGGCTCCCTGCTCAGCGGGGAGTCTGCTTCTCCCTCTGACCCTCTTCCCTCTCGTGCTCTCTATCTCTCATTCTCTCTCTCTCTCAAATAAATAAATAAAAAATCTAAAAAAATAAATAAATTAAAGTATATTCAAGGACAAGAAATGTGCTTTTATGCCTTAGCTACCCTCAGACCTCTGCTACACAATTACAGAATACATTAAAATAGACACATTTCAAGGAAATAACATAAGTGTGCATAAAATATCAAAATAAGCATTAAAAATGTCCCTGATCACATTTGTTCAAAAACCCAATATTATATTTTTTAGTGTCACTAGTGATGATTGATATACCTAAAGGCTATATTAAATAATTAGCTATTTTACTTTACATCTTTGCTTTTTATATCATATTCATATCACACACAATGTAGAAAAATTTCAATTCTGCATAATGATGTTTTAGCGAAAATGTCTGAAATTACTAAGCAACCTAAATTATGGGTGACACACATTGAATATTGTTTGTTATCCCTTCATGCACCACCTTCTGTTTTTGGTTTCATGTCTTTCACCATATAGTAGTGTTTATCCAAATGCTTGCATTAATAAATTACCACTGACAAGTAGATAGTGATCCAGAATATAGCCAGAATACATTGGTTATTATAATATTTTCTATAAAAATTTTCTACTACATTTGAAAATCACTTTAAGTACTTGGTTATGAAGGAAAATGTTTTTCTAATGCAGATGGGTAATTCAAATGTTCACCGTGTATGTCAGTTCTGTTCCCTAAGGTATTTTTATTAATATATCATTAGACTGATTCAATTTAAAAAAGATCAGTGAACATGGATAACGTTCTTTCAGGATCGCCCTCATTTGGTTTATTTCTAGCACATTTTCTTTTTTGTACATTGTATCTATACAGAAAAATAAAAACAGTATGGAATTAACTTTCATTTTTCATGAGGGTAAACAAAGTATAAAAGTAGTAACCCACTTAATGAAGAATATGCGAATTTGGGGACCTGTTTCTCAGTGTGGTCAGAAACTGAATAAATTCATAAAACAATTGCTCAAATCACTCTCTTTTTCAAAATATTTACTTTTGATATTTTGGCCTTTTTGTTTTTTTGTAGTTTTCATGTTTAAACTTGATAAAGAAAGAAGTGGTAGATAAATTTTGAATTCTAGCTGATTTATGCAATTCCTTGAGATTATACCTTCTAATACCTCTTTTTTATTATAAAAAAACCCAATTTTTAAGATTCTGTGATATTTTATACCCTTGTAGCCCAAGATTATTCATATATTAATTTATCTATTTACTCATCCATGTTCTTATATAAAGTTAACATTGTCACAAAACAATTGAAAATAGCTTGTAATACTGGATACAACAGAGCAAGATAACATATCAGAAGTGTATGAGAAATAAGAGATGACAGAAAAAAATTCAAAGATATGAAAAAAAAACAGCCAGGAGTTACTTTAGTTCATGTAATGCATGTAATGATGTCTCATTGTAGTCATTGACTATGAGGTTCTAGTTTACTATAAAAATACAACAACAATAATGATAATAATGAAAGGAACCACTCAGATATTTTTTTATTCTGTGCTAGATATTGACATAAGCTCTCTATATAATACATGTAATTTTTGCCTCAACCCTGAAAATATGCTCATTTTCTACATAATGAAACTGATATTTAGAGAGCTTGTCCAAAACTTTGTCTAAATTGGAGATAATAAGTGCAAAGCCTAGAAAATGAAACTGGCTTCTATGAAGCTCATGCTAAATCTGTTAACCCTAGGCCCCATATTTAATTAATTTTTGCCAGATTTATCTTCATTATACACTAAAGTTCAAAGACTATTTGAACACCCAGCAGGTTTGTGATGCCCAAATGGAACTGACCCATCTAACTGAGACTTGCAACTTATTATCCAAGAAACAGTAGTTCCTTCTATGACGGGATGACAGTTCCCAGTTATAGCTCAGTGCAGAGAACTTTAGCTTTGCAGAAATCTTTGCAGTGATGGCAGATTAAAGATATCAACCTTCTAACTGGTTTCAATGGAAATAACATATGTTTGTGGAGGTTAAACAGTAAGTTAGAATTTTTGGAGTCCTTGGGATTTTCCATGAAGACCATTATGTCAACTGTAAGTAGTGACTGATTAATTTCTTCTTCTCTTATCTGTGTGCTTTTTATTTTCCTCCCCCCATTCATATTGGTCTGGTTAAATTGTCTAGTATCTTAGTCATAGAAAAAAACACCATCGTAAATTGATCACTTCATAGGAGAATGTCCTATAGATTTTGTGACCATAGTTACATAAAGTGTCATCACTCAGTTTGTGCCATAATTGACTCTTCAAAATGCCATTCTATTCTAAGAAGCCAGTTGCTTCATGGAGATGGGGAACATGGTGAGAATAGTGAATTCCTTAAGCTATGATACGACTTCCACTCTTCATTTGGTATAAAATGAACTCACTTTTCATTTCAAGGGCCCTAGTTCTATGAACTGGCACAACTCTGGAAAATGGTTGATGTGCACCACTCTCTACTGTGAGAATTAAGGTCAGATTTATAGTCACACTCTCTGAAGCTTTTCCAGTTACACAAATCAAGTAAGACTTTAGTGGGCCACCATCAGTTTCAGTCCTAGAGACACTATAATCAGTTAGGTAACATCAAAGTTGCCTGTGGGTCAAACCATTCTGATATGTTTTGATAATTGCTTTGGATCTGCCACCCATCATGGTTCCTGGTGTCCTTGTCACTTCTGGATCTCATCATCCTTATCAGATTCAGAGAGTCCACTTTGACAGTGAAAGCTCCCACTGTTGTTCCTGGCCTGCATGGAGCTCTTCACAGATACTGGGACACTCTTCTCCAATGTATCAAACCTCAAAATTTTGTTGAAGAAAATATCTATAGGGCTCTCACAGTTAGAGTGTGAGTGAGCAGATCTTACACAAAAAAAGTCCACCTAGCATTTCACTTTTTCCAGCCTTTGATTATTTTCTTCTAGAACATACCAAGAAAGTTCTGGAATCTCAAGTTCATTTAGTGTGGACCATCTTTGGGTCCAGGTTTGAATATGTTGATTAAGCAAATTTTTGGAACATGCCCTGTCACTCAAACTGACATAGTGAATAGAGAATCTCTGCTTAGTACACCTGTATTGTTTAACCTGAATGAACATTATTCTCCTTCCACCCTGATCCTACACCTTAGGTTATGTTCCCATTCATATTCTGTAGGCTTGTGTTAAAAATTGGAAAAATCATGCAATTTTTTTTTTTTTTTTTTTTTTTTTTTTTTTTTTTTTGGTGTATAGGGTGACTCCCCATGGGTCATACTTTGCCAGCATGCCAGAAGCCTGCTGGGACTTAGTTCTGGTTACAGGTGTAGAAACAAGATGTGTGGGTATGAAATCAGTAATTCCCTGCAGAGTAATTCCCTACTTCACTGGAGACAAACAGGTTTTCGGGCAAGGGGAGATTAATCTTCTCAGAAAGAATAGAAGTTTCTTCTACAGACAAATGAGGCTTGGTAAGGTTTAGGAGTTCAAGGTCTTCAACTTCATCACAATCTATTAATCTTTATCTCAATTTTTAGGTCTACAAATTTCCAATATCTGACATAACTTTAGAATGCCCAGGAAATTGGGAATTCAGTTTTTATAGTACTTTAGGCATCTGTAGATTAGAATTAGGACTTCATTTTTAAAAATTTTGATCCTGAAGCTACAGGAAATAATAAATTATTTTAGTGTAGTCATAAAAGTTCTCTGGCCCCCTACTTGAAACTTGAGCTTAGAATTTAAAGGCCTGACCTTATAATTTTCTTTCTCCAAGTTCTCTGTGCATTAGAAGCAAACAATCATCCACATTACTATTAGTATTATTAGTATTTTTCACTACAATATTTTATGGTAGCAAATACTTGGTCACACATGGCTTGGCCTTCTGTTGGCATTTCATTATAGGTGATAATAAAAGTAATCCTTTTTGCCACTGTATGTTGTGGACTACCAGTGTCTGGCTTACCAATGACATTATTGCTTCTAAATGTAATTGAGAACTAATTACACATTCCCACTGTAAGTTTCTGTTTCCCAGAAGAACTTCTGATACTAATAATGGTATCAGTCAGTGTTCTGGCAGACGCAAACCTCCACGAATATTATGGAACTATTATAGAACAAGAGATTCATTATGGGAATGAAATCCCACACGATTGTGAAAGAAGTTGGAAAATAGGATTTTTTAAGACTTTCAGAGGAATTGGAGATTCACAGGAAAGTCACTAACCAGCCCTTCTCTCTAGTCAGCCACATCCAGTTGCCAGACTTTGACCATAAAAGACACATGATGGAGTTCTAGCAGCAACGTTTAAACAACTCAGAGTTCTAAATAATTAACAATTTGTTCACAGTTTTGACTATAGGTATTGGCATTTTTCCATGGTTCACAAATATAAACTACTTAACATGTCATCATCCATCCATTTTGGCAGAAAGAAAGGTGCTTTGTGTAGAAAACATTTTTCCATTCTAATGTGGGAGTGAAATTATATAAATATTTATTTCAAAGGAAATGAGTAACCACAGATCTGTAGGTTCATTTTATTTCACACTGATAATTATTTCATTTTTTTCCTTGCTGAGCTTAATTTAAAAAATCTTGTGTAGAGAAGTTCAGTGCAATTTAATCAGCAGGAAAATGCATTTATTATGGAGAAAGCATTAAGAAACAAAGAAAAAGACTGCTGAGAGAATTTATTTTGGTAATTCCACCCAGAAGCTAAGGTTAAAGATTCAATTTATAATCAACAGGGAGGAAGCAGTGAATAAAAGAGGCAGAGTGACTTAGCAAGATATTTTTGTGGTACAAATACTTCATGAGAAATAGTCAGATTTGTTTGGGACTGGGACTGGAAAATACTAGAACAGAAAACAGGGAAAAATCACCCAGGTCCATTTTGCATTTAGGAAAAGATAAACAGATCATCTTCAATATGGTATTCTAAGATGTAAGCAAAATGTCATGAGAACAAGAAGAAGTGAATGCTTTTGCCTAAGATAGATTGTGAAGAGTCTATGAAAGAGATAACATTGATTGGAACTTGGAGAATTAGTAAGCCTTTCCTTGCTACCACTTAAGGAGTGGACGGTGATGTCCTAGCTATGGAGATCAGCAGGTTCAACATTTTGGGGGGTCATCGAAGATTAAGCAATGTGTTAGGAAGAAGGTAAATTAAGATTTAGAAAAATTTTGTTGGTATGTAATAAATGGTGATGATCTGGGAGATGAGCTGATGCTGGTGCAGATTGGGGAGAGGGGATGAGAGGGTTGATTTCGTAATGATTTCTTAGGAGTGTCATGAAAAGGACTTTTGGAGACTAAACTAAGAGAGTTGGATGGAAAAAAATCAAAGAAAATATCTGAAGTAGTAAAATGATCAAAATTTATAATATTTTAGGAAACTATAGAACAAAGCAGAGAAAGGACTGGTGTTGGAAGAGAAAAAAATTGCTGCAAAAGATACAGCTCTATCTGAAGCTTATTCAATAATGAAAATTTTTGAAAATATATGAGAGAGAGGTGGGGAATGGGCATTTAGAGACATTTTTTAAAAAGGACGAGAGAGAGAAAGAATATAATGGCTTCTGAAGTTCTGAAGGAAAAGTAGAGATATAATTATATAAGACAAAAAACATAATTAAATTAAAGTTATATCACAAAAGGTTAACAGAATTGTAAGGTCAGGGTGCCTTGGTTGCTCAGTCATTAAGCATCTGCCTTCGGATCAGATCATGATCACAGGGTCCTGGGATCGAGCCCTGCATCAGGCTCCCTGCTCCTCAGGAGGCCTGCTTCTCCCTCTCCCACTCCCCCTGCTTGTGTTCCTTCTCTTGCTATCTCTTCCTGTCAAATAAACAAATAAAATCTTAAAAAAAAAAGAATTGTAAGGTCTCTGAAAAGAAAGAAGGAAGGAAAGAAAGAAGAAAGAAAAGAAGGGAAAAAAAAGAAAGAGGAAAGAAAGAAAGAAAGAAAGAAAGAAAGAAAGAAAGAAAGAAAGAAAGAAAGAAAGAAAGAAAGAAAAAGAAAGAAAGAAGAAAGAAAGAAAGAAAGAAAGAAGAAAGAAAGAAAGAAAGAAAGAAAGAAAGAAAGAAAGAAAGAAAGAAAGAAAGAAAGAAAGAAAGAAAGAGAAAGAAAGAGAACCAAATCACTGGAGAAATTTTGGAAATGTAAAATTTTGTTAAGTGTTAAGGAGTGATCATTGTTTCTGAAGGAATTGGGGAAAAGAAGCAGAATTTTTTTTTCTGAAACATGTATAAATGAAGTTTAAAAATGAATTTTTAAAAGATATGATGCCTCTTTCACTTTTGTTTAAAGGTTAGTCATGTATTGTTGGATCCTATTAGTTAGGATTTTGTTGAGAATTTTGGAATCCATATTCATCAGGGATATCAGTCTGAAATTCTCCTTTTTGTTGGGTCTTTGCCTGGTTTGGGGATTAAAGTAATGCTGGCCTCATAGAATGAGTCTGGGAGCTTTCCTTCTGTTCCTATTTTTTGAAAAAGCTTCAGGAGAATAGGTATTATTTCTTCTTTGAATGTTTGGTAGAATCCCCCAGGGAATCCATCAGGCCCTGGACTCTTGTTTTTTTCAGAGGTTTTGGATCACTGCTTCAATCTCGTTACTGGTTATTGGCCTATTCAGGTTGTCAATTTCTTCCTTTTTCAGTCTTGGGAGTTTATAGGTTTCTAGGAAGACATCCATTTCAACCTGGTTGCTCAATTTATTGGCATATAATTGTTGGTAATAATTTCTAATAGTTATTTCTATTTCTTTGGTGTTAGTCGTGATCTCTCCACTTTCATTCATAATTTTATTAATTTGGGTCTTTTCTCTTTTCTTTTGGATAAGTCTGGCCAGTGGTTTATCGATCTTGTTAATTCTTTCAAAGAACCAGCTTTTAGTTTCGTTGATCAGATCTACTGGGTTTCTGGTTTCTAATTCATTGATCTCTGCTCCAATCTTAATTATTTCTCTTCTAATGCATGGCTTAGGCATTGTTTGTTGATTTTTCTCTAGTTCTTTAAAGTGTAAAATTAGTTGGTGAATTCGGGATTTTTCTATTTTTTTGAGTGAAGCTTGGATGGCTATGTATTTCCCCCTTAGGACCGACTTTGCAGTATCCCATAGGTTTTGGACCAATGTGTTTTCGTTCTCATTGGTTTCCATGAATGTTTTAAGTTCTTTGATATCCTGGTTGACCCAAATATTCTTGAGCAGAGTGATCAGTTGCTTTCTTATACACTAACAATGCAACTGTAGAAAGAGAAATTAGAGAAATGATTCCATTTACAATAACACCAAAAACCACAAGATACCTCAGAATAAACCTAACCAAAGAGGTAAAAGATCTATACTTTAGGAACTACAGAACACTCATGAAAGAAATTGAAGAAGATACAAAAAGATGAAAACACATTCCATGCTCATGGATCAGAAGAATAAACATTGTTAAAATGTCTGTGCTACCTAGAGCAATCTATACCTTCAAAGCCATCCTGATCAAAATTCCAATGAAATTTTTCAAAGTGCTGGAACAAACAATCCTAAAATTTGTATGGAAGCAGAAAAGACCCCAAATCACCACGAAAATGTTGAAAAAGAAAAACAAAGCTGGGGGCATCACGTTGCCTGATTTCAAGCTATATTACAAAGCAGTGATTACCAAGACAGCATGATACTGGCACAAAAACAGACATATAGACCAGTGGTACAGAATAGAGAGCCCAGATATGGACCCTCTACTCTATGGTCAAATAATCTTCGACAAAGCAAGAAAAAATATGCAATGGAAAAAAGACAGTCTCTTCAATAAATGGTGCTGGGAAAATTGGACAGCTACATGCAGAAGAATGAAACTCGACCATTCTCTAATACCATACACAAAGATAAACTCAAAATGGATGAAAGACCTCAATATGAGACAGGAATCCATCAAAATCCTAGAGGAGAACATAGGCAGTAACTTCTTTGACATTGGCCACAGCACAGGCTTTCAAGATACATCTCCAAAAGCTAGTGAAACAAAAGCAAAAATGAACTTTTGGGGGCTTCATCAAGATAAAAACTGCTGCACAGCAAAGGAAACAGTTTTGTCAACAAACCAAAGAGGCAACCCACAGAATGGGAGAAGATATTTGCAAATGACACTACAGGTAAAGGGCTGGTATCCAACATCTATAAAGAACTTCTCAAACTCAACACCCAAAAAACAAATAATCAAGTCAAAAAATGGGCGGAAGACATGAACAGACACTTCTCCAAAGAAGACATACAAATGACTAACAGACACATGAAAAAATGTTCGTCATCATTAGCCATCAGGGAAATTCAAATCAAAATCACATTGAGATACCACCTTATACCAGTTAGAATGGCAAAAATTGACAAGGCAAGAAACAGCAAATGTTGGAGAGGTTGTGGAGAAAGGGGAACCCTCTTACACTGTTGGTGGGAATGCAAGTTGATACAGCCACTTTGGAAAACAGTGTGGAGGTGCCTCAAAAAGTTAAAAATAGAGCTACCCTATGACCCAGCAATTGCACTACTGAGTATTTACCCCAAAGATACAGATGTAGTGAAAAGAAGGGCCACATGCACCCCAATGTTCATAGCAGCAATGTCCACAATAGCCAAACTGTGGAAAGAGCCGAGATGCCCTTCAACAGATGAATGGATAAAGAAAATGTGGTCCATATATACAATGGAATATTACTCAGCCATCGGAAAGGATGAATACCCAACTTTTGCATCGACATGGATGGGACCGGAGGAGATTATGCTAAGTGAAATAAGTCAAGCAGAGAAAGTCAATTATCATATAGTTTCACTTATTTGTGGAACATAATGAATAGCACGGAGGACATTTGGAGAAGGAAGGGAAAAATCAAGGGGGGGAAATCAGAGGGAGAGATGAACCATGAGCGACTCTGGACTCTGAGAAACAAACGGGGTTTTAGAGGGGGCCTGGGGTGGGGCGATGGGATAGCCTCGAACTAAAGGGGAAAACTAGGATCGTTTTTGCACTAGGAGAAAACATTTCCTGCCCCTTGCTGGGTCCTGGAATTGTGAATCCCAGGGATGGGTTAGCCTGGTGGTGGGTATGAAGGAGGGCATGTACTGCATGGAGCACTGGGTGTTATACGAAAACAATGAATCGTGGGTCACTACATCAAAAACTAGTGATGTACTGTATGGTGACTAACATAACATAATAAAATAAAGTTAAAAAAGTTTATGTTAATAAAAACTGTCAAAAAAAATGAAAGGATAATATTAAGGTGAGTTCAACCATATCTTGAAAGAAATATGCCTACACTGAACCTGTCCTTTAAATCTGACCAACTTGTTGAAACTTAATCATATTTTTTCCATCATAGGATCAAATTATACACTGAACTTCTATTCAGTTATTTTCACTTAACATTGTTTTGTTTATTCTCTCCCATGTCATAAAATAGTCTTCAAAATAACACTTTAGTAATGTATATTTGATTTCATATGTGGATTATGATTTATTGAACCTTTCCCAATTGTTGGGCCTTTGTGCTGTCTCTTATCTTTGGTATTATAAAAAAAAAAAAAACAAAAAAAACAGCTGATGAGCATCCAAATACAACAATCTAAAGCAGCTTTCTTAGAGGAATTTTCTTGAAGTGGAATTACAGAATCAAGAGATTAAATATATTTAAGTCTCTGGAAATATGATGACCAATAGTGCTCCAAAAATACATAACAGCTACAAGCCCATTAGCAGTGTGTGAGAAGGACCATATCATCACATGCATGTCGATGCTCAATATTGACATTTAAAAAAATATTTACTAATTTGGGATTTACTAATTTGGGAGGTGAAAGTGGATATTTCATTGATTTGCTTGCTGGCAATACTGGTCATTTTTTGGTATGCTTGTTTATCATTTACATTGATTTTTGTGCATTTTACCTAATTTTCTATGAAAATTTCATTTCTAAAAATTGTTTCTAATGTGAGCACCAGAGACATCCACACATCATTTTGTGTACATCAGTAGCACAATGTTTTTGAAATACATTGAGAAGGGTTCCGTGGGGAAAAGAGTACATTTGTATTTAAAACATTGCATTTTTGAAAGAATTACTTAATTTGAATAACAAATGAAAAAATTAGAAATAACAACTCGAAAGATTTGTAATACAAACATCGTTTAATACTGAACTGTATATATATGGCATATCAATTATGTGATATATAAATACTGAATAATTATTATGGGTATATTTTTTGATATAGACTATCAGTGTTCTTATAAGATGGATTTGAAATACAAAACACAAGTGAGCAAAATTAAAAATTTAAAAGTACAACTTACTGGGAGGAGTTAGGATGGCAGAGTGGTAGGGGACCCTGGGCTTGCCTTGTCCCTCGAACACAGGTAGATCAACATCAAATCATTTTGAACAACAAGGAAATCGATTTGAGGATTAAGAAAACAATCTGCACAATTGGAGGGAGAGAACATGGTGGATGCAAGATTCAGAGACGTGAATTGAGGGAGAGAAAAGCCACGGTGTGGTGGAGGGGAGGGAACCTTTTTGTGGAGAGAAGTCAGGGAGAGAGGGAGAGAGCAGGAGACAGCAGTGGGTGGGGCTTGTGCAAGGTGCTGTGGTGTGGGAATCCCCTGGGTCCCACTAGAAGAAAACGTTCCCTGTCCTGGAGTACATTTGGAAGAGGGTGTATTGCCTCTCCAAGGACAAAAGACCCACCAGGTGCCAGTGAGCAGCTGTTCAACAGCAGGGGACAGAGGCAGGTGCAGGGGGCAGATACCTGATCACAGCTTTTAACTGTGCTTCACCATAGACTCAGGGCACCTGCACAGGTGTGCAACTGCTTTTATGGACAGAATGATGCCAGATGCAGTGTTGTGAGGCTCTCCTCCAGGGGAGGGGGACCAGTCTGCCCCTTGCTGGGTCTAAGATTTGGAACTGTGAATCCCAGCCTCTGGCCAGAGATAAAATACAGGACGACTGTGGCGCCAGGTGTGCCAACAGCCGGGGCACAGAAAGGTTAAGGACAGGGAACTGGCAAAAGCCTGGGACACAGGAGAGGAGATTGTTCACTGTTCTGTGATGGCCTTCTGAGCACTGTGGCCATGAGTCCCCCTCGTCAGGGACAAGGGGGCAGGGTGATGCCATCATCCACACACCCCGCCCACCAGCACAGAGAGAAACACAGCACCCCCAATGGAGGCTAGAGTCACTTACACCAAACTCCACAACCCTGAGCCCAGCAGGGGCATCTTTACTAGGGCAGGTCTGACTGTGAACCAATGCAGCAGGCTTTTCCTTCAGACCAACACAGGGCCTCTGTGTGTACCAAGTGCACTAATCATAGAGTGCTCCAAAGTGTCAGCTTCAGCTATGAAACTTGAAGGCAACCATAAGAAAGAATTTGGAAAGACAACAAATACATGGATGTTAACAAACATCCTACTAAAGAATGAATGGGTTAACTAGGAAATTAAAGAAGAAATAAAAAAAAAACACATGGAAGCAAATGAAAATGAAAACACGACAGTCTAAAACCTTTAGGACACAGCAAAAGCAATCCTAAGAGGGAAATATATGGCAATACAGGCCTTCCTCAAGAAGAAAAGTCTCAAATACACAGGTTAACCTTACACCTAAAGGAGCTGGAAAAAGAATAGCAAATAAAGACTAAAACCAGCAGCAGAAGAGAAATAATTAAGATTGGAGCAGAGATAAATGATAGAAATTAAAAAAAAACCCAGAACAGATCAATGAAACTAGGAACTGGTTCTTTGAAGGAATTAACAAAATTGATAAACCCCTAGCCAGACTTATCAAAAAGAAAAGAGAAAGTACCCAAATAGATAAAATCACAAATGAAAGAGGAGAGATCACAATCAACACTGCAGAAATACAAATGATTATAAGAGACTATTATGAGCAGTTATAAGCCAATAAATTGCACAATCTGGAAGAAATGCATGAACTCCTAGAAACATAAACTATCAAGACTGAAAAAGGAAGAAATAGAAAATTTGAACAGACCCATAATCAGCAAAGAAATTGAATTCTACCAAATATTTAAAGAAGAATTAAACCTATTCTTCTATTCTTCTGCTGTTCCAAAATATAGAAGTGGAAGGAAAACTTCCAAACTCATTCTATGAGACTGCCATTACCTTGATTCCAAAGCAAGACAAAGACCCCACTAAAAAGGAGAATTACAGACTAATATCCCTGGTGAACATGGATGAATTTTTACAAGATACTAGCTAATTGAATCAAAGAGTACAGTTAGGTCTTTCATCCATTTTGAGTTTATTTTTGTGTGTGGTGTAAGAAAATGGTCCAGTTTCATTCTTCTGCATGTGGCTGTCCAATTTTCCCAGCACCATTTGTTGAAGAGACTGTCTTTTTCCCATTGGATTTTCTTTCCTGTTTTGTTGATTAGTTGACCATAGACTTGTGGGTCCATTTTTGGGTTCTCTATTCTGTTCTGATCTATGTGTTTGTTTTTGTGCCAGTACCATACTGTCTTGATGACTACAGCTTTGTACACAGCGTGAAGTCTGGGATTGTGATGCGTCCAACTTTGGTTTTCTCTTTTCAACAATCCCTATTAAAATACCAACAGCATTTTTCACAGAGCCAGAACGAACAATCCTAAAATTTGTATGGAACCAGAAAAAACCCTGAATAGCCAGAGTAATGTTGAAAACTGGTATAGAGATTCTTCAAAAAGTTAAAAATAGAACTACCCGACTACCTAGCATTGCACTACTAGGTATTTATCCAAAGGATACAAAAATACTGATTCAAAGGGGAACATGCACCCCAGTGTTTATAGAAGCACTATAAACAATAGCCAAATTATGGAAAGAGCCCAATTGTCCATCTACTGTGGTATTTATATACTATGGAATATTACTCAGCCATCAAAAAGACTGAAATCTTGCCATTTGCAATGACTTGGATGGAACAAGAACGCATTATGCTAAGCAAAATGTCAGTCGGAGAAAGACAAATACCGCATGATTTCACTCATGTAGAATTAAGAAACAAAACAGATGAACATAGTGGAAGGGAAAGAAAAATAAAATAAGATAAAAACAGAAGGAGGAAAACCATTAAAGATTCTTAACTATAGGGAACGAACTGAAGAGAGGTGGGTGGGGGGTGGGCTAAATGGGAGATGGGTATTAAGGAGGGCATGTGTTTTGATGAGCACTGAGTATTATGTGTAAGTGATCAATCACTAAATTCTATTCCTGAAACCAATACTACACTATATGTTAACTAACTTGAATTTAAATAAAATCTTATAAAAACAAAAATAAAAATAAAACTTACTTCAATACTCTGTTTTTAAATTCCCAAGTTGTATTAGGAAAAAAAAAATGAAGTGAGAGAAATAAGGTAAATGCATCATAAATTCCTTTTCTAATGTAGGTGGAATCAACAAATATAATTCCATTCTTAACATTGATAACTAAAGACAGTATAAACATTTAGAAAAACTTGAATGTTGATATTAATAGAAGTACTCCAAGACTGTCTTCCAAAAATGCATATAAAACAAACTTAAAAATATTTATATAGCAAATCACATAAGTCGAATGTACAACATAGATTCTTAAACACAAATAACAAGAAACAAGTTAGAAAAATGTGAGTTAAAATAAATATGCATGCTATAACTCCCCGATTACTAGAGCCAATGCTCATAAATTCAACTTAATATTAAATATTATGCTTCCTTAAGGTATAAAGTTGTTGAGTCACTGTGTTCAATCATTAGTACACCTGAAACTAAGGTAACATTGTGTGTCAACTACACTTCAATTAAAAAAAAATTGTTATGCTTCTCAAACACGTTACGTGCATTTCCAGAAAACACTAATCATAGTAGAGCTTATGGGGAAAATAGGGTTGGGACTAGACCTCTGAGACGTTTATATGCAACTTTTTAACCTCTAAAAAACAATAACAATCCTAAACAATATCCTAGAACAGATTAAATGACATTTTAAGATCACATAAAGTAAAATATATAGTGATTTTTGTTCTAATTTGCCATAGTAAATGTAGAAGTGTATCATTAAAAAAAAAAAGAAGAGAAACAACCGGACATTGTGCACCTTCTAGTGAAGTGATGCTATTTAAGTATATTCAACTCTAGATCTATTTAGTAGTTTATAGGAAATACAGGAGACCAAAATCATGTTAACTTCCTGAAGATGCAATCAGTGAAGTCCAGAATTTGGGAACTAGTATAGAACAAGGGATCTGATTTCTTCAACAAAAAATTCACAAGAACAAAAGAAAAAAGAATGGAAGACATGAGATATCAACCAAATAAACTGTATAAAACTTGTACTTCAGGTTTCAAGATGACTTGGTATAGAGGGAAATTGTTGAAGATACAGATAAAACAAAATTGGCCATACTTTGATAACTCTTGAAGCTTGGTGATGAATGTATGGTGTGTCATTAAACTATACTATGCACTTTTGTATGTGTTTGAAATTTGCCATTAAGAAACACAAGACAGAGGATCATAGGGGAAGACGGAAAAATGAAACAAGATGAAACCAGAGAGGGAGACAAACAATAAGAGACTCGATCTCAAAAAAAAAAAAAAAAAAAAAGAGAGAGAGAGACTCTTAATCTCAGGAAACAAACTGAGGGCTGCTGGAGTGGTGGGGGGTGGGAGGGATGGGGTGGCTGGGTGACGGACATTGGGGAGGGTATGTGCTATGGTGAGCGCTGTGAATTGTGTAAGACTGATGAATCACAGACCTGTACCACTGAAACAAATAATACATTATATGTTAATAAAAAAATAAATGTTTATTGGTCAAAAAAGTAAAGAAAGACAAAAGCAAAAGAAGGAAGAATAATGGAAATGGTATGAATGAGAGTATAAGCTATGGAGTTGTGGAGACAAGGGAAACTTTCCCAACTATGGAAGGAATAGCACAAATGAATTTAGTTTCCAAACAGAGCAAATGTATAAACTGAGCCAAGAGAAGGAAACTGGGGTAAATAGACATTATGTACAGCATTCGTATGCAGGTTGCTGCATTTAGCTGTGTTGAAATACTTTGCATTCAGCCGCTGTTACTTGGTTGCCTAGACTCGCTCATTATGAATGAAGTAATTCATGGTGCAGAAACATACACTTTAGAAGGACAGACTGCATGTAAGTAGAAAGCAGGGATGATGACAATTAAATCAGCATATAGTTAAAATGAATTAAATTAGGCAAAGAAGATCATCCATTTTACCTTGACAAAATATATAGCCCTAATTAAGCATAAAAATCATGAACACTTATACACATCTTGTCTCTTATCACACTAATATGTAAGTCTAATTATTTTTCAACCAGTTTGTATTTATTATTCAGATGCATTCCTATGTGTTTTGATATTAATATTCCTTCCCGTAGTTTTTTTTAATCAAACATTTCAATTTTTGAGTGATAATTTTATTTCAATGATCTGTAGGTTGTCTTTATTTTTCTCATGTAAAGCTCATATATGATATAATGCTTGAGACTTTCTATGTAACAAAATTCTTTTTGTTATTTTTATACACCAATTATAATTTGAAATGTGTCTAAATCCCTGGACAATTACACTTCTCTCTCAAAGTTTTACAATATTCCCTTTCTGTCTTCTGTAACTTAATGTTCAAAAACTTCAGTTTTTGTATCTGTGAAGGTATTTCTCCCAATATTTTTAGAATTCAAAAAGTTCAGCAGGACATACTGTACATGTTGCTTTTATTCACATTACCCTATTACAAGAAGAGACATTTTTGATCTCTCAATTTTGTGATTATTAATTTTAACCAATTTCCTTTTCTAGGAATAGTTATTAGTTGGAAGTTGAATTTTCATGATTAGTAATAAATATGTTCCTTTCCTTTTGGGATTATCTCAATTTTGTCCTTTACAATATTTATCCAAATTTTCTAATCTTAAATTTTTTTGAAAGGTCAAATGTGTTATATATTTTCTGCAAGAAACATCTACAAATATTTGGATGCTAGTTTTATCATTTAGTTTCAATTCATAAAACAGATTTGATTAAAATAGCATGGCATTCAGCCCACAGCAGCCTTCCCCAGCATGGTCCTGGGATTTTTTTTTTTCTTAAGATGTTTTATTTATTTATTTGACAGAGAGAGTGAGAGAGCACAGTAGAGGGAGAGGGAGAAGCAGGCTCCCCGCCAAGCAGGGAGCCCGATGTGGAGCTCGAATCCCAGGACCCTGGGATCATGACCTGAGCCGAAGTCAGACGCTTAACCATCTGAGCCGCCCAGGCGCCCCCGGTCCTGGGATGTTTTCAGTGAAGTCTGAACGCTCTCTGTGTAGAGCAAGGGCTTGGAAACAAATGCTGTCCTGGGGGTGCAGACCACAGAGAGAGGAGGTCTGGTACCTGCGGGGAATTCTGAGCAAAAGAAATAGTAAACTAAATGCACAAAGTAGGGTGCCTGGGTGGCTCAGTCGTTAAGCGACTGCCTTCTGCTCAGGTCATGATCCCAGGGTCCTGGGATCGAGTCCCACATCGGGCTCCCTGCTTGGCGGGAAGCCTGCTTCTCCCTCTCCCACAGCTCCTGCTTGTGTTCCTGCTCTCGCTCGCTCTCTCTCTCTCTCTGTCAAATAAATAAATAAATAAAATCTTTAAAAAAAATAAAAAATGCACAAAGTATCAAGTGTAGCCATTCTAGACGCCACGTTGTATCTGAATAATTTTTGGGCCAATAAATGACATCAGAATTGAAAAAAAAATAGCATGGCATTAACACAAAGATAGCATAAATGCAAACAGTATGAAACAAGTTATATTTTATATGCATCCCGCAATAGAAAGTATAACTTATATGGTTTATAATAACGGGTCACAACGCTAATAGTGGAAATGCTTCTTTGATTGTTATATTGAGCACAGATATACAAAGCTGTGGAGTAATTGAATTTCTGCACCAGTATAGTATTGAATTATTTCACGTAAATATAGTTTAAAATCATTTTATCCATGAGTCTGTACAGTAGGTTTAGCTAGTGTGAATTTATTAATTAAATATTTATTAATACAAATTTCTTGATACCTCTAGTAACTCCTTTCTCAATCACTAAATTTTGACTGGGCACCTTAATCCCCAGGATCCTTCTATCTATTATCATTGTTAGTGATTTCCCATGGATAGAAATAATTACAAGATTTCCTTTCTGTTGAAGAGAATATCCAAATGAGTTTATTTTTAACAAAGCATACTTTTAAAAATATAAGCTTTGTACTAAAATGAATTAATCATGGTTCAATGGGAATTTACATTCTCTTTCTCCCAGAACTTCATACTCTATCCTGTCTGTAATACCACTATGAGTTTTTATGTTTTTGAATTGATAGTTCACTTGCAGAAAATTCTTAGGATCCGTTCTTATCTGCACTGGGAACTGAAAGGCAGTGTGGGTCTTTTGAAATTGATGCCAAAAAGGGGTAACCATGTCCGCAGTTCTACCACAGACTTGGATACTAGAGAATTTTTGTGTGTTGTGCTGTCTGTGCCTACATCCAGGTAGATCCTGAATTTAAATTTGGCTCCAGCAATATTGACTATGATTTAAGAGACACTAATGAAGTTCTGAATCTACATTTCTTCTTTTTAAAAATGTTCATAGTCGGGGCTCCTGCATGGCTCAGATGGTTAAGCATCTGCCTTCACCTCAGGTCATGGTCTCCAGGTGCTGGGATCGAGATCTGCATTGAAATCCACTTTGAGCCCTGCATCAGGCTCCCTGCTCAGTGGGGCGTCTACTTCTCCCTCTCCCTGCCCCTCTCCCCCATGCTTGTTCTCTTTCTCAAATGAATAAATAAAATCTTTAAAAAAATGTTCATAGTCATCATATATTACAATGCATAATGGAAACCGACTAGCAAATAAGCTTTTAATGGACACGTATTTGTTATTTCTGTGGTCATGATTATTTATCAGTAAGTTTATTCCTAATATATTGACTTTTAAACCTGCTTAACTCTTTACATTCCCTACTCCCAACTAATCCATGGTATTATAACTTGAGAACCTTAACTATTTCACTGCCCTACCTTAAAACATTTCTCCCTTTTTGCATTCCATCCCATTTTTTTTTCTTTAAATCACTTGTTACTATCTATAAATCTGGGCAGAAAGAACCCCCTTGACATCTGTTTCTAATATGTTTTTCACATTGCTTTTGCTCAATATGCTTGATAAGCTGGTGATAAATAATTTTAAATGATGCTGGAGCACCTATACACTAAATGTCAACAGAGGTAAAATGCAGCAATTGTTAATTAAGGGCAGATTGATTTCAAGCTCTTTCATCACTGGATGTGGAGATGTAAGAACATTACTATAAAATAGTATTTATCACAATTATATTTAACAAGGACAATAGACAAAGTCATAGCAGCATATCCTGTTCCAAACTTTTTAGCATTTAAATCAGGAAAAATCATTTCTTGATCAGGCAACACTACCTAATTGGAAAGTATCCTAATGGGCCTTTGCCTGGATATTTGATACAAAAACGAATTCCAAAGACTGAGAATTAAACAGGGGAATGCAACACGGTAATTTATTTGATTCATGATTCTTTCCTTATTGTTATAGAGCAAATTATTCCTACATTAAGCACTTCATGAAGCTAAGGGATGTGGTACATTGCTTGAAAAGGCCAATCTCCCCCAAGCGGGCAAATGGGTATTTGCTGAGCCAAGAGGGTAACCTGAATTTTCTCACTGCTTTTCCAGCAAAAGGGAGGGGCTTCACTCTGCTGCACCTAGAAATTCAGACACACCTCCTAGTATGTGCCTAGCACACTCTGTGGATGTAGTCTCAAACTTGCTTAGAAAGCTTAAAAGGGCATTTGTAACATCCAGAGAGTTATGCTTTATGATGTAATCAATAGATTTACCATGAGTCACTTGATAAGAAGTGTAGCAGAACTATCAAGAAAACAGGTTTGGGGCTCAGATGACTATGGTTCAGTGTTGGGGCCCATCCCTTACTAGTCGTTTGACCTTGGGCAAAATGCTCAACCTTCCTCAAGCTCTCTTTTTCCTTACTTTTAGGGGCATTGACTCCTACCTCATTCATTGATGGGGAAAGTCGAGTGAAATAATATGAATAAAACTCTCATAGTTCTTGGCACAGTACGAGTGCCTCCAAATGACAGGCTGTATTTTTTTCTAGATGTTTTAAATATATATTTTTTAAAGATTTTATTTTATTTGAGGGAGAGAGAGAGAGAGACAGAAACAGAGAGAAAGTATGAACGGGGGTGGGGAGGGGCAGAGGGAGAAGGAGAAACAGAGCAGAGCAGGGAGCCCTGATCAGGGAGCCCGAGGCAGGGCTCCATCCCAGGACTCTTGAGATCATGACCTGAGCTGAAGGCAGAGGCTTAAGCAAGCCACCCAGGCACACCTAGATGTTTTAAATATTTAAACAACAAACAACGCAATGTATTTATTGTCCTTACAAAACAAATAGTTTCATGGGTTTTCACTTACTTGCAGGAGTTGAGAACTCCTTCACCTCCAAATCACATTACAAACAATGGAAATAAGAAATGTGTATTAGTGCTAACAATGTTTAGTATTTCTTGATTTTTTTAAAAATATAAAATGTCTTGCTCAAGACATGACATGACTCTAATTAAGACTCAGTCTTTTAGGCGTTTATTTTTGTTCTTATTCTAGAACAGGAGTAATAAAGACAGGCAAAATAATATTCCCAATTAAGTTAATTATGCTTAGTCAGTTAATCATAAGGTGCATAAATTTATCTCCGCACTGCATGAACCTAGAAGCTACTTACTGGAAATTACACATTTCTCATTTGAAATTAAGAAAATTGGGGGCGAAATACATTTGAGGTTTGCCTAGACACATTTTGCTCTGATTTGATTTTAACAGAAGACGTCTGGCAAGAATAAGGCCATGGTACTCTGTTCATGCAATAATTTCTAACAGTCAGTAGGACCATTTTGATATATTTCATTATCCTTATAAATTGAAAGGAGATGTTTGGGCCTGCACGGAAATGCTGATGGCAGTGAGCTCCACACATCTGCGTTGACCCGTTGAACTTCATTCACAGTTCAGACTGTAGGGACTACCCTCTAGTGGCGGTCTTGCCATCTTCATTTCCTTTTAAATTGGCACATTTCATTCTAGAGAGACATAGCATGCTTGCTCTGAAACTTGATATTCATCCTGTTTGTATTCGAACACTTTTCCATAGTGTAGGTGGGAGTACCATTGGTGTTACAGAATAGTGTACAATCTTAGAGATAAATGTTTGCAGTGGTTTTTCAAGGGAGAAGAAAACAAAGTGAAATTATATAAATAAAAATCTCATAGTGGTTGACACAGAGGAAGTCCCCCCAAATGACAGTTACTATTACTTGAAGCTATTTTGATTCTTTAAATGGCAAACAATACAACATATATGTTATTCTTGCCAAACAAGTAATCTAATATTTCATTGCCAGTCATGAAGAATTCAAATATAATCAATTTCAAAGATGCAGGAAAGTGGAACATTACAGGGGATTAAACTGACCATTGCCTTTTTCTTAGGTCTATTTGATGAAGAAGTATGGGCCTTTGGGTTTTGCTTTGCTCCTTTTCTTTGTTTCATTGGCTATAACCATATTAAGGGATTCCATTTTTGGAGCCACTGCCTCACTGAAGTGTAGCCCTCCACAAGATGAGACCAATTCAGAAAGGAAAAGCTTATGAACAGATGCAACATTTCCTGACTGAATTTAAAAACCATTTTTTTCTATATCAAAAGTTTTGTTAATAAACCACTGTTTATTGAGTGCCTACAGCATGTTTATCTGCACCTTTGACAATGTATTTAATTCGAATTCGACTATATGCTGTTGGGGTATACATTATGCAAAAGGAAATATTACTTTGGTTTAGGAGACACATTTTGGTCTTTTCCAAAGTTCTTTAGATTCTTCCAGTGTGAACTGGACAGGACATATTTTCTTTTTTTTTTTTTTAAAGATTTTATTTATTTATTTGACAGAGAGAGACACAGCAAGAGAGGGAACACAAGCAAGGGGAGTGGGAGAGGGAGAAGCAGGCTTCCTGTCGAGCAGGGAGCCCGAGATGCGGGGCTCGATCCCAGGACCCTGTGATCATGACCTGAGCCGAAGGCAGACGCTTAATGACTGAGCCACCCAGGTGCCCCAGGACATATTTTCTATAAGACAAATGTATTAGCTCATTAGTGGCCCAAGGTTGATGTATCATTAATTTCCTTCTAGCTACTATGTTGGTCTTTTCCAAAAGGAATAATTTATTACAAATGGGATTCATTCATTCCTAATTAAGGACATTAAATTACTAATATTTTAAACAGAAGTTAATAGATGCTTGAACTGGCATTTTAAAAAGTTCACTATTAGTTGATTTTAAGTTAATGAACTTTGTTAAAGAAGTATATTGTTGCCAATTCAATTTAAATCTTTATTAGGGATTAATACTCAGAGGGACTTGCCTAAGTCCTCAGTCATGTGACCTGGAGCATGTTGTTTAACCTTATGAACCTCATATTCCTCGTAAGCAAATTGGTAAAAATAATACTTTTCCTGAAATGGCAATTTTGAGTATTAAACCAAGTCAAATAATGTAAAATGCTTTGCACAGCCAAAATATATACTCAATCTATAATTTGATGATGGTTAAAAGTATCTGTATTTTGGTTCTTTAAAAAAATTTTCAGGTAATTCTCTTAAGATAAATCTTACAATGTTGTAAAAATAAGAAAGAGAAGCAAAGAAACAAATAAATATTATAGAAGCACAGGGTGGGGGGAGAGTTCTCTTCAAGTGGTTCCATGCTCTTGATTACTGCCTAGAATAAGGGGTAAGAGCAGAGGAGGTGGAAATAGAGCTCTATCTTGAGCTTCATTATGTTTGAAGTGAGTTCCCACTGCACATTCTTTACACACTGAAAACAAAAGCTACCCAACAATGATAAAAATAGATCACAATCCAGATTCTAGTTATTATCATAAAAAAATATTGATATCACTGGCTCAGACATGAAAGCTTCCATTGGTGAATCATCCTACTTTTTGCTTTAGTACGGATTAATCTTGCAATTTTAACACATTATTGCCCCTTTTTTCCCTCCAATACTTCTTAGTACAATTAAACTTTCAAGTTCCAGTGAAGGTGGCTGCAATTTCATTATTTTTATGTCTCATCAAATTATTTACCTTGCCAGGCATTTACCACCTGCTTTTCTTCTGGAATTTCAATTCAAGTTTGTTTTAAAGAACAAATGTGTTGCCCTCACTGCTGAGGAAAGAAGGTTAGCAGGGGAACAGAAGAGAAAAACATGAAAAACTCATTAGAAGAAGAGCATTTGTTTTTGTAATGCCATTTAGGATGTGATAGATTTGATGGGAAAGCACTGATGAAATACACAGGCATGTAAATCCAATTTTAGAAGGAGTAATGGCCATTTCCCCAAGGATTCTGAACTCTCATCTGCTGAATTATGGTACCACATTTGTCTTGCTTCTGCCAGGAAATTCACTTGCAAATGTTTGAAAATACATTGGTTTCAAGGTAGTTGCCTTTATTTGAGGAAAAGGAATGTCTTCTACTTTATTACATTTATATTTGGTCTCTCACTCTGAAGTGGATTGAGGATGGTCTCCCTGGATGTGATGCACAGGCATAAATTAAGCATTAAGTCCAAGTTCTCACGTTTCTTATTCCACTTTCGTTCCTCCCTCTGCCCCCCATTTCTGACTACCACCACCGCCTGCCCAAAGGACACCTCAGGAGACAGTTTAAAATGACTAATCTAGGTGTTGTTATGGTAGAGGTATTTGGAAGGTATTAAAATAGTGTGACTTCACATACTACTTTAATGTTTTATAAATTTAATATTTATATTGCATAATTCTTGTAATAATTTACATTATTATTTATGCTAAATGGAATGGAGCAAACTTGTACAAAACTTCCAGTGATTATATTTTCATGCAAATTCACTAAACTATAACATATCCAGACAACTTCTCCTAACCAAGAGTACTTTGAGGTTGTCAAGGAAGATGCATGGTGTAATGCCAAGAAGAGGATCTCTGGATTCAAGGAGACCTGAGACAAATGTGCATTTCTTCATTTAGCAGCCCTGTTAAACAATCCTATGTTCAGCTGGCAACTCTATAAAATGTTGATAATGATATTATCACATAGGATTAAATAAGACAGGTATAGAAATCATTTTTCCTTGGGGAAAATGACAAAATCCACAGGATCACCTTCCTGGGTTTTCTGTGGTTTCTAGAGCAGCAACAACTAAATCATTGTTGGTGATGTGACCATATGAGCATTAACTCCAGGCCACACTTGCTCCAATGTAAGCCCTATCGAGGTTCTTCACATTATAATCCAGGTTCTAGTTATCACTGGCAAAAGGGATCCAAGTAACAGTAGGACTTAAATACATGTGCAGATCTTTGCCTTTTCAAATATCCCACTAAAGTAATAACACAGGAAAAAAGAAAAAAAAAAAAAAGGAATGAACCAGAAGTCTAGGGGCACAGGACAAGGGACTCTAGCAAATGAGAAACATCAGTGAACATTCAGAGGTTGGAAAACAGATGTCTTAGCAAGAGGCTTTGCAGAGCTAAGAAAGCTGAAATCCAGGGCCAGCAGAAATAAGATAACTGCAGGGTAGAGCCCTTACAGGCTAGGGAGTTAGGTGCTCTAGCAACCTCAGGGTGTAGCAAAGAGTAAGGAAAAACTGGGACATTTGTTTTGTGCATCTCCTTGAGAAATCCAAAGTTTTTCTTCACCTGTGCTTATAGACAACTACCCTCTCTCCCATGATAGCAGCACATGTATTCCCTGCATAATTAGAACTAGAAAGAATAAGGACACAGTGAAGTGGGGACTAACATATCTTATTAGAAACAAAAATTAGATTGAAGCTTATATACTTTAGATCACTTTCATTGTTTTACTTCCTAAGGAGATTGAAATATTCTCCTATGGGATAACTGAATATATCTACAGAGATGACTTTTTGGCAGAAGTGCAGTGAAACTTCTAGGTCCTTGCTCACTCTCCTTTGGTTAAGCCTATCAACTGACAAGGTCTTTCTCCAGTACAGAAATTATAACTGACTTTTTAGTGCCAGAAGAAAAGAGAAAAGAACTCTAAGGAAACAGACACAATTAATGGAAAGGAAAGCATTAAAGCATCAAATATCCTCTGGGAGAAAAAAATGGGAAAGCTTGCATCCATAAAACAACTACTAGGTGCTCTTTTTTGGTTGTTATTGTTTTTTGAAAAGAGAAAAATAGTTCTTAAATATCACACCAATTATGCATGCAAAAGTGGAAACAAATAAAGGTAAGAATATCTTTCAGAAAGAAAAAGTAGAATAGGCAAAAAAAATGCAGAAGAAAAAAAAAAAAACAATAGAAAATTAAAGAATCATCCCAGGAGGGCCCAACATCCAAATAATAGGAATTTTAGAAAGCAAAAACAAGAGAAGTTTTCTGGAAAGGATGTGTCTCATCTAGACCTCCTATATCCATCATCATTGCTGAGTGGACTCCTACCCATGCAGAGTAACAAATGATTTCCTGAGAAGCTTTAACTCCATTTTCAGGCTTCATGGCAGCAAAGGTGCATTGGTGTTTTGGGTTACCTCTCTCTTAACAGGTGTCAAAAGTGAACCCCAACATAAGGAAGGGAGCTTCTGATTCCATCAACTTGGGTCAACAGAGTTTCATACAGTGCAATAAAACCCAGCTTCTATAGAACTCCCTGCCACCACCACCATGTTGTTGACCACCAGGTCAACAAGAGCCCCAGAACCTAGTTTTTCCTTTCTCCCCAAATCCAGGACCACCTTGCTATGATCTGCTTTTAACCCATAAGGATTTATAAATATTATTACCTATAAATGTAAATATGATCACCTCTATGTCATCCCTGAGCTCTTACACCAATCCCAGTAAAGTTCTGCTATCCTCTGTTCTGCTCCTTTCCCCCATCACTTCATAAATTCTGAAACCTTTTCCACTTTGCCCTCTGACTATCATGGTCCATCATTGGCAAAAACTCATGTATACCCTTCCTTAAATACAGTATGCTAAATGCTCTCCCTGTATGCTTCTGTCAGCTTCTTGTTATAACAGAAATCTACATCTCCTTTGATGATCTTGTGTTCCTTGTGGGCCTCTCGAGTGGTGACTTTGTATTCTGCCTGTTGGCATATGTTGAAGAAATATTCTTACTCCTCATGGTTTCTTTCAAACCATTCTTCTTCCCTCCTACCTAAAATTCTCTATCTTTGAATATCATCTCATTAGATTGTATCAATAAGATGGTTAGTGTCATCCAAAAGGCCCTTGTCTTATTCTTCTTTATTTCTATTTTTGTTCACTGTCATTCTCACATTACTCCTGATGTTCTTCCTATTGATTTAAAGATACATCAAGATAACACTTCCAACAGCTTTGCCTCTTACTTTCTATGACTTCTCTCCTTCAAAAATCTTGCCCTCTTTCCTACTCTAAATCTAGTGGTTGAATCCTAAAACACCATTGCCAATAACTTCAATCCCTTCATAATTACATACACCTCTTGCACACTTCCATCACCTATTATTTCATCGGATTTCATCCAGTGCTCCAAAAATGCTTCAACCCAACTAGGATTTCCAATTCATTGATACTCCCTAATTTTCATTTCTTGACATTCTGTCTCTCTTCTTTATTCACCTTAAATTCCATGTTCCATCATTATAATCATTCCTATATTTCCCTTGTTCCCAGTCTCCTCCTTGAATCTTTCTTGATAAATCTCATCCACTACTGTATCAAACTTTCTTCCTACATTTTGCCTGGACCCATGAATTAGCTGAAGATAAATTCACTTTATTGTTCTCTTTTTCATTAGAACCTAAGAGGGGTGCCTGGGTGGCTCAATCGGTTAGGCCTTGGACTCTTGGTTTCCACTTGGGTCATGATCGCAGGGTTGTGGGATGGAGCCCAGCTTCTGGCTCCCCACTCAGCAGGAGTCTGCTTCAGATTCTCTCCCTCTCTCTCTGCCCCTCCCCCACTCATGCATACTCTTTCTCTAAAAAAAATTAATAAAATCTTTAAAAAATTCAGAACCAAAGATTCAGATTATTCTTAAAACTGGTCAGTAATCATACCATGTTACTCCAGTATGGTTCATTCATTCTCACACTCTCCTAGAAAACATTTCACAACTTCCCTGCCTTCTGAACTTCTAACACCTCCACTCTCATCTTCATTTTCAGGTGATCACTTTGCTGCCTACTTTCCTTAGATAATTGAAGTAATCAATAGAGAAGTTCTATATATTACTATCTCTACATCCTTCCACATCTTGTATTCACTGATCCTATATTTTGTTTCTAATCCATTCAACAGATCTATTAAGTACCTCCTAGCAAGCGAGGGCATAGAGATAAGGCATGGTTCTTGCCTTCAGAGAGTTCACAGCCTCATTGGTGGAGCCAGCAGTCTTCCTGAGAAGGTGGATCATCATTCTATCAGAGAACAGATAACTTCATTACCTCTGTCTCTGTTATTTACTCAAGGTTTAGAACTAGCAAACTCCCTTTTCAGCTTTTATCCATCTGATGACAAAAAGAATTAAGTGGAGCAAAATTATTCAAATTAGAAAGTATCAAAATCATCTTACAATCATAAAGAAAAAAAGCGTGGCACTGTTAATTATTGCAAATGATTGAGATTGCTGATTGAGAGATGAGTGCCTGCATTTAAGGGCTGGCAGTCCCATGATGATGGCATAGTGCCATCTGCTGGATGCCAATTCTGGCTCATGATGTGATCTAACCAAGAAAACTTCAAGAGTTGTATAATTGTATTAAGAGTTCTGCTTCCTAAATAATTTCTGATTTCAAAACTATTCAAAGATTTAATCTTGTACAAATGAGTAGAGATTCAATATGATAGAAGACATCCAGTGTCTCAAAATGAATAATTCTGAGAGCTGGAAAGGACTATGGGGACCATCTGGGCCAAACTATTTTGGCCATCTTACAGATGACAAAACTGAGGTCCAGATACCTTATATGACTTTTAAAGGTAATATCATGAGGGTTGGATGGAGCTGGATCTAGGAATCTTTACCAGTTATCTTTCTTCTACATCTGTATTTCATTCCTTATTTTCCAGTTAGCTGGCTGATTATATACTAGGCATTATTATTACATAGTATTATATTATATAAATTACATTTATATTATATAACTTTTTATGGATGAAGATGAGAGGTGTTCTAATCCAATTTCCTTTTTCGTTTTACTAGCGATAATTAGCTAAGAACACACTGACATTCCCTGACTCTGAGTCCAGTCCTCTTCTTTTACTTAAATGTTGTTTTAAAAGATTATCTCAAATGTAAAAATGGCTGGTTAATAAGGAAACTAAACAAACAAAAACTATGAGTTGATAATTAAATTGCTACTTTGAATTTCTGACAGCTTATAACAGCATTACTTTTAGTTTTTAAATAACAAATTATTATATTTCTGAAGAGCTGTGTTTTCTAACAAAAGCTAGAATAAGTTTAGTTTTCCATTAATTCCTAGAAAAATTGCTTGTTGTTGCCAAATTCCTTATACTAACATTAAAAAACAAACAGATGCTTCTGTATTTTTGTTGTTTAAGGACCAAGTTAATGATATGGGTATCCTTGGAAATTTGGAAATATGCAATCAGATACCTACCCCTCTTCCTAGATCTTAATTGTAAATAGCCTGATGGAAATACATCTCTTCCTAGATCTTAATTGTAAATTAACTTATGTAAATACATTCAGATGTTATTTGAAATTATGTATCTTATGAGTCAATAAACATTATGAAAGGAAAATAAAAGGAATAATAACCCATATATCTTAAAGTAATATGTTTATACTAGTCAATAACTTGTAAAACATATATTCTTATTATTTTATACCATACTAATTTCAAATCAGTAATATAAATTTATTTATTCCACAATTGTTTTTGAATTCCTATCACATACTGGGCACCTGCTGATGATTCTAGGTGCTGCCATTACGTAAATAAAAGTGCGCAAGAAACTCTCGGGAAAGGGATATAGCAGTATGCTGACCATAGGAAATCTTCTGATATTTTGGGATTTTGGAAAACTTCCTCCTAATCCAGTGTAAGAATATTTTCCTGGGTTTTCTTCTACGTATTTCTGCTTTATTGAATGATATTCTTCTTGAAATGGGCCAGCTTTAGGCCTCTAGAGCATGTCTGAGGTACAAAAGGAATATAAGGGAAGTTTCCATTCCTCACATTTTTTTTTTCTCCTCAAACATTTGCTTATCTCCAGCTACTGTTTATTTTACCATATTAGTGACTTATAAAGGTTGTTTTCTCTAGTTAAAGCTGGATATAGTAATCATACTAATAGCTTTTCTTCTAAAATATGGCTCTTTTTGTTGTTGTCCAAGGTTTATTGAAGATATTACAGCACAGCAGAAAGATTCAAACGGCTCCATGTAGTGTTTTGAAATTCACCCCAACTGTGGGCTGAATGACCTGCAGGTTGGACAAACTGCCAAAGTCCAAGACCTTCAATATCTTCTTAGTGTCACGATCTACTTCAAAGATCTGATCCAGAACTGAGACCTCAGGAACACAATTGTCTCTCCCTTCTCTCTCCTTCTCCTGCAGTTTGATGGGGGTCCCTCTCAACCGGGCCTCTGTGAATTTGCTTGGTCAGATGTGTCACACAGCCTGCTACTTCATTGTGGAGCTTTTTGTTGGGAATAATGGCAATCCCCGTGCACTCGTCCTTGGGGGTATGGAAATCGCTGTCCCGGTGTGTGTAGTATTTCTCAGTGATGACTTGTGCCACCCTCTTCATGGTTTTGGCGCTAACACAGTGCACATTGGCGGGTCCCTGGTAAAAGAGCAATATGGCTCTTTTTTAATCTCCTCTCCAGAGTCAGTGTGCTGCAGTATGTTACTCATTTTATTCATTAACTAGAGGCTCCATGAATACTTTCTTGAGCCAATTCTGCAAAGCTATCCAAGACCAGATGCGTCCTTAACCGATCTTTTGGTTAAAGTCTCCATTAAAATTTAAATGGTTCTTTAAAGTTAGTCCTTGTGATGTCACCTGTTAACTACTCCTTTGGGCACATAGCGATGATGAAGTAAAAGCTGGTTAAAAAGGGGAGGTGGAATCAAAATCAAAGGGTAAGGTAAACAATCAAACTTAAATACACACAAGACCACTTTTTAAATTTTTTTATTATTTATTTACTTTTTTAAGATTTGATTTATTTATTTGACAGAGAGAGAGACAGCGAGAGAAGGAACACAAGCCGGGGGAGTGGGAGAGGGAGAAGCAGGCTTCCCGCTGAGCAGGGAGGCCAAGGCAGACGCTTAACAAACTGAGCCACCCAGGTGTCCTTGTGATCACTTTTTTTTTAACCACGATATATTGAAATAGTAATTTCCTAGGTAGACTTCTAGGCTTTGTTTTTATTGCTAAGTCAATTTAAAATTCTAATAGAATGCCTCTTGACTGGTAAGAGAGATTAATATGCAAACCTAATACTTAACTCCCCAGTGATAAGAAGATGATTGGAAGTAATGGTGGCTGTAAAAATCAGAGTCAGTTAATGTCACTAAAGAGAATAATCAAAAGTTTTGTGAAATTTTGTTTTTGTAAAGCAGACTGCTTAAAATGTCCTCTTGACAGTATTTATAATATTGAACTGATCAACTAAAAAATAATTCTTTAGATTAAATACAGAGAATTCTTTACTATAAGTGGCAGAGGAGGATAGTAGCTAAAGGCACAGATTTTTGAGCAAAATTCCAAGATTTTGGGTCTGAGCTTTTACAATTTCTGACTGTGTGACTTGAATTGTTCTGTACCACAGTTTCTCCATTAATAAAATCCGGAGTAATAATGTGTACTTCATGGAGTTCTTGTGAAGACTAAGAGCTGATTTATAGGAATCACTTACACCAATGCTCAGCAACTAGTAATCACCGTAGGTCAACAAGTTAAGCTATTAATATAAATTAGATGAATCAAAATACCCAATAGACTTATTTAATTTTATTCATCCTCAAATTTTTGCAGCAATATGGACTTTAGCAGCAGTAAATGTTCCTATAATTAAGATGATTTTAACAACATACACAAAAAACAAAAGCATGAAAGTAAGTCTTAATTATCTTAAAAATCAAAAAGCTTGGAATTTTATTCTTGCCAGTGTATGGCTTTCAGTTAGTAAAATGTACCAAAAAATGCTGATCCTTGTAAAAGGCATGTTATTTAAATGATAAATAAAAATTGTTGGAAAGTGATTTAATTATTATAAAAAATGCAAACATTATTATTAAGACTATACAAGTATTGTCTTAGTAGAAATTTATAGAAATTCCTCACTCAGATAATAAGAAACACTCCATTTAAGAGATTACTTCCAAGGCTATTTAAAAATCATGTCTTCAAGTTGAAGATAGTGAATTGAATCTACCCTTACTTTATTCCCCAATAAATTGAAATGACAATGAAATATTTATAAAGAAATGGATTCATAGCAATCTGAGAATGAGACAAAGGTCATTAACACCTAGATATTTTGAAAAATTTCTGAAAGATAGAAGATTTGATCATAATGACAGTCTAAAGCTGAGACAGCAACATGGAACAAACACAGAGAATGGCTAAATCACTTGAAAGGTCTTTTCACTCAGCTCAGCTATGGAGAGACTCCAAACTCTGGATAAGAAGGTACTCAGGGTTGGAGGGGGAAAGGGTTATATATTAATGATAATTAATCAAAGGGTTAACAACACAAATACTGCCAGTCTCTACCCTCCCTACCTCAAGCATGCAGCCGAGTCATTTTTGCCCACATTAACCTGGACAGAATAATCACAGAAGCAAGTTTCTCAAATTATAACCTGTTAACCCCTCGTATCAGAGTTCTTGAAAATTCAGTATCAGACTTGCTAAAAATTCAGATAACTTATTCCATTCCAGATCTAGTCAATTGAATTTCTGGGGCAGGATATTAGAATATGTATTTTGAGCAAGTTTCTCAAGCGATTTTTCTGCTTCCCACTATATTTTGAGAATCATCACACTAAAGAAAATGAACCACTTGACTTGTGGTGACAAGATATCCTTTAAAATATGTTGGACTATAGTCATTTTCTTATTCTGATGGAGATGGAGCCAAAGGAGGCAGAGTTACCCTCCTATTTGAAAAAAAAAATCCCCAAATATTTGACAAGTTTTTCAGAAAATGGGCATCACGCAGCATAGGATCACTGAGAGAGGAAACGCAGAGGAGGCAAACCCTGTGATTGTCTGTTTACTGCCTACAGAGCAGGAAGGCAAACCAAGGTGGAGCCCAGTGAGAGAGCGAGAATCTCTAGATCTGTCCAGGGTTTTCCTCAGTTCTTTGCTGAGTATGGATTAGCATGTGTGCATGAGGAAATTACCTGAGACCAGAGAAGGAAACACCTAAAAGGCGCAAAAGGGTCAATTCTTGGTCTCATGGAGGGCCAGAACGAGTTTGTTTTCCTACCTGATAGGGAAAACATACTCTGTGGGTTTCTGAGTGGAAGGTTCTTTTTTTTTTTTTTAAAGATTTTATTTATTTATTTGAGAGAGAGAGGATGAGAGATAGAGAGCACAAGAGGGAAGAGGGTTAGAGGGAGAAGCAGACTCCCTGCTGAGCAGGGAGCCCGATGCGGGACTCGATCCCGGGACTCCAGGATCATGACCTGAGCCGAAGGCAGTCGCTTAACCAACTGAGCCACCCAGGCACCCCCTGAGTGGAAGGTTCTTGCCTCAGTGGGAAATATTAGCCCCAGGCTAAAGGCTTCTCTGGTCCCATCTAACAATGTTATAAATAAGACTTGAAGGATCAAATTTCAAGTCACTTGACTGAATTTTAGAACAAAGCTAAAAAATATTTATAGTCATATAAAAATGTCTATCACTCAGGAGTTAAAATTCAATGTATGGCGCCCATGCATGCAAAGACACAGGAAAGATCCCAGGACAATTCGATGGAGGGAAAGGAAATTTTTTTCAGCAAATGATGCTGAAACAATTTTTTATTTTATTTTATTATGTTATGTTAATCACCACACATTACATCATTAGTTTTTGATGTAGTGTTCCATGATTATTGTTTGAGTATAACACCCAATGCGCCATTCAATACGTGCCCTCTTTAATACCCATCACCAGGCTAAACCATCCCCCCCCAGCCCCCTCCCTTCTAGAACCCATTTTATAGCCATGTGTTAAAATGTTAACCTCAACCCATACTTCAAGGTTTCTATAAAAATTAACCCAAAATGGATTGCTGTCCTAAAAATAATGGCTAAAAACTATAAAACTTATAGACAAAACCAGAAGGATATAGGGATTTGGGTTTGGCAAAGATTTCTTAAACATGATGCAAATTATTTTAAAAGGTAATATATTGGACTTCATCAAAATTAAATACTTTTATTTACTAATATTTACTAAATATTAGAAAGAGTGTGAGAGCTTGCACAAGCAGACTGGGGAGGGGGAGCGGGGAGGGAGAGAGAGAGAATCTTAAGCAGGCTCCATGCTCAGTGCAGAGCCCAACGTGGGGCTCAATCTCACAACCCAGAGACCATGACCTGAGGCAGAATCAAGAGTCAGACGCTTAACGGACTGAGCCGCCCAAGCACCCCAATATATGATTCTGTTTATATAAAATTATAGAAACTAATCCATGGTATCAGAAATTCTATCAATGACTGCCTGGCCCAGGGTAGGGGCAGGAGATGCAATTGCAAAGGGGCATGTGAAACTATTGAGGTTGATTGATAATCTTAATTATCTTGATTGTTGTGGTCATTTCCATGAGCTAGTCATATGTCGAAACTCATCAAATTTTCGCTTGCGTATATGTAGTTTTGTATTTCCCCCTAGGTTCCCTCCTGAGGGCCAAGGTACCTTTCCCTGAGCAACTAAGGAATATTGGTTGCTGAAAGGTCACTGCTGTATTTTTCTTAGGCAACTGCTCTCAGGAGCAGAGAAATGCACCACCCAAAGTTTTAACCCCTGGGAGAAGATGGCAGAAGGATAATAACTGGTTGATACAGAAGTAGAATGTCTCAGTCATCTTGCTTTAACTAGAATCAACTAAAGACTCATTTACAACCACACTGAGGGTCGGCTCTTTTATGGATCCAATCCTTCCTTCTCACTTTTTATAGTCTCTCTCTTGACACCACTCCCCAATACTCCATGCAACTCCATACCTCAGGATCTATCACCATGGAGCCCAAGCGAGTATATTTGGCCTCAGGATTGGTGTAGGAAATAGATATTAAATAAAATTTTAGCACTAAGGCTTTTATCAGCTGTCTGGCAATTATTGGTGGAAAATAGATTATGGGTAGCTCTAGCTTGTTGTCAAAATATTCACCAGTGGTAAAATGGGATGTGTATTTGGTGGAAACAAATCACCACCTGCTGCTCAGTATCTCTGGTGCTTGAGAAGTATGATGGAAAGGGTTAATTATAAGGACTATGAATTGGGAGGCAGTTGCTGAGTACATTTGATTCATGGATTTATTGAACAATGATGATTCACTGCTTAGCCAAGGCAAAATATAAAAGCCATAGTCTTTTTGCTGTACATAGGAAAAACCTCCTGCACCAGGAGTGTGTGTGTGCCTCAATTTGGGACAACTCTGAAGGGCCATCCTAGCTCAATAGCTCCTGGTAGGATGGGCTGAAGTCTCATCTTCCACTGCATTGTCAAGTCAGCTCCTGTACCTGCTCAGTGTGGCCATGCTCACTTTCTTCCAGCTGTATCTACAAAGAGCATTCTCCAGTGAGCTATCTGCGTGTGACTTCCTGTACTCTTTTTCCAAGAAGCCCAATTCAAGGCCTGCCCTTGTGCTTTATAGTTAAGCTGTCCCTTTTGCATGTACACAAAGTTCACCTTCTGTGTCCTTCAGTGCAGCCTTCCAATTCAGGAAGGTGGGCTACTGAAGAAAGAGGAAACAGGCTTATATAATGAAGCAAAACTGTCCCAAGTCACCTCTATATAGCAACCAGGGGCTCCATTCATAAACATGATTGATACGCAAAGACCTCTAGACTTTTGAAGGGGAACAACAGCACAAAAAGAAAGACCAAGATGAATCAACAGGATAATTATTCCTTGAGGAAAGGGAGCTAATTGGGCAAGAGAAGAGGAGGCTAAACATTCTAATTGGTATTCTTGATCTAACAGTGATCTGTGTTTTAATCAGTCTTTCCTTGAATACCTCTGAGATTGAGCAACTTCTAATATTCTTAAAGTCCATTTGTGCATTTTCTTCTGTGACTCCCTTGACTCCCTTGTATATATTGTTTGGCAACGTGCTGGCTGCACTACACATATCTAATTACTGCAGAGAAAGAAGATTTTGCTTGTTTTTATTGTTCTTTTTTTTTCTTATTTACGTTTAGAGCTCACTTGATTTCTTTCTTTTTCTGCTTTGTCTTGAACCAATGTTCTTTCTCTAAGGACAATGTTCTTTTTCTAAGGATGTGGTCTTTATGTTATCATAATACAGGAGTAATTTTTGATGAGAAGTTTTGAAGGGAGGAGAGCTTTTTTTATTGGAGTCTCAACTAAAAGCATATTCCCATTGGGCAGAAACAATAATTCAACCTCTCTATGTAATTCTATTAAATGTCTTCCCTTGGCTGTTCTATCTGAGGTCCTTTGTACATAACCAAATCATAATTAATATCAATGCATATGCTACATATGCCATAAAATGTTCTTCACTAGATACATCTGAGTCCATCAGTGGTTTTTAAAAAAGAGAGAAGGAGGGAGAAACAGAAACAGAGGCAGAGTGTGTACAGGGTGTAGGCATAAGATTGTCAGGCAATTTAGAAGTAGTCATTTAGGTACAAAGAATGTGCAAAATAATGATGAGTATTAAATATGTCGGATCCAGTCCCAAACTAAGTATTAAGAGAAAAATTCAGTATCTCTAGAAAGGATGGATGGTCCTCTACAATTCACTTAATCTTTAATCTTCATTGAATATCATTGAGGAGTCCATTCATGCAACGAGATGGTTAAGGGATCAGTCTTTGTGGCACCTTGGCATGTATTTGAATCCCACCTGTGTTTTTTGTTTGTTTGTTTTAGGCAGATCACTTAACTTCTCAGAACCTCAGCTTCTTTGCCTCGGAAAGGGGGATAGCAGTAATACCTGCTTTCTGGGGTAGCTGTTTGGATTAAATTTGTGAGAACAATGCCTAGAACACAGTAACATTCTCTGAGGGTAAGACATTGTTATTATTTTTAAGATCGCTACTAGGTAAATATACTAATGTTCAGATATCAGTTTTTAAAGCCATTTAGAATGTTTAATTTTGGTGTAAATTAAAGGGGGCATTAAAATTAATAACTTAAGTTTCATAGGAATCTTGTTTGGTTTTATTTATTCTGTGGCTTACACGAATTAATGTAAGTCTAACACACCTGCTGAAAATTAGCTTTAAATCTTTAAACTTGTAAATTGCATCATCCCAATTATTTTATATAGATAAGCACATTTAAGTAATATGTTTTCTAATAAGATTTGCTCATGTAGACATTATCTTAAACTGGTGAAGGGATTAATCATCCAGAGTTTTCTATAGAATAGCACAACAGAGAATACTGTGGTCTATGTTTAACAGTTCTTTATTTAAGCAAATTCTAAATATGACTCAAAGCTTCTGTTAGGTTAGATTTAAAACCAGGTCTAGAATTTAAGACCTATTTTTAAAGATTTTACCTAGTGAATTTTATTTGTCCAAATTGTTTATTTTACTTGTTAGAATTGTTTGAAGTGCTACTTTGAATATGCTATATGTTATATATTATATATTTATTGTATTTGGTTTGTAAATCTCCTATGGTGTCATATATAAAAGAATGTAGTTGAAACAAATGATTTTTCTTTTAATTTCATATGGAAATATCTATTTTTGGGGACAGGTCTTTGATTTGGGGGTTCACATCCTTTTTGCAGCATGTAACGTCAATTGAAGCTCTGATTTCCTTTTGTTTGCGGTTTGTAGGAAATTTTTGCTTAGGGTTTCTGGTCTTCTTATACAGTGTTGGTTTCTTTGTTGCTTTTCAGCTTCCTAAAATACGGTTTCTGTTTTTTTATTTCACTTTATTTTCTTTAGTAACTCGTATAATTTCAGCACACTATAAAATGACTACTTGGGACACCCATCTCCACACCCTTTTTATGAGGTTTAGTTGAAGCAAAATTCAGGGGTGGTAAACCAACTGTTCCAGACAGTTGCATTTGCAAAAAGATTGAAAATAATTAGAGAGAGAAAAAAAACAGCCTTTGGAATAAATCTGCCCTTATTCTTCTCTTGTTTCTATCTTCTCTCTACTCTTCAAGAAGTCCTTCCCATCTGGAGTTACCCTTGGAAACAAAACTTCCTGAACTTTTACTCACTGAGTTATTTCCCATATACCCCTTGGCCACACTTTCTTTCCACACTCATTATTCTTTCTTGAATCTTAGATCCAACTCATCATTAGCTGGTTATTAAAGGAGAGAAAATATGTTTGTTGACCATCAGTGGAAGGAAGAGGCAAGGGATGAAAGAAATCTCTGAACACAAGCCATGAACTTCTTGGTTATAGGTATTTACACTGGGGAGAAAGTTTTGAGAAAAAAGGTGATATTATTAATACAGGCTTAATTACATTGATAAAGCCTTGGATAACAGTATAAACTGAGAAATCTTTGCTCTGACAACAGAATGAGCCTAAGGGCTAATAGAATGGAAGAAGTGTTGCAAAAGAGGACAAATTGTTTTTCTGGACAATTTTATATTATGCAATTTTTCTGTGAGGGTATAGTACCTCTATTTGCCATTAGTTCCACCTACTTCATCATTTTTCCTCCTGTCCTCTCACTCACAAGAAATTCTAGTCTTTGACACAGAATGTCACAATATTGCCCACGTGACATATTCTAGTGTTTAGTGCATTGAGAGGTCAGTGCAAAAGGATCAGTATAGTTCTTTATCATATCTAGTTAGCATGTCAGCTAAGGTGGCCTGGCTTTTTGGTAGTTTGGCCAATGAATCCTTTCTCTTTCGTCTTCCTGTGACTTTTTTTTATTATGTGTGGCCAATCAGAGGCTGCTAATAATGTTTCAAGAATTATATGTGGGTTTTAGTGAGAAGCAAAAACCCCACATAAGCACAAATTGCACAAGGTTCAAAGTGCACACCAAAACTGTAATTCCAGACATTATCGAGCTAATTACATATTTGTGATTTCTATTTAAGTTACTTGAATATAAATCTCTCAGGAATCCTATTAGGATGATTGTTAATAAGCAAGCCCCAAATTGGAAGTTGCTATGTTTATGACTTTCTTAAGCAATACTAAAAAAAAAATCAATTTTTTACTTCTAAGACTTTATGCAAGTTGTTAAATATGAAAGCATTCCTTTTAATTGTGTAAAAAGCTTTGGTTTGTATAAGCCAAATATTGTTGTTTTTTTCTTTTAAGCTTCCATAATGTTTAAATATATTCTTGGTTGGAGATTGTGTTATTCTTTGAGTCCAGAAATGTTCATTAGCATCTTTGCAGGGAGTAAAAGTAACTCTGCCATATGCATGTATTTGGTTTCAAGTGGAGAGGGAAAGAACATTTTCAGTAGATTAAATTTATTCTCTATGTCTCAGAAAATCTATGGGAGTAATTATGAGAAGATAGCATAATTATGCAAACCACTAAATGGATTTTCAAAATAGCAGGACACTTATCATTTATTTATTTTAAATATTATGACTCATTAATAAAATGAAAATACACAGAAGGAATGTTTATTAACAATAGCAAGGCAGTAGGGTACAGAGGCAAAAAGTAGTGGTCAAAAATGCAAGTGATGTTTTGGTTCTCAGTCTGCTCAGTCTTATTTTAATTTTTTCTGGACTCTCGGATGTAAAGTATGACATTTATTGGTCCTTCCTAACATTGTTCCCAAATGGTTCTTTCAAGAACTTTCACTGTGAAAGGAAGAAAAGGGGAAAATAGAGTGATAGTGACCTAGTAAAGGAAGTGTTGATTGTTGGCTTAAGGCTAAGTATCTAAAATTAGCCCATTAGAAATTCAGAAAGAGAGTTGTCTAGGGATAGGAAAAAGGTTAATTGGGTTATATTAAGGCCCAAATGAGATTGGGCACTATATATTTTCTAAAAGATTATAAAATACTCTACCTTCCTTTTGTTGGGGAAAAACATTTTTCTTTACCCTTCAAGATTCTTTTGGCTGGTCTAATAATTAAATTGACATGAAAGAGATTAACAAGAGGAAATCAAATTTGATTATGTACAAATGGAGGTTCCATAAGATTCTGAGGCCCCCAGGCCATCAGGCAGTTGAGGTTCATATGCTATCCAGAGCTAAAGAGAAGGGGTCAAGGGTTTGGGACTTCAGAGTGGAGGAAGACAATTCACAGGAAAATGAAAAAGAGTAAATGTTTGGTAAACAAAGTTTGCAGGGCCCCTCAGAAACAATGCAACATAGAAATTTTAACAAACAGCCTTTGCTAGGTTCCTCCCTGTTTACCACACCTAATTCATATTATAATAGTAGTTATCTATATGCTAGTTCTCTTCCCGGAGCAGGTTCTCTATATAAATTCTTTCAGGTAGCTTGGAGCAAGGTCAAGGGTTCTTCCTGAGCCTTCTGTTTTTAAAAAATAATTGGCCTAAAATACTCCAATGCCAAAGAGATATTTTGGAGTGGCAAATTTTGCTCCCCTATACCTTCATTTTATACACTGGAATAATTGAGATAATCTGGGCTATTAAAGAATAATAATATCATCTCATCATCATTATTTAATCATCATGGTTTACTTTATTGTTGACTATATACCATTTATAGCTCTTTGCACTTTGCAAATATTAAAAATTTAATCCTTACAAATAAGCCTATGAGATAGTTGTGACACAGCTCAATATTATTATTAATTTCTTTTTTGTATAATTTATTTTTAATTAATTTTTATATAAGTCCTCCACAATGTATAATAATATATGAATTGAGCTTTATAATTTTTTAAAAATATACCTAGTAGACTTTAGATCACTTTTACTGATTTCAGTTTTTAAGAATTTCACATTTTCATTGTTTTTTTATTATTTTTTAAGATTTGTATTTATTTATTTGGCAGAGAAAGAGCACAAGCAGGGAGAGCAGCAGGCAGAGAGGGAGGGAGAAGCAGACTCTCCGCTGAGCAAGGAGCCCAATGTGGGGCTCAATCCCAGGACCCTGGGATCATGACCTGAGCGGAAGGCAGACGCTTAACAGACTGAGCCACCCAGATGCTCCACATTTTCATTGTTTAGATCATGATTTTTATTAATTTCTGTTTTCTGTGAGATATTTAATTGACAGGTTTTTATTTATGAGAAAATATGGGAAATTTCTGCATTATTGGTTATGTCTAAGAATGTCCTTGCACATGAATAGTAGCTCAATTTAAAATTTAATTTTTATAATAAATATTGCCCACTTGAAATGTGTTCTAGCATTTGTTACAGTGGATGAGTCATCAGATAACCAATCCAGTTTTTAATTTTTCTTTGTCTATGAATTATTTGTTACTACCTGCATGGTTGTAAACATTTTTCTTAATTCCATAAATTTAGAAACAAAATAAACAGATGTTGACATGCATATCTTGTCATTAGTGTTGATTGGGGCTCAGTGAGTTCCTCTACCTTGAAGTTGCAAGCATTTTTTCAGGCTTTAATGTTGATATATTCCTCTACATTATGAAGCCCTGCGTAAAAATTAATGTTTTATTCTTTTATTGTTCTATTTTTAATTCCTAGCAGAGTACCTGACATATTTGTTAAAATCATTCAATTCTTGAATGAATTGTTCTAGCAGCTTGAGAGAATAATATTTAGAGGTTTCAAATGGTAATGTAGGGTCTAAAGAACCATCAAGAGACTGAATAAAAAATATATTTTAGAAGTTTATCTCTCCTGCTAAAGGTTAGAGTTATTTTTGTCAGAAATGGTTGTCAATACATTATAATATTATCAATAGTCAAAACTTCAACAAATAGCAATCAACAGATTTTAACATCATCAGGAAGCCCTTGCAGCACTCATTTAGATGCTGCCAGGATTCTGAAAATCATCTTTCTATTTCAAGTATTCTGGACATCTTGGTTAGAACCTCATTTGGACAAATGGTGTTAAGTCTGCAAAAGTCTAAGCTAGCTTCTTTACCCACACCCATAAGTTTTCATAAATCACAGAGATGCTGGAAAGAGATTATTATTTTGCTGGACTCTGACCAGCAAAGGCAAGAGGTTAGTAGTTTCACAAAGAGAAATTGTAATGCTATCAGATGATAAAATTGACAACTGTGTGCTTTGAGTTGCTGTGGCTCATCTGTCTATTTGAGAGTGATGCTCTACCTAGTTATCTTCTGCTGTTGCTGTTGTTATAATTTACCCAACATTAAGTAAATATATATCTTTTGCTTGTGACTGTTGACATTTTCTATTTTGTTAAACAATCATCTTTGCTCTTGTGCCATCTGCCCAGATTGGAGGAGGAAAGTGAATGGTGGACATAAGTGGGAAAGAAAGGGAGAGAGAAAAATAATGTAAAATGAAAACCATTGGTGGGGTTTTGAGGGGTGGGGGCACGAAAAGTTGAGAACATAAATGAATGAATAAATAGCCAAAGAGAAGATAAAGGTGTTTGTTTTGTATGGTAGACACCTAAGAGCAGATACACTTTGAACAAAGAAAAATCTTCAGCAATTACTAAATAAAATTGGTCCAATAAAACACTGCTCTTATTGTCAAAATAAAAACCATTCCTGCTGACCCACGTACAACATTTTGGGTCTAAGAAATATGTCCTCAGATGAAAGAACTATTAATTTATCTTACTTTCCCCATGACACTCATTATATGGGGGAAGTAATCACACAGTGGATCTGTTCTGGGAGGCTCAGTCAATCATCAGGTGTTTTCTAACCTCTGCCTTACAAGTAAAATGATGGCATTGCAAGAAAAGCAACACATGCCAGAGATGTGGCATGCAGGGATTGAGTCTGGTAACATTGCTTAGTTTCATTTCCTTTTAAACAAGTCTATTTTATGTATGAATGCAGTGTGAAATTACTCTCATGGTTGACATGAGGAAGGGAGGTATTCACACTCAGAACAATATTGCCGTTTTTAAAATTTGAATAAAAGAGAATTACAAAAATCAACTCATCTTCTATAATCAGAGGATTTACAAACTTTTTTTAAAAGATTTTAAAATCTTTAAAGATTTTAAAGCAATTTCCTCTGAGAGAAAACCAGACACACAGAGAGAGAGAGTGCGTGCACAAACAGGCAGAGTGGCAGGCAGAACTTCCAGCTGAGCAGAGAGCCTGACATGGGGCTCAATCCCAGGACCCTGGAATCGACCTGAGCCCAAGGCAGTGCTTAACTGACTGAGCCACCCAGGCACCCCAACAGCCTTTTAAAAATAGTATTTAATCTGGTCTTGAATAATCTTAAAATAATCACATATTTACATGTGTTAGGTCATTGATAAGGGATACTACTTTTATCAAAAATGGGGGAAAATGAAATGCACTTTGATTTTTAGGAAATAGCACATGAGAGTATCGTGGCAATATGTGCTACAAGATAGACCTGGAAACCACTGTTCAATTCTCTGGTCCTATGGTTTGACTTTTTCAGATTCCACATATAAACTTTGCTATAAGGGATAGCAAAGGAGTGACCACAAAAAGGGGATTTGAGGTAAAGGGAGAGATTTCCTTCAGTGACAGAGTTAACATACTGTGTTAGTGAAATCATGGGAATTCTACAGTAAACACGGAAAATTGGTGATGTGGGGATATGGGATAGAACTACAGGAGTAATAACCTTGAGTAGGTGATAGAGGACAAGGAGCTACTGTGCAGCAGAAGACCTGGCTTTATAAAGGAGCATAGACATTTCACTCATTGCAGTAATAGGGAAGACCAATGAAGTGGGCACAATCCTCAGTCCTTACCAGAAATCCTTCTATATCTTATTTACCAAGTTGAACATGTTAAGTCAACTTCTTTTTTTAAATGATCCATCCACCTGTCCTCCATACTACATTTGACACAGTACATAAATCCATTCTTTATTAAAAAATAAAAACTAGAATCCATCAAATGTGAACGCTCCTTAACTTTTAATCTCTGACCAAACTTAGCTGCAATAACACTAATCCTTCTGTCCTGCTAAGAGAGTCTCCAGTGAAAGTTGTTTTCCTCCTGAGATCTGTTTCTGCCTATACTATGGATTCTACCCCTTTTCATCAGCACACACCTTGCTCCATCTATGATTCCACGTCTTACTTGTATCTTTATCTTCCCATCTTTTCTAACGTTAAGTGCTATCTCTACCCTTCATCTTTCTCGGCCGGCCAGGTGCAGTAGGGGAGAATGTCTTCAGAGCTAAAAGCAGACATTCTGATTTTCACCCTTTGTTTCGCCTGCTGTTTACACTCAGTCATTAGTTACATTTTTCCTCAAAATCGTCATTTGCACTTATCAATAAGTATCCAACTCCATTGCTTTATAGTCACAATTTACCCATCGTTGTCATTGGCCAGATATGTTGTAGTTGTTAATGTGGTTTCTTGAACTGGAATATTATCCAAGTTCCCTACCTATGAAGGTTTCAACACCTGCATTGCTACTGGATGACAAGGGATCCAAGCCTAAGTTCTATATTTACCATCTACTTTTTCAGGTCACTATCTTTTTTTTTTAGAGCGAGAGACAGTGAGAGAGACCCCCTTTGTCTCCAACTTAAGCTGGAACTGTCCTTCAGAATTGAGTCAAGGGGCCAGGCCTTTATATCAATGTCAGTCAGTCACTGGATGCAAGATATTCTGGGAGGAGGGGCATGTCCTTGGACTAGACAGCTTTCTTCAGCTGAGGCTATTCCCAAAGCAGTGTGAGAGCAGAGAGTTGTCTATCTTTGGCTCTCCCAGAATTTGGATCAACATGTCTTTCCAAAATATTCCAAAAGGAGGATCTAAATGGCACATTGCAATGTCCAGCACACAAAACTTTCAGCTTTTTCTGTTCTGCTAAGTCAATATACCCCTTTTCCGTACCACTTCTTTACTCTGAGTTTCTAAAATTTTGTCTATTCTCTCCTCTACTTTTTTTTTGTGTGTTTATTCCTTAAAACGTACCACTTAAATGTCATTTCATAAGGGTGTCAGTAGTAAACAGAAGTAACCATATGTATTTAATATATTCTAAAAACCCCAAACCTGAAGTAACATTCTGAGTAGGGCAGCGTGAAAGACACTGTTCCTATTTCTAACACATGTTGTCTCAGCTTTTATTTCTTTGTTTCCGATCTGGTGCTTATATAGAGGACTTTCTAGGATATATCATTGCCTTGGGCACATAAACAGGATAGGAACTGCACTGGGCAGAATCCAAGTATTTATTACATTTTCTAGTTTCTAAGGTTGTCAAAGGAAATTGTTATAGTGACAGAGAAAAGTATGTTCCTCTGAAACACAGGGGATGAGGTGGACCATGACACAATATCCTGGAAAACCCTTCCACCTTAACCATGTGGCCCGCCTGTCATTAGCACACGTGCACATACACAAACACACACACACACACACACACACGCACACACTCTCAATCTCTCTCTCTTTAGGTAGAGGAATGGATTTGAAGCAACAGATGCAGAGAAACACTGTTCTGCTATTTAACTGTACTCTATAGGTATAGGTATGGTCTTTTGTGCTCTGTACCTTCATTTCAGGTGAGAGAGCTCTTAGGCAGTTCCCAATTCAGTTGTATTTGCTTCTCTATATGCTGCTAACAAGCTGGGTAGAGATGGTTTTTCCCCAGGATTCTTTTCCAGTCAAGGTACCATCTAGAAGTGAACGAAAACTCTGTTAACTCCACATAGTTGGAGTTGATTGCAGATTGAAACTACTTGATTTCCTCCCTGGAGGGAAAGAACAAATAATGATGAAACTGTCACTCAAAAATAAAATGTTAAAATATTTCAATTTCCTTTATTCTGCAAGAGATAATTAACTTTAGTCATAAATTGGTTGTTTCACTGGTAAGGATTTTCAAGTGGGTAAACCGAAACCAATGGAGGTTAAATTGTATGCCTCAAGTCACACAATTATTCAGTGACAGAGTGGGAGAAGAGCCCCAGTAGAAGTGGTGTCTTTCTAACAATAATTAAGTGATTACTGTCTGATTATTTGCTCGTTATGTTAGATTGAATGGTCACATTCTAGTTACTCCAACTTTTTCTTACTAATTTTTTCTTGTCTATTACACTGACTTGGCCATTCTAAGTGTCTACAAGTGTTGAAATGAGGAAATTTGTTCTCTCTGTCGCTACTATGACAGCCTATCTAGTCTATCATGATCTTTGAGGACTTCTATGAACAGTTTTTTGCTCACTAGCTCCTGTTCTTTACTTGAATGCCATCTGTCAGTAATGAAACACGACTCCTTTATTTCAACACATTATCCCGCCAGTTCAGGTCCTTCTATTGCATGAGCTCATGTCTCTGTATGTTGTATATGTCTTTTAGAAACATTTATTTTATTCAACAGCATTTATCTCAAATAATAATTATGTTTTGTATTGATTATTTATTATTTGATTAATTGATATTATCTTATTGATATTTTTCTTCATGTCTTCTTTCTTCATAAACCTCCATGAAGGCAGGTTTAGATTTGTTTTTAAAACAGGTATTAGGGGGCGCCTGGTTGGCTCAGTCGATTAAGTGTCTGGCTTCAGCTCAGGTCATGATCTCAGGGTCCTGGGATCCAGCCCCTCATTGGGCTCCCTGCTCAGAGGAGAGTCTGCTTCTCCCTCTCCCTCTGCCTCTGCCCCCACTTGTGCTCCCTCTCTTTCTTTCAAAAAAGTAAAATTCTAAAAAAAATAAAAAATAAAACAATGAAACAGGTATTAGAAGGACCACGATGGCAACATAAGAAGCTCCTGAAGCCCCCCATAAATGCACCGGATATACAGCTACTCATGGAGCAATTTTCTCTAAGAGAAAACCAGACACTAGTTGAGTAACTCCTATGCATCAGGCGAATGAGAAAAAAAAAAAAAACAATTTGAAAAGAGTAGGAAAGACTGAGACAGTCTCACCATAAACCCCATCCCCAGCACAGCGCCACACAAACAGGCGAGAACCCCCAACTCCCAGCTTCTCTCTGAGGAGCAAAGGATTTGGACCTCCTACCTTGTGCCCCAACTTCTAAGGCTCCCACCCAAGGGACTCCCAAAATACCTAGCTCTGAAAGCCAACAGGGCTTGTGTCCATGTGGCCCACAGGACCATAGCAAACAAAGAAGTAGTTTTTAAATGAGGACAGTACACCCCCATTGCTATGCACTTGGGCTCAGCACAGATGGAACAAGCAAAAACATCTATTTCCCAGTTTCTCCCTGGAAGGGCCCTAACCTCATACTTTCTCAGCTGCAGCCTAAGGGTCCAGGTTCTAATTCACTTGCATGAAGGTGTTGACTGCAATCCTCCCCTTTGGGACACTGATGGATCTTGGCATACCCTCAGCTACCGGGAGTCACTAAGATTAAGGATGGTGGCTTGGACAATCCATAAAGTTCGAGAGGCAAGCGGGAGCTTGGGCTGGGCTGATTGACAAGGTTCATCTCTTGCATGAAACCACTCTGTCAAAACCATAATGAGATATCATTTCACATGGGTTAGGATGCTTAGTATCAAAAAACAAAAGATAAATTCTGACGAGTGTGTGGAGGCAAAGGAACACTTGTACACAATTGGGGGGAACGTAGCTGGTATAACCCCTGTGGAAAACGGTATGAAAATTCCTTAAGAAATTAAAAATAGAACTACAAATGATCCAGCAATCTCACTTCTGGGCAGATACCCAAAACAAAAGAAGTCACTATCTTAAAGAGATACCTGCACTCCCACACTCATTGCAGCAATATTCACAATATACAATATTTAATATTCACAATAGCCATGATATGGAAACATCTATGTGTCCATTGACTAATAATGCATGGATAATGAAAATGTGAAATAGAGAGAGGCTGGTTGAAGCATAAGTAGGTCTGAGGATCTAATGTATAACACAGTGACTACATTTGACAGTACTGCATGGTATCATTGAATGCTAAGATGGTAAAAATTAAGTGTTCTCACTAAAAAGAAAAAACATAAATATGTGAGGGGGTGGATGTGTTACTTAAATCAATGGCAGGAATCCTTTCACTATATATACATATATCAAACCGTCACATTGCATAATTTAAATGTATTACAACTTCATTAGTCAATGACACCTCAGTAAAGCTGAAAAAATATAGGTTAAAAAAAGTGGAAAAAGTCTGCATTGCCGGTGCTTAGCACGGTCCATGGTACACAGAAGGTGCTCAATAAACTTTTGTTATGTAAACAAATGATCCAGTTGTCTTTGTTTTTTTCGTACGTGTTATGTTAACGCCACTTATATTTTTAGAATTCAGCCCCAAGATCTTTATATTCCTCATTCTTTAGTCTTCTTCTTCATTCTTTATTATTTATGACTGTAATTCCTGCTTTTTAAAAAACATTATGTCTAACATTCTGTTTCCCCCGTTTCCCCCAATTCTTTGAGAATATTTTTCAACGATCAGGAGAGGATGCACTCTGAGAAACACAATATGGATTAAATTAATGTCACAGCAATGTTTTGCTAACAGCTCAGATTCTGTGCTCTTGGGTTGGAATAGGGAGGAAGGAAGGAACAAAGTGTGTATGGTTGTGGAGCTCTCATCTCCTTATACCGGCATCAAAACAATCACAATCATTATCACAACAGTATTTTAGTATGCCTTCTGTGCCAGGAATTGTATTATTAGCATATCTTATTTAATATAAGTTAACAATAATCATTGAATTTGATATTTTTTACCCACTTTTTACAAATGACATGATTTACCCAAGTCCATGCCACTAAGAACAATATAGGTACTCAGATCCTGGTCTGTGTTGTACCAAAGTCTCAGTGATTCAGTATTTCACTACCCATTTTGAAACAACTTCTTAAAGTAATAATATTTAAGCAAAAATTATAAAAATACATGAGATAATCAGTAAATTCAGTAATAGAAGTAATCAGAAGTACTCATATTCTGCAGTATATATAAACCAAATATTTTCCTTCTCTATGTTTTATTTTCCCTCATTCATATTTCTTTCAACTTTCTGAAGACTGTTGAATATATGGCTCAATATAGAAAAATGAGGGTTAGTATATGAGTTTACTTGCAAATGTCTTCATGTCTTGCCTTTATAAACCACTCTCTCTAAAAGCTTTTTCTCAAGGGAGACTGAGGATTTATAGACTTACTTTTCACCATCTCTACTGAAAATGTCTTCTACAAGACTAAATAAGAGAGTGAAATTTTACTTTGGGAATGACTTTATTGCCACTCAAAAAAAAAATACTTTTTGATAGAAAACTGCATTTGTATGGATCACAGTTACTTAATGTCTTTGACTAGAGTTTAAGAGTCTGTTCAGTAAAGGGATGAAAAATAAAATGAACAAGAGAAATAAAATTATGAGATTATGTTCTTCCTTTGAAATTTTGGACTCTGTATTATATGTAATTGACATTACTCGGTCCTTCTTTTGGTCATTCATCCAACAAGTATTTGTTGTTCACTCTGTGGTAGACACTGTCCAAGATGATGGGTATGTGATGGCACAGAAGACAGAAACACAGTCCGTGCCCTCAAGAAGCTTCTGTTCAATGATGAGACTTAAACAATAAAAACATGTATATATAAACACATATGCTGTGATTATAACCATTCAAAAAATAAAGTGCTTGGTGACAAAGAATTATGACAAAGAAGGACCGCTTGATTTAGAGTCGAAAGGGAATGAAGTTTCAGTGAAGGTGATATTTAAACTGGAGATTAGGAATTAGAAAGCAGTAAGGGCAAGGTCTGGAGAACACAGCCTCTGAGATTTTACAAGTACAAAGGACGTATAGTGGAGAGTGTCACATTCTAGGAAGAGGGGGGAGTGTGACCCGTGCCTGGTGATAAGGAGGAATAGGGACGTATGTTGAGGCAGTAGACAGACATGGTTCTAATAACGTAAAGTTTAGGACTTTAAGATAAAGATTAGATTTTATGCAAGTGCATGGCAAAAACACTGAAGTGTTTGAGACAAGTAAGGATACGACCTGACTTATATTTCATAAAAATCACTCTTATGGGGAAAATAAAGCGAAAGAGAAAGGATAGAAAAACAAATGGGTAAGGAATGGAATTTTCTAGAGGAAAGATGATGAATGGTGGCCCTGAAGGAGGAAGGAAATGGATACATTTGAGTCAGAGGGAGAACAATTTTATTAAAACAACAGAGTAGGTTTAAAACCACAGAATTTTAGTTATGGTAACACCTGATTAAGTGGCACTGAGGTAGAGAGTCGTTTCAGGTGCCTTTTAGAAAACACGAAATAGACTATTACCTATGTTGTTAATGTGTAAGACGGTTCTAGTGCTAATCACCTTGTTAATGGATTATATAGTCTCTCTCTCTCTCTGTCCACACTTTTGGTCTATACCCTGAGGCAGTTGGACACTGGGACTAAAAAGCAGCAATAATTTCAGTCACTCATTTTGGTTGCTGTGCTTTCTACAGGGGTGAAGAATTAAAGACAATGTTATGTTGACAAATAAAACCTTAACGGATTTCAATTACTCATCCTATTTCCGATTTCCATATTTAAAATAAAGAAAGAAACAAAACAGAGAAAGCAAGAGCTCGCAGCTTGCTTTTTAACTGTAGTGGAAGATAATGAAACAGGCTGTACTGGGACCATGAGAAAGGAATTTAAATGCATTTAAGCCTTTCTTCTTCATTTATTATACTTTAGCACTAAAGAAAATTTGTTGCATTTAGTTGAATTTAATTTTTCTTTTATTTTCATTTTGACTTAAGTAGCAATGTTTTTAAATAAAATACAAATGATCAACATATAAGTTTTTCCTTTCAAGAACCGTAGTTGTTCTCATGAATTTTATTTCTACGGAAGATGCCTAGAGGCTATTCTCATGTAACACAGGTTTAGTCTTCAATTTCAGTGATTCCATTGGCATTGATAATGTGTGAAATCCAAGTAGAGTGGGAGTATAAACACATTTGGCTTTTGTGTCAAAGGGTGACATTTTCCCTTTAAAAATATGTTTTGTGCTTTTTACCTGGACCTAACTTAATGGCTGTGTGTTTAATATTGTGAGACTGCTTCTGGCACATTAAAGTAAAACCTCAATAGGATATGATTGTTTTTTCAATCATCTGCTTAAACATGTATTTAAAAATGTGAAATATGAGAAAACTTATTCACAATTCATTGACTTGTGTGAGGAAATATCGTATCAGACCCTAGATAGGGGTTACTAATACAACAACAAAAGTTCATTGGGCCTGAGTGGTTATTTTTGACCTATCATCAGTGTTCAGTCATTATTTTGTATCTATCACAATTGCACAATGACAAAAATTCCTAATTTGTTATATGTAACATCTGGGTCATATTAAATCCAAAACAATGTTCTCTGTAAGCACTTCTTAATGAGTATCTTGCTATAGGTGACTAAACTGGCGGGATATGAAACATGATATAGACCTTTTGGACCCGCACTTAAAATTCAAATATAACATTGTATAGAAATGGAATTGTACCAAATGTGGGTTTTTTGATACAAAAACATGATCATATACACATAATATTTAGTTAGTTTATTAATATGATGAGTACATTTTCAAATGATGGATCAAATCTGCATTCCTGGAATAAATTGAACTTGGTAATTATTCATTAATTTGAATACATTGTTGGATTTTATTTTCTAATATCACACATTCCTTAATAAGTTTGCGCATCTGTTTTTAAATGAAAATTGTAATTATAATTTCTGGTTTTTGCTTTGAAGCAGTAAGTGGCTTGTTGTCCTATTACCTTTCTTTCTGGTCACTCTTAAATATGTTTTGGTGATACATTTTCATCAAATGTATCTAGTTTTTTATCTATTTACCTATCTATCACCTATCATTTGGGAAAGGACTGATTGAGCTTCTTGTGTCTAAGAATTCATGTCTTTTATCCGTTCTCAAAAGTTCTCAACCATTATTTCTTCAGATATTAGAGTATATTAGAGGAAAAAGCCTAGAATTGTCACAAAGTGGAAATTACACCTCTTTTTTCTTTTACTCAATCTTTGATTAAGCACTAGACTTGATTACTCTCTTGTGTTTCTTAAATTTTTTTCATAATTTCTATTTGTCTCTGTGATACATTCTGAGATATTCCTTCAGATTGATCTAATTCTCAAATTCTTTCCTGGGTGCCCTCAAATTTGCTACGAGGCACCTTCATTGAGTACCAAATCTCCATTGTTTTATATCATATTTACCAAAATTCTGTATAATTTTTTTCAAATGTCCTTGGTCAAATTGTGTAATTTTTTATTCCTTTCTTGCTTGTTAATTTTTCCATTTTAATGTTTTAACATGTTAAATATTACTATTTCACATTATGTATCTGATAATGCCAAAATCTGCTGTATTTCAGGGTTAGAATATACTATTTTTTATTTCTTCTGACTTTTTCAAGGTGTATTCTTCTGTATCAGTTTTGTGTTTTTCCCATTATAAGCTCATGTATATTTAAATGTAATCTTTCACAATTTTCTTTGCTTTTCCCCAATGCTTGGGTGTACATTTTTCTTAGGGTTTTTGTTGTTGTTGTCTTTTGGTTTTTAGCCATAAAGCTAGTAAGAATTCCTGCTCTTAGCTTAAATAGAATTTAGCTTGTGTTAGAGGTTTTTTGGGGGGAAAATAATTTTTAACTATCATACAGAGCCAAAGCTGATGATAGTCAGTATTCTTGTAGTCTTCTACCAGAGAGTCGATATTTCCTATTTATCCACAAAGTTTGTCATCATTATTGCTCCTTTCTTTATACAGGGGTTCACAGACAAAAGGTTGTACTTCATGGTACCTTTGACTTTTTCTTCTGACCTCTTTAAATGGACCACTAAAACCAAACTTTAAGCATGTATGACTGTTTAGTTGTCTCAGTAAAGAATCCAGAAGGGTAAACTGCATCTTCTCTAAATCTTTCCTCCCTTCTTTCTTTCCATCCCTCTTCCTTTCCCTCTTCACTCCTTCCTTCCTTCCCTCCTTCCTTTTCCAAATTGCATGGTATTTTTCATACTATTACACTAAACTAGTCTTACATTTTGGAGGATTTTTAAAATATTTTATTCAGCAGTTTGGGCTCTTCTATAGTGGAAGGGTTTCTTTGGATAGAAATTTTACTTTAGTGTTGGATATTGAACTCTATATTTACATACTATCATTTTACTTTTTGATTCTTTAATAAGCTCATTTTTTGGTGAAATGAAGGAAGCATAAAATATAGAAAACATTATTTCCAATGGCATGCTTCTTCACTTATAATTTATACATCATCTTTCAGGAAAATGTTTAATACAGAAAGATAAACAATAGAGCGGAGATAATACCTGCATTATAAATAAGAATCCCGGAATGCCGAGAAATAAGGCCACAAGATTGCAGACCCATAGCAAGTCACCTGTTGGCAGCTACGGCATAAATTCCTTCTCTTTCCACACGGAGTTTGGTGCCCTTTCATTATCCCTCTATGCTCAGTTTTAAGGCCTATTTATCCAGTGGGCATTCTGTATCTGTCATTTTTTTCTATGTCCAACAATTGTAGCAAAACTTCTCTGTTATTCAAAACTACTGACAGAAGCTAGCTTATACTTCTAGGCTTTTGTTATTTTAGAGGTCTAGCACTGAGAATAGAGTCTTATAAAGTCTGGGGGGAAAGTAAGAAGTCTCGTAAATTGCTACTCTCAGCCTTTTCACTTCTCCTCTTGGAAACTGAAGAGTACTGAATTATGCTCTAGTTGACACTGAAATATAAAAAAGTAAATAAAAAATTCACGATGACCTTTGAGAATATGGCAGATAGAATGTGGCAAATATGTAGCGTTAGTTTCTAATCTAAATTGAAGGGTCATAGAGCACTGCAAATGGCTAATGTCATATATAGCTACAAATTATGACTTTTCAAAGAAAGCACACATCAAAGTCAGCTTTGAATGCCTTTAAAAAAAATCCTGGTGTATGAGTGATGATTAATATTAAATGGCAAATCAATGTAGGTCACAGCAAGGGACAGAATTATAGAACCTCAAGCATGGATTACATGTTTTTATAGTATTTGACAGAATTACTTTATGAGACTGTGTTTAAAGCAGCTTTTATGCCTACACAGATTCAAGGAGCTTATATGAAGAGCATATATGAGCCTGGCATTCTAAGTGAACATACATCAAAGACACAGGATTCCTGAAGCTACTTCTTGTCATAGGGCACATAGTAAGCATGCATAAAAAAAGGCTTCACTTGTATCCATACAAAAAGATAAGCCAATTTATAAATGTAACTTAAAGGCAGGTTGTAAGGTTAACAACATATCAGAAGTTACTCAAATTTTGCCTTCCTGACCACATCTCCTTCTCCTTGGAAAATGTAAAGATAACTTCAAATTAATTTCTTGTTTCACTTCGTTTGTTTGTGATACCTTTCTTTACATCTTGGAGATCTTGTGTCTCTATCAGTCTTAGCAAGATTCCCAACATCATTTGTACGCCATGAGGATTCTGGTTGGTTTGGTGGCTGTCCATTTCAAAGCCCAGAAATTGTTCTGTTTTGTTAATCTTTGATACTTAATAAAGAAAGAAATGGGATTGTTATTGTACAACATTCTCCTCACTTTTCCTTCCTCCGCCAGTCTCATCCCCCTTAAAACCAGTCTCCACTGGGACACATTCCTAACTGTCGATTTCACACATTCATCCCTGTGGATTTCATTATGTCATCCACTTCTGGTTAAAAACAAACAGAAATAGGGGCGCGTGGGTGGCACAGTCGGTTAAGTGACTGACTCTTGGTTTCAGCTCAGGTCATGATCTTGGGGTCCTGGGATGGAGCCCCATCTTAGGCCCCTTGCTCAGGACCAGGTTTACTTGAGACTCTCTCCCTTTCTCTTTGCCCTTCCCAGTTGTGCTCTCCTTTTCTTTCTAAAATAAATAAATAAATCTTTGAAAAACAAAACAAAACTGAAATACCTCTATCATCAGCACCATAAGATAAAATGATCACTCATTTCTTTAGGGATCAAAGCCTTGCATGATCTAATTTCAAGATAACTATTTCCATTGACGTCTCTTTTCCTTTTTCATACCCTTCTCTCTACCACAGTGACTGGGCTTCTTACTGTCCCTGAGGTATAGACAGATTACGAAGCTGTGCTATTCCACTGATCTGGTATACCTTTACTTAACCCCCTCTTTGCTTGGAAAGCTCCTAATCATGCATTCATATAGTTTCATTGTGAGAACTCTTTTGATTCTCCAATGTGATATTTGTGTGGCACACTGTCTTTCCCTACAACACTTTTATCAAGACATCATAATTCAGCATACCCTGCTTTTATGTTCTATATGATCTGTTACTTTGTCTCTCTTACTGTCTTATAAATAACCTATGACAGGGCCTATTGCACATTAGTTACATACTCTAGCACTTTCCAGCAAAAATAGAAAGCATAGTACAAGTCTGATGATGGGATTGTCATCATTGATGACTTTATTCCATGAAATGAAGAGGTTAGGGTTGATTTAGCAATTACCATGTATAAATACACATGAAGTTATATCCATATTTGTATGTATGTATCAGCTGTACAATACAGAATAACCAATATCACAGATGTACTTACTGTGTGGTTCTGTTATTAAATAATAGCCATTTTCAACAATTAATTGGAAAGGCTTTTATCTCAGTAGAACTAAAAGAAATTTTACTGTTTTAACTCTCCTCTATATTTGGCTTAGTCAGTTTAGTCGCTTGGCAAATGTAAGTTTTTTTGTTTAAATATTGATATTCTTCAAGTGTTAGAGACAGTTTAGAATTGTGCAGTCCTTCCCCCAACCTTGTTACCAAGTGATAAATTATAATGAGAGTAAGCCCTAAACCAAATTCTGCCAGACCCAAGCTATGAGTTAACACAAGTGGACACAAACACAGTCCTACACTGAAGTACAGGGAAGTCTCTCCCTATGCCCAGACACTCCACCACCTTAAGCAGAAAACATATGAAGGCAGGCACAACGATATTCTCATGGCAGAACTGGCTAGACTTATGATCAAATCTGTTGGCAGGACCTCCATAAAATGGAGGGATGTGGGGACTCTGAACACTGAGGCCAAAGGTAATCTGCTGGATAAAACTTCCATGCTTGTTAGATTCGTTTATTCCGTTCCATGAGTGAATATTGACCATGCTCAATGGTGTTGATCAAAACTAAGCAAATTTTATGCTATTTAAGTCCCCTTACCTTTACTGTAATTTCTGATTGGGTTCTTCAAATATTAACTAACATTTGTAGATAAACATCAAACCACTTATCTAGAATTATCTTTGAAATAAACTATAGCACACACAACATATTCTCTTTTATTATCACTATTTTAACCCTGCATCTTTTCCCTACCATTTCTACATTCCACTTCAGTCCATGAACAAAGGGAGTCTCTTGCTTCAAGGCTGATAGTAGAAGAAGAAAGATTGCTCTTCTGTCTTTTGCTTACAGAATGTTCAAAGTTTAGGTTGTCTTTTGACAACCTGGCATTTTCAGATTACATGAAATCTGATTTATCGAGGACTGAGAGTGCAGGTAGCTTTTACAAATGTCTTTGTCAAGTCTGCAGACCAACTAACTGCTCTAGCTGTCCTGAATATTCCCTTTTCTGTTGCTGCAGTCAGTGGTGAAAGGAAAGTTTTGTCTCCTTGACAGTCGATACCCATGTATAGATAGCATTTTCAGTCTACTTAGAAATCATCTTCTACCATTACAAAGAAGCACTTTACACTTTGTAAAATAGGCTATTACAGAAATTATTAAAATAAACTACTATGCAGACAATATAAGGATATTCTTTGCTGCATTATCAAGTTCCCAGTTTGGAATTAGTGGCTGGAAATTTGGAAAATTGTTCACTCTCTTCCTGGTTGCTATCACTATTATGTGCATTTAATGGCCATTTATATCAATATTATGAAAACAGAATGTGCTTATTTGTAAAACTAAGTATTTGTTTTTCATTCATTTGGTAAATATTTACAAACACGTGATATGTAAAAGAAAAACCTGAAAGTATAATCGTATTTTAAAGAGATAATTTTGACATTAATAAAAACAGCAACAAAAAGTTTTATCTGAGGTTTTCTGGAGAAAATGATGAATTAAATTTAAATACATCTGGTTTTGACTAAGCAAATCCTTCTTTTGAGAAAGAAAAATATGAAATCATAAATGTTAGTCAGTTTTTAAGTAGGGAAACAGATTTCATTAAAAGGAAAATTTGAAACAATTCTCACAAACCTAAAATACTGTTTGTTTTTTTATGACATTATATTGTGAATTACTCATATTAAAACTAAAAAACAACCATAGATTAAATGCTCACATTGCTAAACAGAGTGTGTCTGTTAAATAAAAGGGTTGACATAATCTGTTAACTGTTAAATCTAACTAGGATAGATTAAATCATAGGTTGTTTATATTGGGAATTCAATGCTTAAAAAGTCTCTAAGCATTCTTTTGCTGTCAAATTGCTTCATTTCTGATATACAAGTTTAATATTTAGAGTTGTAGTATTTTTACAGGTGTGTTTGCTTTGTCTGGGAAAAAAAATTATATTGTGCCATAACATGATTTTCATAAAGTTTAAACAAAACCTTGAAAAAATAAAGCTGAAAGTTTATAGCAAACATAACCTTGAATTTTATTCATGCTTTGATGAGGGCCTGCAGGATACCAAGTTTAATTATCTAACATGGAGTTGGCATAGCGTATCTGATGCTTCAAAAGCAAGCTGTTGTTAGACATCTCTATGCTTTTGAAATTTTGAAGTTATCTGCATAGAATTAACTGAGTAAATAAGCGACTGAATTTAAAGAGGAAAAAGGATAGACAGAGAAAGGTGTACAGGAAAATAAAAAATGTCCATTGTTATTTCTCCCTTTTTAGATATTATACAGTCACATTATCTTAACATATTTAAATATATTCAATTAACCAAGTAGTTATTCTCTCTCTTCAAATGAAGTTTGCAGCTAATGCCAACAAACTACCTACGATAATGGTTAAGGATTATATAGTTATATGAAGGTGCTGTGAAGACGTCAATCTTGAAGGGAGTTCTAAGTCAGATAATGATGTAGACTAAATATATTCACTTGGATTTATGTTTTTACTTTGTGAAATAAAATCACTTACATGTCCGTTTTTTATTTATTTAGAAAAAACATAATTGAGGTAAAGTTTCAGATGAGTTTTAAAGGAAGAATTTTATTTTATATGTGCAGTTTAAATAACATGATGATACTTACGACCCTCCAAAAAATTGTGAGGCTAGAAACATTCAGAGGAGAATTTCAAGTTGTCAAAATATACACATGATGTGTATGTTTAAGTTAAAGGCAAAGGGTTGACTTTGATTTTGAAGGCTTTGGAAAACCACCCAAATTACCTAAGCTTAATTTCTTGATGCATGAAGTATATTAGTTACTGATTGCTGTTTAACACACCATCTAAACTTCAGTGGCTTAAACAGTAAGCATGTATTATTGCTTATGAGTCTGTTAGTCAGATGGCTACTTCTGTCTTGGTTGGGCTCGCTTATCCATCTGCAGTTGACTACGAGGGAGTTGATAGGTAGCTGGTCTTGGGTGTCCTAAATTGGGACAGCTCAGACCATGAGACATCTCCATGTGATCTTTCATTCTCCAGTATGATTTTTTTTTTTTTGAAGATTTTATTTATTTGAGAGAGAGAGAGAGAATGATAGACAGAGAGCACGAGAGGGAGGAGGGTGAGAGGGAAAAGCAGACTCCCCGCTGAGCAGGGAGCCCGACGCGGGACTCGATCCCGGGACTCCAGGATCATGACCTGAGCCGAAGGCAGTCGCTTAATCAACTGAGCCACCTAGGCACCCTCATTTGCCAGTATGTTAGCCTCAATTTGTTCTCATGGTGGTGGTGGCAGGGTTCCAGGAGAGTGAGCAAAAGTGCCCAAATCCTTTTAAGACCTAGGTTTGAGAGTGGTACACTGCCACTTCCATGGCATTTGATTAACCAAAGCAAGTTAAATTCAAATGATGGGGAAGTAAATTCTACCTATGGATAGGAGGAACTACAAAGTCACATTTCAAAGAGAATGGATATAAACAGGGATGAAAAATCTGGCCATTTTTCTCAGTCAATCTGCGTGAAGATATTATCAAAGAATAACAAAGTGAGAAAGAGACAAAAAACACATTGATTAATATTTCTCAGACTTTAATGTGAAAAAAAGAACTGTCTTAGATATTCATTAAAATGCAAAGCCTTGGGCCATATCCCCCACTATTATGATTCTAAGTCTGGGATGTAGTCTAGAAATTTTCAATCAAATAGAATACCTCTTTCCCCAGTGATGCCCATGGAGATAGTCTAATGACCATGAGAAACATGAAGTTAAATAATGGAGGGAGAACTTTGATCCCGTAATAATGAAGGTTGAGTTACAGCAGGAGAAAATAATGAAGCAAGTGAAAACTGCTCAAAGATTATTCTTTTCTTTTGGTACTGTACTAGTTTTTAGTATTCAAAGGGTTTCTATATACATTATCTAAGACCCAATAAACCCATGAATCAGGTAGGAATGGGATATATTTTGTTATAGCCATCCAATGACATTTATGAGACTTAAACAACAGCCTTCTATCATAATAACACTTTTCTATTCATGATTTTAGTCTTGTGATTCAGGTGAGCAAATAAAGATGGTAAAACTAAAAAGAGAATCTATTGCATTTATTCAAATTTTGACCCAGTGCATGAGCATTTGAAATGGGGAAGATTGTGCTTATTGAAAATTAATTTAGAGAAACTGATTAATTTGGAGGGAAAGGATTTTTCTAATTCAAAAATGAAGGAAAAAAAGTAAATGGCTAGCAATAACTCAAATTTTGCCTTTAAGAAAAATGGGTATTGATATTGGCAAGCTATAATATTTTAAAAGTATAATTATTATTATTATAGTAAAGTTCATTATCAAGTTTTTGCCCAGTTTTTATGGCATTAAATTGCATTTTAGTTTTAATTTAGCATACAAAATCATTGAATTGAGCATTTCATCATGTGGAGCTAAACTTGAAAACTGCATTATGAGGTATTGAGGTAATTTCACATAATTTGTATGTAAAGAGGTCACTAAAGTTATTCAAGAAGTCACTTAAGAAAGTAAACATAAGCAAAACTACATTGTAAAAACATCAAGTTTAATTTGAAGTTGAAATCTTGGTGAATTACTGAAGAATTCAGAACTTTTAAAATATTTAATGGTCAAAAGATAAGTTCACTTGGTAAACGTCTAAGGGTACACAAATTTAAGCTAATCATTGCTGCCAAGAGCAAATGAAAAATTGCCAATGCTACAGAAAAGCACTGTTTTTTTTCGAAGTTAGCAAGCTAACTAGCTTCAGTGAATCAGGAGAGGAAAAACTAGCAAATTTTAAAGAAGATGTTATATAAAACCCAGAGCATTTGAATGGTTAAGTGAAAAAAAAAATTACAATGAAATTGATCCTCCTATTGCTGAGGAGACAGAAATCAGAGATTTAAAAAATGATTCACACCCCTGATAATGAGCTAAGAGAGAACAACTTAAAACTATGAGGGATTTCTTATTGGCTAAAGGAAATGTCAGAGACAGATGGCTTTTTTTCTTAAGAGAACAGAGATGGTCTAAGGACTTATAGATTATTTTCTAGTAAAATTGTATGCTTATTTAGGTATATTTTTACGCAAGTAACTGTAAGTCTTTTTTTTTTAAAGATTTTATTTATTTATTCAGAAGAGACAGAGAGAGACAGGCAGAGGGAGAAGCAGGCTCCCCGCTGAGCAGGGAGTCTGATGTGGGACTCGATCCCAGGACTCTGGGATCATGACCTGAGCTGAAAGCAGACGCTTAACGACTGAGCCACCCAGGCGCCCATAACTGTAAGTTTTGACAAGTTCTCTGAACCCTCTGCATCTCAGTGTTTTACTCTACAAGGTGGACATATGAACGTCCAGTTCAAAAATCCAGAGATTCCATTTTGATCAGAATTGTGTAAACTACCTTCTTCAGAGAAAACCTAATAGGTAATCTGGTGATAAAATTATTGGTGGGACTTGACACATATTCCTCTGAGATTGGTTCAGTGACCATTTTTTAACACCCTTGTTGAATTTTTCAGTCTCTCTATTGTTTTAAGGGGCAGACCGAATCCTGTCTTGGGATGTGGTATTAGCTTGCTAGGGCTGCCATAACAAAATACCACTGGCAGCATGGCTGCAACAGAAATTTATTTTCTCACAGTTCTGCAGGCTGGAAGTTCAGGATCAAGGTGTCTGAGGGTTTGATTTCTCCTGAGGTCTTTCTCCTGGGTTTGCAGATGGCTGCTTTCTTGCTGTGTCCTCATGTGATACTTCCTCTGTGTGTGCAAATCCTTGGTGTCTCTCTGTGTGTCCTGAGTTCTTTTTATAAGGACACCAGTCCAGTTTGATTAGGGCCCACCCTACTGGCCTCATTTTATCTTAATCACCTCTTTAAAGCACGATCTCCAAAAACTGTTTCATCTGAGGTACTGGGGGTTAGGGCTTCAAAATATAAGTTCTGGGGGGCACCATTCAACCCCATCTTAACCAGTTTGGGCTGCTGTAACCACAGATTAGGTGGCTTAAACAACAAGCATTTATTTGTCACAGTTATGGAGACCAGGAAGCTCATGATTCTGAGCTTCTTGGTTCATAGACAGCAACTGTCTTCTCTTGGTTCAATACACAGGAGGCAGGCTGGTAAGTGTATGCTTAAGTTTATAAGTAACCACCACATTGCTTCCCAAAGTGGTTTACCATTTCCCACTTCCATCCTCCTGTAGCGAGGGTCCCAGTTACTCCACATCTTCATCAAAGTGTGGTATGATAAGCTTTTTTAATTTTAGACATTCCGATGTGTATTTGGTGATATATCATTGTAGTTTTAATATGGACATTTTTTATATATATACATATATATATATATATATTTGGTTAAGTGCCTATTCAAATCTTTTGCCTACATTTAATAGGGAATGCTTTTTCTTCTGTTTTGTTTTCTTGTTATTGAGTTTTGAGAATTTTTCATATATATTGTGTATAAGGCTTTTTCTCCCCAGATATGTGTCTTTGTAAATATTTTTGCCATTCTGGGTGTCTCAACAGTATCTTTCAAAGAGCAGAGGTTTTTTATTTTGATGAAGTCCTAACTTATCAAATTTTTCATTTTTTACCTATTGATTTTAATGCCTTGTCTAAGAAATATTTGCTTAACTCAGGACCGTAAAGATCAAATCTGAACCTATTTGCATGATTATATATGCTTTTCTAATGTAGACTTGATATGGTAAAATATACTGATTGACTTTCAAATACTGAGCAAGCCTTTTTCCCTGGGTTAGAAGCACATAAATGATATTCCCGCAGCAACTTCTTCCTAGAAACATCGCCAAAGGCAAAGGAAGCGAGAGCAAGAACTACTGGGACTTCATCAAGATAAAAAGCTTTTGCACAGCAAAAGAAACAGTCCACAAAACCAAAAGACAACCAACAGAATGGGAGAAGATATTTGCAAATGACATATCAGATAAAGGGCTAATATCCAAAATCTATAAAGAATTTATCAAACTCAACACCCAAAGAACAAATGATCCAATCTAGAAATGGGCAGAAGACATGAACAGACATTTTTCCAAAGAAGACATCCAAATGGCCAACAGACACATGAAAACGTGCTCAACATCGTTCGGCATCAGGGAAATCCAAATCAAAACCTCAATGAGATACCACCTCACACCAGTCAGAATGGCTAAAATTAACAAGTCAGGAAACGACAGATGTTGGCTGGGATGTGGAGAAAGGGGAACCCTCCTACACTGTTGCTGGGAATGCAAGCTGGTGCAACCACTCTGGAAAACACTATGGAGGTTCCTCAAAAAAGTTGAAAATAGAGCTACCCTACAACCCAGCAATTGCACTACTGGGTATTTACCCAAAGATACAAATGTAGGGATCTGAAGGGGTACGTGCACCCCGATGTTTACAGCAGCACTGCCCACAATAACCAAACTGTGGAAAGAGCCAAGATGTCCATCGACAGATGAATGGATAAAGAAGATGTGGTATATATACACAATGGAATATTATGCAGCCATCAGAAGGAATGAAATCTTGCCATTTGCAACGATGTGGATGGAACTGGAGGGTATTATGCTGAGCGAAATAAGTCAATCAGAGAAAGACATGTATCATATGATCTCAATGACATGAGGAATTCTTAATCTCAGGAAACAAACTGAGGGTTGCTGGAGTGGTGGGGGGTGGGAGGGATGGGGTGGCTGGGTGATAGACTTTGGGGAGGGTATGTGCTATGGTGAGCACTGTGAATTGTGTAAGACTGTTGAATCACAGACATGTACCTCTGAAACAAATAATACATTATATGTTTAAAAAAAAAAAGAAGATAGTAGGAAGGGAAAAATGAAGCAGGGGAAATCAGAGGGGGAGACGAACCATGAGGGACTATGGACTCTGAGAAACAAACTGAGAGTTCTAGAGGGGGGTGGGGTGGGGGGATGGGTTAGCCTGGTGATGGGTATTAAAGAGGGCATGTACTGAATGGAGTACTGGGTGTTACACGCAAACAAGGAATAATGGAACACTACATCAAAAACTAATGATGTAATGTATGGTGATTAACAAAATATAATAAAAAAAAGGTTGTTTGAATGGAGGGCAGAATCAACTGCCCCACAGTAAAAATGCAGTTGAACCATCATTTATTTATTAAATTCTAAACTGGCAAAATTGGTCTGAATGTTTAAAAGAGACAATCCAGTTAAATCACACTGCAGATGAGCTGATTTTTCTGGATAGAATCTCAGCACAAAAACTTAATCTCAGCTAGTATAGTGTGCTTACCATCATGAAGTGCTTTCTTACAGATCTTGATTATTTTTTTCTACTCTCAGTTACCGAGTTAGAAAATAGAACTCTGTACCACTGTACCCCTGTACATAAATATATTTTCATTCCATTTATGTTCCCCAGATAATGCAACAATATGTCTCTAATAGATAAATTTTTCATTATCTTTTAGTTATTTAATTTCTCCTTTTGAAAGACCTAATTAATTAATTAATAGTTAATTATAATTGATTTATGCATCTAAAAAATAGAAATAGTTAATTGGAAGTGTTGGCATATTGTAGAAAAAAGGTTTGATATAATTTATTTAGCTATCATAAAATGACTTAAAGTTTTAAACATGCAAATGAACTGTGTGATGATGAAATGTGAATTTGGAAAAAAATTGGGTTTCAGAGAAAACTGATATGTGTTATTTAATAAAATATCATTTTCTTGGGAAAATATTTCCATATGCCTTATTGAGCAGCTGGGCTAGGAAAAATGATAACTGAGCTGCAATTCATAAAATTAGGTGAGTGCACATAACCTAAACCAGTGTTTGATGGCGGGGCGGGGTAGATAATTTGAAGAATTCCCAGAATCAGAGCCTTGCTTCCGGAGAAATGATTACCAAGAAACAGAAAAAAAGGATAGACCCACCACCCTGCTGGTTGTTCAGTTGGAGACAGGCAACAACTCTTTCCAGTGCAGTGCCTGGAAACTGGATGGAGTCCTGACATTACATACAGACTGATGAACAATTATGCAAACTAGCTACATTGGTAAATGGCACCCAGCACCGCCTAGAAGTCTAGATGTTTTGAAAAGTCATGTCTCTCACCTCCTCAAACTTCTCTCCAGCTTTGCACACACAATGTTATTTGAAGATCTTGCCTCATGCTTCCCTGAACAAAACAGGTAAAATCAAACAGCAAATCCCATGTTTCCTCATCTCCCAAATTTCCATATCCTTATCTATCTCTATTATTTATTATTTTTCTTTCTGGTTTTCCTCTTATTTACATAGATAAGTATGTCCCCTTTTCTGGAAAAGACCAATCTTCCCCTTATTGTCTATCATTTTCTTTCACATTAAAAAAGACTTCATATTTTTAGTTATACCCACTTGCCCCTGTGTCTTCAACTTCTCTCTCATTCCCATATGTACTCAATATTCAAGGATTCTTGGCTCATATTTCCCACTTGCTAACTCCCATTACTTCTCAAAACCACAGATAAGCTTCTGAGTTGATTTGCTTAATATGCCATATTAATTTTCTCTTTCCATTCAGTCCTGTTTTTTCCAATGAAATATATTTCAGACATAAAAATATAGAGAAACATATAATACATATGTTATTGTACATATTGATAATTAGTACCTCATGGTTAACTGTTTTTCAACTATATTCCCACACATGCATTACCCTCTTCTGTTATTTCAAATTCATTCCCAGACGTCAAATAACTTAATTTGCATATTTCTGTGCCTCTCTAAAAGATTAGGACTATTTTAAAAACATAACCACAATGCCACTTTCAGATTCAGGTTCCTTAAATAAAACTGTGGCATCAAGGAGGAAACAGAGGTACTCGAACATTTGGAATGGTGCTCTCCGAGGATTAAAATGGCTTACAGAACCTAAGTTCCAAAGCTTTCTGTTATACCATATTGAGCTTCCTTTACCCTAGGCTGAGATTCCTTTGTATCTCATTAAACCCTTAACTTCTCACTGGACAGAGCTCTTTTATAGGAGACTAATAATCCCAACCTGTAAAGTCACTTGGCCAGATCTCAGCCTCTTCCTGGGAATTAAACAGAATGAGAATGGAGAAGAAAAAGTTAATACACTCAGAGATTTGTTAATTAATATTAGATTATATCTCAGGTTCATTATGGGGATGGGTTTTAGGGTGGCTCACCTAAAGGAATTTGAACATATTTTAGCTGCGAGTGAATTTGTTCATAATGAGTTCTCCAACCAGAGAGGCTACATTCAATTTATTCAAATGGGCATGGATTCTAAGTTTTCTGAGTTATTATACAAAATTGAATCTATCATTGGCTCATGTGAAAGGAGATTGCCAACCAGAAATCACTGGTATAAAGTAGAGGCAGAAATTCAAAAACCTCAGGGGATGGGAATACTGAAGCATGACATGCATCTCCTAATTATGTCCACTGAGATGGCCCAAAGGAAATTCCTCTCACCAAAAATTTAAGAAATACTTTGCTATTTGGTAAAGGAAACTTATTCTTTTTCTAATGGAAATACAGGTGGGAGATAATGTATTTCTTATTATTTAAATTTTGTTAGTTAACAAATAGTGCAATATTGGTTTCTGGAGTAGTGTTCAGTGATTCATCACTTACAACACCCAGTGCTCATCACAACACGTGCCCTCCTTAATGCCCAACCCCCATCTAGCCCATCACCCACCCACCTCCCTCCATCAACCCTCAGTTTATTCTCTATTGTTAAGAGTCACTTATGGCTTGTTTCTCCTTTTTTTCTTTTCCTCCTTCCCATATGTTCATCTGATTTCTTTCCTAAATTCCACATATAAATGACAAATACCATATGATCCCATTTATATATGGATAATGCTATTTTTAAAAACCTCTCTGGTCCCAAAGAGAATGGGGCCCTTCTGAGTAGTCTACTAAATATCCTGTGAATTATGAAGTTTTTCTTCTGACTGCTGGGAACAGGAACTAATCTGTTGCCTCGTATCCTTTTGGCTTTTTCCTTCCGCAGCTTTGGGTGGCTTCCATATACACATGTGCTCAACGGGATTCCACTGATCTCAAGAGGGACCTTCTGCAGGATGAGAGAGCTCTCTTTCTGTGGTGCTCTCTCCTTTCTTGCCCTCAGCCCTATGAACTGTGGCCTTGGTCTCCCCCGGACTCTCCGCAAAGGCTCTATCTCCTTCACTCAGAGTATGAGGGGCTCTGACCAGCTTCCATCTCCCCCTACAATTTGGCCTAGAAATTCTCTCAAGGCAAAAACTGGGGCACGTGAAGATCCTGCCTCATTTGTTTCCCATTTCAGAGGGATCCTACATTCTTTCACTGCCTGATGTCAGTGTCTTAAGATCTGTTTTATATATTTTGTCAAGTTTTGTTGTTCTTTCAGGGAGGAGGGTAAATTAGTCCCTGTTACTGCATCTCAGAGGCAGAAGTTTCTATGCTTTATTTAAAAGTGTGTTGATTTCCAAATATATGGAATTTCCCAGATATCTTTTTGTTATTAACTTCTCCTTTAATAGCATTTTAATCTCTGAATACTTCCTGTTATTTCATTTATTTTAAATTCTTAAGCTTTGTTTTATGGCCCAAAATACGGAATATGATCTGTCTTGTTGAATGTTCCATGTGCACTGAAAATAATGTATAGTCTGCTCTTGTTGGCTGGAGTGTTCTATAAATATCAGTGTTTTAAAGTCCTCCAGAAAAACAGAGCCAATAGGAGACAAATATATGTATATGTATATGTATATATGATATATATATATATATCATATAGGTACAGATGATAGATGATACATAGATGATAGATAGATAGATAGATAGGTATCAGCAGGAAGAGTGTACATGGGGTTTACTTTGCAGTCAAATGCTCTACCCCTGAGCTATAGTCCCTGCATGGGGTTTACTCTGGAAACAGAGACTTAGAGGATGTCACAGGTGGTTACCCAGAGGTTACAGTTTGCATCAGGAAACCATGAATCATTGGAGATGATTAAGTGGTGGGGCTATCTCCAACTGTGCAATAGTCGGTCACCTTACACCAATGGTACAGAGAGCCTAAACACCAGATTGCAATCAATTCTTCATCTCTCGTTCTCTTCCTCTACTAACCTCGGTGGTTGGGGGGGGATTATCAATATCCGAAAGTGACCTAGAAGCTATGAAATCTACCTGTGTTATCATCTAGGCACAGGGAAAGTAAATCCTACAGACTGGATCTAAAGATAAACTAAGACAAAAAATTGCCTGTATCATATTCAATCTAATAGAGACAATAAACATGGAAATTCTGTTCATTTTTCCATTATATATTTAATAAATTTGCTATGTTTTTATAATTTGACATATTATTATCCTCTCACTATTGTCAGGTTTTCAAAATCTTTTTTGCTTATTGTTGGGAAGAAATAGAGAATAACTAACAATCTCTGCTACAGTTACCATATTCCCATTAAAATACCAACCAAGACCTAAGAAAATACATACACTAATAAATATAATAACAATATAAAAATGAAGGCTCAACAACAGTGCCCAAATGAAGATTGGCCACCAAATTTTTGAATATAGTCATGGAGATGGATGAAGAAATATGATGAATGAATGGACCATGAGCACTTTTCCCTCTGGCCAGAGCAGTCCTCACAGTTTGAGAAAGGTCAGGAGATAAATGGGGATTTCTCCCACTGTTTCCCCAATGCCCTCAAGAATCAGAGGACTTGGATGTCCATCTGAGGTGTTGCTCTAGGAAGTGGCCAGAATTGGGTTCTCCAATTCTCAATCAGACCTCTAATCAATACTTCATTTTTGGCACACAATAAGTGATTATAACTCCAGTAGGAAGTCAAGGAATTGGCTCACTCTATCTTGAAAATTGGTCCCTGCAGTAAAGTTATTTAGATAAAAATGACACAGAAAGAGGCCCATGAAAGTATTTCCTAAGACCTGTATGTGACGTTGGCACAGGCTCTCCCTAGAATTGCTAGTCAGGCACCAGTCTAAATCAGATCATGCTTTTCTCCCTTCCTGCACCATTTTCTGTTTACTACTTTTATCAAGTACTATTATTTGACATGCCATTATAAAAACTATTTTAGGAAGAAGCAATCTGTTCTTTTTAAGAAAGTTTTATTGTTATGTTAATCACCATACATTACATCATTAGTTTTTGATGTAGTGTTCCATGATTCACTGTTTGTGCATAACACCCAGTGCTCCACGCAGAACGTGCCCACTTTAATACCCATCACCAGGCCAACCCATCACCCCACCCCACCCCCTCCAGAACCCTCAGTTTGTTTTTCAGAGTCCACTGTCTCTTATGGTTCGTCTCCCCCTCTGACTTACTCCCCTTCATTCTTCCCCTCCTGCTATCTTCTTCTTCTTTTTTTCTTAACATATATTGCATTATTTATTTCAGAAGTACAGATCTGTGATTCAACAGCCTTGCACAATTAACAGCGCTCACCATAGCACATACCCTCCCCAATGTCTATCACCCAGCCACCCCATCCCTCCCACCCCCGACCACTCCAGGAACCCTCAGTTTATTTCCTGAGATTAAGAATTCCTCATATCAGTGAGATCATATGATACATGTCTTTCTCTGATTGACTTATTTCACTCAGCATAACACCCTCCAGTTCCATCCACGTCGTTGCAAATGGCAAGATCTCATTCCTTTTGATGGCTGCATAATATTCCATTGTGTATATATACCACTTCTTCTTTAGCCATTCATCTGTCGATGGACATCTTGGCTCTTTCCACAGTTTGGCTATTGTGGACATTGCTGCTATAAACATTGGGGTGTATGTATCCCTTCGGATCCCTACATTTGTATCTTTGGGGTAAATACCCAGAAGTGCAATTGCTGGATCGTATGGTAGCTCTATTTTCAACTGTTTGAGGAACCTCCATACTGTATCCCAGAGGGGTTGCACCAGCTTGCATTCCCACCAACAGTGTAGGAGGGTTCCCCTTTCTCCACATCCCCGCCAACATTGTCATTTCCTGACTTGTTAATTTTAGCCATTCTGACGGGTGTGAGGTGGTATCTCATGGAGGTTTTGATTTGGATTTCCCTGATGCCAAGCGATGTTGAGCACGTTTTCATGTGTCTGTTGGCCATTTGGATGTCTTCTTTGGAAAAATGTCTGTTCATGTCATCTGCCCATTTCTTGATTGGATCATTTGTTCTTTGGGTGTTGAGTTTGGTAAGTTCTTTATAGATTTTCGATACTAGCCCTTTATCTGATATGTCATTTGCAAATATTTTCTCCCATTCTGCCGGTTGTCTTTTGGTTTTGTGGACTGTTTCTTTTGCTGTGCAAAAGCTTTTTATCTTGATGAAATCCCAATAGTTCATTTTGGCCCTTGCTTCCCTTGCCTTTGGTGATGTTTCTAGGAAGGAGTTGCTGCGGCTGAGGTCGAAGAGGTTGCTTCCTGTGTTCTCCCTTAGGATTTTGATGGACTCCTGTCTCACGTTTAGGTCTTTCAACCATTTGGAGTCTATTTTTGTGTGTGGTGTAAGGAAATGGTCCAGTTTCATTCTTCTGCATGTGGCTGTCCAATTTTCCCAACACCATTTGTTGAAGAGACTGTCTTTTTTCCATTGGACATTCTTTCCTGCTTTGTCAAAGATTAGTTGACCATAGAGTTGAGGGTCCATTTCTGGGCTCTCGATTCTGTTCCATTGATCTATGTGTCTGTTTCTATGCCAGTACCATACTGTCTTGATGATGACAGCTTTGTAATAGAGCTAGAGGTCCGGAATTGTGATGCCTCCAGCTTTGCTTTTCTTTTTCAATATTCCTCTGGCTATTCGGGGTCTCTTCTGGTTCCATACAAATTTTAGGATTATTTGTTCCATTTCTTTGAAAAAAGTGGTTGGTATTTTGATGGGGATTGCATTGAATGTATAGATTGCTCTAGGTAGCATTGACATCTTCACAATGTTTGTTCTTCCATTCCATGAGCATGGAACGTTTTTCCATTTCTTTGTGTCTTCTTCAATTTCTTTCATGAGTATTTTATAGTTTTCTGAGTACAAATCCTTTGCCTCTTTGGTTAAATTTATTCCTAGGTATCTTATGGTTTTGAGTGCAATTGTAAATGGGATCGACTCCTTGATTTGTCTCTCTTCTGTCTTGTTGTTGGTGTATAGGAATGCCACTGATTTCTGTGCATTGATTTTATATCCTGCCACTTTACTGAATTCCTGTATGAGTTCTAGCAGTTTTGGGGTGAATTCTTTTGGGTTTTCCACATACAGTATCATATCATCTGCAAAGAGTGAGAGTTTGACTTCCTTTTTGCCGATTTGGATGCCTTTGATCTATTTTGTTGTCTGATTGCTGTGGCTAGGACTTCTAATACTATGTTGAATAGCAGTGGTGATAGTCAACATCCCTGCAGCTTTCCTGACCTTAGGGGAAAAGCTCTCAGCTTTTCCCCATTGAGAATGATATTCGCTGTAGGTTTTTCATAGATGGCTTTTATGATATTGAGGTATGTACCCTCTATCCCTATACTCTGAAGAGTTTGATCAACAAAGGATGCTGTACGTTGTCAAATGCTTTTTCTGCATCTATTGAGAGGATCATATGATTCTTGTTCTTTCTTTTGTTAATGTATGACGTTGATTGATTTGCAGATGTTGAACCAACCTTGCAGCCCAGGGATAAATCCCACTTGGTCGTGGTGAATAATCCTTTTAATGTACTGTTGGATCATATTGACTAGTATTTTGGTGAGAATTTTTGCATCCATGTTCATCAAGGATATTGGTATGTAATTCTTTTTGATGGGGTCTTTGTCTGGTTTTGGGATAAAGGTAATGTTGGCCTCATAAAATGAGTTTGGAAGTTTTCCTTCCGTTTCTATTTTTTGGAACAGTTTCAGGAGAATAGGTATTAATTCTTCTTGAAATGTTTGGTAGAATTCCCCTGGGAAGCCATCTGGCCCTGGGCTTTTGTTTGTTGGGAGATTTTTGATGACTGCTTCAATTTCCTTAGTGGTTATAGGTCTGTTCAGGTTTACTGTTTCTTCCTGGTTCAATTTTGGTAGTTGATACATCTCTAGGAATGCACGCATTTCTTCCAGGTTATCTAATTTGCTGGCATAGAGTTGCTCATAATATGTTCTTATAATTGTTTGTATGTCTTTCGTGTTGGTTGTGATCTCTCCTCTTTCATTCACGATTTTGATGATTTGGGTCATTTCTCTTTTCTTTTTGATAAGTCTGGCCAGGGGTTTATCATTCTTGTTAATTCTTTCAAAGAACCAGCTCCTAGTTTCATTGATCTGTTCTACTGTTCTTTTGGTTTCTATTTCATTGATTTCTGCTCTGATCTTTATTATTTCTCTTCTCCTGCTGGGTTTAGGCTTTCTTTGCTGTTTTTTCTCTAGCTCCTTTAGGTGTCTGGTTAGGTTGTGTATTTGAGACCTTTCTTGTTTCTTGAGAAAGGCTTGTATTGCTATATACTTTCCTCTCAGGACTGCCTTTGCTGTATCCCAAAGATTTTGAACAGTTTTGTTTTCATTTTCATTGGTTTCCATGATTTTTTTTAATTCTTCTTTAATTTCCTGGTTGACCCATTCATTCTTTAGTAGGATGCTCTTTAGCCTCCATGTATTTGAGTTCTTTCTGACTTTCCTCTTGTGATTGAGTTCTAGTTTCAAAGCATTGTGGTCTGAAAATATGCAGGGAATAATCCCCATTTTTTGGTACCGGTTGAGACCTGATTTGTGACCTAGGATGTGATCTATTCTGCAGAATGTTCCATGGGCACTAGAGAAGAATGTGTATTCCGTTGCTTTGGGATGGAATGTTCTGACTATGTCTGTGAAGTCCATTTGGTCCAGTGTGTCATTTAAAATCTTTATGTCCTCGTTGATCTTTTGCTTAGATGATCTGGCCATTTCAGTCAGGGGGGTGTTAAAGTCCCCCACTATGATTGTATTGTTGTCAATGTGTTTCTTTGCTTTTGTTATTAATTGCCTTATATAATTGGCTACTCCCATGTTAGGGGCATAGATATTTACAATTGTTAGATCTTCTTGGTGGATAGACCCTTTAAGTAGGATATAGTGTCCTTCCTCATCTCTTATTACAGTCTTTGTTTTAAAATCTAATTTGTCTGACATAAGGATTGCCACCCCAGCTTTATTTTGATGTCCATTAGCATGGTAAATGGTTTTCCACCCCCTCGCTTTCAATGTAGGGTGTCTTTGGGTCTAAAATGAGTCTCTTGCAGACAGCATATGGATGGGTCTTGTTTTTTAATCCAATCTGATAGCCTGTGTCTTTTGATTGGGGCATTGAGCCCATTTACATTCAGGGTAACTATTGAAAGATATGAATTTAGTGCCATTGTATTGCCTGTAAGGTGACTGTTACTGTATATTGTCTGTGTTCCTTTCTGATCCCTGCTTCTTTTAGGCTCTCTCTTTGCTTAGAGGATCCCTTTCAATATTTCTTGGAGGGCTGGTTTCGTGTTTGCAAATTCCTTGAGTTTTTGTTCGTTCTGGAAGCTTTTTATCTCTCCTTCTATTTTCAATGGCAGCCTAGCTGGATATAGTATTCTTGGCTGCAGATTTTTCTCGTTTAGTGCTCTGAAGATCTCATGCCAGTCCTTTCTGACCTGCCAGGTCTCTGTGGATAGGTCTGTTGTCAATCTAATGTTTCTACCATTGTAGGTTACCTATCTCTTCTCCCGAGCTGCTTTCAGGATTTTCTCTTTGTCTCTGAGAGTCGTAAGTTTTACTATTAGATGTCGGGGTGTTGACCTATTTTTATTGAGTTTGAGAGGGGTTCTCTGTGCATCCTGGATTTTGATGCCTGTTTCCTTCCTCACATTAGGGAAGTTCTCTGCTATTATTTGCTCCAATATACCTTCTGCCCCTCTCTCTCTTTCTTCTTCTTCTGGGATCCCAATTATTCTAATGTTGTTTCATCTTATCGTATCACTTATCTCTCGAATTCTGCCCTCGTGAGCCTGTAGTTGTTTCTCTCTCTTTTTCTCAGCCTTTTTATTTGCCATCATTTGGTCTTCTATATCGCTGATTCTCTCTTCTGTCTCATTTATCCTAGCAGTTAGTGCCCCCATTTTTGATTGCACCTCATTAATAGCCTTTTTGATTTCAACTTGGTTAGATTTTAGTTCTTTTATTTCTCCAGAAAGTGTTTCTCTAATAACTTCCACGCTTTTTTCAAGCCCAGCTAGTATCTTTAAAGTCATGATTCTGAACTCTAGGTCTGACATTGTACTTATGTCCGTATTGAGTAGGTCCCTGGCAGACGGTACTACCTCTTGTTCTTTTTGCTGAGGTGATCTTTTTCGTTTTGTCATTTTGTCCAGCAGAGAATAGATGAATGAGAGAACAAAATGCTAACAGGTTAACAACGTCCCGAGCAAATATACTCTATACAAATCAGAAACGACCTGAAACCAGGGGAAAAGAAAGGGGAAGAAAGAAAAAAGAAAGAGAAAGAAAAAAAAAGAAAAAGATAAAAACAAACAAAACCAGAACAAAACAAAACAAAAAAACAGAATATGATCAAATATGATCAGGCTAGTGCATAGATCAGTGCCACAGATTAGATTTTGGGCATATTTTGGTCTGTTAGAAGAAAGTGCCTCCTAAAATTTTAAAGGAAGAAAGACTTCTATATGTACAAAATAAGGGTTGATACAATGAAGGGATGGAAGATGACTGTAAAGATGAAAATTATAAAACATTTTATAAAAGGAATTGATAAGAAGTTGTTTGAAAAAAGAAAGAAGATTTAAAAAAAAGAAGAAAAAAAGGGAGAGAATGTGATCAGGCAGGAAACTAGAACAAAGCCATACACTAGTGATTTAGGGTATATTTTGATCTTTTAGAAGAAACTGTATCTCAAAATTTTAAAGAGAGAACAACTTATATATATATATATATGCCAAAAATAAGGGTAACTACTATGAAGGGATAAAATATGACTCTAAAAATGTAAAATAAAAAATGTTTTTTTTTTAAAAAGGGATTGATAAGATGTTGGTTGAAAAAGGGAAAAAGAAGAATTCAAAAAAAAACAGTTAAAAAATTAACTTTGAAAAACTAATGAATCATGGTAAAAAAAGCCATGAATTCTATGTGCAGTATTCCCCTAGCGCTGGAGTTCTCCCGTTCTCCTTGATCGGTAAACTTGGTCTTGGCTTGCTGGCTGTTTGTGCTTATCTTCTGGGGGAGGGGCCTGTTGCCATGGTTCCCAAATGTCTTTGCCGGAGGCGGAATTGTCCCGCCCTTGCCGGTCTGGGTTAAGCAATCTGTTCGGGTTTGCACTCAGGAGCTTTTGTTCCCTGCAAGCTCTCGGTACAGCTTTGGAGGACCAGGGTGAAAATGGTGGCCTCCCAATCTCCGCCTGGAGGAGATGAGAACTCGGGGCCCCGCTCCTCAGAAAAGCAGTCACTCCCGTGTCCCCGGTCTCCGGCCGCACTCCGTGCTCACCCGGCCTGTGACCGAGCGTTTCTATCTCTGGCACCTGACCCCGTGTGCAGTCTCCAAACCCAGCAGATCCCTGTGGTGTGCTCCGCGCCGCTCCTCCTGAGGGAGGAAGGGGGGGTGTCCCCGGATCTGCCGCTTGCTTGGTCCCTGCTGGAGGAGCCGTGGCCCGACTGGGCAGCGGGTCACAGTTTATGGCCACCCCGAGCTGAGAGCCCGCACCTCGGCTCCGTCTCTGCAGCCGGCTTCCCCGCTCCGATACCTGGGAGCTCTGCCGCACTCAGGCACCCCCGGTTTTTCTGTGACCCCGAGGGTCCTGAGACCACACTGTCCCGCGAGGGTTCCACCCCCTGCTTAGCCACTGCAGCGAGGTCCCTCTGCGGAGCCGACTTCTAAAAGGTCCGATTTTGTGCTCCGCGGCTCTAGCACTTGCCAGAAGTGGCCGACGGAGGCCCCCTCCCCCGCCGTCTATCCTCCCGAATACCGCCTCGGATTCACTTCTCCGCACGTCCTACCTTCCAGAAAGTGGTCGCTTCTCTGTTCAGAGTTGTTGCTACTCTCTTCTTCGATCTCCTGTTGAGTTCGTAGGTGTTCAGAATGGTTTGATCCCTATCCAGCTAAATTCCTGAGACCATACGAAATCCAGGTCTCCTACTCCTCCGCCATCTTGCTCCGCCAAGCCAGAAGTAATCTGTTCTTATCACCACACCTAGAAGCTAACAACTTTATTGGGCTTGAGATTAAAAGTATTTGAGAATACCAGTGGATGTAGATTTTGAACTATGGTACAACTTATAAATTGTATTATATAGAATTTTTAAAGTATAAAAATTAAGGAAGTGTATTTATACCACTATAGTTGTTTCCTCTCCCTTTATTGTTCTTTATATTAAAATCTCATATACTAACTACAAGTAATACATGACTGTGCATGCTATTAAGAAGCCCTTCAGTTTCCATAACTAAAGGAGGTTAGAACATACTCAGTTTTATATATTTATTTTACTTTGTTGCAAGATCTAAATATTGAAATAAAATAAAATAGTTAGATATATTAATGATAACTTGGGTAATTAAATAGACACAGAATGATCACCACTGGCTTATTAAAATCTATTTGCAAAATCTCTAATGTTATAATAACTTCATAGTGAGAGACAGGGGTTATTACTCTGTGCCCTGTTTTGAGAGTAAGATTTTTTTCTGTGCATACCCACCCCTTCCAAAGAAAGAAAGAAAGAGAAAGAAAGAAAAAGAGAAAAGTAAATGACAGGATAAAAGTGGGTCTTTGCAAAGAATTATCTGGAAACATCAACTAAAAGAAGAGACTGGAGGTGAGTGGAGCAACATCCACACCTGGGCAAACAGGAGGAATAGATTAGCCTCGTAATTGCATTTAGGAGCCAAAGACTACTCCAAAATCGTGAATCTAGATGATTTGTGGAATGATAATGCCATTGGTTGTTTTGAAAGGTGAAGATGAAGGCCGTATAAAAACAATTACCTAGTTTTAATTTGTTCTCTTGTCCACATTTAATGTGCATCATATTCACCTGGGAGATTTGTCAAGAATGTGGATTCCCTGGTTCAACACCCAGAGAGCTTATGCTATTAGGTCTTACCTCAGCCGTGGCAATCTGCATCTTCAATCAGCAACCCAAGACATTTAATGCCAGCATTCCACAACCCCACTTAGAATTAGTGCATGTTTTGACATAGTTTAAGGAAAGTCAAATGATCTGCTCATTTAAGTTAGAAAGAGTTCATTTTGAAGTTGGGTATGGGAAGGTAGCTAAACAAATAATTTCATGTTTGTCTCTTATATATGTGTTTCCACAAGTCAATTTTGATCATCATTTAGTAAATAATTTTAACTCATTCAGACATTGAGCTGTATTAACACATATATGCAAATATTCCCTCATGTTTCTACCCTTTATGTTTATCACCAGTTTTCTTCCATTAGTCCTAAATTTGTGATTATGTAACTTTTCCTCTTTTTACCCAACTCTAGCTAATGATTTCATAATTTTAATGGGTCTTTTTTTTTTAAACTAGCTCTTAGATATATTTATCTTTTCTTCAAATATTTTAGTACTTCAGATATTTCAGGAATCCAGTTAAAGATCATTGCTATATTCTTTTTTTTTAACCTAGTGTATAATGAGAAAACCTAAAGAAGGAAAATTTTGAGTTAAATTTATTCAACATCCCAATTCATCTCTAACATAGGTGGTTTATACCAATGAAGTCTATTAAAATATTAACAAAATATTTCACTGTTAGAGCCAAACAAATAGCTGAAAAAATTTCAAAAAAAAAAACCTATTTCTCTGCTACTAGGCTCAACTCACACAGTGTTACATTTAATTTTTCCTCCATGGCAGTAAAAGCATAATCTCTAAGGTACTAAATTCCATTACCTTTCCTTATCTATTTCAGACTATCATCCAATATCTCATTTTGAAGTTATGGAAATGAATTTATCTTTAACAAACCATATTTTCCATTTTCTTCGCCACTTTGCCAGTTAACAAGAGTTCAAAAATTTTTAATTTGCCATAATTTTATCTCAGTTGTTAGAATTTGGACTTATTAAATTTAGTCTAAGCTGCTTTAGGTATTTGACAAAGAAAACTTTTGACAAAATCTTAAAGTTGAAAAATACAAATGGGAGATGGGAGCCAGAATACAACTGGTTATCAGCTGCGAGAAAAACCACAATCTCACATTAAATAATCAGGAATAGGTGACCAGCTTCCTGCATTCAGAGAACTCCCAAGTCTATTATCATGGGTGAAGAAGAGGAGTAAGCGAAGAGTCAGGGAGGGGGCAGGGTTTCCAGTTTCCTACAATTCTGTGAATTGTAGCTGAGATAAGGCACTTGTATTACATCATTGAGGAATCTTTATTAAGTAGTTCTTGCTTCACTTAATTACTGTGAAGATTTTCCAAAAGACGCAATAACACAGAATTTTATGTGTATGTTAAACCACCTTCATTCAAATACTATTTATTGAATATCTGTAAATACACATATGTACATCTTCTAGATGCTGGGGCTGTATCAGTGAGCAAAACGGGAAAAAAATGCTCTTGTGAAGACTGCATTCTAATGGAACTTAACATTGTTGTGGACACTGATATACGTGGATTCTTCTTGCGTCATATGTGGTACTTCCCACTTTCCATGATTCTTCTTTGTTTCTTTTCATCTTCTGTCATTCCTTCTGTTGGATTATCAGGTTTTCTTTCTTCCTTCATTTTCCCTTTACTGATTTTGAATATTTTTTTCTTGTTCTTTCAGTGATTACCCATATCTGATTGTGACCCTCTCTGGGTTGCATTGCTTCACTTCCTTCTTGCTACAGGGATTTTGTTTTTGTTTCTTGCCTTAATTTGCTGCATGCTCTTTCCTCAGCTTTATAAAGCTTCCTCTTATCTCCAGTTATTTATGTAAAGATGCTGAGTATAGTTAGAATGTATAGTGCAGGTACCAACAGTACCCAAAGAAGTTGAACAGATTAAGCAGTGAAATGATTAGCAAGAAGTTTACAATATTTGTTAAGGAAATCACAAATTCTTTGGAAGATCAGTATAGGAGACATTTGAAAATATTCCTGTTTTTTTTTTAAGATTTTATTTATTTATTTGACAGAGAGAGACAGCGAGAGAGGGAACACAAGCAGGGGGAGTGGGAGAGAGAGAAGCAAGCTTCCCGCGGAGCAGGGAGCCCGATGTGGGGTTCGATCCCAGGACCCTGGGGTCATGACCTGAGCCGAAGGCAGACGCTTAACGACTGAGCCACCCAGGTGCACCCCTGTTGTTGTTGTTTTTTTAATAGCTTTGGCTGCTATGTCAATAATTTATATGAATAATGCAATGTTCGAGAATAACAGACTAAGTTGCAATAATCTCTTTCCCATTGATGTTAAGTATGCCGAGGGCAGGAATTTGATCTGGTTTGATGATCCTTTTGTGTCCTTAGCCTCTAGAATGACGTCTGAACCACAGAAAATGGGAAGATTTTTGAATGAATATTAAGTACTATAAATCATAGATCATATTGGCTTTTACTATGAGTGTGGTAGTGAGGATGCACAGAAGAGGATGGGATTGATAGAAAATTAAGTATAAGAATGGTAAGAGACATTGGGGAGGGTATGTGCTATGGTGAGCGCTGTGAATTGTGTAAGACCAATGAATCACAGACCTGTACCTCTGAAACAAATAATACATTATATGTTAAAAAAAAAAGATAGCAGGAAGGGAAGAATGAAGGGGGGGCATCGGAAGGGGAGACAAACCACGAGAGATGATGGACTCTGAGAAAAAAACCGAGGGTTCTAGAGGGGAGGGGGTGGGGGATGGGTTAGCCTGGTGATGGGTATTAAGGAGGGCACGTTCTGCATGGAGCACTGGGTGTTATATGCAAACAAGGAATCATGGAACACTACATCAAAAACTAATGATGTAATGTATGGTGATTAACATAACATAATAAAAAAAAGAATGGTAAGACTTTACAATTGATTGAGTGTAGATGTTTCTGGAGAGAAAAGAGTTTAAAGGTAATTTCTTAATTCTTGCTTTGGGCAATTTGCTAAATATGCCATTAAGTGACAAAGAAATTGCTAAAGGATGGGAAACAAAAAAATCAGTTTACTACAGTTTGTCATAGTTGTTGACAAGGTGCCTGAAAGACATTCAGTGGAGAGAACCAGCAAGCACAGATACTGAATAAAAATAACCGGAGAGGTAGGATAAATCTAGGAGTGTGTGGTGTAATGGAAACCAAGGGACGGCTGTGGCTTGAGAAAGAAGGAATCATCAACTCTTTCAAGCACCCTTAAGGGAGCAAATGATAAATAAAAAAATTTAAAAGTCTCCTTTAGATTTTCTAATCCATATGTAATTGCTTGGTGAGAGCATTTTAATCCTGAGAACATTTTAGAGAATTGGAACCGTGTTTACGGCAGTTGAGGAGTTAGTTGAAGGTGAGGAAATGGAGATCCTGAGTGTTGTATGCCCCCCCCCAACACACACACACACACACACACACACACACACACACAAGTTTGCATGTGAAAGGAGGAGATGAGGTGCGAGAGGTCTGAAGTGAATTAGTGGTCTGTCAGAAAGCAACCAGAGGGAGGGGTCTAAAAGTGATAGGACATAGTTTGGACAACAGTGAAGAAAGTGAACTGCATTCAAAAACAAAAGATGAGGTGAGTTTTAAATAATAGGAAGGTCACCAAATTCTTTAGAACAGGAAAGAGAAATGGAGGGATATAAGCAGAAGAGGGGCTAATCCTTTCTAATGCCTTCCCTGTTTCCAATGAAGCAGAGTAAGACTTAGGTAATATGTTTAGGGGTTTAATTGCTTATAGTCTGTGTCTTTCGCCCCCTGGGACAAAGATTCATCAGTGTGGAGTTTTATCTCTGTTTTTCTCCATAGCATCTCTAGTGCCAGGAAGTATATCTGGCATATAGTAGAAATAAATAAGTATTTTTCTGAATGAATGTTTGTGAATCTCTTGGACAGTTTGGGTCGGAAATTTAAGAGCAGAGAAGTTTCTGAGTAGATGAGGAATGCAGGTACCCAAGACTACATGGAGCTTTTCAAACTGTGGTTGGAGGCTGGAGAAACAAGGAACCAGATTAGAATTCTGTGATTTTTCTCACACAGTTAAAATCGCCTTATGTGTAAATAATAACACCTTAACAGAAAAACTGATTTCTCTTCAAGGATTTCTGCTCCCACTACAATTTCCACAATTAAAAGATACAGTTGCATTAAAAAATTTGGACTTAATACTCTAATAAAATGATGCCTCACTAGGTTTTTTAATGTAAGTGAGTAAAGTTCAATTCTTCCCCACCTTCTTTAAAAAAAAGTTTTATATAATGAAATTCCATGAGGCTTTTCTGGCAAAACATGAATAATGGATATTCAAAGTAATTTTTATAGTTATTATTCATGAAGCAGTTATGAATTTTCCAGTCCTGTCTATAATTCTCAAGGATTAGAATGTTTGGGCTCATGTGCATTTTAATGATATTCTTTTTTATCATAAACATTCCATTATAGGCAATAAAGGTAGATTCTGTGTTACATAAATATAAAGATAAAAATTAAGTTAGAAATGCAGAGCTTTCTTCTTTTTTCTCCTAGTAGCTCACTCAGTTTTATTATCTATGAAACAAGAGCACTTTCCAGTGAATGATAGCAAATGGTATAACAGTGTGGCATTTTTTTTAACACCCCAAATTTCCATTTAAATATTTATAGTATCCTTCTTTGCAGCTTGAATTAATGTAATGCCTCTGGCACCAAAAGCTGCTCAATCTTAGGAATAGTAAGCATACTCTGACTATTATTCTCCTTTGCAAAATACAATTAATTGGAAAACTATCTCATGAGGTTGTTAGGAGGATGACAAAAAGTTTTTTTTTTTTTTTTTTTTTTTAGCAAACACATATTGGGTCCCATGTAAGAGCTACATTAAAAAAAAAAACTGATTTGATACTCAAAAATTCTCTGGTACTAAAATTATCATCCTTTTTTACAGATGAGAAAGGTAAAGGCATAAAAATAAAGCAATTTGCACAAAGTTCATTGATACTAATTGGACTTAACCCAAATGCGAATCTATCCCCAGAGTCTGTGCTTTACCTTACTGTTGTTTTCCGTGAGCTCTGACTTTGGGTTCTGTAACGTGGATACAATCTTCAAAATCAAGAACAGTATTTTTTTGGCTGCTTAAACTATCTTTTGAGAAGGGAAAATAAGGGAAAGTTATCTTGGATTTTTAGAAAGATAAGGGGGTAATGAAATCATATCAACAGATGAGAAGAACTAACTAATGATACATCATGTCTACTTTTCTTTTCTTTTTTTTTTAAGATTTTATTTATTTATTTGACAGAGAGAGACACAGCGAGAGAGGAAACACAAGCAGGGGGAGTGGGAGAGGGAGAAGCAGCCTTCCTGCGGAGCAGGGAGCCCGATGCGGGGCTCGATCCCAGCACCCCAGGATCATGACCAGAGCCAAAGGCAGACGCTTAACGACTGAGCGACCCAGGTGACCCCATCATGTCTACTTTTCTTATCAGTTTTATTCATAACTAGAACCCTTTTCATATTGGAACATACTCACTTAGCTGGCAACAAGCACCAGTAACATTGTTTGAAATCATCTGAATTATCCTCTATTTAAAAACAAAGCAATTAAAATAGCAAGCAAACAAAAAATTACAAGCTTAACATCTATAACACTTCAGAGTGATAATGTACCCTAAAAAACCTGAAAAGTCAAAATATCGGTAACGAAAAAGAAGAAAATAGCCAGGTCACCACTTTATCTATAATCATTTTAAATGCAAATGTTCCAAACACCCAGTTAAAAGATAAAGATTATCAGATCAGATATAAAAGCAAGATCCAACTGCATGCTGTTTACAATACCCACTTGAAAATAAAGATTTAGATATATTTGAAGTAAAAAGATGGAGAAAGATATACCATGCAAGCATTCACCAAAAGAAAGATGGAGTAGAAAATTTTGGATAAAATAGACCTCAAAATATGCCTATCAGGGACAAGTAAGTTTCTGACCTATATCATAATCATTCTGCCTGAAGAACTTTCCTTCACTGAAAAGAGTATTTATGAATCTCCAGCTATCAACATGCTTAATGCTTAATGGTAAGAGAATGAATACTTTCCTAATAAGATGTGGAAAAAGAGAAAGGTGTTTTCTCTCATCTCTCCTATTCAAAATAGTGTTGGAATCTTAGCTAGTGCAATAAAGCAAAAAATAAATAAATAAAAGGTGTCAGATTGAAAAGAAAGAAATACCAATGTCAACTACACTTCAATAAAAAAAGAAATAAAACTGTCTTTATTTACAGACAACATATTGTGTATGTAGAAAATTCAAAAGAATCCACACACACACACACACACACACACACACGATTTTAGAATTAGTAAGTGAGTTTGGTGGGTTCCCAAGATACAAAGTCGATAGTAAAAAGTCAATTATTTGAATTTCTATATATTAGCAATGAATGACTGAAATCTAAAATTTAAAAATCGGTATTATTTACAGTAACCCAAAAAATAAAGTAGTTAACTACAAATTTAATGGATTATGCACTGGAGAGATATAAAGGGTTATAGAGTAGTATATGTGTCATTAAGATATCATTTTCCCCTGATTTGATCCATACATTCAAAACAATCTTTTTGGTAGATATTGATAGGGTGATTCTAAAGTACATTGGGCAGACAATAGAAATAGAATAACCATAGTAATTCTGAGCTCACGGGCGCCTGGGTGGCTCAGCTGGTTGAGTGTGTGCCTTTGGCTCAGGTCATGGTCCCAGGGTCCTGGGATCGAGTCCTGCATTGGGCTCCCTGCTCTGCGGGGGGCCTGCTTCTCCCTCTGCCCCTCCCCCTGCTCCTTCTCTCTCTCTCTCTCTCTCTCAAATAAATAAATAAAATCTTTAAAAAAATAAACGTAAGAGCGACCCAGAGCTTTGTCCCTCTTTAAAAAAAAATAATAATAATAATTCTGAGCTCACATGAACTGATCTCAGCACTCAAGCAGAACTCACATCATCTGATTTAAAACTTGTTATAAAGCTGCCCTAATTGGGACATTGTGGTATTGGAGAGCTTGGAGCTGATACATATAAGATCAGACTAGAGAGATCAAATATAGACTCACAAGTATAGTCAATTGATTTCTGACAAAGATGCAAAGACAGTGGAGACAGAATAGTTTTCCAAGTGGCACTGTGACAATTTGACATCCATATGCAAAACAAAACAAAACAAAACAAAACTTTGACATATTCCTCAAACCATATACCAAGATTAACCCCAAGTGGATTATAGACCTAAAAGGAAAATGTAAAGCTACAAATATCTAAAAGAAAGTAAAGGAGAAAATCTACATGACCTTGGGTTTGGCATTTAGTTTATACACACAACACCAAATGTATGATTCATGAGAAACAAGCAACCTATTACAAGAATTTGGGGGAAGAATAATGGATAAGACTGCTTCTTAAACCAAGATTAAGAAATCTTTTGGCAGAGGAAGTAACACTGTCAATGTCAAAGCCTGGCAATTTATAGCATGATACTGAAGAAACAGGGAGGCAACAACAAAATTCTGCTTCAACAGCCAGCAGAAACATAAGATTTTGTTTCTCATATTCTGTTCAAAAGGGCATAGCTAAATTCAGTATGACTTTCAATAAAATATGGTTATGATAAGGAAGTAAAAAAGCAAGAAAAGCCTTTGCCCAAAATTATTGCTGGTAATTAATCTTCACCTATAGGGACAATTCACAATATACGTGAGTTTCTCATTCCCTGGTTTTATACAGATTTTTTATTAAGATTTTATTTATTTATTTTAGAGAGAGAGAGAACAGGAATATGAGGAGGAGGAGAGGGGGAGGGGAGGGGAAAGAATCTCAAGCAGACTCCATACTCAGCCCGGAGCCCAATGTGGGGCTCAATCCCATGACCCTGATATCATGACCTGAGCTGAAACCAAGAGTCAGACTCTTAACTGACTGAGCCACCCAGGCACTCCTCACACAGATTTGTGATCTGACAGTAGAAATTACAGTACTTTAGAAAGCTACTCAGAGTTGGTTTCCTATTCAATCTGCTTGATCTAATACCTCCTACAGGAGTTTAACTTAATAGATAGCAGAAACCGTCTGATGAATTTCACCTTATTGATCAGAGAATTCTTTTGCCATTATCACAGTAAATTGAATGCTTCCTCAAAGATAACATCTGTTGGTGTTTTTTTAAACAATATTTTTATCTCTGTCTGATTCCCAATTACAATATACCAAATTCTTAGAATTTTGAGTGTAAACAGGACATGTAATTTGCATAAATATCAATAAGAGTAAAAAATGTTAATTCCTGTGAACTTGAATAAAAAAGAAAGAAGAGGGAAATATTTTATTTGTTCCTAGTTGTTTCCATTGATTTACTTTCATTATTCTTTTTATGTTATTGTCACTGTAGCAGACTGTTTAATTTTGTCGCTTTTGAATTCAAATTAATTAATTCTGAAGCTCTGGCTGGGAATTGGCTTTGATTCAGAAGGTGAAAGTATTTCTGCTTTGATAGTGACTACCATCCAGTACATGCAAAAGAAAATGCTTTGCATAACATGATGTTAAACTCAGAAATAATAAGAAAGTCAATGATTAGGTCTGAAAAACCAGCTGAAAATACATGGGAAAGAGATCAGAAAAGCTTAATTTCTGCCCAAGTGAATCTCAATTTGTGAAGAAAACCATGCCAGACCTTGGAAATGAGGCTTTAAGTAAATTTCATAAATTACGTAGAACAGTCAGTTGTTTGTTTATTTAAACTTTATGCTTGAACAGGATAAATATATCAAAATCTAAAAATTATATAACTCAGTGATGCTTGAATTGGTAAAGTTAAGACTTTAAATCAAACGTGCTGTGTTTTTTTTCTTTAAATTTTTTTATTGTTATGTTAATCACCATACATTACATCATTAGTTTTTGATGTACTGTTCCATGATTCATTGTTTGTACATAACACCCAGTGCTCCACGTAGAACGTGCCCTCTTTAATACCCATCACCAGGCTAACCCATCCCCCCACCCCCCTCCCCTCTAGAACCCTCGGTTTGTTTTTCAGAGTCCATCGTCTCTCATGGTTCGTCTCTCCCTCCGATTTACTCCCCTTCATTCTTCCTAAAAGCCATCTATGAAAAAAAAAAAAGGAAAAATAAAAAGCCATCTATGAAAAACCTACAGAGAATATCATTCTCAATGGGGAAAAGCTGAGAACTTCCCCCTAAGGTCAGGAATGGGGCAGGGATGTCCACTATCACCACTGCTATTCAACATAGTATTAGAAGTCCTAGCCACAGCAATCAGACAACAAAAAGAAATCAAAGTCATCCAAATCGGCAAATGTGCTGTGTTTGAATAACAACACTGTCTATAGATTTGGGATTTGGGCAAGTTTTAAGCTTACTGAGGTATGCTTTATAATCTGTAAAATAGGGGTAATTATTTCTGATTCACAATCCTTGGTGAAGTTTAAAGGAGGTAAAATAGGTGAAATCTTTACAAGTAGGATAATCATGTAAATTACTGCCCAAATCAAATAATGCAATATATGTTAAAAAAAAAAAAAAAGAAAGAAGAAGAAGAAGATAGCAGGAGGGGAAGAATGAAGGGGGTGGAAATCGGAGGGGGAGATGAACCATGAGAGATGATGGACTCTGAAAAACAAATTGAGGGTTCTAGAGGGGAGGAGGGTGGGGGGATGGGTTAGCCTGGTGATGGGTATTAAAGAGGGCACGTTCTGCACGGAGCACTGGGTGTTATGCACAAACAATGAATCATGGAACACTACATCAAAAACTAATGATGTAATGTATGGTGATTAACATAACAATAAAAAATTTAAAGAAAAAAACACTTTTGAAAGTGTAAGGGGGCACTTTGACTATTATGCTAGAAAAGTGGTTGTAAACCAAAACAGTCCTAATTATTAAATTACCTGCCTTGTAATTCCAGCATCTGTGTCCTTTCTGGGTCTGATTCTATGGACTGGATTTTTATCTTGACAATAGATTGTTTTCTTACTCTGTTCTTACTTATTCCTATGTCTCATACATTTTGGTTTAATACTGGATATTGTGTATACGTTAACTAATAGTAAACACTAATGTCCTTAATACTCATGCTCAGAAATGCACCTGTGTCTTCTGCAGGAAGGTCTTCAGTGTGAGGTTTTGAGTCAGTCTGGCCAGTCATTGGTCTAGATTTCTGTTTTATTTTTGTTGTCATTGCCTTCACTGCATCAGGAATTACAAATTCCTTCAACATTGGGCCACCGCTGCCTTGTCCTTGGCTTAAGGCCAGGAGTGACAGATTTTTCCTCGATGTTCCTGCTCCACCTTCAACTTTCAGCAGCCCCTACACGTCTTCCCTGCTGAGGAGATTTCTCTCCATGTGCCTCCCCTCATCACACAATAGACCACTGTTGCTTCTTAATTCAGTTCGAGGGCTGTGGTGGAGATTTTTACTCTAGCTTCAGTCTGGGCTGGGATTGTGCATTTGGGCTTCTGCTCTAAGACTTTCTCAGCCTTCTCTTTTCTTTTTGTATCCGTAAGACTGAGCTTTGCATCTTTGAGAGGTCATAGGTAACAGTAAGTTTCCTGGCACTGCCTCCGGGACAGTGGAACTCTGCCTGCTATCAACACAAGGTTATAGGCTCAAATGGATTTGTCTCTTCCTACTTTTACCTCCCAGTGGCAGACAATTTTTGCTTTTATCCCTTTTTCAGAGTCATTGAATATTTGTTTTGTGTCAGGAATCAGGAGTGTTTTCTCCCCTTTCTTTAGTGACTTACAGCTTATCTTCAAAGGAAAGAAGGGTCTGGGAACCAAGCAAGGTTTCTTGCCTATGTGTCACTGAGTATGGTTCTCGCAGATCTTCTGTCCTGCCTTTTCTTCGAAGTACCCGGTGGGAGGCATGTGGAGAAGAGCTGGGGAGTAGGTTGGAACTGACCACCCTTGGGTCACAGAACTCCTGGGCTACTAAATTATGTTAGCTCACACTTGGTCTTTAAGTATCCATTTGAGTTTAAGCTCTCTTCTTCCCACTGGCTTTTATGAAGGTTCATCTTCCTCCTGAACTCTGACAAAGGTGAAAAATTCATGTGCCCTATTTCTTTTCTGGGGGCCTGGCACCATTTAGAAATCAATATATCTGGCTGCTTAAGGAACTCAGTTATTTAGATTCAAGAGCATTTATGTTTGGAATTTACCCGGTTTCATCTAAGCAACTGCAGAATCTCACTATTTTCTCATGATTTATCAGTTTTGCATTATGTCAGGGGTTGCTCCAAATTAAAGGCAGTTACTGATCTTTTCACAATGAATTTGAATTAAAATGTATAGAACTGTAGCATCTTTATGCTATTTTTGTCACATAGAGTTCAACTACATATATTAAAAACCACACAAGACCATTCTATAATATTGTTATTTTAACATTCTTAAGTATTTTAGTAAATTAAAACAGCAAAGGAGTCTTTTATATTTTCCCAGATTCTTCAATAATTTATGAATATCCAAGTTTTATCTGTTAACATTTTTGTCACCTGAAGACTATCCTTTAGCAGTTTTGTGTAGTATGTGTTTAGTGGTGAAGAATTCTTTTAAGTTTTTTTTTTATCTGAAAATCTGTTCATATGCCTTTGAATCTAGAAAGATGCTTTTACTGACAATAGAATCCTGTGTAGTTTTTCTTTTCTTCAGCACTATAAAGATGGTGTTCCACTATCTTTTCATTTTCATAGTTTCTGATAAAACATCCATGATTCTTTGGATTGCTGTTCTCTTTATATAATACATCATATTTTCCTGTGCATTTTTTCAAGATTTTCTCCTGATCATTATAAGCAATATGCTGTTAGATTTATGCTTAGCTGCTTGAATCTGGAAATATGTATTTTTCCATGAATTCGGGGATAATTCAGCCATTACTTCTTCAAATGGTTTTTCTGCCTCATTCTCTCTGTTATCTCCATCTGAGGCTACAATCATGGGAAGTGAAAAGTTTTCACAGGTCCTGTTCTTTTGTTTGAGAGCTTTTAATAGTTTCTTCCTCATGTTGAATTTCTGTTAATCTGTTATAAATTAATTTATCCTTTCCTCTGTTATCTCCATCTGCTAATATACCCATTAATTATTTTTAATTTCAGCCAATATGTTTTTTGATTCCAAAATTTTCATTTGGTACTTTTTTATGTATTCTATTACTCTGGTGAGGTTTATCTTTTCGATCATCATAGAATACTTTTCCTTATCTTTTAACATAACTAGATTTACTGCTTTTAAAGTCCATGATTAATAAATTCAAGGTCTGTAGCATCTTGTGCTTAACATCTGTTAATTGTCTTTTCCTTCAGAATGAGTAACATAGTCTTTCTTATGTTAAGTAATTGTGGATTGCAATCCTGGATATTGAGGATGCTATGTTTGGAGATTCTGGACTCGACTCCATTGCTACAAATATGTTGATGACTTTTATCAGGCAATTAACTTAATCTGAAACTGAAAACTTTTTGTTTTTGGTACATGGTGGCTCTCATTTCAGACTTCTTACTGTGTACCTCACTCACCATGATTTAGAATTTGGTCATAGAACTAGTCAGACTTTATATATAGGATGTCGGAAAGGGTAAGAGAGAGACCAGCTTTTGTAAGTCATTTTTCAGATTTAGTTACGTATTAAAATGAGAATTCTGTCCACTGCAGATGGATCTCACGCACAAGTAGATAAAACCATACCTGAACGTGGAAGTGCAGAGTGGAGGGCTACCATGCCCATTTGGCTTATTTTGGGGAAGGGCATACAAGTATTTTTATAGGTTCTTATTAAAACATTTTTTGCAAGACTAGCACAATAAAGATTCATACACCTTTTACCTATATTCAATGATTGTTAATAGTTTTTAAAAATTTTATCTGTTTCTCTAAATAATTTATATTATTAATACTATTTGGGGACACCTGGGTGGCTCAGTCGGTTAAGTGCCCAACTCTTGATTTTGGCTCAGGTCATGCTTTCAGGGTGGTGAGATTGAGCCCTGCCTTGGGCTCCACACTCAGCGTGGAGTCTACCTAAGATTCTCTCTCTCCCTCTGCCTCAGGCCCTCCCCCTGCTTGTGCTCTCTCTCTCTCTGTCTCTTGAAATAAATAAATAAATTCTTAAAAAATATATTAATATTATTTTTACGGAAATGATGGAGAATAAGATTCTGATTTTATGACCTTTGACCCTTAAATATTTCAACACATATCCCCTAAGAACAAGGAATTTTCTTGTACAGCTATCATATACATAACTATTTGGGAAAGCTTATATAGATACAATATCATTTATGATATATAATATTCATACAATTATAACATATAATACATAATCTATATTCATATGTCACCATTCACCTGATTATGTCCTTTAAGGGTTTCTCTTCTGTCTTTATTCTGGCTTATTCTAGTGCAACTATTAATAATAATACTTCACTAAAAAATAAAAAAAATTTCTGTACAAATACTACAATGAACTGAATACTAGGACTATGGTCTAATTAAGCAAAAAGGCCTCTTGTTTATTCACTTCATGTGGTTAATTCATGCCTTAAATTATTTTCCCCACACCCACTGCATCTATTTTCCTTCAGCTAACATGTTTTACCTAATTCTCAGACTTTGATCTAATCATACATATGACTATCATAGCTTATACTTTCTTCCTAGATCACCAGGATGAGACTTTCAAATCAGTACTTAATTCTATTTGTTTAGATCCCCAAATCTATGAAGTTTGGATCCATCTTCTCATGAAACTCAAATATCTATTTCTTAGTAAGAATTATTTCATTATTAAAAATGCTCTTGTGTCCTCTAGCAGGAACCTTTATATCAATGTTTAAGTGGATGTGAATCATAAGCAGGAGTATCCAACACAATAAATTTATAATGTAGTATGCATTAAGATGTCCTCCCAGTTCCCAAATTTATAGTCTGAGAACGGATACTTAATTGTAACAAATATAACTTGTGTTAAATTTTTTTTTCCTGCTTAAGTGTAGAGACAGAACCTACATTCTAACAAACCATGGCTACCAGAATGATATGGACTCAATCTATGTATTCTCTGTAATTACTTAGGAAATTTGATTTAAACCAAGTCTTCATTCAGTCAAATCAAATACACTTTCAAGAGGCAAAATCACTTCTGAAACCTCACTAATATGAAGGCCCTCAGATAATTAACGGATAACTTTACTTAAAAGGAATTTTCAAGTATCAAATAAAAAGTAGCTTCTATAAGCGGCCGACGGAGGCCCCCTCCCCCACCACCTACCCTCCCAAATATCGCCTCAGATTCACTTCTCCGCACATCCTACCTTCCAGAAAGTGGTCGCTCTTCTCTTCGGGGAGTTGTTGCTATTCTTTTCTTCGATCTCCTGTTGAGTTCGTAGGTGTTCAGAATGGTTTGATCCCTAGCACAGATCTGTACCTGTGAAACAAATAATGCAATATATGTTAAGAAAAAAAAAAGAAGAAGATAGCAGGAGGGGAAGAATGAAGGGGGAGAAATTGGAGGGGGAGACGAACCACGAGAGACGATGGACTCTGAAAAACAAACTGAGGGTTCTGGGGGTGGGGTGGGGGGATGGGTTAGCCTGGTGATGGGTATTAAAGAGGGCACGTTCTGCATGGAGCACTGGGTGTTATGCGCAAACAATGAATCATGGAACACTACATCAAAAACTAATGATGTAATGTATGGTGATTAACATAACAATAAAAAAGTAGCTTCTATGATTAAAAAAAGAATTTTCAAGAAAATCCTTGAATGTACTTTGTATTATTCATCATAATACCATGTATGCCTCTTATGTTACTGTGGATTACATTACTACTTGTATTACATGGTATGCTTTACTTCAGCATTTCAAACATTAGACGTTGTATAGTACATTACCTATAAATACATCTTAATGCAGATTAAATGATATGCTTGGGGCACAAAGCTATTTGCTGGCAGTGCAAAGATTAAAACTGAGATTTCCTGACTCCCAGTGTGGATGTGCTCCACAACACCAGGTCATTGGATCCCTGTTAACTGATAAACCAAAAAGAGCCAGTTGAGTCTGGGGAAAATTTCTTCTGCCTTCAAATCTTTTGGAAAACTAAGTATCTTTTCAAACTATAGAAACACTGAAAACAAATTGGCCTTGATCATTAAAAACACACAGATCATGAGTCTGTGGATTGTTTCAAATTTAAAGTATCTTTTAATCTCCTATCAGCTTATATATTACAAAAATATCTTTGACTAATATGATGATGTGTTTCTGTTCATTATTTCAATTGTTAGATTTTTTCATGACTTTTTTCAACACTCATTTCTAGTAGAACTTTGCTTTTCCCATCAATCTGCTTTGCATTAACATAGTTGTCGGAAACAGTGTTTTTAAAGATTTATTCTGACCTGGGAGCAAGAGTACAACCCTTGTTTTCCAAAATATGCCAACTGCTTTATACACGTTCTTATATTTAAGGAGAATATCTGTCCTGTGATTTCTTTGTAAGATGAGTGATAGGTAGAATAAGCTATGATTAAGTTTAGTCTAATAATCTAATTCAAATCTATATCTCTACAAACTGGAATAGCAGTGTGATAATGTTAGAGACTCCACATACTGCAGATCGTCTAAATAAAAAATAAAAAGGTTAACCAAGCTTTATTAGCCTCATCCATATATCCTTTAGGTAAGAAAACTTCCTAGCATTAGCTTCATTCATTCATTCATTCACTTAGTTTATCAGAGGCATTTATTTTATAAACACTAACAAATCTATCACTGTGTGTGTTACTGTATGTCAGAATCCATGACAGATACTAGAGATATGAAGAAAAGTCAAACAGAATCCCATCCCTAGAGAAGAGATAGACAAGGAACTGATGATTACAATAGCAGAAGTTTTAAGAATTGTTCAGGGTGCCATGGGAACATGTATAGACATAATGAACCCCAGAGATGGAAGTATGATTGGAAATAAGAGGTGATGCTTGAGCAGTCTTGATAGACAAGTAAGAAATTAGTCTGGTAAAGAAAACCAGAGGGTCTCTCATGGGGAAATCTTGTTTTATAAAAGCATGGAGGGCGCCTGGGTGGCTCAGATGGTTAGGCGTCTGCCTTCGGCTCAGGTCATGATCCCAGAGTCCTGGGATCGAGTTCCGCATCAGGCTCCCTGCTCTGCAGGGAGCCTGCTTCTCCCTCTCCCTCTGCCTCTGCCTCTCTCTCTCTCTCTCTGACTCTCATGAATAAATAAATAAAACATTTAAAAAATTTTTTGAAAAAGCATGGACACAAGAGAGCATGACTTTCTTTGGGAATACAATGAGGAGGTTTTGCCAAGAGATACAATGAATAAGATAAACGGGGTCAACATGAAGGTATTCAAAGAATTTTGACTTTCTTTAAGCAATATAAAGTTAAAATAATCTGTCATAAAATAGGGGCCCTGGGTGGCTCAGTCGTTAAGTGTCTGCCTTCAGCTCAGGTCATGATCCCAGAGTCCTGGGATCGAGCCCTACATCGGGCTCCATGCTCGGCGGGAAGCCTGCTTCTCCCTCTCCCACTCCCCCTGCTTGTGTTCCCTCTCTTGCTGTGTCTCTGTCAGATAAATAAAATCTTAAAAAAAAATCTGTCATAAAATAGACTTATTTATGTTCAACTGATTATCAAAATTAAAGCAGAAAAGAGCCAGCGTTTACTTACTTCTGATGTAGACAACTGGAATGGTTTGGGAGGAAAGATACTGTATTCAAGTTGTGTATATTAATTGTAAGTAAAAAGTAGCCTTCTGTTCTGAGGAATTCTCTAGATGGAACTTAAAGTTTTCTGAGTACTTTTTTTAAGTAGTACTGACCTCATTGTTATCCTTTCTTGCCTTGCCTGTGACTCATTGGTCTTTTAGGTTTTACTGTATCATTCTTGCATAGAATAAAAGTTATTTCAAGGATTTGAATGGAAACATGAACTATTTTAATTTTCAATTGTCAGGGTTAAAACCAAGTGAAAGGTTTTCAAGATGGGAAGTACAGTTTGCTAATAATATCGATGACTGATTCATTATTATAAGTATGTATTAAGCAGTGTGTGTGTGTGTGTGTGTGTGTGTGGGTGTGGGTGTGGGTGTGTGGGTGTGTGGTGTGGGTGCTGGGGACACAGTGGTGAGAAATGATTCTTGTTTTCATGATGCTGACAGTATTATGGGTGTAATACACATTAATCACATACTTTTATAAATATAGTCGATCCTTATTTGCAGATTCCATATTTGTGAATTTTCCTATTTGCTAAATTTATTAGTAGCCCTCAAATCAATACTCATTGCAGTTTTGCATTCACTCGTAGATGTGTGTGTGTAAAGCAGTGAGAAATTTTAGTCTCCTGATGGGTACATTCTGGGTTGAGGTAGAACAAAGCGACACTCTGCATTCTTGTTTCAGCTTTCCAACCGTAAATGAGTGCCCTTTTGTGGTCTACTTATTGCCATGTTTTTTGCACTTTTGTGATTTTTATTGGTCATTTTGTTGTTTTAACAGCCCCCAAGCCTAGTTGTAGTGTTCCTAAGCACAAGGAAGTTGTGATGTGCCTTACAGAGAAAATACATGTGTGAGATCAGCTTCATTCAGTCATGAGTTACAATGATGTTTGTCATGAGTTCAATGTTAATGAATCAGCAATATATATTAAATCGGGTGTTGTTAACCAGAAACACACATAAAACAAGGTTATGTATTGATCAGGTGGATAGTTGCACTAGAGGCTCACATAAAACCCAACCCTGTATTTTCCTTAGGAGCAAAGGCTTTGTTATTTGCTAATTCAGTGCCCAAAGTAACTTTACAAAACATAACTACTGTGGCTAATGAGAATCAACTTTACATAAAAAATTACAATTAAGGAAGGGCTTTTATTTTGTTTTCGTAACCTTTGGAGCTAAAAGCAATTGCTGATTAAATCCTCTAGCTTAGGATATTATACCATATTAATTTTTGCTTTTAGATATTTGTTTCTCTGAAAACAAATATCTTTCCCTACACATTATTATTTTTTTCTTTCTGAAATTCTTGTGTACATATTCTGGATTTTTATTTGCATGATTCATAATAGGTAAGTTTTGACTCAGAGACTATTCATTAGAGAAGATTTTTTTAAGCCATGGATTTATATGCTTAGAAGTTCCTTTCAAGATCACCAAAAGCAAAGCTGTAAGTTTAGAGAGGAACACAGTGAAACCCCCAGGGATGAAGTGACTTTGAAGGTGAGAGTTAGTTTGTGGTGTTCCTAGGACCGGACACCATGCCTCTACGTTGCACAATCAGTGGTCACTTTGGATGTGCAGGGCAACCTCTGAGATGCAGAACATCAGCCACGGCCAAGCCCAAGATCCTCTCTTCTGAGACCAGTGTTCTTCCACAGCAGGTGGTATGCGGGAGCCACTTGACTGGGTTAACACACACAATCTAGCTGTCATCCTCTACATGGATCTGTAACACGCTATTTGATTTACTCTCTGTGGAATCAGTACATAGATACACACATGCTGATGATTGTCAGTATGTAGAAAAAGATAAGGTTCTCAATTTCTGAGCCACAAAATGAACAACTACAAATGAAAGAGTAAGTTTGGGTAGATCCTAATTATCTAAAGCACTTCCATGAATTTTAAATTCCTGCTTTCAGAAATTCCTGACTTTTAAATTTCATGCTTCAGCTGTGCCAGTGATAAGAAAAAGAGGCTATGCTTTTTGTCATGGTATGATGGGTGGTGATTTCCTGGAGTGCAGAAGATGATATTTTTCACAGATGAAACAATTATTTGGGCATTCTGCCCTATTTTTGCTTCAAATAATGTGCAATTAACTGTTAATTAGTTATTATGCGTGATTCATGCCCTCTGAAAGAAGATAAAACAAGGACACTAGAAGAATGTCTGCAACAATTCACAGGTTTGATGTGCAGCAGGGAATTTAAATATCAATCCCGAAATGGAAAGCAAGCATTTAGACTTTGTCAAGTGCAAAAAGTAAGTGATTCATAGGGGAAAGAAAAAGTTATTTTAGGGGAAAAAAATGAAAGCAGAAGAAAGGAGTATGTTACATTCTTCAAGGTTAGAGAACACTGTTGAATATATATTTTAAAAAGTCTAAAAATCAATTTCAGAGAAAAATTCAAGTAAAGTTGATAAGCATTACAGCAGGCTGCCAACTCTAAAAACATTTCAGATTTAATGTGAAGCTGATAGTTTTCCTTTATTCGTTGGATTTTTTCAGATGACATGCCGTCTTTACAATAGTTCTTAAACTGCTAAATTACAGGTGCCTTCAGCTCATTCTCTTGGTATTGTCTCTGAAGCTCAGTCCACATGTGTGGTTGGAGTATTCAGCTGCTTGTGTAGCATTATTAAAGAACTGGAAAATACCTAAAATCCTAACATCCCTCAGTTAGTTTGTATACCATAATTAGTTTATATACCATTTTATCTCTAGAGAATATATTTAAGTTAAAAGAATTTTTCACCTGGCTCATAGAAATATTCCTGTCCCATAGAAGTATATATATAATATCTTCCTTAAATATGTAAATATATATTATAAATATATATAAATATATAATGAAATATTACTCAACCATAAGGAAGATGAGATCTTGCCATTTGCAACAACATGGATGGATCTAGAGGATATTATGCTAAGTGAAATAAATCAGACAGAGAAAGACAAATACTATATGACTTCACTTAAATGCAGAATCCATGAAACAAAACAAATGACCAAACAAGCAAACAAAACCCAGACCCATAAAGAACAGAGAACAAACTGGTGGTTGCCAGAGGGGAGGGGAGGGGAGTGGAGGATGGGCAAATGAGTAAAAGGGAGTGAGAGGTACAGTCTTCCCATTTGGGAATGAATATATCACCAGGATGAAAGGTACAACATTGAGAATATCATCAATGGTATTTTAATAGTGTAAAATGGTAACAGATGGTAGCTACACTTGCAGCCAGCATAACATAATGTTTAGAGTTGTCAAATCACTATTTTGTACCCCTGAAACTAATATAACATTGTATATTAACTGTACCTCAGTAATTAAAAAAAAGAGAAGAAATATATTAACCATAGGCATTCAATAATATCTAAATATGCTCCAATTTATCAACTACTCTTTTAGAGAACATTCAGAGACAAAAGAAACTAAATTATCTAGAACTTATTTTCTCCTTATAAATCACTCTTCACTTTTATTAATTTAATTTGTCTGTCTTTTGTTTCTCCTTTGTTTGTTCTTCCTAGATTATAATTGTGTTTTTTTCCCAAAATCAATGTATTATTGTGTGTTTTCATGTAGCTTGTGTCCTAATATAGCAAGAAATTGAAGAAAAATACAAAACTTCATATTATTGTTCATAAAAATAACCTAAGTCCTCTCTTTGGCATTGAATACAATTAAATGCAATTACTTTTTTCAAGCTGGTATCTCTGGACTAAAAAAAAACATAAAAACAAAAAAACCTTTATATTTTACGCATACCATTTCTAATTCTTATAATGAGCTTTTCTACTGATACTCTATGGTCTCTTTGGCCTCTATATAATTTAAAAGGGCTTTTTAATTTTTTTAGAGAGAGAGAGAGCGAGAGAGTGAACAGGCAGTGGGGGAGGAGGGTCAGAGAGAGAGGGAAAGAGAGAATCTTCAGCAGACTCCACACCCAGTGCAGAGCCAGACTTGGGGCTCGATCTCACAATTCTGAAACCATGACTTGAGCTGAAATCAAGAGTTGGACACTTAATTGACTTAGCCAACCAGGACCCTGAAAAAGGGCTTTTGATGTTCACCTTTACGGTGTAAGTTTTCCATGAGCAAGAACTGTCCTGATTACTGAGTTTATACTTTTCACTTTAATATTCAAAACTTATTAAATGTACACAATTAAAGATCAAATAGGAGAAAATAATAGATCTCTTACAAATGTTTAAAACTGTAGGACAAAACCCAACTACAGTGGTTTAATCTGTGAGGATGTTGATTTTTTTTCTCTTCATGATGATTAAAAGCAGGTGACTATAAGGTTGGACTAACAACTCCACTGTCATTAACGTCCAGATTCTCTTTCTGATGTGCCATGTTCATTGGGTCGCTTTTGTATTAAAAGTAACCATTTGGGGGCGCCTAGGTGGCTCAGTTGATTAAGCCTCCAACTCTTGATTTCAGCTCAGTCATGATCTCAGGGTCATGAGATTGAGCCCAGGCTCAGCAGGGAGTCTGCCTGGGATTCTCTCTCTCCCTCTGCCCCCCACTCTTGCTTTCTCTCTTTCTCTCTCTCTCTAAAATAAATAAATAAATAATCGAAAGTAACCTTTTTGGCCTGTAGCTAAAAATCGTAGGTAATTTAGGATCAGGTATTCTTCCACATTATGTAATGTGAGATTTCAAATTTCTTTTTCTTTACCCCACAAAGAAAGGCAATAAAATAATATTTAGATACAAGAGAAGTTTGAGAACTGGAGAAGGGAAATGCCCTAAGCTTCCCTCCAAACGGATAATCCTTGCCTGCCAGTATAAAAAAACAGCCATCTACAACTTGGTTTATCCAAATCATTTTGATTTTACCTTATTCTCAAACAACAAGAGTGATGTTTTTAAAACAAATAAGAACATGCCTTGGACAGAGTGAGTTCTAAATTCCTCAAAATGCTCTAGCACATGCTGGTCTGGCCCTGCCTCACGTCTGACCACAGGCCAACTGTTTTCTCTCTGCTCCACTTTGTTCCAGCTACTCTAGCTTCCCCCCCCGCCCCCTCACCCAGTAGCTTCCCCCCCGCCCCCACCCAGTAGCTTCCCCCCACCGCCCGCCCCTCTTTGGGCGCGTTGTATACACTCCCACCATAGGATCCCTGGCTGTTTCGTTAGTCTGCAGTGTTCTTCTCCACTGATGTCCTCACGACCTTTTCTACTATTGCAGCCTTCCCAAACCCTACACTTCTAGTCAAATTTTTTGTCACCTAAAGCAACACATAAATTTTCTGAAGGCTGGGATTTTGGTTTCTTTGTTCAGTGTGATAACTCTGGCACCAGAACGGCTCCTAATTTGGGAAATTCCCAGGGTTTGGGAAAATGGAGCTTTGTTTCAGGGTCTCAGGCAGAGTGCAAGGTAAAGGTGGCAGAGCAACGGCGATTTGTTGCTAAGAGACTAAATATTTTGTACTATGTGTGGTTTTCCTTTCTCTTTCTTTCCAGATGGGACTATGTATTAATGTTTCACATTTTCCTCTCGGCTGTTGAATATTGTGTGTGTTTAAGGAATGCTTTGGTTTATCTTCAAATGGGAAAAATATCCAGACTTATCAGCTCTCCCGTCGCTGTCTTGGGGGCTGATTGATCTAGCTAGAAGGGAAAGCTAGCCCTTTGTCTTTCCTATCACCCCACCTAACTTCTGTCCTTGTATACTCAAGAGAGGAGCTAATCTCTGAGCATAGTAAGTTTCCTCAATTTATTTGTAATGAAATCGATGCAGACTTTAGAAGAGGAGTTGCAGGTATTCTTAAAATCATCTTTCAACTTAATGCAAGCTGGTGCAACCCCTCTGGAAAACAGTATGGAGGTTCCTCAAACAGTTGAAATTAGAGCTACCATTCGATCTAGCAATTGCACTACTGGGTATTTACCCCAAAGATACAAATGTAGGGACCCGAAGGGGTACGTGCACCCCAATGTTTATAGCAGCAATGTCCACAATAGCCAAACTGTGGAAAGAGCCAAGATGTCCATCGACAGATGAATGGATAAAGAAGATATGGTATATATACATAATGGAATATTATGCAGCCACCAAAAGGAATGAGATCTTGCCATTTGCAACGACGTGGATGGAACTGGAGGGTGTTATGCTGAGTGAAATAAGTCAATCAGAGAAAGACATGTATCATATGACCTCACTGATATGAGGAATTCTTAATCTCAGGAACAAACTGAGGGTTGCTGGAGTGGTCGGGGGTGGGAGGGATGGGGTGGCTGGGTGATAGACACTGGGGAGGGTATGTGCTACGGTGAGTGCTGTGAATTGTGCAAGACTGTTGAATCACAGATCTGTACCTCTGAAACAAATAACGCAACATATTTTAAGAAAAAAGAAAAAGAAGAAGATAGCAGGAGAGGAAGAATGAAGGGGAGTAAGTCAGAGGGGGAGACGAACCAGGAGAGATGATGGACTCTGAAAAACAAACTGAGGGTTCTAGAGGGGAGGAGGGTAGGGGGATGGGTCGGCCTGGTGATGGGTATTAAAGAGGGCACATTCTGCATGGAGCACTGGGTGTTATGAACAAACAATGAATCATGGAACACTACACCAAAACAAATTATGTAATATATGGTGATTAACATAACAATAAAAATAAAAAAATAAAAATAAATCATCTTTCAACTTAATCTGAACAACAATAGAGATACTGGCAATAATAAATTCCAACATAGTGTTTGCTGATGGTCAGACACTTGTCCACTTAACATACATCAACTTACTGAGTGTTCACCACAACCTAACAAGGTGTGTACTATTTTTACTCTCATTTTATATATGAAGGCTTGTGACACAGAGAGTTAGGGAACTTGCCTAAGGCCACAAAGAAAGTGCCAGAGCCAGGAATTATCCCTGAGCAGTCTGGCTCCAGGTTGGATCCTCTTAACCACTCTCAGACTATTATGCCTTTATTATTTCTGGCTTGTAGCTCTTTTATGTGTGTGTGGGTAGGTGTGAAATTATAAATTTTGTTTGGTTTTGGTAATAACTTCATGTTCTTATTTTATTATAGCTTTTGGTTCATCAGGATTATATCTTAATTTTAGCAAATAACAGCATCTGTTTTTATGCTTATTTAAAAATTTATCAGTAAAATGCATTTCCTACTATTACATTCCTAGAAAAAAAGTCACATATGGTCTTTTTGTGTTAAACTTTTAACAAACACTAGATTCTGTCTGCTAATATGTTATTTAAAGTTTTGCATGTATCTTCTGTTGGTATGTGCTTTTTCTTTTTATATAACACTTTTTTTTAAAGGTCTGTATTAATATCATGGTCAAGTTTTCTTCTTTTCTCTGTGCTGTGGAATCTAGAGAAGTTAAATTCCACGAGAAATATTTTTCCTTGAAGTTTTGGAAGTTTTGCCTATGAAAATAATCTTATATTGACTGCTTATCCAACCATCTGCCCTAAAATCTGGGAATATGTCTACCTCATAATCCCTGGGAAAATGCAGCATTTTCTCAAACTTCTATTCCTATCTATATGCAAATCTCTCAGTTCAATCCAGTTTCTGCCCCTCTTTGTTTACTTAATTCAGTCTTGGGAAAACACTAGCTTTCTTGGCATTTGTTGTCAGTTCTGTGAGGGCAAGTTGATAAACTCTCTCAAAGCGACTGATAGCATATTTTATCCAAAGTGTGTTCTGTAAGTGCATTAGGGGAAGAAAGAGGAATTGGAAGAGGCAGAATAAAATGTCAACCACTTGAGCTCTTAGATAATTCTATGAGAAGTTACAACTTGTACAATATTTTCGGAGTCATTTTTATTCACCAATCACCAAATCAGTCGCTTCTTAATTCACAAAAGTACCATGTTGTGTTTTGCTTTATAACAGGGAGTATATATATATTATATATATATATTTAATAGTCAAATCCTCATTTTTATACAATCATGTGTGTAGTGTATGACTCTCTAGCACAGCATTAACAAAATATGACAATCCTAATAGCTGAGGATTGGAATTTAGGTCATGTTTTCTATTCTAAAAATATAACATATTTGTTAATGATGTTTTAAAAAATTATTCAAAAGAACAAGTTTAAAAATTCAATAATCCTATGCTACGAACTCAATGACAAAGCTGGTACCATTCATTTATGAGACTTTATGTAGATGTGTGGTTTTTTCCTTGGGTAAATACCTAATATAGAATTGTTGGGTCAGGGTAGATGTACCCTTAATTTTATTAGAGACCATCAAAGAATATATCAAAGTATTTGTACAATTTTTCACTCACATCAGCAGTATTGCCCCTCACCCCTTCCCTGCCTTGGTATTATCAGTCTATTTAATTTAAGCTGTTCTAGTGAGGGGCAGAAATACTTTATTTTTCTTTTATTTGCACTTCCCTGATGATTAAAGATGCTGAACAACTTTTCACATGTCTATTGGACATTTATTTATTCTGCCTAATAAACTGTCAAAGTTTTTGCCCATTTTTATTCAGTTTTGTCTTTCATACTTGTAAGAATTCTTTATATATGCTTACTATGAGCCCTTAGTCAGATTTAAGTATAGTGATTATATTCTCCCTGTTTGTGGATTAACTTTTTATTTTTATTAACTATGATTTTTAGTGAGCAAAAATTTTGACTTTGATGAAATTCAGTTTGTGAATGTTTCTTTTTTGATGTGTCAATTTTGCTAGGCAATATTTGCTAGTTTTTCAAATTCAGACACTATCACTGTGAAAGTATTTTGCAGATATAAGTAAGGGAGATTATTCTGAAAAATGTAGGTGGGCCTGACTGACTCAATTAGGAGGTCTTAGAAGTAGGGCTAGTGTAGGAAAAGAGAGAAAGACAGAACATAAGAGAAAGGGGAGAAAGTTATTCACCTATGTTTTCTTTTGGAAATTTTATTGTTTTAGCTTATACATTTGCACTTATGATCTATCTTGCAATAATTTTTTGTGTATGTTGTGAGATAATGGGCTAGGCTTATTTTTTTCTTCAGTTAGATCACTTTTTTCCAGTAACATTTTTTGAAAAGGGTTTCCATTCTTGTTGAACTTTTCAACTTTATCAAAATTAATTTATCAGGGGTGCCTAGGTAACTCTGTCAGTTAAACATTTGACTCTTGATTTTGGCTCAGGTCATGATCTCAGGGTCATGAGATTGAGCCCCACATTGGGCTCTGCACTCAGAGTGGAGTCTACTTAGAATTCTGTCTGTCTGCCCCTTTCCCCCAACCCCCTGCTCACTCACTCTCTCTCTCTCTCTCTCCCTTTTTCTCAAAAAAAAAAAAAAATTATCAAATACATGTGGGCCTACATCTGGAGACACTATTCTGTTTTATTTCTCTATTATTTCAAACCTTACTACAATTTCTATCACTATAACTACTGTAGCCTTATAGTAAATCTTGAAACCATTCTCTTTAAGATTTCCAAGTTTGTTTTTTCTTTTTCAAGGTCTTAACCATTCTGGGCACTTTACATTTGTATAAAAACTTAAGAATCAGCATGTCAAATTCTACAAATGCTCAATAACATCTGAATTATTCCTATACAAATTTAAAGAAACAATAAAAGAAGATGTAATGCTATTATTAATGATTTTATACATTTATCCTAAAATCCCCATATCATTATTAATCTCTAATTCTTATAATAAGTTGTGTCAATTCAATGACCTCATGTATATGGCTCCCATGGTTTTTCTTATAAAAACCTCAAGTAGATGAATAAGGAGGGAATTGGTTTTTGTTTTTGTTTTGATTTTTAATATTGGCAATCACCTTAGGACCAGCTTTCTTTATGTCCATTTGATCTTTTGAAACTAATTTTCCAACTACAGCTCATAACTTAAATCAAATTCACGGTATGAATTTTGCCTCTTTAGTCATTTCTTTGATATTACAGTTATGTTTGCCAGTTGGATGTCTTCAGGGATCAGCCCAAAAGGATTACATTAGTGAGAATGTCCAGTATAACATCTACAGTTTTTGCTTAAACTGATTTTATTCTGCTAGTGAGACAAAAGGCTATGTCTTTGTGGAATAAATGCATGAATTCCACCCCAATTCATTTTTAATGTTTAATATTTTAGTACTTTTCATGTAGAGTTATTTTGCCCAAAAAGAAATTACTTAAATTTTTATGGGGCAGTTTTATGTTTAATAGAATGTAGAAACTCTTTCATTGACATTATATCCATTTACTTTCCTCCTGAGGTCATAATTAAACCACCTTTATCAGCCTGTCTTACAATTATGTGTAGTTATATGACTATGTCTGGCCAAGGAGTTGCAGGTGGACTAATAAATGCCATCTCCATGCCTGACCATATAGTCTTTGGATCCCATGACTTACATCAGCAGCCCCCCGGTTCTGAGGCCTTCAGACTCGGACTGAACTTTACCCCTAGCTTTCCTGCTTCTCCAGCTTGCAGGCAACAATTTGATGCATATCTCAGCCTCCATAATTATGTGAGCCAATTCGTATAATAAATCTCTTCTTGTATATCTCTATATATCCTATTCGTTCTGTTACTCTGGGAAGCCCTGACTAATACAGATTTCATCTCCAAACTGACACCATTGCTCTGCTTCTAAAAGACTAGTCCACTACATCTGTATCTTTGGGGTAAATACCTAGTAGTGCAATTGCTGGGTCGTAGGGTAGCTCTATTTTTAACATCTTAAGGAACTTCCATACTGTTTTCCGGATTGGCTGTACCAACTTGCATTCCTACCAACAGTGTAAGAGGGTTCCCCTTTCTTCACATTCTTGCCAACATTTGTTGTTTCCTGTTTTGTTAATTTTTGCCATTCTAACTGGTGTAAGGTGGTATCTCATTGTGGTTTTGATTTGTATTTCCCTGATGGCTAGTGAAGGGAAGGAAAATTGGGGGGGGCACATCAGAGAGGGAGATGAGCCATGAGAGACTATGGACTCTAGGGAAACAAACTGAGGGTTTCAGAGGGGAGGGGGTCAGGGGATGGGTTAGCCTGGTGATGGGTATTAAGGAGGGCACGTGTTGTGATGAGCACCGGGTGTTATATGCAACTAATGAATCATTGAACACTATATCAGAAACTAATGATGTACTATACAGTGGCTAACTAAACAAAAAAAGAAAAAGACTAGTCTAGTATGCATGCAAGCAAACAGGTTCAGTCTGATAATCCCATTGTAAATGGAATCCCATTGCCAACTGTTCATTGTTGCAACTTCCTTTACCATAAAGTGGATCCCTTAAATTGAGGTAATATTCTGTGGGATTTCATACTTGTAAATCGGATACTCTGTGAGCCCTTGGATAGTGAGTAGTTCTGCCCCCAAAACATGCAAGCTATATTCCATATATTAAACATGTATCAATTTCAGTAAGGAAAAATTGTTGCTCTGTGTATCAAAAATATTTCTACCATCAAGAAAATAAGTGCTTAAAGTAACAGTGAGTTAGGTCATATATTATAAATGTTTCCTTCTTTTCCCCATGAACACTTCTTTAATTAAAATCAGCTGACAGAACATTAACATGAACACCAAAATGCATGCTCAGATTAATGAAAATTATAAAACATCTCACTGGTTAGTTAATCAATGCATAAGATTAAAACAATATCAACATGAAATTTTAAGCTTCTTAAGACATAGGAAATAGAAAAGATGTGCTATTTTTTATTTTATTAAAAATTTTGAAAGACCATATCATAGAAAGAAACATATGCTATGCCATCATTGACTACAAAATATATGTCTACTGGAGGGTTTCTTAAGAAAAATGCCACCCTGTCTAAATATCAATGGGTTTTTATACCAGATTATCTTGTAAGCAACTCTCCAACTTTCAAAGGTATAATGTATAACTTCATAAATTATCACATAAAAGGTTTTATATTCATTTGTTGAAAACATTTTTAAAAAAAATTATTTCACAGGTATATGTATTTTTCTTGAAATCTATTATAGGGAATTATTGTTTTATGAAACATAGTTTGGAAAATATTAGTCCAATGTAAAGCCTATTAATTGGTAATAAAATGAGACTATTTACTCCTTTTTTGTACATACTTTTCACATTTAAGAAAGTTATTTAATTTAGTTTCCTTAAAAGGACATGGATATAATAACAACAAAGCTATTTACCCAGCTTTTAAAATGGTAAATTAATATCCGGAAAAGTAAATGAGATAAAATGTAAATACCCCCAATAATTTTCTTTATTTTATTGATACTGTTGTATTTTTATTCTTAAAAACTGTCAAGTGTTTTTAAAAATTCATTTAGTTATGCAGGAAAAACATATTAAATTATTGTGCATAGATACAAAATCACTTAGAGGTTCTGAACTTATTTTTTGTGATTTTAGAAATGTTAAAGAAAAAGTAATGGCATTTCTGATCATCTTCATTAAGTTATAATTTATGTAAATTAAAATATAGTTTGACAAATGTGACCCCCTGTAAACAAATCAATCAAGATATACTGATACCCTTTTGCATCCATTACCTATTTGCTTCATGTCATACCTCCTTCCTCAGGAAACCACTGTTCTGATTTTTATCAGAACACTGTGTATTTTAATATCTGACTTCTTTCACTCAAAAAAGTGTCTATGAGATTCATCCATATTGTTATATATATATATGTACATATATATATACACACATACACATATCAGCAATACATACATTCTTGCTGAGTAGTGTCCCATTTTAAGAATACAACAAAATTATTTATCTATTTATTTGTTGATGGACATTTGGGTTCCAATTTTAGTTATTATTTCCACTTTTTTGTTACCATCAGTAAAGCTGTTATAAACATTCTTTGCTCAAGACTTTGTGGACATTAATTTCATTTTATAAGAAACTGAAAAACCTGTTGTCCAAGGTCGATGTACTATATTACACTCTCCCTGTCAACACGTGTCTCAATTGTTCTATTTCCTTGTAAATACTTGGTTTTATCAGTCTTCTTGATTTTAACCCTTCTCAGCAGTGTAGCTGGTATCTAACTGTGCCTGTAATTCACCTAAGTGTGTTATTATCTTAGGAAATTTTGGTCCTAGAATGTTACAAAAAACGTGGGTTTTTTTTCATGAAAAAATAAAATTTTAGGATAAGAAAACATAGGACAAATTGGAATTAGATACTGTGAAGTATATATGTGGGGGAAAATATCAACCAGCAGCTAGAAATATTTAAATAATGATGAGATATTTATTCATTCAAAATAAGATATTTATAACGAAATGAGAAAGTTTTATTTATAATCATATGTATGTGTGTGTGTGTGTATATATATATATATATATGCTGACTACATAATTTATTATCCTATTACGTCACTCTGGAGAGTGAAAGGGGTTGTTAAAGAATAAATAAAATAATACAAATTAAACATATTTGTTGACTAAAAATTTGGTTTTATTATTGGTGGATCCATAAAATAATTTTGTGCAAACAAAATTTTAAAATATGTTTTTGAAAAATAAATAACATCCATATACATTAAAGTTTATAGAAAATGATTTCATTGATTATCTGAAAATAATGATGTACATGTTTTAATATTTAAATTTATACTTATGATTTAGGATATTTTGACTTGTGGAAAGAATAATTTAATAGATTCTTATATTTAATAAAATCAATTTATATTCTATATCAGGATCAATGCATATAAGAAGTCTTTTAGTTTTGTAGCACCTAAATTTGGCAAAACAATCAAAATAACCACAGATACAAATCATTATTTGATAAATGGTCTGTAAAAAATATTTGCTAAAGAAAGTGTCTCTGAAAGAAAGCCAAAAGACAGTTTTTGTGGAATTAATCAAGTTGTAAAATTAGTACATTGCATGTGACAAAGTTATAATCGAGAATATCTTCTAACAGAAATTGTTCTTCACTTTGCAAGTCTATTAGCATCTATAGTGATAAGATTTTTTATGAAGCATATTACAGTCCAGTGAGATAAACTGATTGGTGTCAACAATTCCAAATTTAATTACCATAAAATTTGACTTTGAATAAATGTACACTTTTGAACGACTAAGAAATAATAAGAGCGTGGTAAACAAACAAACAAAAATCTTTAGAAATAACCAAGGATACAGCTTTAAGCCAGATATGAAAAACAAACATCAAAATATGTTTACATATCCCAAACATAATTTGTTTATGTTATATTTCATGGTCAAATTATCAATATAAAATGATTATAAAATGTTTTGAAGTAAATAATATATGCTACTTTCATGTTTTAGAAACGATTTTATTTTTTAAAATAGTTTTTGAACAGTATTTTAAAACAGCCATATAAAAATCATGCAGCAATAATAAAGATGTTGGCAACTCTCCAACTTGTCCTTGTTTGGATAGTTGACGTTACGGTTATTTGATGATGTAAATTGTGAGATAAATCTATAATTCAACACAACTCCAATCCGAATTCCCATAGGAATTTTTGTGGAACTCAAACTGTTTTTTAAATTTATATAGAAAGCTAAAGAAAATGTTTTGCCATATGCTATTGTAGATCCATGTGCATAAAGCTATGTGACATTGGTTCATGGATAGGAAAATAGATAGATCAAGAATCTAGAAATAGAAATATGAATACCTAGAAGTATGACACCTGACAAAGCTGGCATTATATACCAGCGAGAAAGAATGGATCGGACAATAAATATCTCTGAAACATGAGAAAATAAAAGTTTTTGTTACTTTACACCATCCAGAAAAATCAATTTCATGTGACTCAGAGACTTTAATGTGTAAAGCGAACCTTAAAAATTTTGAAGCAAATTTAAGGGGGGATAGCACTATGATTTCAGGGTAGGCAGAAAATTCTTAAGCTATATATTTTTATGCACAAGCCATAAAGGAAAAGATTCATACATTTTTTTTCTAACAGAAAATATTCATAAAAGTTTGTTCATCAAAAGATGACATAAAAAATTAAAAAGAGCAAAAGAGTGGGAGAAAGTACTTGCAGTGTAGTTTCTGAATACTAAAAAAAAAAGAAATCATCCTACTCTTCAATTAGAAAAAGACTCAATGTTATGAATAGATAATTTCTCGAAAATGGGAAATGCACTGCAGATGAAGAGCACATGACAAAAGGCTGCCAGATCTAAAAAATGCCTCAGAAGGGAGCAAGGGACACCTGCCCTGTGCTCTAGTGGAAGTGTAAGCTGGTAGAGCAATTCTGGAGAGAAGCCCGACAATATTTAATGGAATTAATGGTGGATATACCATATGAAGCAGCTATCGTATTCTAAGACCTATAACTCAGAAAAACTATCACACATCGCTACATTTATCTGAGCATTACTGAACACTGTGGGATAAGTAAACAAGCTAAAGGGCTACCTGTATTAGTGTGTGGGGGTTGCTGTAACGAAGTCACACAAACTGGGTTGCTTAAACAACAGATAGGTATTGTTTCACAGTTCTGGAGGCCAGAAGCATGAGATCAAGCTGTCTGCAGGGCTGGTTCCTCCTGAGGACTCTGAGGGAGAATTTGTTCCATGCCTTCCTCCAGCATCTGCTGTTGGCTGGTAGTCTGAAGCATACCTTGGCTTGTAGAAGCATCATCTCATTTCTTCTTTTATCTTCACATGGTATTCAACGCATGTGTATATCTGTCACTGCATCCAAATGTCCCCTTCTTTTTTTTAAAGATTTTATTTATTCATTTGAGAGAGAAGAGAGAGCACGCTTGCATGTAGGAGCAGGGGAGAGGGGCCGAGGGAGAAGGAGAAGCAGACTCCCCGCTGAGCAAGGAGCCCGATGCGGAACTTGATCCCAGGACTCTGGGCTCATGACCTGAGCCGAAGGCAAATGCTTAACCAGACTGAGCCACCCAGGCATCCCAAATGTCCCCTTTTTATGAGGGTATCCACCCTAATGATCTCACCTTAACTTGGTTAAATAGGTAACAACCCTATTTCTAAATGTAGTCACATTCTGCGGTCTTGGGAATTAGGACTTCAGCATTTCTGTTTTGGGGGTGGACATAATTTAACCCATAATATTACCACTAAGGATATCAGTGACTAAAACATAGAGGATGCTTCAAAGGAGTACATAAGGAGTGAAAGGAATGTGTGCCCAGAGTAGGAGGAAAGGGCATAATAAAATAAAATGAACCAGTTGAACTGGATTAAAAATGAAATATAACAAAATATAAAAATGAAGCAAATAAAACAAGATCTAGGACTTAGAGAATTGATTACAACTGTGTATCGTATGCTGAGTAGTAGTATTTATTTAAGTGTGTGCTCCTGAATTCTGAAGGTAAGACCAAATACATTTAAATATCAGGAGATTTCTTGCAAGCAGTTTTGTTTCTATCTTTTCTGGAAAAACTCAAAACCCAACATACTAGGTCTTCCTTCTTCTGGGGCTACAAAAATGCTGTGCTGTGTGAGAAGGGGCTTGTGTTCTTGCTGGAGCCTTAAAGGGGGCTTCACTGAGCTCAGCTATCAGCTTGCCCCAAGCAAGAATTCAAGCTTTTGACTCTTTTTCAAGGTGTTCAGCAGGACAGGTAAGACAATACAGATCATGGAAAATTTTGATCTTGACCAGAATATATCATGTTGAAAGTGTATTCTTAAACCTGAGTTCAGGTGCAGTAAATTTTTTAAATTCACTAATCCAAGCCCTTAACCTACAATCTTAACCACGTTATTACTGCCTTCAATTCAGAGCTCTCTCTTTTGGTCTCAAATGTTATTTATTTCGTTTGTGGACATTTTTTACTGCTGTGTGTTGTACACATAAGGAGTGGCTACAGTAACTAGAGTTATTGGCAATAATACCTTTGTTTTAGAATGTTTTGCTCATTTGTTATAATGCATCTTATTTCTGATTGATAAAACCCAACCCTCCCTCACCTGCATGTCTTTCTAAATTTCATAATGTCATTCTCGAATAAAAACAATTTATACTTAAGTTCACTAAGCACTGTCAGATTCTCTATCTAGAATGGCTGCAGTGGTTGCAACTTCTGGAAACAATACACAAAAGTGTCTCTTTGTTTGCATCTCTTCTTATGATGTCTTATTCGTATTTGTTATTACTTTTTAAAATATGCAAAATTTTGTACATCCCCAGTAATTATTGTAAGATAATGCAACACACACACACACACACACAAACACACACACACACTCACATGTACTCTCTCTCTCTCTGTCTCTCTCTCACACGCACACAATATCTCACATTTGGAATCCCTCACATGTTTTCTTCCAAGTAGTACTTTTCATTTTGTAGTGCTGGTGAATCTGATTTAGTGAGAACATTCATAAGAGACCCAGGGATTGCTACATAAATGGTATTTTATTAGCAGGTCAGCTCTCTTTAGATTTTTGTGAAAGCCAGGAAAGAAGCCTTTACGCTTATTACTTCGGGAGTGATTTAACCAAAATTGCCTATCTTCTTCTAGAGATGAGTGATGAATCACAGAGGTGATATAATTCTAAATCATCAAAGCAAAACCACATACTTTTATATTTAGAAACAAATGAATCAGTACAAAAAGGAGGAATAATATGTTATTAGAATAAAAAAGACAACAGAATCAAAGCTCTTGTTCAGTGAGGACAAAATTCAAACTATATCCTTTGCAAATAATTTACAGATCACATTTAATTTAGATATAAGATTACACAAGAAACACATAAAATTAACCTGGTAGAGTTATTAAATGAATGCATGAATACATGAAAGAATGTCTTTCATCACAGCAAAGAATGGCCTAGGTATTCTCTTCTGGTTGCTCCTGACTTTAAGTTTGTTTTGTTTTTTTTTCCCTTTAACTGGGAGCTCCTCTAAGAAATGGCTATTATTTCGGGCTGCACTGGATAGACCTGATTTGCTTAGAGAATTTGTTTGAAGTAGTTCAACCATGCGATTTGGTTCATAGGTAGAATGTGAAGAGGTGTGATGCAAGCAAGGCTTTGATGTGGGCCCGTGTGTTTGGATGTGCCCTTCGTGTTTTTGCTATGGCCATGAGAAGGGCAATCGTGGGAGGTGCCTAGCCCTTCAGCCCAGGTCTCAGTTTAAAATGTGCATCAGACCTGTGATGGCCAATCTGCCAAGCCCCACGTGGATCAGCCCCCACCTCCTCCCAGCTAACTCACACATGGGATCACAGGGCTGCACCAGCGACTCCACAGACACAGAAGAAAAGTGTTGTTGCTGTTTACTCCTGGCATTTGGGGTTGTAGATCTGAAACAACAGCTGTCAGCTCTAGGCTGGTTAGAAGTTTTGGATATTTTTGGTTGCTAGATGTATAGTGAGCTCCCTCTTCGTGTAGTTCCTGATTGTTCTTCATCTCAGGAAAACATTCCTTTATTATTTCATTGATTATTATTTCTAAGTTGTTAGTTGTGCTTTCTTAAGGAAACTCAAGCATGCTTGTGTTGAATTTTTATTCTCTGTCTTGTGATTTGTGCCTCTTCACTGGCCACATTTTCATCTGATTCCGAATGGATTCTTTATATATTTCTTCAACATTATTGAATCAATGTTCTGTAAGCCAGTTTGAAAAGAGTTTTAAACCCTCATTGTACATTTTCTTCTTAAATTATACACTTGGGCTTTTCTCTTATTAATATTTTATTCCAACATTTTATTCCTCACTTTTATTTTTCCTTAGTTTGGACTGAGAACATAAGTTATTTTTACTATTTTTTTTTTATCTTCTGCAATACATTCCCATTAATGCACCCTAGTGGGCTCATGATTTCCACTGAACTCCTTTTTAGATCATAAGCTGAACATGAGTGTAGTCAGCTCCCCTTAGTCAAATGCAGATGTTCAATTTTTTGTGTGTATCTGCTACCCTAAGAAGGAAACTCCTCATTTCTATTCTGCTCTTCTTTCTGGCCCATGATGTCCTTTTATGTTCCCAAATATAGAGCATGCGATGGTGGTGGTGGTGGGGAACCTAGCATTCTGAACAGCAGTTTTCAGTACTAGCCTATTAATAAAGCATTTAATACATTTTCCCCTAAAATTCGCAGTTGTCTGTCTGTTAGTTACAGATGCTCTAGCTTCCTGAAACACAGTAGTTATTTAACAAATGTTTTTAAATAAGTGAATAAATACATATGTCAGTGAGTTTCCATTTGACTTATGAAAGGAAAAGCCATTTTGTTTCTTAAAGTTTCTTTGACTCTTTAGTGGTCATTTCTTTTGGGAAAACTGTGGCAAATATTTCCCCTGCACCCATTCCTGCATATTCTTTGAGAACAGGCTATCAATATCTCCACATCTTACTTAGTCTACTTCCCTGGTTTTTATTACATATAAGCTAGAAAAAAATGTGTGTTTAATAAAGTGGAGCATATTATGCATGAAGCTCTTTTAAGAGAACTCTAGTTAAGATGAAGTCTTGGAACCTCAAATTAGAATTTTTCTTAATTGTGTTAGATATTCCTATTTTTAAAAAGAAGTAAAATTTAAAAAAAAAAAGCTAACCTGAACTGAAAGTCTTGGCCAACAGACAAATGTAGGTGACATCAGATTCTCCTTCTATATTTGTTCTTGTCTTTTCTACCCTGGTCCATGGCCCAAAAAAGTGACTTGAAACAAAAAAAAGGAAAGATAGGGGACAGATGAGTCTAAGGGAGGAGAATGTGAGTGGACATTTAAAAGTGACCCAACTGTGAAGATATTTTTGTTTCCTCAAATTAAACATTTAATTTTTAATGAGGAAACTTAGAGAAAAGTTTAATTAACTTGCTCAAAGCCACAAAATGGAATAGATTATCAATTCATACATATGGAAAAAATACCTTCACTTTTAACTTAATATTGAAATGACTGCAAATCCTTTCAGGGTGAACAAAATTTGCAGACAGTTGGAAAAACATATTGAGACTGCAAAAAGAAGTTATGGCTAGAGGTCTAGGTCTAAGAGTCAATAAGAAATGAACCTTGAACTCCTCCCATGAGATCAGCCAGAAGGAGATGGAGACAATTGTGTCAAGTGGTACAGCAACAGACACTGAAAAAGACCAAATAGGAAGGACCTAGAAATTCACACATCAGAGTGAAAGTCATGAACAAGAGCCACACTGTGAACATGTAGGGGAAAGAGAGGCCATGGGACATGGGAGCCAGAGGCTATGGAGTTGTGAGAAAGCCCATCTAATCCTGGAAACAAAGTTCTACTATTATAGGGATCTTTTAAGAGAGAGATAAATGAAACTTTCCATCCACACTACTCATCCATGCTGGACCTTAGTGTTAATAGTTGTCAAATGCCATAGAAAATGTAGAAACGAGGAAGATTAAGAAGATACCACTGGATTCTAATAATTGTAAAATACTTGAGTTTATTACATGAGCACATTCTGCAGTGGAGTCTAATGAAAGATATAAAGGAGTAGAGGGGTGAGTGATAACAATTACCACTCTAATAATCTCTGTGGCAATGTAGTACCATTTATTTACACATTAGACAAGATAACTAACATCTCTAATGCAACGCTATATTCCTACAGCATAGTCATTCAAGGAAAGTTAGTTTTCTGAACGTTGAATAAGAGTGGAAGCAAAGAGTATAAGATCGGGCGCCTGGGGGGCTCAGCCAGTTGAGTGTCTGACTCTGACTCTTGGTTTCAGCTCAGGTCGTGATCTCAGGGTTGTGGGATTGAGCCCCACATTGGGCTCAATGCTCAGTGAGAAATCCGCTTGTCCTCCCTCCCCCTCTGCCCCTCTCCTGCCTCTCTCTCTCTCTCTCTCTCTCTCTCTCTCTCTCGTCTCTGTGAAAGAAAGAGGTGGAGTCAGAATCAACCATGAGGAAGGGACAGGATCACTGCATTTAATTCTTAAAAATCAATATTTTTTTAAAAAAGCAACATTTAAAAAAATAAAAAGATATTTTCTAGTGAGAAAGGCATGCTGTATTAGATTTTGTCTACCCATCAGAAAATGGAGAACTTCTAAATTAAGTTTTTAAAATATAATAACAATAATAATTGAAATAAAATCATTTTTATTGCCTTTGAAATGTACATGTTAGAATAAAAAATGATTTTGTTATATAAGCTGTTACTTCTCAAGAACCAATAAATTCCGTAAGTTCTTGTGGAAAATCAAAAGACAAAATAATAATGTAACTATAAATCTTATGTCAAGAACAGTATGTGATAATTTTATTTAATGTACCGGCTAACAACTTACTGTTTTGAACACAGGGGGCTTAACTATTTATTGTGTTTTTTAATACATTACTTAATACAAGAGTTTCCTTTCCACGGAGTTTGCTCCTTGGAGCATTTAATAATGGGAAGTAGTTAATCATTTCAAAGCAATGTCAGGTAGTAACTTGAACTGTAAATTATATGAATTTATAAGACTTATAAGTCACATTTCTTTCAAAACCCTCACATTAACATTTTTAAATTAAGAACAAGGATGGACTAGAAAATAATACATTGAAGGATTAAGTTATGGAACATTTAGGAGGAATTATAAGTGCAGTTACCAACAAAGGGAAAGAAAAAGTCCCTCAGACATCAGCAAGGAGCCTCCCATGGCTCTCACAGATGGAATTACACAGCAATGGAGCTTTTTTATCCCTCTATTTTCCACTGTGCATGCTTTTTCCCTTTGGGAAAATTGTTCCATTTTTCCTTCTTGACTCAAGTCTCTCACCTTTCCCATAATATCCTAGTCATTAGACACTGAATGTCTGAAAACAGTCCACATAGAGTTGTTTCCTCCAGGCCTCAGTGGTATGCCCAGAATGTTTTATATTATGGGTAGCTGGCAGAGTGCAGGGCAGAAATGACTTCTGGCAACAAGATATAGAGTGTCCTGACTGAAATTCAGTATCCAGAATTGCCTGACATTAGCTTAATCTGTTCATCATGCCTTGGTTCTGACTATCCCTCTACCCAATGGATACTCTTTTAGTGAATCTTCATCCTCTCACTGAATCTCTTTTAACAACAATTGATAGACTAAATCATCAGAAAATAAACAAATAAAAAGGCAGGAAATAGAACGATGAAGAAAGGAGTGATAGCCATATGTATTCTAGAAAATGTTTTCCTTAAATGCAAAATACCTGCTGAAGTGGGGTAGCAAATAACAACCTTGATAACAATACACATGGAAATTAATGTTTTTCATGAATTCCATTGGTTCACACAGAGATTCACACATTAAAGATAGAAGTGCATTTATTATATTCCAGTACAACCCCAATAGATAGACCTACTGGATGCTAGAAAGTAACACATCTATCTGAAGTTCAAAGAGCACAGAGTAAAACAATACAGACACTCAGGCTCCTGAAACATTCTATCTTTAGCTAGAACTCTCTTTGTCTAAGGAATGGTAAACTAAAACAAAACAAAACAACAACTGTATGCCAAATAACTGTAAAATGAGGAAACAGAGTTATCATCCCAAAGAAAGAGAGGAAGAGCATACCACAAGCATTTTAGTTGATAGTGTCAAAAGTACAACTTCTACAATATTAAACAAAAAGAAGGAAGATATTGGTTCGTGTATCTAAACAATCCAAATGAATTGTTTTTCATTCAACAGATATTTGTGTATACTTTTTTCTTTTCTATTTCAGGCCTGTCCAGAGAATAAAAGAGATTTCCTTACTTGGTGGACATTGCAATTTAGGAAGGAAAATAAATAAGTTTTTATAGAGATACTCCTAGACATATATGCATATAATTACAAGCTGTAATTTGCACTTAGGGCTACAGGACTGTGCTTATCAGAGATTTCTCCTAACTATGTACTTGCATCTTTTTCTAGTGGAGCACCGGGATCAAATAGGAAAAATAGATTCTTTTGTAGTGCATTTTGGAAAAAACTCAGGAAGGAACTTTGACACACATGACTCAGTCTATATGCAAACAAAATTGATTAAAAACTTAAAAAAATGAAACATAAAGCAGAAAAATAAAAACTTAAAGCACTAGCAAAATGTAGATGCACAGTAGACAGGTTAGTGGCTGGAAGGACTATCTAAGCAGAGCAGCAATGGGGAAAAATCATAGAGGAAAACAGAGTAATGTTTTTAATCCTTCCAAATTAAAAATAGAAGACCAGAAATAAATGTAAGTGTAAACTTGGGAAATATAGAAAAAAATAATAAAGGTGTACATTAAGAAGAAAAACATTAACAACCCAAAATAAAATGGGTAAAAATTAAAAAAAAAAAACCAAACCCACACATTAGCAGGAAAATACAAAGAGCCAATGAGCGTATGGAAAAATGTGGAAAAATAATCAGGAGCATAAATTAAAAATAGTTTCCTATTGTAATCAAGACAATCTGGTATTGGCATAAAAACAGACACTGAAGAATGAAAGAGAATAAAGTACAGAAGTACACACACAATATATATGGCCAAGTAATTTTAACACACATGCCAAATTACCTCAATGGGAAAAGGGCAGTCTTTTCAACAAATGGTGCTGGAACAATTGAACAATTGTGCATCTATAGGCAAAAAAGAACACACAATCCTTAATCTTACACCATATACAACAATTAAAGTGGGTCAAAGACTCAAATATAACAGCTAAAACCACAAAACTTCTAGAAAGAATCAGAGGAAAATTTTTGTAATATTGGATTAGGCCCAAACTTTTTAGACAGGACATGAAAAGCATGGACCATAAAAGAACTGTTGACTTTGCCCTCATTTTAATATTCTATTATTATTTCCTCCCTTATTTTGTGTCTATTTCTTCTGTTTTCTCCGGCAAGAATCCTTACCAAATATATCTTGATAGTTTGTATATGCCTTTCCTTACCTTTTACTTTCTCTGCCTTATTTTCCTTTTACTTGTCTTGTGTGATATATTTGCCTGGGTGATTTTCTCATATCCTCTTTATGGATATTTCTGAGAACATTAATTATGTGTCTTAATGTCAGTTTCTATTTTAATAATTTTCCTGTAAATTCTTCCACGTATTTTTTTTTTTTATTTTATGCTGTTACTCTCTTGAAATATTTGTTGATTCTTCATTTGTTTACCTTTTGTGGAAGAACTTATTCCCCAACATTCTGCAGGCCCAGATTAGCAGAATGCCTAAGGGACTTCAGTAGCTTCCTTCTATGGTATAAAAATAAGCAGATTGTTACCACAGTTTTGAATTATCATTTGTCAGGAGCTTGGCTGAGCTGGAAGACAGCTGAGCTCTGGATGTTGAAGCAGATGATTAGAGCAATGATGTGTCAAAAATGGAGAGTCAGTGTTTGTGGTTTTAGGGATCATCACCAAATTATCTTGTCCACCAAGTTAAATTCCTGTTTGCTTATTAAGTTTTATAATGTGTTCATTAACTTGTTTTAAATATTTTTAGCATTTCTATTGACTTGATGCATTTGGATGAGCATGAACACATATCTGAAAGGTGTGTTCCTGCATTTCATTGTTCACTGTAGTTATCTCTGCAGAGTGGGAAGAAAGAGGTAATGCCTCTCAATTAATAGTTCAGACAGTTCCACATTATTTGAGTGCCTTTTAATTTTGATGTAATAATTTTGCAAATAGAAAAAAATATGAAAAAATCATCAGCAAGGTCAAGTGCTATTGGAAGGTTAAATAAAATTAAGTGCTGATTTATTTTTTATTTAACAACAGAAAGTAGGTCATTGGTAACCTTGACAACAATGATTTTAGTGACTGAGTTTAGTAAAGTCAAATGAAAACTTTTAAATTGTTAGGCAGTTAAGTCTAATTTAGTCATTCAAACTATTTTAATATTGATTACAACAATTCACAATGAAGACAGATTCCTAAATAAGCCAAATTTTAAGGCAGCGAATATATGGACACAGTGATCACACAGATCTTATGCTTCTCTAGATATACACATTAATATATAAAGAAAATTTCTGATAAATTGTATTTTAAATATCTGCCTTTAATATTTAATTATTAGATTTAATAATAATGGATATTAGATGTGAAACATTTTTATGACTTTAATTTTAAGTGCATACATTCTTTTTGACATGAATTTTGAATATTTAATGGAACTTAATATTTGAAAATTAAACTTACATTATCATGCTGCTGATTCTGAATCATGAGTCAATGAGCTTATATATTAACTGTATGAAATATGTATTTTCAGCTTAAAACACATCACATAATTAATTATTTGGAATGATCTTTGTGTAAGGATGAGACTACACTATATTTTCTTTAGTATTGTTTAATTAAGCTTATATTTGAGCAGCACTTAGCAAGTCAGGCAACTATTTGTTGGTGTATAAGACTAATCTTATCAGCTCTTCTCATCCAGTTATTTTTTTTCTCCTATGGGCAACTATTGTTTATAAGATTCCTGTTGAGGAAAGAAAAATAGTTTGATTTAATGAACCAGTGGAAGAGGAAGATTTGTTTATTAATGGGAAGGATTCAGAGATTTGAAGTCAATACAAGGTTAGCATTTGTCTTAAAAGATATAAAGAGAATAATGGAAAAGAAGTAAGCCAAATGAATATCTCAACATTCTCCATCAAGGTAGATAATTTTTGGCAGAATATGACTATCGAGAGAAAGTGCAGATGTAAAGAAGAGTAAGCTTCACTAACCTATAGTAACATTTCACCTACTGTCCAACTGTCCTTGATGAAGATTAGACCGATTTCATCAGCATCTCCTCAGGACCCTGGGTGAGGGGGTGTGAGGATTGACAATGGCTTCAACAAAAATAACTAAACTTTATTATTCTCATTAGGTTTTCTGTGAAGGAAGTTTTTCACTACCAAATTGTTTTAAATAATAAAAATAATAAAATTGAGACCACTTTTCCTATTGCCATTTTTTTTCTTTTCCTTTTACACAATTACACTACTTTGTAGCATTTTTAATATTTCTGATACATAAAAAGTAGTATTTTGTTGTTTAGAAGTTCCACTGATTTATAATTCTACTTTTTCATGCCTTGTATTTATATGTCATTTACTATCATCCATCCATCCACCTATCGATTCTTGTACTGGTAGCCCATCATTTGATAATTATAACTTTCACCTTTCATCTCTGGCAAAGCAAGTACCAAATAGTCAGGGTTCAACCAGAGAGGCAGAACCAGAAAGGAGATATGTATTAAGAGATTTAGTAGGAAGAATTGGCTAATGTGATTGTGGAAGCTGGGTAGGCAAGTCTGAAACATGGTAACATGCCACCAGGGGGGGCAGACTGGGACTTGGGTGCAGAAGGAAGCTGCTGTCCACACGTGGAGTTTCATCTTCATCAAAGAAAAATCAGTACTGCTCTTAAAGCCTTTTAACTAAGTTAATCAGGACCACCCTGCTTATTTGAAATAATTTTCCTTACTTAAAGTCAATTGATTATGGACCTTAATTTACAGAATACCTTCACAGCAATACCTAGATTAGTTTGATTAAGCAAACTGACACATCAAAACACCATCACACCTCTCCCTACTTGTCCAGTACTATTTATTAACTCCTCCCTTACTCAAAATAGATTGCACAGTGGCTGAACTGTAACAGTAGAAGATGTTATAAAATTAAGTAAACTGTTTATTATTGTTAAAAATTGCTATGGCTTTTGTAACTAGGAAATAAAAAATAGTTATTATAATATGCAAGATACTGTAAACAAATAGAAATTTAATAGCAATTATTATAGTAAAAACAAGCTAAAATTATTTTGTTGCTAATTTAAATGTCAAAGTATTTGGAGGTGTTTGTGTCAAATTGTAGGACTAAGGGGCACCTGGGTGGCTCAGTTGGTTAAGCAACTGCCTTCAGCTCAGGTCATGATCCTGGAGTCCCGGGATCGAGTCCCACATTGGCTCCCTGCTCAGTGGGGAGTCTGCTTCCCCCTCTGACCCTCTCCCCTCTCATACTCTCTCTCACTGCCTCTCTCTCAAATAAATAAATAAAATCTTTTAAAAAAATTGTAGGACTAAGAATTTCTTTTCTTTCTTTTTTTTTTTTTTTAAGATTTATTCATTTGAGAGAGAGATAGAGAAGGGGGAGGGGCAGAGGAAGAGAGAATCCAAGCAGACTCTGCACTCAGTGCAGAGGGCTTGATCTGATTACCCTGAGACCAGAAACTGAGCTGAAGCCAAGAGTCCCATGCTTAATGGACTGCGCCACCCAGGTGCCCGAGACTAAGAATTTCAATAGAACTGCCTAATCATCAATGTTCTTCTGGAAAGCTTCTGATGTAGAAACTCTCCAGTAGAAAACTGTGAAAAGATAAAATACTTCATGCCTAAAGTATGCCAGTTAACTAAATATTAGAAATTTCTATTAAGCCCTGATTTTTTTTAAAGTTTAGGAAGAAATAGTAGATTCTTATCATTCTTTGAAAGAAAAGAAACACTGTTGCATATCCATGTGTGAATTAGTGCAAGCACAAAGATTATTTAAAACTATGTATATGTGTATGTATATATGTATACGTGCAAAGATTGTTTAAAATATGCATATATAGGGACGCCCCAGTGGCTCAGTTGGTTGAGTGTCTGCCTCAGGCACAGGTTATGATCCTATTGTTCTGGAATCGAGTTTGGCCTCAGGCTCTTTGCTCAGCAGGGAGCCTGCTTCTCCCTCTACCTGCCGCTCCCCCTGCTGGTGCTCACTAGCTCTCTCATTCTCTCTCTGGTAAATAAATAAATAAAATCTTTAAAAATATATATATACATGTATATGTGTGTGTGTGTGTGTGTGTGTATATATTTACATACACATATACACAAAAACACATACACTTCATTGGCATTTGTCTTAAATCTTAATAATGAGATTTCAAATCATAAAATTAATGTTAATGTGGACATGTTATGTTTAAGTAATAGAATTAAAACTGACATCTTAATGTCAAAGCTACAATTGTTAGGATGCTTTATTTGCTAACTAAATTATATCCTAAATTAATGATTGTATCTACACCAAGAATAATCAGTTGCTGTCTACTGGCAATAATGACTCTTAGATATGTTGTGTTTTGCTATATCGTTAGGCCCAGCCTATTGTTTTAGATAGCAGTAAATTATGAATACCAGCACTTTAATATTCATTCATATGTCTAACTATAGTTTTCATGTTTGTCGTCATTATATTTCCTCTATCAGCATTTGAGTTTCTGAGTACTTCTCTAAAGACAAAGGATAATGTTCATTAATAATAATAATGATAGGGGTGCCTGGGTGGATCTGTTGGTTAGTCATCTGCCTTCGGCTCAAGTCATGATCCCGGGGTCCTGGGATCAAGCCCAGCATCAGGCTCCTTGTTCAGTAGGGAGTCTGCTTCTCCCTCTCCCTCTGCCCCTCCCCCCATGTTTGTGCTCTCTCTCTATCTCTCTCTCAAATAAATAAATGAAATCTTTAATAATAATAATAATTTATTGATAAAGCAACCACTAAATATGTCCTTATTATATGCCAAGCAATGTTCTAAGTGATTTCCTCTGTTAATTAACTCTTAAAAAAACCTCTACGAGGCAAGATGAGTATACTGAGACCTAGCAAGTTTAAATAACTTGATGAAGGACACTTATCTTGTAAGTGGAGAAGCCCAAAGTCCATACTGGCCATTTGCCTCCAGAGCTGATTTAATTAAACACCACGCTGAACTGCTCTCAAAGGCTAAACAGTAGTTTACAGTAGCAGGTGGAGATCCACTTGTGGGTTAAAAAATCATTTCTAATCTTTTTAAAAAATACGGTAAATTAGAATAAAATGGAAAAAATCAGAACAAACTTCATGTAGAAAGGCTGTTATGTTCTTTCAGCTCTGTGTGTGTGTGTGTGTGTGTGTGTGTGTGTGTGTGTGTCAGTGGATTATGATACAAATATATTTCTTCTTTCCTTACCTCTTCTTCCCCCAGAGCAACCAGAATAATCCTTTTAGAAGGTAATTCATCACAGGCATTAGGACGGTTATAATTAAACAAACAAACAAAAACAAGACACCAAAATGAGAAAACAAGAGCAGCAATGATGTGGAGAAACTGAAGCCCTTGTGTGCTATTATTGGTTGGAATGTAAAATAGTGCAGACATTAAGGAAAATGGTATAACAGTTCCTCAAAAAAAAATTAAAAGTAGAATTGCCATATGATCCAGATTCCATTTCTGGGTATGTATCCAAAATAATTGAAAGCTGGGTCTCAAAGAAATACTCTCAGAGCACAGCCATATTTAAAGAATCAGTATTCACATTAGCCAAAAGGTAAAAGCACTCTGAATGTCTATGGGTGGATGAATGAGTACACAAAATGTGAAATAGGCAAAACATGAAAGAAGCCAGGCACGAAGAGACAAACACTATGTGATTCCACTCATATGAGGTATCTAGAGGAGTCTTACTCAAAGAAACAAAGTAGAATGGGGATTGCCAGAGGCCAGAGGGCATGGGTGAATAAAAGTTACTATTTAATGGATACAGTTTTGCAAAGTACAAAAGTTCTGAAGACTAGTTGCACAACAATGTCAATATGCTTGCCACTACTTCTACACTTAAAAATGATTAAGATGGTAATTTTTATGTTATGTGTATTCCAACCATAATTAAAAAATATTTAAAAATAGAGCTTGATAATTAGAAATGGCAGTCCTCAAATAAATCCTATTTAAAAAAAAAAAAAAAAACAATTCGGGACAGTTGATCCTCTGCTCAGAGCCCTCCAGTGATTTTCCATCTCAGTTACGGTGAGTCTTTACAATGGCCCTAAAGCGTCTAACCTCATGCTGTATCTCCCCTTCACCAGATCATTCTTTTTTTTTTTTTTTAAGATTTTAGTTATTTATTCATGAGAGACAGAGGAGCAGAGAGAGAGAGAAGCAGAGGGAGAAGCAGGCTCCCAAGGAGCAGGGAGCCTGATGCGGGACTCGATCCCAGGACCCTGGGATCATGACCTGAGCCGAAGGCAGACGCTTAACCATCTGAGCCACCCAGGCGCCCCAGATCATTCTGATCCAATTATGCTCATTTCTGTGCTGTTTCTTGAACATTTCAGGCACTTTTCTACTCGAGGATCTGAACACTTGTTCCCTGTCCCCTCTCTCAAAACCCCCAAATGTATTCAAGGGCTCAGCAAACTGGGGGGAAAGACAACAATATTAAGTTAAGAATCATAAATTATAGAATTTAAAAGAAAGTCAATATATTAGCTTTCTGTATATTGTATATACTTACACTATCTTGGTTGTACTAGCTGCAAAGGAGATTGGGATTTGTATTTTTTATTCTAGGAAACTATGTGCCAAACAAAGAGTTGGAAGAATAAATTAACAGATATTAGATGATAACTAACATTCAATGCCAATGACATATTATATTAAAGGTGATGATTTGCCTTTTGTTCTAGAGTGTCATTCCTACAAAAATTCTTTTTTTTTTTTTTTAAAGATTTTATTTATTTATTTGACAGAGAGAGACACAGCGAGAGAGGGAACACAAGCAGGGGGAGTGGGAGACGGGAGAAGCAGGCTTCCCGCCCAAGCAGGGAGCCTGATGCGGGGCTCGATCCCAGGACCCTGGGATCATGACCTGAGCTGAAGGCAGACGCTTAACGACTGAGCCACCCAGGCGCCCCTCCTACAAAAATTCTTTCTCATCTCCTCAGTTATCATCCATTACATCCAAAGTGATATATCCCAGTATGAAGATTCATAAGTCAGTGATTGATTGTTTGCTATCTAATATACCTTGTTATTAGAGTATTCATACTCTAGTATCTACTATTCAGGGAAAGATTTCCATGTTTTATTCCATAAGTTTGTACATTACCCATAAACATAGATGTATATCTATAAACTTTCCAAAATGGCTGTAAAGCTGAATAGGATATACATTTAGCTTTAGAAAGTTTATTTCCTTATACAATCATTGCAAAATATCCTTTAATATTTGCTTTTGTATCTCTATGCTGTTATTGCAAAATTTTTGCCTCCCATATTCATTTCCCACCTCAAAGCTATAAACAAAATGAGTAATATTTGAATGATTTCTAGGTCTGAAGATTTTTTTTTTTAATGCAGTATGACCATCCAGATTATTAGCAGACCAGCAACAGAGATTTCTTTTTTCATCTTAAGAAGCTTAGAAAGCATTATATTTTTGGTTGTGTACTTGTCTTAGAAATGATAGTTACATTTTGTTCATTCAATTAATAGACCATATTTAAAACTCTAAAGATACGAAACAATGGATTTGCTTCAAATCTAGCCCCAAAGAAATAAGGCTTTTCAAACTATATTTACTAAAACTGTCATTTTTCTCACAGAGGAAGAAAATAGACCTACTTTGAATGTATGAAAGATGGGGAGGGCAACTAATAAAAGAAGAAATAAGTGAAGATTTATTTCAATCTTTAGAGACACATTTAATTTTGTGGTCTTAGATCTTTTTTCTGTTCTACTGCCTACAGAACATGAATTTGAAGATTTACTTATTGTAATGAGCTTGTTATGTTTCTAGCCAATGTATGGTAATTAACTCCTGGTTTTAATGTCACATGGTATAGTTTTATAGTGGAGAAGGAACATTTGCTTTTAAATCCATAAATCATCTATATTAAGTAGAATGCTATCCTTAAAAAATGACATTAAACATTGTATTATATTCAATATATCATTCAAGTTAATATAACTTCTATGAAATTAGAATTTTGTCAGATCTTAAGCTATAAATGTTGTTATAGTCTAAAATCTTCAAAATGCATATTTAGCTCCACCTGAAAACATTCCTAAGGAGTTTAAAAAAGAATATCTCTTCAGAAACACATGAAGGCAAACACATCACCCCCTTCCTTATTCAATAAAAATGAAATATATTAGAATAGCCATTAAGCAAACAAAAGTAAAAAAAATTACAAAATTATATTAAATATTACTTATAAAAATTAAGTATTATGATCCCCAATCTTGCCCACTTATACTTAGCTTCATATAGATGTACTTCCCATGACATTTAATCCAGGGAACAACCCACGTATGCAAACAAAAACAAAGATACACAGATCACCCTTTGCTGCCCTGCCCCACCATTCCTCGATCATTAAAAAACAAAGGGATCATCCAATCATTAGATCATTAGATTATCAGTATTATAGTAGTGAGTAAATATTAGATACTACTTTATGATATAGAATATGGTAATTCTACACACACACACAGTATATCTTGCATATGCATACACAAAGACTTAGCAGTATTACAAAAACAAAAGCAAAACCCCATGTGTACATCATTAAGAAAATAATCAACAACCTAAATCATAGTCACACTCATACAGAGCAATACTATAAACCTCAGATACAATGAACTACTGTTAAGTAGATAAATCTCATGAATGTTTTGTCAAGTAAAAAAAGGTATTGTAAAAACACAAAGTCATCAATATAAAGCTTAAAAGTAAACAAATAAATAATACATACAGTTTCAGTTTTCTATTGCTGTGTAACAAACCACCATAAAATGTATTGGCTAAAAACAACTATTTAGCCTACATAATTCATCGCATTTTACATAAGTAGTTACAGTTCTACTTTTACAATTTAGTTCCCTACAACCAATAATTGCAGACCTGGAATAAACATGGAATTTTAACTATAACTGTAAACTACTTTTTTTTTTTAAGATTTTACTTATTTATTTGATAGAGAGAGAGAGAGCACAAGCAGGGGAAGCTGCAGAAGGAGAAAAAGAAGCAGGTTCCCCACTGAGAAGGGAGCCTGCCAAGTGGCGGGAGGGGCTCCATCCCAGCACCCTGGGATCATGACCTGAGCAGGAGGCAGATGCTTAACAGATTGAGCCACTCAGGTGCCCCTATAACTGTAAACTTCTATTTCATTTTTTTAAAGTCTGAAACAATATTAGAACTAACTGTTACTATATTATTTTTATATTTTATATGTACTCAAACTAATTCAAAATAAAAATCTTGCTAATATTGGTTAATTAAGGATCTACTAATAAAACATACAATTCACGGAGATATTTACATTTCAATAAGGGTAACTTGGAGACCAAAAATAGACACAGCTAATATAATGTAATCATCATAATAGAATGACAGGATATGAAGTAGGTTTCTTCTTTTCTATTTTTTTCTTTTTAAATTTTATAGTCACCATGTTGCACATTAGATCTTTAGAACATATTCATCTTATAACTGTAAGTGTGGCCATTTGACCAATGTCTCCCACTTCCTCTACCTCTACTCCTGGCCAGCAAGCAACATTCTATGATCTGTTTCTATGAGTTGGGCTTTTTAGTTTCCATTTATAGTGAGATCATATGGTATTTTGTCTTTCTCTGTCTGACTTATTTCACTTAGCATAATGCCCTCAAGGGCCATCTGTGTTGTGGCAAATGGCAGGATTTCCTTTTTTAATGGCTGAATAATATTCATATATAATATATATTATATATGTATAATAAGATATATAATAAGAATATATATATCTCATGTTTTCTTTATTCATTCATCTGTCCATGAACACACAGTTGTTTCCATGTCTTAGCTGTGTGAACAATGCTGCAGTGAACATGAAATTGCAGATATCTCTTTGATATAGTAATGTAATTTCCTTCAGATAGGTAAGTGGAAGTTGGATGGATAGCTGGTTTATATGGTAGTTCTACTTTTAACTTTTTGAGGAAGCTCCACACTATTTTCCATAATTACAGTACGTTCCCACCAACAGTGTTCATGTGTCCCCTTTTATCTAAACTTCACCAACACATCATATCACTTCTCTTTTGTGAGATGTGTGTGAGATGATATCTCATTGTGGTTTTGATTTGCATTTCCCTGATAATTAGTGATGCTGAGCATCTTTTCATGTACCTGTTGGTCATTTGTATGACCTCTTTGGAAATATGTCTATTCAGTCCTATTCCCATTTTAAATCAGATTACTTGTTTTTCTGCTGTTGAGTTGAATGAGTTCTTTATATATTTTGGATATTAACCCTGTATCAGATATATGATTTGCAAATATTTTTCTCCCATTCTGTAGGTTACTTTTGCATTTTGTTGAGTGTTTCTTTTGCTATGCAGAATTGTTTAGTTTGATGTAGTCTCATTTATTTTTGCTTTTGTTGCCTGTGCTTTGGTTTCATATCCAAAAATTGTTGCCAAGACCAATGTCAAGGTCTTTTTCCTCTATGTTTTCTACTAGGACTTCCTTGGTTTCAGGCCTTACGTTATAAGTCTTTAATCCATTTCCTGTTAATTTTTAAGAGTGGTATAAGATAGGGGTCCAATTGCATTCTTTTGCATGTGATTATTCACTTTTCCCAATACTTTTTACCAAAGAGACTATCCCTTTCTCATTGAGTATTCTTGGCTTTCTTATCAAATATTAGTTGATCATATATGTGGGGATTTATTTCTAAACTCTTGGTTCTGTTCCATTGGTCTTTGCACCTGCTTTTATGCCCGTACCATAAGTGTGCTGATTATTATATCTTAGTAATAAAGTTTGTGATGAGGAAGGGTGATGCCTCCAGCTTTGTTGTTACTCTCAAGATTGCTTTGGCTATTCAGAGTCTTTTATGGTTCTACATAAATTCTAAGACTGTTTTGTATTTCTGAGAAAAATGCCATTGGAATTTTGATAAGGAATGCATTGAATCTATAGAGGTATAGCCTTTTTAACAATATTAATTCTTCTGATAAGTGAACACAGATCTTTTCTTTTTTGTGTCTTCCATGTTTTTCATTGAAGTCTTATAGTTTCCAGTATATAAAAATTCCTAAGAATTTTTTTTTATGCTGTTGTAAATGAAATTATTTTCTTTCTTTTTTTCAATCAGGTCTTTCATTGTTAGTATATAGTTATGCACCTAATTTTTGTATGTTGGTTTTGTATCCTGCAACTTTACTAAATTTATTTATAAATTTAAAAAGCAAATCAAATGAAAACATAATAGTACAATGACAGAGTATAAAGTTGATTTTTAGTTTTTATACTTGAAAACCAAATGAAGGGGCACCTGGGTGGTTCAGTTGGTTAAGCATCTGCCATCGGCTCAGGTCATGATCCTGGGGTCCTGAGATCGAGCCCCACATCAGGCTTCCTGCTCAGCAGGGAGTCTGCTTCTCCCTCTCCCTCTGCCCCTCCCTCCCACTGGTGCCCTCCCTCACTATCTCTCTCTCAAATAAGAAAATAAAATCTTCAAAAAAAACCCAAATGAAATTAAAGTAACCTTTTGTTTAAACTGGCATTCCTTTGATTACTAATTAGGTTGAATATTTATATTGGATTATGTTAGTCACCTATTCATAAGTTTTTTATGCCATTCTTTCTCTTATTGCATTTTCTGGGACCATTATGCTTTTGTTTCTATCCTCTCAACCTTTTCTCTATTTTTGTTGCGGATTCCACTTCTACATATGTACATTCAACAATATTTGTTACTCAGTTTTAAGCAGTCATTCTCAAAAGAAATTGAAAAATAAGAAAATATTTCATGTTTCCCCATGATTTCAGCATTGCATTCTGCAGCACTTGTGTTTATCTGATATTATTTTTCTTTTTAAAAAATCTATTTTAACATTTTTGTGAAGTTCACTGGCGACAAATCCTCAGCTATTTTTGTGTCTGAGAAAGTTGATTTTGCCTTCATTCCTGAATGATAATCTTGCTAATAAGAAAACTTAGGGTGACACTTTTGTTTTGAACTTCACAAATTTTATTCCATTTTTCTCTTACCAGAAGTTTCTGATGGAATTATTAGTATCATTTTTCATTTTAATTTTTTTCCTATGGAAGTTTCTTTTTGCGTCACTTTTAAGATTTTCACTTTTTCACAGGTTTTCAGCAATTACATTACACTGTGCCTTGTTTAGGTTTTCTGTTTTTGTGTCCCTCTTGCTGCTTGCTAACCTCCATCAATAGATTCACTGTTTATAATCAATTTGGAGGAATTCCAGCCATTATCTCTTCAAACACTTTCTATTCTTTTCTTTCTCCTTCATGTCTAGAACTCCAAACATATGTGTGTTAATACTATTCGATGTTGAATCACAGGAGAGCAAGACTATGTTTCTTTTCCCCTTATCATCTTTCTGACACTGAGCTTTATTTCTATTTCCATATCTTTAAGTTCACTAAATTTTCTTTGACTCTTTCTACTCTATTTTTCTGACCCATTGAATTTCTCATTACATTTCATTTTTATCTTCTGTTTATTTATCATTTTATCTTCTATTTCCTTCTTCACCAAGTATATTTTCTTCTAAGTACTTGAACATATTTATAATAGCTGCTTTAACATTTTTATTCACAAATCCCATTCTCTCTATCATTTCTGGGTTATTCTAAATTTGTTTCCTGAATATTGTTACATTTCTTGCTTCTTTGTCATTCTGGTGAATTTTGAATGGATGCTACACATTGCAATTTCTAAATCTGCAGTATTTTAATGAGGATCTTATTGTTTTCCTTCAAAGAATGTTAGTTTTTGTTCCACTAGTCAGTTAAATTATTTTTGTTTTTTCCTTTTTGAGATTGCTTAAAAAATATTTATTAGTGTGGATCTAGAATAGCCTTTCTTCTAGAGATAGTTCTAGCAGCTACTGAGATGTAGCACTTATGTGTCTCTACTGCATGCCAAAAGTGAATATTGAAGACTCCCTTTTTAGTTGCTAGGTATTCAAAATAATTCCTAGCCCTGCTTAAGATTTGGAAACCATTCAGCTTTCATTTCCTGGAGTTGCCTGACCTCCTGGAGTTTCACCCAGTTCATGCACATTTTCATAGCCATCAAACATGCAAGGGGCCTTTTTGTAAATTTTATTCTGCATCACTCTTCCTCTCTGGACTTCTCTCCTGCAACTTACAGCAACCTTGCACTTCCTGAATGTCAATGTGTCTCTCCTGAACTCCTCAGTGAGTCCACCATATTCCAGTCGTCATCCCCTTCCCTGCTCTGTAGTCCTTAATGGGATTTCAAACAAAAAATGGACAATTTTAAGGTTCATCCTTATTTGTTTCTCCTCTCTTAGATATCATAGTCCTTTGCTACCTGCTGTCCAGTGTTTGAAAATAATTGTTTTCTACATTTTGTCAATTTTTCTAGGTGTCCGGTATTAAGGTAAATCTATCTCTCTTGGTTCATTAAGGTGAATAAAAGATTCTGAGATTGTGTTTCTTTTTAGAAAACAAGTCTAAACAAGTTTCCCATGTAGTTAGAAACTAGAAATCACATTTTAAATTGAAGGTTAGAAAATAAATTGTTATAATTAAGTAAGATTTAGACCTGAACTAAATCAAATCATCATATATAAAAGCAAGTGATATGGAGCAAAAATTATACTTAGAAGAAAATGTACACCTATGAATGTACATATTAAAATAGAAAAATGAATAACATTATTTTCTAAAAAATATAAATGCCCTGTTAGGCCCTTTACACTTCTTACAGAAATTTCACATTATAGATATTTAGTCCATTTTATTAAAAAGCCAAAGACTCAGAGAGATTTAATCATTTGCCACTCATAATGCATGGGAATATTGTAACCGGTGCCGAATTGAGTTACCCGTACTTCTTTCCACCAAACTACCATTCTTTTTTTCCTCTGAGAATGATTTGATCTTGACCCTAAAATTCAGCCAGAGGATGGGTTTCTACCCCAGTATTCAAACATCCATTCTAACAGTTTATGAATGTAAGTGTACATATGTTGGATCTGATTGTAGTTCCCTCCTCTGCTCCCCCTGTGATAGGAAATGGATGACATTGAAGATCTTTGGTTTGCTTAACACTGCAAAGACTATATAATGTCTGAAAGTTCTTCAGATAAAGTAAGTCAGAACTTTGTCTCTGATCAGTCTGAGCTGTCATTGCCTGAGAGTTCAAATTTCTTGGTCTCCTGTTGACTAGAATATAAACCTGGGTTAATTTACCACTTCCTTATCTAAAGTGCACTGTGGCTACTTCCCTAGTTTTCTTGCTCCCTTCAAAGCACTGTGGATTTTATGATGCATTTTGTTTTCAGAGAAATAATATTTTCATAGTTTGAAATCATTACTTGGTAAGGAAAAACCTGATGCATGTTCCAGTGAATGATAAATGCATTTGGCTCAGAAAACCCAGTTTTCTCTTTTCTTATTTTTCCTACTCTACAAAACTTTAACTGTAATTAGGAAATGTGTTTCTTCCCGACCATTCTAGTTTTCTCTTGTTGTAGTTGAATCCATGAATAAGAAATAGAGGCAAAACAAAAACAACACTATTTTAAACATTTTATTTAAATATTTTAAATAAAAAGGGTAAAATTTGAATATGCTTATCAAAAATTTATAGGCTGCAAAACAGGTCTATTGTCCTCCTGGATGTATTTTAATTGGTGTTAGCATTTAGACAATATCAGGTAAAAATGGCTAATCTATATTATTACATACTGTTTAGGTAGCAAAAAACCATGACTTTCTTTGTGGAAAACACACACGGTTCAGAACTACGGGTGTTTACAATGAAATGACCAAACCAAAATTAATGAAGGCTGGCAGTTTCTTTGTATAATTACTGAATATAAAACTTAGAAACCTAAATCATCGTATTTCAAAAATTCCAATTCCCAAATATTTGGAATGTTTCAGACCAGATATTTAGTTTAATATTTTTTCTTTCTTTGATCATTTATCAAAACTTCTACAGGTGATAAGAAACTCTGTTTTACCATGGAAATGACATCAAGAGATGTTGGATGACTTTTGAGTTTAATATATTTTGTAATAGTTGTTTTGCAATGAATTATTTTCCCTTTGTGCCTTTCAGCAAAAATACGAAACATGAAAATATCTTTGTTTACTTATATGATTTCTATTTTAGTTATTTAGAAGTTTTTGTGATTATTACCTAAGTTTTTTTTTTTTTTTTTAATTGTGTAGAGGTGCCTGGGTGGCTCAGTTGGTTAAGCCTCTGCCTTCAGCTCAGGTCATGATCTCAGGGTCCTGGGATCTCTGCTCAATAGGGAGCCTGCTTCCCCCTCTCCCTCTGCCCCTCCTCCAGTTTGTGCTCTCTTTTGCTTGCTCACTCTCTGTCTCTCAAATAAATAAATAAAACCTTAAAAAAATAAAAATAAATTTTAAAATTGTGTAATTTAAACAGGCAAAAATGCATATGTAACAGAGTTTAAAAGTTTTGAAAAAGTAACAAGTTGATTATAAGTCTCTTCTACCTATGAACACCAATCTCTTAGTATCCCTCCCTAGAGTCAAACACTAATGCACTCTTTAGGTGATCATCCTAGAAATATGTGAAATATATTCTTTTGATGGCACACTTCTCTGTGTGTTACTTTTTCACTTAATAAAATAAACTGAAGATCATTTTATATTCAAAGAGTGACTGTTTACTTCCTTAGATATGATGTAATCTGAAATAAGTATATATCATATTTCATTTAACTAGTCCCTATTGATTGCTTACTTTAAATCATTTTCTATTACCAAAAATGCTACCAATGATATACCTGTTACTCAATACAAACATCTTGGGGTGCCTGGGTGGCTCAGTCGTTAAGCATCTGCCTTTGCCCCAGGTCATGAGCCCAGGGTCCTGGGACCGAGCCCCACATCGGGCTCTCCGCTCTGCGGGAAGCCTGCTTCTCCCTCTCCCACTGCCCCTTGCTTGTGTTCCTGTTCTCACTATCTCACTGTCAAATAAATAAATAAAATCTTTATTTTTTTATTTTTTTAAATATTTTATTTATTTATTTGACAGAGAGAGACACAATGAGAGAGAGAACACAAGCAGGGGGAGTGGGAGAGGGAGAAGCAGGCTTCCTGCTGAGCAGGGCGCCCGACGCGGGGCTCCATCCCAGGACCCTGGGATCATGACCTGAGCCGAAGGCAGATGCTTAACAACTGAGCCACCCAGGTGCCCAATAAATAAAATCTTTAAAAAAAATACAAACATCTTTACATAAGTGTGGATTATGTAAATATGTCTCAAGTATTACTGACTGTATTCCAGGAAAGTGAGCTGGTAATAGTAAGATTAATCAGAAAGAACCAAAAAAAAAGACCAGACAATATAACTGCTGATTTGGGGTATATACGTGTGTGCATTTGTATGTGTGTGTATGGGTGTACATATAGTATACTATAGTGTGTATATATATATATATAAATATATGCATATAATCAGAAAATGTATATATGCATATAATATGATCAGTACATTCTATTCATCTATAATAAGTATATAAATACATATAATTAGTATATATATTCCTGGAGAATATATATTTTACCCTAGAAAATGTATGTATGCATATAATAAATCAGTACATTATATACATATATAATATCAACGTATATGTATGTAAGATCATAAAATTATAAATTAATATATCTGTACATGTGTAGCCATAATAAATACATATATGTTCATATATATGTAACCGTATATATGGAGAGAGACCTAAAATTTTCAGTGTAAATTTTGTCATTGATAAAATATTATATAAAACTAAAACATAAGTGATTAAATAACAAAGCAGGGATTTTTATGGAACTTGCCCAAACACTTGTTTGGCAGGCTGGGACTACACAAAAATAGGCAACATATTAGCACTGGCTTCTACATTTCATCCCAATTTTTATCCTATATATTAGGATTATGGAAAGCTTTCTGAAAGTCAGTTTGTTCATATTTAATATAGACAATTTTTTGGCTCTTCCAAGAATTGTTAGGAGAATCAAATGAAGAGAGATTGATGAAAACATTTTTAGAACACTGTTTTCAAATTGTGATCTCAGATCATTCATATGAGAATCATCTTAAACTACTTACTAAAAAAATCGTCAATTAGGATAGAAAAGAAGCAGTTTTCCTTAGATGAATTTACCCCCGTCCTGCTTTTGTAAAAAGTATTGCTTTGTCACAAACCATTTTCTTTTTGTCTTAAATATGTGAAGTGCAAAATTCAGCCTGCTTATTCTGGGTAACACTTATAGTTACCTCATTGTCCTGAGTGTATTTGAAAGACATTCACTATTGCGGAAGTTTCTAATGTATGTTCATTATCAGCATTTTATTCATTCTTACATGTTCTCACAAGAGTAACAAGACCCATCCTTCAACTAAAGTTCTCTCCAGGTCTTAATGCTTCATTGGGAAATAGGCATTTGACCTTACAGTTTTGTTTTGTTTTTAAGTATTTATTTCTTGCAACTCCTACCATCTGTCATTTATTTAAATAATTGCTCCATTCCAGAGTGCAGATATAGTGGTTTCAGAATTGTTAGCCAATATTCCAGTGAGATGAACTTTACAATATAGAATCCATTGTTTGCATATAGTATATTTTGCACTCAGTCTGCAGATTCCATTCATTTCTTGAAGTTACTTAGGTCAGCACATTTTGTCCCACCCCTTTCCCCCAGCCCACAGATATTTGTTACTCCTGAGACAGCCTTACCAATTAAAATACTTTTTTTGTATTTCAACTTTTTATTTAAATTTTAGTTAGTTAACATATAGTATAAAATTGGTTTCAGAAGTAGAATTTAGTGATTCATCACTTACATATAATATCCAGTGCTCATCACAAGTGCCCTCCTGAATCCCCATCACCCATCTAGCCATGCCCACCTCCACTCCAGCAACCCTCAGTTTGTTTTCTACAGTTAAGAGTTTCTTATGTTTTGCCTCCCTCTCTTTTTCCCTCCTTCCTCTATGTTCATCTGTTTTGTTTCTTAAATTCCACATATGAGTGAAATCATATGGTATTTGTCTTTCTCTGACTGACTTATTTTGCTTAGCATAATACACTCTAGCTCCATCCACGTCCTTGCAAATGGCAAAATTCCATTCTTTTTGATGGCTGAGTATTATTCGATTGTATACCACATTTTCTTTATCCATTCATCAGCTGATGAACATGTGAGTTCTTTCCATAATTTAGCTAATGTTGATAATGCTGCTGTAAACATCGGGGTGCCTGTGTCCCTTTGAATCAGTATTTTTGCATCCTCTGGGTAAATATCTATAGTTCTAGGACTACTACATATTATCTTCTTCAGCATGTGATGCAGCATCCACACAAAGACAGCAGACTGCATTAAGCCCGGGCACATTGTGATTGTTTATATAGAAGAGAGATGGAAAGTTCGCATTTATCATCACAAGTAAAATACCTCTACTGCCCCTGAAAAGCTTCCATCTGTTCCTCATTTGATGTGACTTAATATCAAAGACTAAATTTGGGGTGAAGACCCTCATCTAGTAACTAAAACCCTCTGATTATTAGCCAGCAGCAGACCTGACATCTCTTCTGACCAGCATGCCAGTGGTAGGTAAAGATAGGAGTCCTGGAAACAGATCGGCTGGGTCTGAATCCTGCTATCTCAGGTATAAGCTATGCATTCCTGGACATTGCAATTTGTTTCTTTGGGCTTAGATTTTCTAAACTGTAAATGGGTGTGAGAAGTATATGAATCTCATAGACCAATTGTGACAATCAAATGAATTAATACATAAAGTGCCCAAAAGATTGCCTGGCACATAGTTAATGCAAAAAGAAAATCAGTATTATGATGATTAAATTGATAATGAAATGTGTTAGAATCCAATAGATATGAAAGTCCAGGTTTAATGTAGTCAGAAATACAGAAACTATTTGCACGTTGAAACAAAGATAGAATAAATTATGAAGGAATATGAAAATATTTACATAGATATTTTTGTCAAAGAAGAGTTGAAAATTAGAATGAAGGATTTAAATAAGTCAAAATGCAACAAAATACAATTAGAAAAATAGGAAGTACTGGTCTTAAAAGTGAGTTTATTTGATTGCTTGCCAAGACATCCTGTGAATTTCAATATAATATAGCTTTTCATCTAGCAAATACTGCAAAATATAACATAGAATTACATATAAACAAAAATGTATGTGTAATTGTATAAAATGCATATATGACCTACTTATCCACATGAAGATATGTTTTAATACTTTCAGATAAATAATAGTTATGAGTTATTATTTTATAACATTAAATATAAGAACTATTTTTAGTACAAATTACAATATGCACCCCACACTTATTACTGGGTTTTACATTTTTTCAAAATCAGAGAAGTCATTATTTATATATTAATAGAAAGATTTTAACATAACTATTTTCTTCCTGAGTGTAAGTTCTCACTTTGAAACTTGCAAAAATAAGGATTTGATATTCTATGATTGAATTCTTATTATTTATGAGACCATTATCTATTGCTTGCTCTGTCCTTCAGTGAAGATAAAATTATCAATCTTTTCTCTGGGGTTGTCTGCATTTCATCTGCATCTATCTGTGCTTTGAATGGTTCATTACACAGAACTGCACTGGCTTCCTAAGTGTGCCAGTAGGTACAAAAGAGAAAGGTTATATTGTGCTCTTTTGATCTTTTGGAAGCATCTCTTTTCTTTTTCCCTTTTTTTAATTTTTTGGCAGAAGATACAAATTTGTAAAATTGTAAGGAAAACACACCAAATAATAACACTTTGTTTTTGAGATGAAAAGGGAGGCAGTTTTGAAAATGCTTGAATAAATTCTGGAATGTATTTGCCTTGAATTTGCCTGTGATCAGCTATAGAAAGTGCTTTAGATTAGATTTAGAAATTTTTAGAAACAAGAAAACATAACAAAAACCCATCAAAGAGGAAATCTTTTTGTGATCAACTAGTTCAAATTTATATCTAAAAGAGAAATCCCATTTTATTTTTTTCTCAAAATAGCTAAAATGAGTTTTTAGCAACTTGAAATCTGCCATTAATTAATTCTTTTTGAAAGCCAATTGCTTTTTAATTGCTATCCCATCTTGAAAAAAATCTAACAAAAATAACGTTCTTATTTCTTTTGATATTATGAAACCTCTAGAGGTATCTTTAATAAAACATCAAGGGCAGTGTTTATCAAAAGACTAACAGGTAAACATGTTTTTGAAATGTAAATAATAAATGAAAATGCATAAAATTAATTATTAATTTGTATTTGAACTTGAAAATGTCTCATAATTGCTATAGGTTTATGTTACTACATAATTAGTACTTTGTAAATAATTAATTGCATGATTCATATATCTGTAGTATACCAAAAAAGTACAATGTCTTCCATAATTTCTTCATAATTTTAAAGTAGTTTCTGTAAATACTAATATTATGATTGCATATGCACAATTTCTTAAAATATGTATTAAAATGAATTTCAGAAATAACTGTAAAGTAAAAAATATTTTCTAAATGCAATAATTATTTAGAGTAAACTTTAACTCCATTTTTGTTTATTCATGAGGTCATTAGACTTAAGAGGTGTATATAGTAAAATTTTGAGGTTACAATAATGTTTTTTGAGTTCTGAGGAAAAGAATCTCCAGCCTCCTCAACCAGGGCTGCTCTTTTCATGTGCAGGGCCCTGGGAAAACATTTTGTGGGGAAGGCCTTCTCTATATAAATAATTTAACTAAAAAATGTATTATAAAGGTCATGACCCCATGTAAGATGCAAGGTATTTATCCATGAAGACTAAGAAAATGAGAAAAGAGGTACTTACCTGATTGTTTATTTTTCAGTGCATGCACATGAAGATTATTCAGTCTGTAGTTATAACCTATTCCTGTTTATGTCCAAGAATCAGTGTTTCCTCCTTTATTTCAAAAACACCGTTCTTGGCTAGTTTGCTGTCTTCTACCACGAGTAAAAGGTAATAATGCTGTTATAACTGGCAATGTCCTGGCTCTTTGGAATCTGTTGATATTAAAACAGCATAGATTTTGTTGTCTCTGCAGTTCCCTAATACCATCTATTTCAAGCTGGATACATTATTACTCAAGACAGCATCATGAACAGGAAGCCCATGAATGCTGGCTTCCAATGACTATCTCTCAAAGGCTGATACCTTGCTTTGATGTTGATGGTTAAAAATGCAAGTCTCAACTTGTATGGAGAGAAATGTGAATGAGAATTCATTTTCTGGTTATGGAAATTTTCCATTCGGAATTTTATAGCGTAAACATAGAACAAAACGTCTTCCGATTCTATCTTGTCTTGAACTTTCTGGTTTTTTGGGTTTGTTTTTGTTTTTGTTTTTCTGCATTGCTAAAATGTAATCTCTTTACATGTTGCCCTTACTTCTGCCTTCCACATGCCACCACCAGCTGAGAGGATGGTCAAGGGACCCATGGGCAGAGCAAGAAGAACAATCCCATTCCTGCAAGAAATATCCATTCCTCCTTAGGTATTGCTTAAGGCTGACCTGGGAGAACACAACCTCACCATGACAGACAGACAGGCAAAAAAGGACTAATTAGAAAGGCTGCTAGTATTGTGGAGCAAAACCAACAAAGCAACTGGCATTCTTTTTAAATAAAATGAGTTCCACAGTGTCTTCTGATATAAAATCAACCTATGAAAAATCAAAAAATGTTTTGTCAACAATAACCAACCATAAACTAAAAAGTCATCTGCCATTCCAACAATAAAAAGTGTAAATTTTTTTTAAGATTTTATTTATTTGAGAGAGAGAGAAAGAGCAGAGGGGAGGGGCAGAGGGAGAAGTAGACTCCCCTCTGAGCAGGGAACCCAGTGTGGGGCTCAATCCCAGGACCCTGAGATCATGATCTGAGCTGAAAGCAGATGCTTAACCAACTGAGCCACCCAGGTGCCCCTAAAAAGTGTAAATTCTATGATAATTAATTTAAGCAGGAAAATGTTAATACTATCTAATAAAATTTTAAAACTTCTAATAAAGAATTTAGGAAATAATCTGATGAAATGGAATTCTATTTCTTTGAGTAACCTCTACACACAACATGGGGCTCAAACTCACGACCCGGATATCAAGAGTCACAGGCTCTACCAAGGCAGCAGGCTAGGTGTCCCGAAAATTCCATTTTTTGAATTACAAGGTTTACTGCTCTAAATGTACCAATTATTCTCAAACTAATCTTGAATCAACAATTCCATAATCTATAAATGAAATCCCAGTTGGTTTTTTGAGGGACTTCATAAACCTATAATAAAATGCAAAGTGGAAAAATAAAATGCAAAGTCCACAAATAACTAAGTAAATTTTAACAAATAGAGATAGGAGTAACTTTCCTTAGTAAATATTGCAACATTCCAGAAAGTCAGAGTAATGTATGTGGAAAGGAAGTATCGCACTACACCCACACAAAAAGAAAACAAGACCAAGATGCTGGTGTAAGCATGCACAAACACGCAATCCTACAATATACAAGATTGTATCACAAATTAATTGGAAAGTTCAGATCATATAATTGGGAAGCTCGTTCACTTTATGTAAAAAAGTCAAATGACCTCATTGGAAAGATGGACTCTGCATAGATGAAAAGATTAAATGTGAAAAAAATTAAAACATAGAGCGTAAGAAAAACTTAAGAGATTGTCTGTATCTCTAGGCAGGGCACAGGACATAGAAGTCATCAAAACATGGTAAAAGACTGATAAATTTGATGCACAACATTAGAGAGTTTCAGTGAATGAAAAATGCCATGGACAACTTTAATGGAGAGATGACAGACTGGAAGAAAAGGATGGCAATACCTAGAACCAATGAAGAGTTATTATCTAGACAATGAATGAACTACAGTAAATCATCAAGAAACATTGATCAATATCAATAGAAAAGAGGGCAATTAAGGAATAGAAAACATCAAAGTCTCTAAACCTATAAAGACATGCTCAAACACATGGGGAATCAGAGATATAAATTAAAGCAACACAAAGTTATCATTTTACTTCTATTTTCAGATGATGAAGCTGTGATAACTTCACCAATTAAGTAGTATTCAGAGTTCACATTAAGCTTCCACGTTATTCTTTTATGGTGTCATTTTCCTTACTCCTTTGTCATAGTAAGCATAATTACATTCATTATGACTAGGATTTTAACACCTTTCGTAAATCAGTACTTAACATTTGTCCCTTCCTCCCTCATAACTTAAAGATACAACTTTCTCATGAAACTGGTGAAAGTAACTAACTGCAAGTCTTCCAGTGGATAACTAAGCTGGATATGCCCTTGGAGACTACCCCAGTTGTCTTGATCACCCTTCTTTTCCCTTGTGCTTCATGCACGTTGACACCTTTAGACTTTCCCCTAATTAACTAATTCACCAGACTAGCTTGATTACAATAGAATCAAGAATTCTGCTCAATTCTTGGGAAATCAATAAATTCATTTTTTATCCATAATTATTATTAAATATAATAAGTCTGTTTGATATGTTTAATCTGCTTTCAGGAACCTATGGGTGACAATATTACTGATTTGGGAAATCCTCCAATTGACAACAATTATTGTAATTCCTCCAATTGTAATTCAGGCATGCCTAGGCAGAAGGAACAATCAGGTGGTTTTTTAATAATTTTATTTTCTCAAAGGAAATGAATGGTTATGTTATAAATCTCTTAATATGAGGCAGCTTTAATAATGGGAAACTATTAATGTCAACTATGGTAAATGTTGATGTTTTTGTTTAAACTGGACTTTAAAAAATGATAGTGAGATATATTCTTTACCATGGCTAAGAAAGGAGTAATTATTGAAAAGCAATGAATTTGAATTAAATTCCCCTGAAGAAAACAATAAACAGTTAAACAGTTAAAAATTATGAGGCTTATTTCCCAGGTGAACCAAAGCAATTAGATAGCTCTTTCTTTCAACTGCCTATAGCATATAACAAATCATCCAAATGATGACTTGTTTGGAAAAGCATGCACTGTTTTTCTTCCACACTTTGAGAAACTCACTTTTCCAATTTTTGGGATCAAATTTTCAGTTACATTAGAAGTATTCCTAAGAGTAGAGATAGAGTTCCTGCACGCAAACACTACTTCTTTTTAGTTTTTTGTTTTTGTTTTTGTTTTTGTTTTTGAGAAAGAGAGAGAGAGTGAGAGCATGAGCAGGGGAGGGGGAGGAGGAGGGCATTAAGCAGACTCCCTGTTGAGCACAGAGCCCCACGCAGGGCTCAATTCCAGGACCCTGGGATCCCGACCTGGGCCAAAGTCAGACGCTTAACTGACTGAGCCACCCAGGCCTCAAGATGTCTGTACTGAGTAACAGGTATAATGTCTAATGGATAGACATTGTTCAACTAGGAGTGATAATGAAAAGAATTTATGAACGAGGCTGCCACCTAAAAGGACAGCAAACACTAAGGAATGCTGAGGATCGTGAGCAATTTCCTTTTATAACACAATGGTCAAAATTTCCTTTATAGTCTTTGAAGAAATGTATTAGTAAGTAAACTCTTTGTTCCTGTTTTATTTTCCCTGTGAAAGAATTCCCTCTGCAGGTGTTTTAAGAACAGATGAACAGCAGGGTGCCTGGGTGGCTCAGTTGGTTAAGCGACTACCTTCAGCTCAGGTCATGATCCTGGAGTCCTGGGATCGAGTCCCACCTAGGGCTCCCTGCTCAGCAGGGGGTCTGCTTCTCCCTCTGACCCTCTTCCCTCTCTCTCTCTCTCTCAAATAAATAAATAAAATCTTAAAAAAAACAGATGAACAGCAGAGAAATAAACATGAATTCCTTTAACCAACGTTCATCAAATATTGTTCTTTGTTCCTTTTTTTTGCCTTTTTTTGGTCTTCCACTCTTTTTTCTTTTTGCCTTTCCTGGTTTTAATGAGTTTTTAATATGATTCCATCTTCTTTTCTGTCTTAGCATATCAATTGTACTTTTCTGTAAATTTTCTTTAGTAGTTGCCCAAGTTTGCAGCATCCATTCACAACTTACACCAGTTTGTTTCAAAAAACACTATACCGCTTCACAGATAGACTAGTACCTATGACAAGAACATTCCCAGTTCCACTTGCACATTCTTGCTAACAGTGCTATCATTCATCTCATTTATCCAGAAGCTATCATTACCAAATACATTGTTGCTATTATTATTTTAAATGAATGTTAGATCAATGAAGATTAAGAAAAGTAAGAGAATTTATTTTACCTTAATGTATTCCTCCTTGAGTGCTCTTCTTTTCTCTAAGTAGGTCTGAGTTTCTGACCCATATTTCTTTCTCTCTGAACATCTGTCTGTTTCACAGACATCTTCCTCTCTGACGTCTCTTACGAGACAAGTCTTCTGGTGATGCATTCCCTCAATTTTTGTTGGTCTGAGAATTTTTTTTTATTTCTCCTTCTTTTTTGAAGGATAGGATCCAGGATACAGAATTATAGTTGGTGAGGTTTTTTCTTTCAATGCATTAAATATTTCACTCCAATCTCTTTTTACTTGCTTGGTTTCTAAAGATAAGTCTTATGTAATTCTTATTTTTGTTCCTCTGTAGGAAATAGAAAGTTATAAAAATAATTGACCTATCTTCGTACTTTGTGGACTTTGCTCTCTTCACCCAGCTCTGGGGGCACTAAGTGGTTCTGTGGAGTTCTGGAGGATGGAGAGAGCACAGTCTGACTTCCTGCTAAGCACCAGGAATTGACTCACCCATCCCCCTGCAGCCTTGCCACCCTTTTCCACAGGATAGGATCTAAGAGACTCAAAAAGGAGGACTTTTCTCTGCACTCTGTCCCCACCCTGAGTAGCAAAACACATCACACTTGGTAGCCAGGTTTCTAAGTGGAAAAATGGGTAATTGAATTCTCTGTGGATCTTTTTGGTTTGTGGGGGAGTTTGGGTTGTGTTTCTTGGTTAAGCCAAACATGTCTGCTTTTCATTTTTTATTTTTTTAGGATCAGTGATATATATATGCATATATATAATTATACATCTATATATATTCATAATATACATAATACATATATATATTCACCACTTAAATGTAAATGTTTAAAATTAGGCAATTTATGTGTTTCCACAACTGACGTTGATGTAGATCTCATTCCCTCTCCCTCTTCCACCCTCCTCTTTTTCTTCTTTTCATACTCTTGTATTGGTTCTAATAAATGGTTGCTTTTCAAAAAAAATTGATCTAGATAAGAGGGAAAAAAACATAATTAATCCAAAAGATGCAGGAAAGGAGGGTATAAAATGTGATAAAAAATAGAAAACATTAAAATGTATAATACAAATAAATGTATATATAAACAATTATTATAAATATAAATTAAATAAATCCTTAAGTTAAAAAATAGAAACCACCATTTTGTTCAGAAATAAAAATTCAGTTGTGTTCTATTTGCAGCCAGTCCAACTAAGCGATAGGTGCCTGATAGTATGCCCGTGTCACATGTAGCTGCAAGTCCAACCACGGAGAAAGTTCTAGTAGGCAAACAGTAACCCCTGAAATACTGGTATAGCCCTCGTAATATATATTTTACTAAAACAAAATCAAGAGGAATTAAGAAATCTGAATTATACTATGATTATTAGGGGAATTGAGTCATTATCCAAAAGTTTTCACAGAGAAAACACAAAGCCCAGAGAGCTTTAGACTCAGTTTTACCAATCATTCAAGGAACAGAAAAAATAAAGTGACACAAAAATCTTCTAAAGGAGAGAAAAAAAGTGAAGATGGCTAACTCATATTACAGTCTAGCATAGCCTTCACTCCAAAATAAGATTGAGTACAATATACGAAAAGAAAATTGTAACATAGACTAAGAAAAATTAAATGAAATATTAGCACAAGCCCAATAATATACAAAATAAAATATATAATAAAAAGTTGTGATTTATCCCTAGAATGTGTCTTAAGTTTAAATATTAAATATGCTTAATTCATGATGTTAATAAATTAAAGAGGAAAAATCAATATAATTACCCCCCATATGCAGGAAAAAAACAGTTCAATAGCATTTACCAGTTATTATAAAAATAAAAATTTGAGGGAATTCTCTTAACCCGATAAAAGGCATTTCTAAAACAAAAATTAAATATAACAAAAATACTTTACCCTTACTATTACCCATGAACTACTGTGATGTAAGTATATATGCGGGGGAAAGAATGCATAGGAAGTTAAAAGACAGCAAAAAGGAAAAGTGAAAAAAAAAATAAAAGCCTGCAGTTAAAAACACACACACACAAAATAAATAACCGCTATGTTAATGCTGTCAAATTATACATTAACTAAAAAATATTTTTAAAAATATCTTTTTAAGGGAGAATATATCTCGATGGCCACCACTGAACTGAGCTGTACATACTATTTCATTGCTTTTGTTTGTGTTTAACACTTAACGGGGCATCAGGAAGTAACACATTCCTCCCTTGCAAGAAGTGGTATAGTCATGGTTAATTCAAAAGCTCTGTGGCTGTAAAGTCGTCTACAGTTGGACTATATCTTTATCTCTGGTTCAGGAATGCCTGATTGGTCGGGCGTTTGATTTTTGGTCATGATAAGGGCAGTCGAATTTGTAATGTGCTGATTGAAGTCCCAATTACCCTGGTGACTTCCAGGGCTAGTTCTTTCCCTAAGGCCTAACTGCTTAGACCGGCCTGTTTCGATGAGATGACCGAGAGGATTTATAGGGATCACCCACAGGCAGCTTATCTGAGCTCTCTGAAGCAGATTTCTTCTGGGCCTCTCAAAAGCCAGAGTCGGCACAAAAAAGCCATTGGGCCCATGGGGAGCACGAGCTGTGGGATTCTTTGCCTGCGCTCTCCTCCTCTCGCTTCCCCCATGTTCTTTGCCTTTATTTATTTTTTAAGATGTTATTTGTTTATTTATTTGAGAGAGAGAGAGAAAGTGAGCAAGGGAGTTAGAGAAGGAGCAGGGGGAGGGGCAGAGAGAGAGGGAGAAAGACTCCCCGCTGAGCCAGGAGCCCAATGTGGGGCTTGATCCCTGGACTCCAGGATCATGACCTGAGCCAAAGGCAGACATTTAACCAACTGAGCTACCCAGGTGCCCCTGTTCTTTGCCTTTAAATAAAACCTTTCTGTGACTATATTCTGAGGAGTCTAGTAAATCATTTCAAATATACACACTAGGGAAAACAATGTAAGTACTTACACACTAGCTGTTGGGATCATATTCCCTTTGTCGTGAGCGTATACATACTGGTTGTGTATGTCCCAAATTCTAACAGTTAAGTAGACGGAATTCTTCTACTGTAGAGTGGAGGAATATTTCACTGAAGGGATATTCTTTTTCAGTATTGATTAAAATAAGAGGTTCATCCAAAGAATGAATTGTCAGTTTAAAATGAGTATACCATTAAAAAGAAAACAAGGGCACCTGGGTGGCTCAGTCCATTAAGCTTCTGACTTTTTATCTCAGCTCTGGTCTTGATCTCAGGGTTGTGAGTTTGAGCCAGAAGTTGGGCTCTACACTGGGCGTGGAGCCTACTTAAAAAAGAAAGAAAGAAGAAGAAAGAAGGAAAGAAAGAAAGAGAGAGAGAGAGAGAGAAAGAAAGAAAGGAAGGAAGGAAGGAAGAAAGAAAAATAAAGAGGAAGGAAGGAAGGAGAGAAAGACAAAAAAGAAAAAGAAAGAAAGAAAGAGAGAGGGAAAGAAAGAGGGAAAGCAAGAGGGAGGGAGGGAGGAAGGAAGGCAGAAAGAAAACAACAGTGATAGCATTTATGATTCAAATTATATTCTATCTGCTTGAAATCAAAAGACATTAGTAAAATAAAAGTGACACTATATTGATGCCAAATAGTAAATTGGTTTTAGGAATATAATAACACACATCATACGGCATTAATGTCAATTTTAATATTATTGCCTTAGGACTTTTTTATGCAATTCACAAATATATATTTGGGTTTTAGAGTCATTTATGTGCTTTAAATTTAAGAACTTATACATAACTTTACATAAGTACATACTTAAATATAATTCTGATAATAACTTTTGTTTTCATTGGTGCCAGAAAAATCTTTTTTTCATTAAAATACTTATTACATTGCTCACATTTGAGAAACTGCTTTAGAATATTTACCTATTCATCATCAGGACTTTTTTTCCCATATTATATTTTATGAACAGCCTAAGATCATATCCCTGACACCAAATGTAAATTTTGAATATTTAGGGTTATCCAAACCAAGAAATTCTGAAATTCTAAGATTTTTTAAGAAATCATAGTGGAACTTTCTAGTAAATAAGGTAATAACCATATGATTCAGGAACAGAAGACGACAAATTATCTTTCCTGCTGAGGTACATTGTGAAAAACATCCTGCAATCTACATAAAATTAGGACAAATATGTATTTTTAAAAAAATGGAATTGAAAGAGTCTATTCCTTTCTCCTATGCGGTCTCTTAACTTTGCAGAGTAAATGAATGTTTTCAAGAAACTACAAATTGCTTCTTAGCCTTTACAATTTATTCTAGAATTCTAATGTGGCAGAAGCAATGAAAAAGAAATGATCTTGGATTATAAAGAACAAGCTTCCATCAATTTCTGGAACATACTTATTTAGTGTACCTGACAAAATCATCATCTTTTTAAACCAGATGACTTTTTTTTTTTTTTTTTACTGTGGTAGAAAAAGTGGTACAGTGTTATAAGGGCTTTTGTTAGTATTTCAAAGCAGGGCTGTTTTCTCTAAATCATAAGAAAAACAGAACCAAAGCAAAAATTTAAGAATTTGCAGATTGCCTTCCACTATAAGGCAAGCGAGCATTGCATCTAAGAATGAAAAATACAGGTGTCTGGAGAAACTTCTGGTTTGAGGAAGATACATACAGTAGATGTACTTCTCCCTATACCTCCAGCTAAGTACAACTACCACCTGGATATTATACATAATTTAAACATAAAATGTCTGCACATGGTGGAGAGAAGAAGGCAGAACAGCTAGGAAGCTTGAGACCCAAGGAATGACCTTGGCAGTGAGATCCATGCATCTCCTTACTGCCTCAGATATCCCAGACTGGGGGTGAAGAAGTCGGCAACCCAGTGACACCAAAGGACGAAAAAAGAGTCCGCACAAAATTGTGCTCTCTCCAATGAAAGGATTAGGAAAAAACAGCCTAGAAAGAAAAGGTTTTGATGGTAATGGTGCTAGTCCAGTCAAATACTAGCAAAAACTGTGGTCTTGTCCTTTCCCCACCAGCAAATGCCTAGAGGGGAGCCTGGGTTTACACCCAGGACGGGCTGTGAGGAGACCCTCGACCTCCTGCTGGAGGGGCTCTGATCCCCACTGGGTGCTAATGAGGCCCATTCTATGATATCACATTCCCTGGGCTGGGATTATGATCTCCTGCTGCATCACTCCCAAGAAGCTGGAGGCAGCCCCTTGTCTACTAAAGCTTACCTTCACTTGAGAGGGACATACAAAAGGGAAGTGACTTATTTGTCATTTTGTGAGATTCCAAACCTCTATATACTGAATTTTAACTATAACACTATCCACCTACCATAACACCCCTTTAAATTCTGATTTGACAGTGCTTGTTGGAAACAGGTTGGCTGTTTTTATCTTTCCTGCAGAGGGGGCACAAGAAAGAAAGAGAAAAGAACCCCACAAATGTCATGTGAGTAGTACTATGATGAATTATAACTTTGCCTTGCCTTGTTATTAATAATACTAAGGCTCTTTGTCACATGTAGTTTCCTTTTTCATAGCTTTTTCGGGTATTGGAGAAACTGCTCCCAGCAAGGTTCTTTTCCTTTCTTTCTCCTCTTCAATCTTTTGATTAAGGGCTGGCAGCTAGGAACCCCGGGGTGAGGTTATTGATTCAGAGACTCTAATAGAGCTGCAAACTAGTAAATTGGATTGTTGGAACCTTATAGGGCTTGCCCAGCTTAATACCTGCAGACTTGTGGCCCAGGCCAGACAGAGGCTCTGGTGATGCAAGGAGACAGTCCAGTTGATACTGGGAGCTTCTGGCAGGCTGGCCCCTTTCATGCTCCCTCATACTTTGTTTCTCCGTGTGTTTTATTTGTTTGCAGTTCCTGCTAAGTTTAGGTAATTGCTGGAACTATTCCCCAGCTGACTCAAGCAGTCCCTACCCCTATACTGGGCGTATTATGTGCCTAGCAAATGTTTTTCCACTCTGATTTCTAAGGTAGTTCTGGGATGGGAGCCAAGTCAGGGCAGACACATGACGCTAGCCAGGATTTATTTCTTGCCTTGAAACTCCCCAAATAGATCACTGTGATCAGAGCATTTCTTCACCATGCCCTTCTTAAAGATCTGCCGATTGCCTTTCTGTTTGCCTGCAAATATTTCAGTCCATGAGACACTGAGTGGTATATTTGTACTACAAGTAGCCTTTGCATTTTTCCAAACCTTTGCAATTCTTGGCATCCTCCCCATCTTTCCGGAGCTCTTCCTTCCTTTTCTAATTTTCTCCTCTTCCTCCCTCGACTGGTACAAAGCATTTCTTCTATCAGTGCAATAATATTAACATGTCTTATAAGAGTCCATCATCCTTGTCCAAGTAATTATTCTCATTCTTTCTTAGAAGACATAATTTCAGGTGATCATATTTCACACTTGATCCTGCATTCAGTTACTTGGGTCCACATTCTCTTCAAGAAACACCATGGCTATAGCTCAATTCAGTAGTGAAATAACACACTCTCCGAAGACATTTTAGAATAATATCTTTCTCCTAGTTGCAGCCTTATGCAGAATAGATACTTTGAGGACTCAGCAGGACTGCACAAAGACCCCGGTACACATAACACTACAGGGTTGGGAAGATTTCCTACAGCTGTATAATCTCAGTGTTCTTGCAGGAGTGGGCTGGCACTCTGCTGCAATCTCTACCTTCACATCCAGCCTTCTGCCCTGACTCTGAGAGGTCCAAATGCCTCAGGAGGTCAGAATCAGAATAATGAATCACGAAGGCCTGGTAACCTCAGGCAAACACATACTCATTTAGTTAAATGCCAGAGAAGTAATTAAGTTGAGTGAGACACCTTCTCATCCTAGACGCTAGCGAGGCTCTAAGCTTGCAGATCTAATTCAAAAGCATTTTAATGAATGTCAATTCCTGCGATGCCAGATCATGCTGATTTGGCAAGAAGAACCCAAAGAGTGAACTGTTAGTCACAACTTCCAGCTCAACATTACCCTTATTTTGTCTTCTGGAAGGAAGTTTCTCCACCTGGGAGTCACCACAGATCACAAGAATCCAGCAAATGAATAATCAGATGGGAATGGAAAGGGTCCTACCATCATCATTTCTTCACTCATATGTGATGTATTCTAGATGCTGGAGACAACTTCATAGTTACTTTAAAAAAAAAAAAATGACCCTTGTGAGTTGGTGTCCTGAGACTCAAGGGGAACTACAAAATTTTCCAGTGTAAACTATTGTCACAATTAGGAAATCAAGTCAAAACATAAAGAAATGTATTTATTTAAATTTAGTTGGCAATCAATACATCAAATTACGCAGTGTGCACATATAAATAATGGCTGCATCTCCTCATCTTTATTCACTTTTTCTACAGTATCGGCACGTTTGTTGACTCTTTTGAAGCATATACAGACAGGCATCGAGTACTTAATAGAGCTTTTTAAAAAAAACTTGAATGAAAATTTCTGCTTTTCTTGTAACAGCCCTTCCTCACCTGCTTCCCCATCTTATTAAATAAAATACATAATACGCAAATATATTTTTATGGAAAATTGGCAGCCCCACATCAATCCCCATCCTACATTCTGCCTTATGCTCCTGAGTTAGTGCTCTATTAATTTATCATGCACTGCTCTGTGCCTCCATTTTAAAAAGAGTTTTCAGATTTTCATAAAGAAAGGTATCCAAATATATAATGATATATCATTCAAATTAGGCAAAAAATACACCCTCTGTCATTATTTACTTTTTGGGAATGTTCTTAACATGGGCAAAAAAAAAAAAAAACCCAGAAATATGTATGGTATGATATGAATGTACTACATTCTAGCTGAATACAGTAATATATGATATTAATTTAGCATTAATTGTGGCTAAACATGTAAAACTCAGAAATGGTATACTTGATGTCTGAAGAAGACTATTTTCTAGTATTTTTCAAAAGTTTAGTTAGTGTAAGAAAAATGATTAAATGATTAAATGTATTAAATGATAAAATTATACTTCACAATTTTTTTTCTGACCTTAAATGTAAAAAAATAAGTCCATGATGTCAAAATTGAAGTTTTCACATATAAAATACTTTTTTATGTTAATAGAAGACATAGCATAAAATAGTAACTACTTTATCTCCCAATATGGAATATCATAGATCATAGTAGTTTTGGATGATTTTATAAGAAATATATTTGCGGGCGCCTGGGTGGCTCAGTTGGTTAAGCGACTGCCTTCGGCTCAGGTCATGATCCTGGAGTCCCGGGATCGAGTCCCGCATCGGGCTCCCTGCTTGGCAGGGAGTCTGCTTCTCCCTCTGACCCTCTTCCCTCTCGTGCTCTCTATCTCTCATTCTCTCTCTCAAATAAATAAATAAAATCTTTAAAAAAAAAAAGAAATATATTTGCATGTTTGTGTGTTATACTAAAGTGGTAGTCTCAATACTACCAAGAACATGTCATGTGTTATCAAAAAACGTAAAGGCACTGAAGAGAATGATTATTTCTTGCATGTATGTCACCAAGTGAAAAGCTTTCCACCTGAATCACACACACATTTCACTTTATTATTAAATACATCAATAAGAAAAACTTACTCTCTTATTCTTTCTACTTTTGGAATATTGAGGAAGATGCTTAAAAAGGTTAATGCTTTAATCTGTAATTACTACTTATATAGCACTTAATATAAAACATATATATGAATATACATTCATATGTATGAATATACATGTGTTCATATATAAAAATACACATACGTAAACACATATAAATATTCAGATATACATATACATTTAATCCTCACAACAATTTTGAAATAGGTGAGCATATTATTCCTATTTTACTGAAGAGAAAGCAGGGCATAGACAGATTAAATAACTTGTCCAAGATCATGCAGCTAATTAATAAGCTGATTTTCATACTGAGACAGTTTGGCTCCAGAGACTTTGCTCTTTTCCACCTTCTTCAAAGAATTTAAAAAATGCATTCTTTAAAGAATGGAATCGTTATTTAATATCAGATATCAATTAAAGATTCTAAAAAAGCTGTCCTTGTCTGTGTGTGCTTCAAAAGAATCAGCAAACTCACCAACACTATAGAGAAAGCAAATAAAATGAAATAGATACTGCCATTATTTATTTGTGCACACCATGTAATTTTTCTTACTGATCGGCAACTCAGTTTAATGAAGTGGTGCTTCTGAGGTCCAATGATCTAAATGTTCCACCTTTTCCTTACCTTCATCCCATCCATTTTTCTGAGGAACTGCTGTGATGCTATTGTACCAGATCAGCTTATTTGTACTGGAACTGTTTTATTTCCCACTCTCCACACCCCCCACCCCCAGAATTCCTTTCCTTGCATGGTTCAGAGTGAAGTTGGCCACAAAGAAATTCTGCATGGGATCTGGAGGGCAGAAAGGAAGGAGCTGTGTCTTCTGGGAAGGTCAGTGTGTGTTGCCAGGCACTACTGGAGCTCATGTACATTATTTTTTTGTTTTTGTTTTTAATTTTTTATTGTTATGTTAATCACCATATATTACATCATTAGTTTTTGGTGCAGTGTTCCATGATTCATTGTTTGTTCATAACACCCAGTGCTCCATGCAGAACGTGCCCTCCTCAATACCCATCACCAGGCTAACCCATCCCCCTACCCCCCTCCCCTCTAGAACCCTCAGTTTGTTTTTCAGAGTCCGTCATCTCTCATGGTTCGTCTCCCCCTCTGACATACTCCCCTTTTCTTCCTCTCCTGTTATCTTCTTCTTTTTCTTTTTTCTTAAAATATGTTGCGTTATTTGTTTCAGAAGTACAGGTCTGTGATTCAACAGTCTTGCACAATTCACAGCGCTCACCGTAGCACATACCCTCCCCAATGTCTATCACCCAGCCACCCCATCCCTCCCACCCCCAACCACTCCAGTAACACTCAATTTGTTTCCTGAGATTAAGAATTCCTCATATCAGTGAGGTCATGTGATACATGTCTTTCTCTGATTGACTTATTTCACTCAGCATAACACCCTCCAGTTCCATCCACGTCGTTGCAAATGGCAAGATCTCATTCCTTTTGATGGCTGCATAATATTCCATTGTGTATATATACCACATCTTCTTTATCCATTCATCTGTCGATGGGCATCTTGGCTCTTTCCACAGTTGCTCATGTACATTATTGTTCATTCGTTGGGGCACCATTTGGTGAGGGCAGCAGACTAGTCCACAGTTCTTCCAGCAACGATGGAACTCATTCTTCAATGTTTCCAGTCCTGCACTGTATGTGCAGTTCCATTAAGAAGGGTTCCAAGTTTTTCTGCAGGCCATCTACACTGGTAAGGTTGAGGGCCATGAGGTCCTCGTGGGTTATACTTTGTCCTTACGTGATCCAGTGTAAATTGATGGAGTCCACTGTGTGCTCACTTTTCTCCCTCATGCCTCGCACTTCTTCCCAGCTGCGAGCTCTCTTGCCTCAGAGACTTCAGGCCCCTCACCAGACATAAAGGCAAGAGCCTTCCACAGCTTCTTCATCAGCTGCTACAACTGTGGAAATCCATTATTCTATACTACTCACAGTGATGCTTTTTTTTTCTGATCAAACTCTGAAACAATTAATGCCAGAAATGGTTCCAGGGGAACAGAACCTTAAAAATGACTCCTTGGATTTAGATTTGGGTTATGTAAAATTGGTCCTCTAATCTGATTTGATTTAAAGGCATTAATGACCCATCTGCAGTGGAAAGGGGGATACTGGTAGTCTATGGTATGGATTGGTGCAAGTGTGGCTTAAATCACAGCCTGTAGACACCTGTAACAAATATCTACAGATAGCAATGCTTTGGATAACCAAGTAATTGCTGCCAAAGAATGTTTTTATTGAAAATAAACTAATAAAGCTGGTTACTTGTTTCTAAGTGTCTGAGGAACTTGGGGAAGAAAACATTGAGTTTAGGATTTTATAGTCTCACCTCAAGGCCCAAATTAAAAGGAAAAAATAAGAAAGTTTCTTTTACTACCCTGAAAGAAACCCTCATCCCTTGTAGCCACAGGGCTGCAATTGCTGAAACTAAACTCAAAGCCTAAACCTGTGAGTGGCTGAATCACAATGAAAATTGAATTCGCAATTGCACAGGGTCCCATTTGTTAAACTTAGGGCATTGGTTGGTAAGGAGGGAGATCCTAAAAAGTGGGATGGAGACATATGAGTCTCCATAAGACCTCAAACTGTAAATTCTGCCCAGCTTTCTTTGCTAGAAGCAGCCACTTGAAGAAGTTCAGCTTCCCTTGCCTGAGGAAACTTTAATGTCCTCCCCTGAGATAGTTGCCTGCAAGGTGGAGGTTGATCCTCCTCAGGACCTGCTCCTACCACCTGTCACTGCTTCTAGACTGTTTGTTCATCAAGTTCATCAGATCCCAGGAGGTAAGTACAAAGTATGTAAGTGGGATCTACAAGGAGATGCAATACACATCAACAGAATGTTTCTACAGAGCTTCCATCCATGGCTATATAAGGAGCCATATATGTGAGCATGGTGTTCCAACAGCATTTTCCTTCACGAAAATATTATTCGATGAAGGGTGGCAATGGACTCCTGATGAATTCTTTTTATTTTATTTTTTAGAGTATTTTTAGGTTTCTAACAAAATTAAGAGGGAGGTACTAAGATTTTTCCAATTACCCTGCCCCCACACATTCATAGATTCCCCTTATTATTCCCTTATTAACATCACTCATCAGAATGGTGTATTTTTTTAAACAAAGGTCAAACCTATCCTGACACATCATAATCACCCAAAGGCCATACTTTACCTTAGGGTTCACTCTTGGTGCTGTACATTCTATGGGTCTGGACAAATGTATGCTGACATGTTTCTATTATTATATTATGCAGAGGTTTTTTTTATATTTTTGGTGCCAGCTAAAACAGTAGAATTGACTGTGCATCATAACAGGAAGCATGGGATGCCAGTTTATTCCATTATTATAGTTGTTAACTTTGCTTCCCTTGATAGGTGACATCTGCCAGGCTTCTCCCCGGTCAGGTTACCATGGCTTTTTTTTCTCTGCAATTAATAATTAATCTCTGGAGGGCTACCTAGAGTCACTGCATATCATATTTTCACCTAATAGTTTTAACATCCATCAGTGATGCTTGCCTAAATCATTTATTACCATAGTGGGGAAAAAAATGATTTTCAAATTCCATCATTCCATTTACATTTGTTATTTGGCATGTCTCTATTAAGGTTAGATTTTCCTTCTCCTGTGTGTGTATTATTTATGTGTGTATATAAATGTACACACATACACATATGCTGGCACATATACATGCACTTGATACAAGTATGGATTTATGAATTCCTATTTTATTGGATTATAGTTCAGTAGTGTCTATATTCATATTAATGCTCAATTTTTCCTGATTTGGCTATCAGAACCCCTTTCAGCAGCCTGTGGTGTCATTTTGACTTGTTCTTACCATTTTGGGGGGGTACTTACTAAGCCTGGTACAACAATGGTGTACATTTTATTTTGCTTCTGCTCTGGTCAAAGGCATTTTTTCAATGATCCCTGGTTCCTTTCCATGGTATATGCATTTAGAAACAGATCTGAGCACTAAGAGCCCTTTCTTTGTGATATGTCACGGTTTTTTTCTCCTATTTTGGCATTTGCCTTTTGAATTTTCTAATGGTGCTTTTGTCTTATTCCATGCCAGGTGTGTTGTTAGTATGAGGGAATTAATTAATCGTTTATCCTACTGGGTCCGGATGTTGAGGCCCAGGAAGTCTCTCTCAAGAGCCATGTTATAGAGTCTTTCACCTACACTTTCCAGTAGCACTTGTATTCTTTTTTTTTTTTTTACATTTAGATCTGTAATCCATTTGGAATTTACTCTTGTGAATGGCATGAAAAATGGCTCAAATTTATTTTTTTGCAATTGGCCTTCCAGTTGTCCCAACATTTTATTAAAAGTTTATCTTTGCCCCAATGATTTGATATGTCAACTTTATTATATTAAATTTCTATATCTTCTATTTCTACATTCTCTCTTTCATTCCAAAGGCTTCCTTGTCTATTCATGTTACCATACGTTTTAAGTAGAGAGGAATAATATTATAATATTTTAATATCAATTTAATACAATGTATTAAGTATATAATATATATTTGACATATTGAAGATATAATATTTCCCTTGATAGCACTTTATCTTCAACTATTCTCACATGCTTATTTTTTCCATATTATTCCCCTTATTGCCAACCTCTCTAGGTCAGAAAACAAAACAAAAACAAAAAGCTCAAGGAAAACTTAAAGCACAACAAAGCTCTTTTGTTCAAGAATGTTTTGTTTCATTTTTCCCTTTTAGATATTATCACTCTTTAGAAAAAATAGGCATTTTTTATCAGTAATATAAAATTTCTTTCATGTTGAGATAGTTCAATAAAATTGAATTTCTAACATAACTATATATAGGACAAATCTAAATCCATATGATGTAGTATATAAAATGGTTTATTAAAGTGGTAAACCATGCCCATCTTACCTACTATTGAATTTTTGGAGCCAATATATTCTGGAACACAATACATATCCAATACACATTTATTGACTAAATAAAACTATGTCAGTGAGTACTTGGATTTTTGTCTCACTCCACTTAGCTACTGTTATGTAAATAGGTATCATATGAAGTACAATTTTTAAGTTATTTAACCATTTATAGAAAAAGGAAATAATGCATCAATAGAATTATTGACATTGTTAATCATATTCTGCCTACAATTATGAAATGTAAATAGTAAATGAACAGTGTGAAAAGATACAAAATGAAGTCTGTTGAAGAGAAAACTGTTTTAAAAAGGAGATTTGATTAGTTCAATTTACCTTAAAGCTAAACCCATTAAGCTGAAAAGATGAAAATGCTCCAGAGCACGGGAAGTAGAACTGGTAAATTACAGTGGTGAATTGTGCACTACAACAAAATGATCTAATAAACTAGTAATTTGCCATATTATTATGACCTAGAAAGACAATTTAATAAAAACAATTTGGTTTATATTGCTTCTAGCCTAGTTGAGTAGTTTCAAAATCATCATTTTTTTTAAATAATCAATGAAGGAAATTTTCTATTTTTTCCTGTACTGAAATTTTTGAAATAACTAAGGTTACAAGAACTTTTTTATACATTTTTCAGTGAGCATTAAGGGATTAGTTAAATAAGGAGAGATTCTCATGTTCTAAAATTTCTATACTGTTAGAATGAATTATTTAAAAAGTATTATAGCCAAAAATATCTTAAAGCGATTTATGCTATTCTGTCTTAGCGAAAATGGGGCAATTAAACTTGCAAAAACTTTTCTTATTTCATAAAATTTTAGCATTAAACTCAAATTTTCATTTTTTTAACTATAGGATGACCAATGTTTGGATAAGTTACTTAAGTATGACAGAGATAATCGGTCCATGAAGTTTAACTTTCTAAAACTATTTTATTAAGTGTGATACTGTCCCGAAAATATCTACAGGAAATATTATACATAATGGGGAAATGTTGAACACATCTCTTTAGTTTACTAATAAGTCAACTCTGCTACACCATTTATATTTATATTTATATATTTACATTTATATTTATAATGGAAATCTTAGTTATTGCAGTTAAGGCATGAAAGAGAAAAGGTTTAAGATTCTGAAAAGGCAAGCATATGGAAAAACTGGAATTCACTTACATTGCTGGGGCAAAATTAAATCTTAGCTCTGACATATAAACTACTTAGGAATCATCATTCCTATATGTACAGGAGAAATCTGGACAAATTGAAAATCAACTTTTTCTTCTTTTGACCCATTGGAGAACTGAGGATCCAGGGCTAACTCCCACCCTGAAATCTGGAGAGAGAAATTCAGGGAGAAACAGCTGAGATCTGCTTACCTAAAACAAAGGTTACTGTAGCAATAAACTGGTAGGTACACTTAAATGGATATTTTCTAAAATTGTGGTAGAATATAAATAACATAAAATTACTGTGTTTAACCCCTTTAAAGTATATAGTTATTGCTATTAAGTACATTTACATTGTTGTGCAACCATCATACTATCCATTTCCAGAACATTTTCATCTCCTCAAATTAAAACTCTGTACCCATTAAACAGTAAATATCCATTTATCTCTCACCCCAGTCCCTGGTAACCACCTTTCTATTTTTTTTTTTTTTTGGTCTCTATGATTTCAACTTTAGGTATCTCATATAAGTGGAATTATATAATATTTGTCCTTTTGATGTGGGAAACAAAGGCAGAAGGAAAATCATTAAATTTCTTTACTACCTACAGCCCATTGACAAGTCCTTGAAACAGGCAGAGTGACATTCCTCTAGGAATTCAATTGCCTCGATGCTGACACTTTGCTAAGGGCAAAAGGCAATCTTAGCCCAACCCCAGGACCCTGTAAGTCTACTTTGGCATATAAAAATTCCTTTGGAAACTTCCTTTATCTCTCTCCCCCAAGGTACATGTTGGCAATCATCCCCCAAGTATATGACCTACCGATGTATCTCTGAAGGGTCTCTTGATGGAGCTTTATTATTATTATTATTAACATATGATGTATTATTTGTTTCAGGGGTACAGGTCTGTGATTCGTCAGTCTCACACAACTCACAGCGCTCACCCCAATGTCCATCACCCAGCCACCCCATCCCTCCCACCCCCCTCCACTCCAGCAACCCTCAGTTTGTTTCCTGAGATTAAGACTCCCTTATGGTTTGTCTCTTTCTCTGGTTTTGTCTTGTTTCATTTTTCCCTCCCTTCCCCTATGATCCTCTTTATTTCTCAGATTCCTCATATCAGTGAGATCCTATGATACTTGTCTTTCTCTGATTGACTTATTTAGCTTAGCATAATACCCTCTAGTTCCATCCACGTCATTGCAAATGGCAAGATTTCATTTTTTGATGGCTGCATAATATTCCAGTGTGTGTGTGTGTGTGTGTGTGTGTGTGTGTGTGTGTGTGTACACCACATCTTCTTTAACCGCATCTTCTTTATCCGTTCATCTGTTGATGGACAAATAGGCTCTTTCTATAGTTTGGCTGTGGTGGACATTGCTGCTATAAACATTGGGGTTCATGTGCCCCTTTAGATCACTACATTTGTATCTTTGGGGTAAATACCCAGTAGTGCAATTGCTGGGTGGTAGGGTAGCTCTATTTTCAACTTTTTGAGGAACCTCCATACTGTTTTCCAGAGTGGCTGCACCAGCTTTACATTCCCACCAACAGTGTAGGAGGATTCCCCTTTCTCCATATCCTTGTCAACATCTGTTGTTTCCTGACTTGTTAATTTTAGCCATTCTGACTGGTGTGAGGTGATATCTCACTGAACTTTTTATTTGAATTTCCCTGATGCTGAGGGATGTTAAGCACTTTTTCATGTGTCTGTTGGCCATTTGGATGTCTTCTTTGCAGAAATGTCTGTTCATGTCTTCTGCCCACTTCTGGACTGGATTACTTGTTCTTTGGGTGTTGAGTTCGATAAGTTCTTTATAGATTTTGGATACTAACCCTTTATCTGATACGTCACTTGCAAATATCTTCTCCCATTCTGTTGGTTGTCTTTTGGTTTTGTTGACTGTTTCCTTTGCTGTGCAGAAGCTTTTTATCTTGATGAAATCCCAATAGTTCCTTTTTGCCCTGGCTTCCCTTGCCTTTGGCGATGTTTCTAGGAAGAAGTTGCTGAGGCAGAGGTCAAAGAGGTTGCTGCCTGTGTTCTGATGGATTCCTGTCTCACATTTAGGTCATTCATGCATTTTGAGTCTGTTTTTGTGTGTGGTGTAAGGAAATGGTCCAGTTTCATTCTTCTGCATATGGTTGTCCAATTTTCCCAACACCATTTGTTGAAGAGACTGTCTTTCTTCCACTGGACATTCTTTCCTACTTTGTCAAAGATTAGTGGACCATAGAGTTGAGGGTCCATTTGTCTGTTTTTGTGCCAGTACCATACTGTCTTGATGATTACAGCTTTGTAATAGAGCTTGAAGTCCAGAATTGTGATGCCACCAGCTTTGCTTTTCTTTTTCAACATTCCTCTGGGTATTTGGGATCTTTTCTGGTTCCATACAAATTTTAGGATTATTTGTTCCGTTTCTTTGAAAAAAGTGGATGGTATGTTGATAGGGATTGCATTAAATGAAATAGATTGCTCTAGGTAGCATAGACATTTTCACAATATTTGTTCTTCCAGTCCATGAGCATGGATCCTGATGGAGATTTTACTAAACAGTAATAAATGACCTTTCTTAACAATAGCTAACCCCCTCAGGATCCTGGAAACCTTGTTTCCAAAATACCCAGGAGGCTTACACTATCCCTAAACCCCTCCCAACTTGAAAAGTATATAATGGGCTACTCCTTATGACCCCAGTGCATCTCTTTCTACCCACGGCTCCTGTCCCTGTGCTTTAGTAAAACCACCTTTTTGCACCAAAAATGTCTCAAGAATTCTTTCTTGACTGTCAGCTTCAAACCCTAGCATCTTTCCTACATCACCTTTGTTTCTGGTTTATTTCACTTAGTATGTCTTCAAGGTTCATCTATGTTGGAACATATGTCAAAATTTCCTTCCTTCTTAAGGCTGAATAAATTCTATTGTGTGTTTATACCATGTTTGTTTACCTGTTCATTCAACCATAGACATTTGGGTTGCTTCTGTCTTTTGGCTATTGTGAGTACTGCAACTATGTGCATTGTGTACAAGTGGCTGTTGGAGTCCTTGCTTCCAATTCTTTTGGGTATATGTGCAGAAATAGAATTGCTGAATTACAGTACAGCCATGTTTGATTTTTTGAGGAACGACTATAATGTTTTCTCCATATCCTCACCAATGCTAACTATTTTCTGTTTTGGATTTGTCTGTTTTATAGGACACCATTTTATAAAACACACCAATGAGTGTGAAGCAGTTTCACATTGTGGTTTAATTTGCATTTCTCTGATGATTGAGAGCATCTTTTCATTGCTTATTGGCTATCTGTATATCTTTGAAGAAAAGTCTAAGTCCTTTGCCCATGTTTTAATTAGATGCTTAGTTTTTTGATATTGATCAATGGTAATTTTTAGAATTGTTAGAGACTGAGTGTAAACTAGCAGGAGATTGAGAACTCCTGGTGGCTGAAGCCTTGGGGAGCCCTTCATACCTTGGTGTGCATTACCTTCAGAAAGCTCACCAGGTTCTCATGGTAAAGACCACATAAAGATCCTTGGTGGCTCAGGGAGGAGGAAGTGAAGAGTGATCTTTGGGAAATATGTCAAGAGCCTTCTCCATAACAAAAGCCTACTCTCCAGAATCAGGTCAGAGCCTTATCCCAATTCAGGGAAGAGAATTCCTCCCACTTTAACTCCCCGTAGCCTTTCTTCCTCACCTAAAGGAGAAGAAAAAAGTCAACAGGGGTCAAGGTTGCAAGGAAATAGGTTAGAATGTTGTAGTCAGGGAAGAGAATAAGGGATCAAGGGGGAAAAAAAGCTGTCCCCTGGGGACACAGTCCAGTCTCTGGATACAGCCCAGAGACACAGGCCACTAGGAAACTAATGATTTAATTGAAAGATTATATAATACTCTCCCTCTCTCAATACACTTTATCGTCACATTAACAAATGTCTAACATAACAGTGGCTTTTAGCTGAAATAGTTAAAAGACACAGACTCTCTCTGAGGAGGAGTGCTTAGGGAATCTCAAAACTAAGAGGGAAGACAAAGACAAGAACACTAGAGGAACTTTAAGCCTATGGTGCATATAGCTACTAGGAACATTAAATATAGCCCAACTCCTAGTCAGATTAACACACAAGGTTTATTTACTTCAGTTTCTATAACCAGATACAACATGTTTGGCTATCAACAATTAGAAGACATGAAAGAAGGCAAGAAGAAAACAAAAGTATGAAGATACAAAGCAAGCATCAAAACAAGACTCAGATATAACACAGATTTTAGAATCTTCAGACAAGGAGTTTAAAATAAATATGACTAATATGTTAAGAGCTTTAATGAAGAAAGTAGAGATCATGCAAGAAGAGATGGGTTAAAGAAGCAGAAAGATAGAAATTTTAAAAAAAGCATTAAAAGGAAGTATATGACATCAATCAAAAACAATATAATAGAAATGAAGAATACCCTTGATGGATTTATCAGTAGACTAGATATAACTAAGAAAAGAATCAGTGAGCTTGAAAATTTGCCAATGGAATCTTTCCATGCTAAAATGCAAAGAGAAAATAGAATGAAAAATAAACAAAACATCAAAAACCTGTGGGATAATTTTAAGAGATGTAATATATGTGTAATTGGAACACCAGAAAGAGAAGAGAGAATGGCTCAGAAGATATATTTGAAGCTACAATGACCAAGAACTTCCTAAAATGGTACAGTCACTTTTGAAAACATTCTGAGAGTTCCTCAAAACACTGAACATAGAGTTACCACGTGACCAAGCAATTCCATTTCTTGGGGTATAGCCGAAAGAAATAATAATGTCTACACAAACGCTTGTACATAAAAGTTCAGAGCAGCATTATCCATATGAATGAAAAAGTGGAAGCAACCCAAATATCTATGAACTGATAAATGAATAAACAAAATGTGGTATATCCTACAATAGAATATCATTTGGCACTAAAAAGCAATGAAGTTCTGATATAAAGCTTCAACATGAATTAATCTTGAAACCATTATGCTAGGTAAAAGAAACCAGGCGCGCACACACACACACACACACACAAGATATATTGTCTGATTCCACTTAAATGAAATATCCAGAATAGGTAAATCCATAAGATAAAAAGTAGCTAGGTGGTTGCTTAGGGCTTAGAGGGGGAGAGGAATGAGAGTGGCTGCTAATGGGCACATTCTACAATTAGGTCATGGCCATAGTGTCACAGTTGTGTAAGTATACTGAAAACACTCTATATTTTGAAAGGATGCATTTTATGATATATGAATTATATCACAATAAAGTACTCTTTAAAAAAAGATCCTAAAAAAAGATATAAAACTGTTATAATGGTGTAATTGTCATGTATAAACATCTCCAAATCAATGAAAATCATAATTAGAATTAATACCTAATCGGTTTATCTAGTTTGCTAGATAAAAACATATAATGAAACAACAGTAACGATCAGAAAGATAATGTAATTTATTTCTTTTTTTATTAAAGATTTTTATTTATTTATTTGAGAGAGAGAGAATGAGAGAGAGAGAGAGAGCATGAGAAGGGGGAGGGTCAGAGGGAGAAGCAGACTCCCTGCTGAGCAGGAAGCCCGATGTGGGACTCGATCCCGGGACTCCAGGATCATGGCCTGAGCCGAAGGCAGACGCTTCACCGACTGAGCCACCCAGGTGCCCCAATTTATTTCTTTTTTAAGATTCTATTTTTTTATTTGAGAGAGAGCAAGCACGAGTCGGGGAAGTGGTAGACGGAGAGGAAGAAGCAGGGAGCTTGACTCAGGGCTTGATCCCAGGACACCAGGATCATGACATGAACTGAAGGCAGATGCTTAACTACTGAGTCACCCAGCTGCCCCAAGGTAATGCAATTTAAATAAGTATGACATTTATAATAGTAAAAAATAGAGTAGCTAACAATTACCTAATCAGGAGTGTGTAAAAATATTATAGTTAGAAATGATAAATTATTATTTAAAAACATTGAGATGTCCTATAAATATGGAAAAATATACTGTTTTCTTGAAAAGGAAGTCTAGTATAAAAATGCCAAATAATCATAAACTACTCTCTACAGTGAATGAAATTCCAATTAAAATTTGAATAGGATCTCTTAATGGAGCATGACAAAGTTGATTTAAAAATGTGCATAGAAGGAGGAGCACAGAAGATGGCAGAGGAGTGGGGGACCCTATTTTAATCGGTCCCCTGAATTTAGCTGGATAGCTACCAAACCATTCTGAACATCCAAAAAATCAGCCTGAGATGTACAAATATATCTCTGGATCTCTACAAGCAGAAAGTCTCCAGTGGTCTGGAGGTATGAAGGGTGGAGCCGTGATTCTGTGGGCAGATATCAGAAAATAAACAGAAGGGGCAGGGAGCCGCCATAAGCTGGCACCGGGAACACGGAAGTGCAAAAGCGTCCCACGCTGGGGACCAGGCACAGACTTGCAGACGGTAGTGGCAGGGAAAGGACTTTAGTACAGCCCCCAGACAGGATCCAGGAGCTGTGGGTGCGTGCAGGAACCAGGGACAGCTCCCGGTTTTAGAAGCACAAAGGGCAGAGATGTGCTGGCCCTGGGATCGACCTCTGGGAGAATTGTTGTGGGGTGCACAACCGGGGAGGCTACAATTTTTAGCAGCGCAGACAGAAATGGAGACTGTGTCCTGGAGAGCTCAGTGAAGAGCAGACTACAATTTCTCTGTTCTGGGTCAGAGGTTTGGGTGTGGTTATTTCTGTACTGACTCTCAGAAGAGATGGAAGAGTAACAGAAAGCTGCCAGAGAACAAAAGCTCAAAAACCCGGTTTCACTGAGCACCCTCCCACCCCTGCAACAGGGGGGCAGGGCAACTCTGCCCAAGTAGGTTGCATGAGGCGGGGCAGGCCCCTCCCCCAGAATACAGGCTGGAAGAACAAGAGGACGACAACCCTAGGGTCCCTATAAAATGGGTGCATCTTGCTTGGGTTGTGGTTAATACTTTGGACTCTGTACAGTCCTTCAGCCACCCCTCAAAAGAATGACTAAGAGGAGGAACTCCTAATAAAGAAAAGAATCAGAGACTATGGCCTTTGCCACAGATGTAATGGATATGGATAAAAGCAAGATGTCAGAAATAGGCTTCAGAATAGCAATTAACAAAGCAGGAAACAACAAATGTTCGAGAGGATGTAGAGAAAGGGGAACCCTCTTACACTGTTGGTGGGAATGCGAGTTTGTACAGCCACTTTGGAAAACAGTATGAAGTTACCTCAAAAAGTTAAAAATAGAGCTACCCTATGACCCAGCAATGGCACTACTGGGTATTTGCCCCAAAGATATAGATGTAGTGAAAAGTGAACATGCACCCCAATGTTCATAACAGCAATGTCCACAATAGCCAAACCGTGGAAAGAGCTGAGATGCCCTTCAACAAATGAATGGATAAAGAAGGTGTGGTCCATATATACAATGGAATATTACTCAGTCATCAGAAAGGACAAATACCCATCATTTTCATCAACATGGATGGAACTGGAGGGGATTATGCTAAGTGAAATATGTCAAACAGAAAGTCAATTATCATATGTTTTCACTTATTTGTGGAACATCAGGAATAACATGGAGGACATTAGGAGAAGGAAGGGAAAAATGAAGGGGGGGAATCGGAGGGGGAGAGGAACCATGAGAGACTATGGACTCTGGGAAACGAACTGAGGGTTTCAGAGGGGAGGGGGGTGAGGAGACGGGGTAGCCCAGTGATGGGTATTAAGGAGGGCATGTGTTATAATCAGCACTGGGTGTTATATGCAAATATATGAATCATGGAACACTATATCAAAAACTAATGACATATGGTGACTAACATAACATAATAAAAAACATAATAAAAAATATGCATGGAGGGCAAGTCCAAAAACCAGTAAGATATTCTTGAAATAGAAGTAGCAGATAGGAGAATTTACACTTGTGGTTATCAATAATTACAAAGCAATACATTTTAGAAGGATGCCAGACAGCACACTAGAACACAATAAAAGTGAGAAGCAAAAACGTGAATGTAGGAAATCTGAGAGCAAATTCTGCAGGTCATTGGCAAAGTAATGGGGCTAGTACAATCAGGTATCCATGCGAGAGAAAAAAAAAAACTGGATTTCATTTTGACACGCTACTCAAAAGGAACAGGGAGATGAAAACGTACAAATATGAAAGACAGGTCTGTAAAAGTTTCTGAAGCCAAGTTAAGAGAATATCTTCATAAACTTTGGAGTGGCAAAGATACTTAAACAAGACCCAAACATTTTTAAAACAAATTAAATAATTCGTCATTTCCATTGAGTAAAAGTAAGAACTTCTTTTGATCACAAGGTAACTTCAGAGAATATAAAAGCAAGGCACAGATTTGCAAAAGATACTTGAAACATTTATACAGCAGAATAGATTAGCATCTTTAATACACAAAGTATCCCACCAGTCTGTATGAAGAAGATAAACAACCCAGTGGAAAAATGGGCCAAAGATATGATCCAGTAAAGGAAACACAAATGGCTCACAAATAAATGAAAATATGTATAACTTCATTATTTATCAGGGAAATGCATATTACCATAATGAAATGTACCATCAGACTCATCAGACTGTCACAATTAAGTCTGTCTATTGCAAATTTTATATGAGGCAATGGTAATTCCCATTCACTATTGGTCACAGTATATATTGGTACACCCACTTGGGAAAACTGGTGAAATCTAATAAATTTACCTCAGTAAACTTCATGTACCAGCAGTTCCAATCCTGAATATATATCTTAGAACTCGAGATCCATATGACAATGAACTTCTTTGTACATGTATACTACATAAGGGTTCATATATAAAAATGTTCATAGCAATATTGTTTGCAAGAACAGAAAACTAAAAATGCCAAAACGTCCGTCAACAGAAGAATGTTGTTTAAACAGTGGAACACTGTATCACAGTGAAAACAAGTAACTACATCCATATCACTAATAAAGGTAATTCTCAAAAATATCATGCAGGACATAAAAAAAAACTATGGAAAAGCATAGGCAATAATAAAAATTTCATTATTTAACAATACATACATTGATAGTAAAACTGTAAGCAAAGCAGAGAATGATTAACATAATATTTGATGTAGTTCTTTCCTCTGTGGGCAAGACAGGTATATTTTATTGATTCAGGCAGAAGGGGGATTCTATACTATGAGTTTATTATTTCTTTTTTTCTAACTTTCTTTTTCTTTCTTTCTTTCTTTCTTTCTTTCTTTCTTTCTTTCTTTCTTTCTTTCTTTTTCTTTCTTTCTTTTCTTTCTTTCTTTCTTTCTTTCTTTCTTTCTTTCTTTCTTTCTTTCTTTCTTTCTCTTTCTTTCTTTCTTTCTTTCTTTCTTTCTTTCTTTCTTTCTTTCTTTCTTTCAGTGCATGTGCAAGTGGGGTGAAGGGTAGAGGGAGAGGGAGAGAGAGACTCTCAAGCAGGCTTCATGCTCGGCATGGAGCCTGACACAGGGCTGGACCCTGAGATCACCACCTGAGCCCAAATCAAGAGTAGGGCACTTAACCGATTGAAACACCTAGGTGCCTCTCTATTATTTCTTAAGGTCTGTGGTGAGTATAGACACATTTATTTTTATCTTATAAACTCTACCTATATGTTGTATACACTCATAGTCATTTACATAATACATTTTACTGTAAATGTGGATGCATTTATCATTTGAGCCAGAGGTTGAGGGGAATAGTTCCATATAACAATACAGTTTGTTACTACAGGCACTCTTAGGGAAGAGTATTTGGTAGCAGTATTTTAAAATCTTCATTTTTAAAATAGATTTTTAAGAGTGCTCAGTGAGGGGCAGATTATATTTACCATACCAATGATTTCATTTAACTGTTCTGCACAAAAATGTCTTTAACTTTCTTTATTCAAATCTTTGCATTGGCATCCATGACAACCAGAATATGCTTCATCTAGCAGACCACAGTTCTATGCTGAGAGGCAGTAAATAAACTACCATGTATCCAAGTAATTGATATGATTTGGGAGAGCCCTGAGGCTTTTAAGCCAACAAAAAATGTGAGTATTTCTTCCTCCCATCATCACATTTACAACTAATGTAATTAAATGTCAGGTAAGTAGTATATATGATTATACTGGGTAAATATCTTTCTGCCATTTCACTTCCAGAGCCCATATTATGATGAAACTTCATCCTTTATGTAGTCCTAAGAGATACATCTAATGTTATAGGTCAAGAGCTGCAAACAGTAATACCTGGATTCATAAGTCTGCTAAAATAATTTTATTATCTCTATAAAACCATGACTTCTTTCTTCCTCTATTAAGAGGTTAAGCATGACAGCAAAAATAAAAATGTTATTTTTTAAAGAAACTGAAAATATTTCACACCATAAAATCTTTAATTAGTTTTGAAAGCTTTAATATGATTTAGGGTTAATAAAATACTTTTTTTCACTTTTGCAACCAAACAAGTCTGATTGTTATTAATATGTGTGGAATATGTTTTAAAATCACACTTTGAAATCAATATTAATTTCATTTTTGTATAAAATTGAAAATAGGTCCTCTACATTTGGGCAAACATTGCATTTCCTTTAGCCTGAACAGAACAAAGCAATATCCATTACACTGAAGTTAAAGCAAACCTCTCAATAACTGATCTGAGTCTTGTGATGAGTAAGGGACAAGCGAGGCTAGGTAGGGAGAGGCAGGTAGGGGGTTATGTGACTAGGCTCATGCGGGGCGGGGGGGGGGGGGGGGGTGAAGTAACCAGGCTCACAGAAATCCCTGATGTTGAGAAATGTTATAGAGGAGATATTAACAAGAGAGAAGGGAATACTCTGTTCTCATGATATTTACAAGAACACCATGTTGGTTCTAAATACAGACAGGATATTCTCATGATATTTATAAGAACACCTTGTTTGTTCTCATGATAGTAACAAATCCACCATGTTTGTTCTAAATATAGACAGGCTATCCTCATGCTATTTACAAATCCACCATGATATCAGTAAGAAATTTACCAAGTTCCCTGGTCACTTTTCTATAAAAGAGCAACCATAAAAGTCTTCACTGGCAACCGGTTGGGACCCCTCTCATACTAGAGAGTTTTTTCATTCCTTTCTGTTCTCACCATCACTTAATAAATTTTCACTTCACCTTACCCTTTTGTGTCCAGGAGATTCACTCTTCAACTCAGTGAGACAAGAACCCTACAACAGTGAGGACAACCAGGCAAAATAGTGATAGATTTGGGGAAGATGAAGGCATCAGATCTGGTTTGTGAATGTCTGTGACCTGACAGTAGGAGCAGAGAGAAAAGTTTTCCAATCTAGCTTCTTTCCCCTGAAACTGCTCTTGCCAAGAACACTAATGGCCTTCATGTTGCCAAAATGAACAAACAATAAACATTCCTCATCTTTTCAGCAGATCAGATACCTCTGATCATTTTCTACTTCCTGAAAGAGACTTTTTATTTTCATGTCTGTACTTTCAATGTTACTATTGCAGAGAGAGAAAGGCTCATTACTTATCTGAAATAGGAACCCTGCTATTTTCTCATAAGAAAAAAATTACTTATCTCTCCCACATCACAATTTCAATTATGAGCTTTATTTATTGTTTGTTTTCTTACCCCAGACTTTGAGTTCCTAAAGATCATGGACCAAATTGGCAAAATTCACCTCTTGGGAATTATTCAAGTTGATTGATTTCACTACTTTGTTGTTGCAGTTCCCAATTTATTGCCTTTCTGCTCCAAATGTTCCTTTCAATATACTTTGTTTATAGAAAGAGTCCTTTTACCATTTCTCCTTTGAAGTGAGCACGATATTAAGCTTTTTCAGTAGAGGGCACTAGAAGGACATTGTAGGCTCTCCTGCAGTTTGGTATGCATGGAAGGACATTTGATGGAGCTGTGGCCCATCCAAGAATGTGTGGTCCCAGTGATTTTGTAGCTTTGGTCAATGACAACCTTGTTATGGTCTTCTTGACACAGAAACTGGTACTCTGTAGGATTCTTGGCTGTGTAGGCCTAAAGGCCTCCTGCCTGCTCTGACCTTCCAATTCTTTCTTCAGGCCCCTATGGAGTTCACTTGGAGCCCAGAAGGTTTCCACTCCTTCTGCCACATGTGCTAATTACCTGCCCCTGTCTGCACTCTGGAAAGTTGCTGCTTGCTTGCTCGGTGACTGCAGACCAGTTCCAGCTTCAGAAAATCCAGTGAATTTCTCTATTTTTCAGTGGGATGAGCTACACTTCACCGAAGTCTGAAACATTTTCCAAGTTTGTCCTCCCTTGAGTACTCCTCTTCACCCACAGAGTACCATTTAGGGTTTCCTGATATTTTCCCATTATTTTTTAAATCACAGTTTAATAATTCTTTGTATTATTATCTTTATATATTATCTCTTATTTAACCCATTATGTGGTTCTGTCTCCTGATTGGACCCAGACTGACACATTTGGGTAATATTAAGATGTATGAAAATATTATGATTTAAAAAATTGTCTATTGATTAATGACAACGTAATTAATAATTACACTTTTGCACACTTTGAGATTTATTTCCAGCTTAATAAGGAGTGAAATTGAGGGCCTTCATATTTATGACACAATATCCAATTGTTCTCCTAGGTAGTTTTACACCTTCTAGGAAAATGTGTGAGAGTTTATAGAAACCTACATTGTTGTCAAGCATTTAATTTTGCAAATCTGATAGAAGTAATTTTATATCACTGATATTTTGATTTGCATTTCACTGATTACTAAGTATGTTGAGTATTTTCATATATTTATTTGCCTTTTAGTTTTTCTGAGTGCCAAGTGCTTATGCAAAATCTTTGTCCATTTTTTATTGGATTGTTGTCTTTTTAAAACTACTTTGCAAATGAATTACATATCCTTGATGCTGACTTTTGCTGTCATATGTGTTATAAGTATTTCCTATTGTTTCTCTTCTAATTTGGTTTTGGTTTTTTTTTTTTTTGAAACATATGCTCTTTATTTTTAAAACAAATATATTCAGTGACCCACTAAAAGTTTAACCAGTTTATTGAATGAGCTGTATCTGGCATGGTACTAGCTGAAATGATACCTGTTATTATGCTCATTTAAACTCTCCCCTGTGGAAAATATCTTTTCTACCCTTGACTGAAGTCTTAGGTAGATTTCATATATTTTCTGGTAATTCTAAAGTATGAAAAATTCTAGTGTAAACTAATATACAAGTTTCAATATAAGGTTCATCTCGTCCTCACCGAGGCACAGCTTAGGCAAAGAATCACACCAAAGGAAGGTGAGGTGTGGTGGTAACTCCAAGTTTCTCCCTTTTCTCAGTCTTCATTGCCTCTTCTGCTTACTCTTACTATTCTTGGGAAACTTCACAGTTGGGTTATGGAATATATGGGGAGAATTTGAAGAAAATAGAAGAATCTCAAGTAGCTTTTGAGGCTGTAAACAGGCATCAAGGCTCTTGGTGTATCATGTAGTCAAATGCTGGCTGACGACTCATGAGGACATCTTCCTCACTTTCCTTGGAGGACTACCAATCATAGTGCCATGATATAAGCAATACTTTTTGCAAAGTCCTTTTCTAAGCCTTTGACTTCCAGTAGTCCATCCTCCCCATCTGCTGGGTTCACCATTTTCTTTCAGTGATTCTCATAAATTGATCTCTTTTCAAACAGAATTAGATCTATATCCCTTCAGAAGGACCACATTTGGTCTATGGAAAACATACCCCCTTTCTATATCATGGAGTAGGGTCTTACCTCAGTGGCGGGAACTAATTAGCCCTGGTTTAAACATATATCTGGTCCCATCTAACAAATCTGAAAGTAAGATCAGAATGTTCCATAAGGCTCCTGTCTACCTCAGTGCTTCCCCAAGCAAAGCTCAAAGACATTTATAGGTATACAAATATCTACAGCACTCAACAAGATAAAATCTAAAATGTCTATCTAGCACCTAATCAAAAGACATGGGAAAAAAACATGGAGATATAACCCATAACAAGGAGAAAAGCCGAACGATACTGACTCAAAACTGGTGAATATGTTAAATTAGTAAATGAAGATATAAACAGAGTTATTGTAATCATATTCCATATATTCAGGATGTTGAGTCACAGAAGATATTTAAAAAGTACTAAACTTAACTTCTAGAAATAAAGACTAAAAGATCTGTGAGAAAAAATACCCTGGATGAGGGGCACCTGGTTGGTTCAGTCAGTAAAGCATACGACTCTTGATCTCTGGGTCAGAGTTGCAGCCCCATGTTGGGTGTAGAGTTTACAAAAAAAAAAAAAAATACTCTGGATGAGAGTAATAGATTTGACATTCACAAGAAATAATTAGTGGACCAGAAGACATAGCAATAAAAATTATCTGAAATGAATTATAGAGAGAAGATGGAAATAAAAATAAGAAAAAACAATATCAGTGCATTCTTGACAATTCAAGTGACCTAAAGTATGTGTAATTGGATTCAAGAAGGAGGAGGGAAAATGTAGGGGGAGTTGGTAAAAAGAAAGAAAAATTGGAGAGATAATGGGTGAAATTTTTCAAATTTAATGAGAATAACAAAGCTATAGACCCAAGTTCAATAAACCAAAAATATCATGAAGAAAGCTAGAGAAGAGCCAAACATAAATTAATAGCTCAAAACAAATGATAGAAAATCTTAAGAGTAGCCAGAAAAAAAATGACATGTTATGTACAGGGGAATAAGATAAGAATTATGGCAGATTTCCTTATAAAAACAATGCAAATGAGAAGAAAGTTGGACAATATACTTAAAATATTGAAAGAATATAACTATCAACATAGAATTCTATACCCCTTAAAATGTCTTCAAAAAATGAGGCAAAATAAAGACTGTTTGGATACACAAAAGTTAAAAAAAATTAATCACTGGCAGACCTTTAGGTTGAAGTTAAATGATAACAGATGGAAGTATGGATCTATAAAAAGGAATGAAGAGAACTGGAAATGATAACAATGTAAGTAAATATATAAGATTTTTAAATTATTTAAATAAAAATAATAATATAGCATGGTGCTTATAATATATTTAAAAGTAAACTGTATTATGAAATGGCATAAAAGTTGGAGGGGAAGGGAGAAAGCATGCTAGTAAAAAGTCCTTACAATATAAGTGAAGTAACATAATATCACCTGAAAGTGAACTGTAATAAGTTAAAGTAAAAATTATAAACCCTAAAGCAATACCACCCAAAATAATAAAAACAGTTTTAACTAATAAAACAACAAATGAGATAAATGGAATAATAAAAATAATCTAACCAGAAAAGGGCAGAAAAAAAAAGTAGAATCAGGAAACTAGAAAATAAATAGAATGATTACAAATTTAACACTAACCATATTAATAATCACATTAAATATAAATTGTCTAAACACCTCAATTAAAAGCTAGTGATTTTTAGATTATATATATTTTTAAGAGTAAGAACCAGTTAAATGATACTTATAAAAATCATACCTTAAATATAAGCAACAAATAAATTAAAAGGATGAAAAAATTTTACACTGTGTTAATACTAAGCAAAAGAAAACTGGAATAGCTAAATTATTATAAAGCCAATTAGACTTCAGAGCAAAAGATACTTCTAGGGATAAAGAAGGTAATTTTATAATGACAATGGGTCAATTCTTCAAAAGGAAATAACAATTCTAAATGTGTGTGTGCCTAAAAAACAGAACTCCAAAGTACAAGAAGCAAAAAACAAAAACAAACAAACAAAAAAACCCACAAGAACAAACACAATTGTAATCAGAGATTTTGACACCTTTTCAATTCATAGAAACAATAGGCAAAATATATGCAGGCAATGAAAAGTAATTTTGATTGTTTCATTTTAAAAATTAAAATGCCAAAAATATTTAATAAACATTAGGATCACTTGGGTACTTTCTAAGAAATACTACTGATACTTGGTTTAAGAAGGGGTAGCTTCCTGGGGCACCTGGGTGGCTCAGTCAGTTAAGCGTCTGCCTTCGGCTCAGGTCATGATCTCAGGGTCCTGGGATCGAGCTCCATGTTGGGCTCCCTGCTCAGCGAGGAGTCTGCTTTTCCCTCTCCCACTGCCCCTCCCCCAGCTCATGCTCTCTCTCTCTCTCTCAAATAAATAAATCTTAAAAAAAAATATGGGGTAGCTTACTAAGAATTGATATTTTTATAATATTGTGTCCCTTCACCTAAGAACAAGCTGTATTTTAACACTCTCCTGCATTATAACTCCATCTTTAAAATCCGAAACATTTTAAAAAGTGAGAGTGGGAAGAAATTTTTGAAATCTGTATCATTAAATATAGATAAAGGGATACTATACCTAATGCTATAAGAAAAATTAAAAGCTTCTAGAAAAAAGGACAAAGTGTATCCATAGCTCATTCTCAAAAGTAAAATTTTAAATGGGCTGAATGGTGGCCCCTTAGTCAAGTCCTAATTCCTGGAAACTATGAATGTTAGCTTATGTCATAAAGTTCTGCAGATGTGATTAAGATAAGGATTTTAAGATGAGATTATCTTGGATTAACCAGGTGGGTACTTAATGCCACCACAGTGCCTACATAGGACATCACAGCGACATAGCCAGAGCCAGTGAATGCTAGTGGCCACCAGAAGCTGGAAAGGTAAGGCAAGGAATGGATTTTCCTCTTGAGCCTCTGGAGGGAGTGTGGCCCTACCAATACCTTGATTTGGGCTCAGTGAAACTGATTTCAGACTTCTGGTCTCCACAACGTCAAGAAAATTAATTTCTATCGTTTTATGTCACCAAGTTTGTCATAACTTGTTATAGCAGTCACAGAAAACTAATACAAGTGGGTAATAAACATTAAAAAAAATTTCTACTGCATTAGGGGCGCCTGGGTGGCTCAGTTGTTAAGCGTCTGCCTTCGGCTCAGGTCATGATCCCAGGGTCCTTGGATCGAGCCCTGCAGCCTCAGCAGGAAGCCTGCTTCTCCCTCTCCCTCTCCCCCTGCTTGTGTTCCCTCTCTCGCTGTGTCTCTCTCTGTCAAATAAATAAATAAAATCTTAAAAAAAATTTCTACTGCATTAGTAATCTAATTAGCAATCTAATACATATTTAAAAAGATACGTTTTAACTCCAAAATTTCAAAAATTCAAATAAATGATGGTATTAAGTTAACATGAAAGTGGTTATCTATGGATGGCTCCATTCCTATATTTCTGTTTTATATAACGTCCTAAAGCAAAAAGGCTTCCACACAGATGGCATGGAATGTAATAGAAAGTACTCAGGAAAAGATGAATAGAGCAGGCTTGTTGAGTTTTCCCCTAATTTAGCAAGAAGTTATTTTTATGTTCTAAACTAATCCCATTTAGATATGTACTATAAAAGTCAATATCCCCTCCGTCCACTTTGCAGCATACCCCTTAGGAAATCTAAGGGGGTTGTAGGATACTGATCAATGATTCATAGATTTAAAGTCCAAATGAAGTTCAGGGACACGGCTTTCATTGGCACTCCTACATAGCTGGCAGATGTATTGATTAGTACATTTTTTTTTACAATAATGATTTTAACATCTGTCTGCTTCAGCTAACAAGAATCTTTTTTTAAGTAAATAATCAGACATTTGAACAAGGATCTATATGTAAGAATATAAGCCATAGGTAAATAGTGGAAAAATTAAAATAGTGGAAAAATTAGATACACCTTGGATGTCCAACACACTCAAGGAATGGGTATATAAACTATGGCATAACCAAACCATGAAATTTTATGCAATTATTAAAAACCATACTTGCAAAGAATGTTTAATCATGTACATAGAGAAATACTCTCAAAAAATTGTTCCATTAAAAGAACAGAGTCATTACAACTAGCCTTATTGAGTACTCACCAAGTACTTTTAAAAATATTATTTCTTTTTATACTCATAACAACATTATTAGGTAGGTGTATTTCTTTTTAATTTCCAATTGAATGAACAGGGAAACCAAACTCCTGAAAAGTCAAGGAACTTGCTCAAAGTTACAAAGCCAGAATTAGGAAGGTTGATTCTATAGGTCAGCGGGTTAACCAACAAGCTACATCAGACTGTAAACAAAATATAGAGCCCAACTTTTTATCAAGAAGTCCTCCCTAACTTCCAATACCCAGTAGCCTCATCGGTTTCAATGACATCAGCTCAGTGTCAGCTTCACCTCAACCAATCACCCTCCAGGACTTGAACGTGAGCTTACGTACACCATGTTGTCAATGGCTTCATGCCCAGTGCCTGGCATACTTATTCACCAGGATATACAGTGTGTCAGAACTATGGACTCACACTTTTGAATATTTACCAAGGATGATACATAAACATATGTTTAGAAAATCTCAAAGTCATAACATAAAATATAGTATTTTAGAAATAAATAGAAAATAGAAGGGAACTCGAAGAGCAGGAAATCTGCAGCAGAAAACATACGGCAGCAGAGCGGGTCTCCAGTTGTTTCTAGGATCCAGATACTCTCGTTAGGTATGAGTTCCCAGGGCCTGGATGCTTCCTGCTTCCTGCACAGAAACTTTTCATCATTTCTACAATGTTTATTACTTTATCAAAAACATGCAAACATCACAGGGCAATGAGTTTGAAGTGATAAATATGTTTAATACTTTGACACTAGAGGCTCTTTCTAGATGCAGAGTAAATGATGCCTGGAGGCCTTTCAATATTTTTGGAGTTTTAATAACAGAGTCTGGCAACCAGTAATCTGGGGATAAGTGAGGCATCTACACCCACAATTTATTGTGCTTTCTCTTCTCCTGGCATGTGGGTCTCACATTTCTCACATGAAGGACTGTTAGGAAGTGGTTTGAAGGTTGCTCTGCTGATCACAATGAACTGCATTATCTTAATTTTGTAAAAATTGTTAAATCCACTTCCTAGGTCAGTATCTATATTTTTTTGTTAATTTTCTACTAAGGTCTTCTCTCTGTCTTTCTGTTTCTGTCTCTGTCTTTCTCTTGGCAAGGCATGTGTGTATGTGTGCTGGTGGGTGAACATGTTCACGCGTATGTATATGACTACATATGTATGTACTGAATGCCGTAATCAAGTTGTCTAGTGAATTTTATCAGCTTGATTTTGGAGTTGACTGCAATTTTCAGATCTCAGCAGTGCCCAGCTTAGGACCTTGAAATATACAAACACTATCCATAGTGATAAAAAGCTGTGAGGCATAGCACAATGCTTTTCAAAATTTCATATGCACATGAATCACCTGGGGAACTTGTTAAAATGCAAATTCTGATTCAGTAGGTCTCAGAAGGTCCCCCAGATTCTGCTTTTCTCCCAAGCTCTCAGGTGATAGCAGGGCTGCTTGTCCACAAATTATACTCAGAGTGACAAAGGCAAAGTGGAAATCACATAGAATATGACAACCCTGACCCCAAATCTCTGCTCAGCGCTTATTGGATATGTAACTTCTCTATGTTTTCAACAGCTCTTTTGCTGTATGAAGTGGAAAGTAAAAACTAACATGATGGGTCGCTGTTGTGACTGTGTAGTTCTAGTACCTGCTAAATAGTTCATGTAGAATGAATATCAGGTGCTTTTTAACCTCCCTCCATGCTAGGACCATGAAAGGTCTACAAAGAATGCGACCATCTTAAATGTCCAAAGAAGCATTTTTCAGAATGCTATGATATATAGATTTTTAATGTCAGCCTTACCCTGTCTCTAAGAAAGAAAAAAATTTCTACTGTTGTAATGACCATTTTATTTCATAGGTCTCAATCCATGAGAAATTTTTGGCAATAATACTTTCTACAAATAGTTTTGGGCTGGACATAGTATCAGAGAAATGATTTGTGTGCACATAAGCATTCAAAGAAAAATAACAAGAGTTTTGAATACCATATAACAGTAATGCTAGAAATGTGTTGCTGTCATCACTATGAAGAGTTTCCAGTGGCACAATTGGTATTGCCTTTGGCCACCTTCAGCCTAAATGTGTAGCAGAAAAAATAATTTTAAAATTTTGTTCCACTTTATGAATCATAAATCAGCAGAGTTAGAAAAAGTCTAAGTCTCTGATCCAATTTACTTATTTAATAAATAAGGAAATTGGGCCCAGAGGATTTCATGGTTTTTCTCAATGCTCCACTGATAGCCATAAAGGGAGCCAGGAATGGTTGTTAAGTGAACGGAAAGCCAGTCTAATGCTTTGGGGTATTATAACTTCCTAATAGGAACAGATTTTCCTATCCATGCCTAACAGAACAGCCAGTGTGATGTATTTAAATCTTCGATTACAGCATGTGACCCTACTTGAGCCACAGCAGTAGATTCCATATTATGCAGGGAAAAAAAAGCAAGGAAGTAAGGAAGAAAAAAAGGAGCGAGAAGTCTTACTTGAACTGAAAAGTCTCTGCATGATGTGGCTGGGACACCCATCTGATGCACCTCCTGCTTCTCACCCTCTGCTCTCTCCACACTGCCGCACTGAAGCCACACTGTTCCTTGAACATGTCAGGTACCTCCGGCACATCCCGCTAATTGTGCCCTCCACTGGGACACTCTTCCCCCACATGGCGATATGGCTAGTCTCCCCTTCCAGTCCCTTCTCAGCAATCCTGTTCCCTTGGAGACATTTCTCGGCCACCCTCTCTGAAGTTCATCACCTCTTCCTCCGATGACTTTTTATCCTCTCAACCGCTTGAGCTTTCTCCCACTCCCATTCTTAGCATATTTAGGCTATTTAGTTCTTGAGTAAAGATAAGACTAGATAGCGTAAATAAGAATAAATTCTCATTTATTGTCTTTCTTCCCCCTTACACTATAACCTCCATAAGGAAGGGATTTTCATTTTTGATCCTTTTATTTATTACTCTATGCCTGGTATTTAGCAATCTGCTCAGCACATATTAGGTACTTATTAAGCACTTTTTGAATTAATAAATAAATTTTACCTCTGTTTTGAATTTATTTTACTTTATATGACTCTTCGTAATTCTCATTTCTCTACTAACATTATCCTCTTCCAGTTACTATATATATATATGTAAAATATATATACATTTATATATGTATGTGTGTTTATATCGTAGTATATATATTACTCAAATTTTTCTATTTGCATATTTGCATGAGTTTTTATTCAATACCATGATGTATTATATGGCTTCCCATCTCAGCATGAAAGCCAAAGTCTGAAAATGTCATCAAATCCCTACATAATCCAGTGTCTCATCTTCCTCCAACTTCACCATCTACTCTTATAGCCATGGTTCACGTTCCTTCAGTTGTATTTAGCTTCTAGATGACTGTTGGTCTCTTCCAGAAACTCTTCCACCATATAGTCACGTGACTAACATCCCCTCAAGTTTCAGTTCAAATATCATTTTCTCAATGAATCCTGTCATGACCACCATGTTACAACCCATGTCTCTGCAGCAGCCAACACTTGTCATTCCTTCTATGTGCCTTTATTTTTTCACAGCTTATATCATCCTCTACCATCTTCAAACACTTACCTACTTATTGTATTTGTTGTTTTTTTCTCTCCTCCTTTGCTATATTGAGCAAATTTTGGAGTTTTGTCCTCTGGTATATCCTAAGCCCCAGAAGAGTCCCAAGCACCGAATAAATATTTGATGAATCAGTAAATGCATGAATAGGCTGACAACAATTGTTTTAATCTTAATGTAAACTTGGGCTCAATAATAGTGAAGGCTGGAAATCCAGAAGTTAAATCAACACACTATTATAAATTTTCTCTAAAATGCTCAGGAGGAAACACATCGTTCATATTACAGTATAACTTGTACGGTGTCGTAGAAAACACAACTGTCCAATGCAGTTTCTTTGGTTTTGGAAAAAATGTAATAGGACTTAACTTTCCATGGATGATACTACAATTTAGCCACATGATGTTTGGAATATGAAATTGACAATGCTAATCAAATGTGTCATTAATGGTTAATGTTTTACCACAAATGCCCCTCCGGATGTTAGCTTTTCGGGCACAGGCTGGTGGAAATGGAAACATTGGTTTAGTATCTAAGACTATGAGTTTTCTCTAATTTCAAGTCATTTTGTGCAGTTTGAAGCTCAGAAAGCACTTCCATGTGGAGTATACCAAATTTGTGAGATAAACAGAGAATAATCATCCCTTTCCACAAGCTACTTCTTCCACACTGGACCACCAGGCACTCTGTGGAGAGGCACCCAGTGATTCCACGCACCTCTGAGACTGGGCGTCAATGGAAAATAGTCCACAAGACATTCTGTACTGGCCACTTCTCCACTAATTAAGCACTATTTAGTTTTCCACAAATAACTCAAATGTTACCTCATTTGTTCATTTATTACTTCTTCCTCGATATTCCCATGGCACTTTGTAGCGCTAATATTGGAGACAGCAGATTCAGATACACATTAGATCAGATTTTACTTGTACTCATCTCTGTTTGTTTCTCCCATTAGAAAGTGATCTTTCTGAGTCCATGGAGCATATAATGGAAAGAGCAGAGGCTTTGGAACACAACAGACTTGAACTAAAAATACCAGCTCTACCACTCATTAAATAACCGTTAGTAGATTCTTGAAGGTCTCCAAGCTTTGGTTTCTTATTTGGAAAAAGCAAATTCTACTGTCTCCACAAGACTGTCATAAGACTTAAAGAATGTATTTATGTAAAGCAACTGGACTGTTTGTTACCAAGTGCTAATATAGTGCTTACAGAGTCCCAGGCAATGTTTTAAGGACTTTGCATTTGTTCAATTGCCATAATATCTTCATGAGTTAATACTTTTATTTACTTCATTTTACAGATGAGAACATTGGTGCATAGACAGGTTAAGTAAACTTCACAAAGTCTTCAAGGCAAAAGGCAGTAAAACCTGGATTCAGATCCACACAGACCAGCTTCAGGGTTTCTGCCATCCTGTTTCTTCAGGAGAAGAGAAACGCAGTGAGGGCAAGTGGCGTGCTCAAGGTGACACAGTCAAAGGCAGTACAAGTAGAATTAGGATCTTCATGTTCTTACTACTGAATGAGAGCATGGCCCAATATATTATTCTTCTACCAATTAAATACACTTGAGAACTTACAGATCAAAGTAAACAGATTTCAGTGCATCCTAAGGTTTCGTTCAACCAAACAGTAGCTGTTCTTCCTTTGCAGAGATCATGGGAATAATATCTACCTCCCCAAATCAGGTTGTATCATTAAATAAGCCCATTCATATTAATGTTCTTTGTTAGATGTGAAGTGCTATATTACCAAATGTATTCACTACCAAACTTACTAATATTCATATCATACCACCTGCTAAAAAGTGGATTAGACTATGTGGGAAAAGATAACTGAACTTAAGAGGAGGAAAGAAATGAGGAAAACATGCCATTTCTCTCAGGAGTATGGTCATAAACCATTCATTCCTAGAAAAAGTTGTTTTTAATTTATGTGAGACTTCAGTATTCTCCTGAAAATAAGTACTGATTGAAATGAACAAAGACAGATGAAGTTTAACTTTGAATCATTGAAACTATCCAGTAAAGATTGTTTTAGATTTATTTATTCTTTTCCTATAATTTTTTCTTTTTAGTCTTCAAAACAAACTTGACTATAACACTGATTATTAGATTTTTCACAGCCAGTGTGTGAGGATTGCCACTGTGAAGATTAAGAACTTTTCTCATAAGGAGATTTCAAATATTGTGTTTTCCCGTAGGAAATTTGAGAGGACTTTAAGTTCTTGATTTAAAAACAACAAAATCAATTTATCTTGCATTGCCATTTTGCATACTGATTTAGTGGGTGTCTAATAATTTTTAAAAGTCTTAAGTGGCTTTTAAACCCATTTTAATGGCAAGGTTCTAGGAAGGAGATAAACACAGCTTTTAATTTTTAAATATTATGCATATTTGTTTTTGTTTTCTTGAGAGTCAGAATCATGTGAATTTCAAGTAGAATTAGTAAAATGCACTAAAACATAATAAATATTTTAAAATTTCATGTTACTTTATAAATACATGAAATACGAATCCTAAACATAGATTACACAGAAATTAGTTGTTCTTGCTGTTCTAAAAGACATTAGTTTTTGTTTATTTTTTGTGTTGTTGATTATAGCAGTTAATCTGCATTGACTGCAGTAAAAATTTCACAATCTTTATTGTATGATATTTTTAAGGACATCAAAATATTTGGTCACTTAAATAATAAAGAAGACTTTTAAAGAAGCACATATAAACTATTTTAAGTATGCATAGGAACATATTTAAGGGAAAGGAGATGTCAGTAGCCAGACTGTGGTTCTAGCAGTAGTTATGATTTTACTGACAATTACAGGGAGATATCTATCTTGCTTTAAGAAGTCCATATTCTATTCATCAACCAGGTTCTCTAAGATAGAAAAACTAGTATAGTTTCTGGGAAAAAGATGGCGGAAGGGTAGGGGACCCTATTCCAACCGGTTCCCGGAATTGAGCTGGATATCTACCAGATGAACACCCATGAAATCAGCCTGAGATTTAAGAAGATAGATCTGGATCTCTACAAACGGAATATTGCAGGCAGTTGGTTTCGAGGTATGAAGCCGAGAGCCATGATTCCACGGGCAGATATCAGAGGATAAAAGGCAGCGGGAGGGAGCCTGGCTGTGGGGATCCTACACTGCCGGTGAGTGAGAGCCTCCCATGCTGGGGACAGGGCACAGACTTGCAGACCAGTAGCAGCAGGGAAAGGACTTCAGGGCAGACCCCCAGATGGAAACCCAGAGCGGCAGGGGCCCCGCGTGCAAACTGGGGGCGGCTGGCAGTTTTAGAAGCACAAAGGGCAGAGACGTGCCCCAACCTGGAGGCAGGACTGGGAGCGCTGCGGAGGGGCACACAACTCAAGACGCTGCAATTTATACCAGCATGACAGAAACGGAGACCATGTGGCCTGGAGAGCTCACTGAAGAACAGACTGCAATCCCTCTGCTCTGAGACAGAGGGCTGGAAGTGGTCTCTTCTGCTCTGACTCTTGGAAAAGACAGGGAAAGCCACCAGGGAAAGCCGCCAGAGAACAAAAGCCCCCAAAAAACTGGTTTTCAGTGTTCATCCCCCCACCACAGGGGGCAGGGCAACTCTGCCCAAACAGGGTTGCCTGAGTAACAGGGTGGCAGGGCCCTCCCCCAGAAGACAGGCTGGGAAAACAAGAGGCCAGCAACCCTAAGGTCCCTAGAAAACATGTGCATCTTGCTTGGGTTGTTGTCAATAATTTGGACTCTTTACATTCCCTCAACCACCCCTCAACAGAATGACTAGGAGGAGGAATCCCCAAAATAGGAAAGACTCAGAGACTATGACTTATGCCACAGATTCAAATGGATTAATAATTCATATCTTTCAATAATCACTCTCAACGTGAATGGCCTAAATGATCCCATAAAACGGCACAGGGTTGAAGATTGGATAAAAAGACAGGACCGGTCGGGGCGCCTGGGTGGCTCAGTTGGTTAAGAGACTGCCTTCGGCTCAGGTCATGATCCTGGAGTCCCGGGATCGAGTCCTGCATTGGGGTCCCTGCTCAGCAGTGAGTCTGCTTCTCCCTTGGACCCTCCCCCCCTCATGCTCTCTCTCTCTCTCTATCTCATTCTCTCTCTCAAATAAATAAATAAAATCTTAAAAAAAAAAGGACCAATCCATATGCTGTCTACAAGAGACTCATTTTCAACCTAAAGATACATCCAAACTGAAAGTGAAGGGATGGAGATCAATCTTCCATGCCAACACACCTCAAAAGAAAGCTGGAGTAGCAATTCTTATATCAGACAGATTAGATTTTAAACTAGACTGTAGTTAGAGACACAGAAGACCACTATGTCATTCTTAAAGGGTCTATCCAACAAGAAGATCTAACAGTTGTAAATATCTATGCCCCCAACATGGGAGCAGCCATCGACATAAGCCAACTGTTAACCGAAATAAAGAGTCATATTGATAACAATAAGTTAATTGTAGGAGACCTCAGTACTCCACTCTCAGCAATAGACACATCATCTAAGCAGAAAATCAACAAAGAAGCAAGAGCTTTGAATGATACACTGGACCAGATGGACCTCATAGATATATATAGAACATTCCACCCTAAAACAACAGAATACTCATTCTTCTCGAGGGCACATGGAACTTTCTCCAGAATAAACCACATACTGGGTCACAGATCAGGTCTCAACTGATACCAAGAGATTGAGATTATTCCCTGCATATTCTCAGACCATAATGCTTTAAAACTGGAACTCAATCACAAGAAAAAGTTTGGAAGAAATTCAAACACTTGGAAGCTAAAGACCACTCTGCTCAAGAATGTTTGAGTCAACTAGGAAATCAAAGAACTTAAACAATTCATGGAAACCAATGAGAATGAAAACACATAGGTCCAAAACCTATGGGATACTGCAAAGGCGGTCCTAAGGGGGAAATACATAGCCATCCAAGACTCACTCAAAAAAATAAAAATTCCCAAATTCACCAACTAACTCCACACTTTAAAGAACTAGAGAAAAAGCAAAAAACGATGCCTAAGCCATGCATTAGAAAGAAGAGAAATAATTAAGATTAGAGCAGAGATCAATGAATTAAAAACCAGAAACATAGTAGATCAGATCAACGAAACTAGAAGCTGGTTCTTGGAAAGAATTAATAAGATCGATAAACCACTAGCCAGACTTAGCCAAAAGAAAAAAGAAAGGACCCAAATTAATAAAATTATGAATGAAAGGGGAGAGATCACAACTAACACCAAGGAAATAGAAACAATTATTAGAAATTATTATCAACGACTATATGCCAAGAAGCTGAGCAACCTGGATGAAATGGATGCCTTCCTGGAAACCTATAAATTCCCAAGACTGAAACAGGAAGAAATTGACAACCTGAATAGGCCAATAACCAGTAACGAGATTGAAGCAGTGATCAAAAACCTCCCAAAAAACAAGAGTCCAGGGCCTGATGGATTCCCTGGGGAATTCTACCAAACATTCAAAGAAGAAATAATACCTATTCTCCTGAAGTTTTTTCAAAAAATAGGAACAGAAGGAAAGCTTCCAGACTCATTCTATGAGGCCAGCATGACCTTAATCCCCAAACCAGGCAAAGACCCCATCAAAAAGGAGAATTTCAGACCGATATCCCTGATGAATATGGATTCCAAAATCCTGAACAAAATCCTAGCTAATAGGATCCAACAATACATTAAGAGGATCATCCACCACGACCAAGTGGGATTTATCCCCAGGATGCAAGGGTGGTTCAACATTCACAAATCGATCAGTGTGATAGAACACATTAATCGGAAGAGAGAGAAGAACCGTATGGTCCTCTCAATTGATACAGAAAAAAACATTTGACAAAATACAGCATCTTTCCCTGATTAAAACTTTTCAGAGTATAGGGATAGAGGGAACATTCCTCAAGTTCATAAAATCCATCTATGAAAAACCCACAACTAATATCATCTTCAAAGCTGAGAGCCCTTCCGTTAAGATCAGGAACACATCAAGGAAGCCCACTCTTGCCACTATTGTTCAACATAGTACTAGAAGTCCTAGCAACAGCAATCAGACAACAAAAAGAAATAAAGAGTATTCAAATTGGCAAAGAAGTCAAACTCTCTCTTTTCGAAGATGACATGATACTTTATGTGGAAAACTCAAAAGACTCCACCCCCAAATTACTAGAACTCATACAGCAATTCAGTAATGTGGCAGGATACAAAATCAATGCACAGAAACCAGTTGCTGTCTTATACACTAACAACACAACTGTAGAAAGAGAAATTAGAGAAACGATTCCATTTACAATGGCACCAAAAACTGTAAGATACCTCGGAATAAACCTAACCAAAGAGGTAAAGGATCTATACTCTAGGAACTACAGAACACTCATGAAAGAAATTGAAGAAGACACAAAAAGATGAAAAAACATTCCATGATCATGGATCAGAGAATAAACATTGTTAAAATGTCTATGCTACCCAGAGCAATCTATACCTTCGATGCCATTCCGATCAAAATTCCAATGAAATTTTTCAAAGTGCTGGAACAAACAATCCTAAAATTTGTATGGAATCAGAAAAGATCCCAAATCACCAAGGAAATGTTGAAAAAGAAAAACAAAGCTGGGGGCATCACGTTGCCCAATTTCAAGCTATATTAAAAAGCAGTGATCACCAAGGCAGCAGGGTACTGGCGCAAAAACAGACATATAGACCAAAGGAACAGAATAGAGAGCCCAGATATGGACCCTCAACTCTATGGTCAAATAATCTTTGACAAGGCAGGAAAAAACATGCAATGGAAAAAAGACAGTCTCTTCAACAAATGGTGCTGGGAAAATTGGACAGCCACATGCAGAAGAATGAAACTCGACCATTCTTTAACACCATACACAAAGATAAACTCAAAATGGATGAAAGACTTCAATGTGAGATAGGAATCCATCAAAATCCTAGAGGAGAACATAGGCAGTAACCTCTTTGACATCAGCCACAGCAGCTTCTTTCAAGATACATCTCCAAAGGCTAGTGAAACAAAAGCAAAAATGAACTTTTGGGACTTCATCAAGATAAAAAGCTTCTGCAGGGCAAAGGAAACAGTCAACAAAACAAAGAGGCAACCCACAGAATGGGAGAAGATTATTTTCAAATGACACTACAAATAAAAGGCTGGTATCCAAGATCTATAAAGAACTTCTCAAACTCGACACCCAAAAAACAAATAATCAAGTCGAAAAATGGCAGAAATCATGAACAGACACTTCTCCAAAGAAGACATACGAATAGCTAACAGACACATGAAAAAATGTTCACCATCATTAGCCATCAGGGAAATTCAAATCAAAACCACACTGAGATACCACCTTACACCAGTTAGAATGGCAAAAATTGACAAGGCAAGAAACAACAAATGTTGGAGAGGTTGTGGAGAAAGGGAAACTCTCTTACACTGTTGGTGGGAATGCAAGTTGATACAGCTACTTTGGAAAACAGTGTGGAGGTGCCTCAGAAAATTAAAAGTAGAGCTACCCTATGACCCAGCAATTACGCTCCTGGGTATTTACCCCAAAGACACAGATGTAGTGAAAAGAAGGGCCATATGCACCCCAAAGTTCATAGCAGCAATGTCTGCAATAGCCAAACTGTGGAAAGAGCTGAGATGCCTTTCAACAGATGAATGAATAAAGATGTGGTCCATATATACAATGGAATATTACTCCACCATCAGAAAGGATGAATACCCAACTTCTACATCAACATGGATGGGACTGGAGGAGATTATGCTAAGTGAAATAAGGCAAGCAGAGAAAGTCAATTATCATATGGTTTCACTTATTTGTGGAACATAAGGAATAGCCTGGAGGACACTAGGAGAAGGAAGGGAAAAATGAAGCGGGGGGGAATCAGGGGGAGAGATGAACCATGAGAGACTATGGACTCTGAGAAACAAACTGAGGGTTTTGGGGGTGGGGTGGGGGGACGGGTTAGCCTGGTGATGGGTATTAATAAGGGCATGTACTGCACACTGGGTGCTAGACAAAAACAATGAATGGTGGATCACTACATCAAAAACTAATGATGTATTGTATGGTGACTAACATAACATAATAAAATAAATTTTTTTAAAAAACTAGTATATTACAATGACCTTAGCTTCATTAACATACTGCCAAATAATTAAGTTATAATATAATATAACAAAAAATATATTGGAAACTTATACATTGTAATAAATCAGAAGAACCTTCTCTGAGTCCCGTACCTAATTTTTGAGAAATGGTTCCATTTCTGTTTCTGTAAATTTTTGCCTAAAAAATACACTCATGTCAGATAAGTGGGAGAGTTGGACGTTTTCTGTTACATCCCTAGCATCCATGCTTCTTTTTTCCTTTGCCAAGAACTCCTGATGTTTATTGAAAATTCTAGAATAGGCCAATCAGCACACTCCATATCCCTGCCCATATTTATTAATGAAGTGGTTGGCAGATTAGCTTTATAAAATGTCCTTTTCATAGTACATCTTGGAACTTTTTTCTGGGAGCTCTATCTTTTTCTGAATGGTGCAGTGTCTACACATGAGTTGAAACTGGGGCAGACATCTTGTCACTGAGGGTGGAGCTACTCTGAAAACTAAGTCTGGGTAGGGCATGATTTACAGTCCTTCTACTGATAGAGGTTTTTTTCAATTACATGTGACTACAAACTCCTTTCATTATTTAAGCCCATAAACATTGATTTTTGTTACATGTGACCAAAAGCATTTAACTGATCAGTTGACTTCTTCAATTTTATTCCCTATATGTAATTGCATGATTTCATGAGTCTAAAGATCAAAATAACATAAGTGATTTTTTAAAATCAAACAAACCTGTAACTAGACTGCTGTTTTGTATTAAATCTCTGGTTATTCCAGAAGTATTCATTCCCCCATCTTATTTTTATTTAAATAATAATAACAAGCTGAAAAGCAGGTGAATCGCATTGGAGATACATCCTTTAGGGAGGTAACTGAGGTTAAACAAGTTCATAAGGGTAGGGCCCTAATTCAATAGAACTTGTGTCCTTATAAGAAGAGGAAAAGACATCAGAGATCTCTGCATGCACACAGGAAAGTTCAAAGGAGGACAGAGTGAGAAGACAGCCATCCACACACTGGAAAGAGAGGTCTCACCAGAAGCCAACCCTGCTGACACCTTGACTGTGAGAAAATAAATTTCTGTCACTTAAGTGGCCCAGTCTTTGGTATTTTGTTATGGCAGCTGTAGCAGACTAAAGCAGCAAGTGTTGAGAAATTAATATAATACAATTTTAATATTTAGATTGGTTGACATTGTTTATAAGAAATTCTAAACTTTAAAAGGAGATCAAAAACACCATTCCTTCTCCTCTTCTGGAAAACTGGATGTATTTAAGAAACAAAATGGAATCATCAAGAGCATGAGTTGAGGCAACTACATTTAATGTTTGTGGGGATGGTGGATTTAGAGAGAATTTAGAGAAAACTACCCCCATGAGGGGATTTGGTGAGGTTTGTTCAGGTCAGGATATGGAGTCCTGCTTAGAAGTCCTCTGTCCTTAGTAGACCAAGTGGGACCCCATATAGAGTTTAAGGAACAATCACATGAAATGGGAAATTCAGAGCAAATTCTCTTTTCTCTTAGTACTCTGACCATTGGAATGGTCAGACACAAATCTTAGGAGCATTTATGGGTCTTTTCTATTATCTCTTTCCTTCTCAAGATATCACGAGTCCACCACAAGCACTGCCTCAGCCCTAGAGTGGGGACAGGACCCAGCATAGCTAGCTAGAGCTCTTGCAGATGCTCTACCTCCTTGCTGCAGCTCACTCCATCAGCTGAGGATCCAGCTAGATGAATTTGAAATGCTGGGGTTACTACATAGCTCACAGGCTCCACCCAGAGCCTCTCTGCCCTTGAATTCCCTCTAATTCCAGACTTGGATGAAATTCCAACCTGTGTTGGCATGAGATATGCCTTCCTGAGCAGATATGAGAGAGACCACGTAAGTAACTTAGAGGTGAGGAAGCAGATGAAATCTCCCTTTCTTGGTCTGTGCTGCAGTGTGCTTTGTCCTTGTAATTCTTCAGAAGACATCTCAGGTACCATGGAGAGCAGAAATACCAACAAAGCAACCTGCCCATTTTGCACCTCATCTTAAAGCACATTACTTCACTTTTTTAATTACTTCAATTCTTGTCTCTTAATAACTCTCCCCTCCTTAGGCTTGACCTTCCCAAATAGAATATCATAACTTTAATCCCTGTCTCAGGCCCTGCATTCTAAAGGACCAAGTAAGATACAAAATCATGAATATCAGAGGTAAAATCAAGGCACTGGGATATGGGTCAGACTGCTGAGACATGACTTTAGACTAAAGCTTAAGAAAATGGGGCAACAAGACTCCTTAAGTCTCATATATTTCCCATTCTAATTTACTGTTATAGATTAGTTAGAGATTTACAACCAAAGCCATAGTAATATTGAGGTCATGTATCTAAATTGTTCTCTGAGCCTATGCTCTTGATACACAGTGCAGAAATTAAGTGTACTATAAAAATCTTATAATCAATGAGGAGCTGAAGTTGGTATGCAAACCCTAGTCTTCTGGTGTCTCCATTATTTGACAATTCCTTATCTAGTCTTGAGAGCTTACCAATAAAGCAAACAAGATTATCCCCGGCAAAAATCTATTTTTAATGATATCTAAGTAGTACCAGCGTATTCTTGATTAAATACACACACATTTTTGCATAATATATTCTGAGTTTTCCAGAATTAAATATCAAGTTATTGAAATTTATTTTTTAAAGTGCCCAAATATATCTTCTAATGTGCTGGCAAATAAAACTGCATTTGTTACTTGGCTAGCAAACTAACAAAGTAGCAAGATGATGCTCCCTGAGAAAAATGCTTATTTTCCTAGGAAAAAAGTGACTGTTATTTGGCCATAAAAGTAAGTTACCACCAAAACAAGGTTTAAAGCCATCCCATAGGATCAATTACTCTCAGTGACACTTCTGAAGGCCAGCAAATCAGTGACAGGCTATGCTTCTGAAATTGGCTGAATCAACAACTTCCTCACTTGACTGAACACCCTTCTGAAAGTAAGTAATCAGTTAGTCTCTTTCCCTTGCTTAGCAAACGATAAATTCAATACTTTGTTTTAGATACTAGGTGGGCACCTGATCCTTTGCAGCTTGAATTTAGGATCTTGTTACCTCTTTTCTTCCCCTTGAGGTTTTAGTTTTCCATTGGTCTTTTATTGATCACATCTGTAAATATTTTCAGTGTCCCGGCATATAATTTCCATGGGCATGGAGTTCTAAAATATTTCAATTTCATTTTTTATCGTAACCTTAGTACTCTAAAATATTATCTTTTTCAGAATATCTCTTGGATCCATGAAGACAGAACTTGTTCACTTTAGGCAAACTATATCTTTAACCTCTCATAAGGTGACAAGAAGGGGAAAATTAAAAAAATATAGTGTGTTTACCATGTGCCAGACACTCTACTATAACACTTAACTTTTTAAAATAGTGAAACTTTTTCCCATGTTGAACGATCTGCAAATTAAAGTAATTTGAACATGTATCTTTTCTATCTCAATGAGCATTTTGTCTTAGACGTACATCTTTTAATAGCTCATGAGTCAATCCAATTCTTCTAATTTATAGCAAGAATTTTTTCATTATTTGAAAAATATTTGATTGCTTATGTGAATAAATGGAATGGATTAATTAGTGGCACAATCAGTGACTTTATGGCTATTTTTTGAGTACTTATGAAGGTAACTTATGAGCAATTATTAGTGAAAAAGAGAAACACATTAATATCTAATAAGAAACAAAGCTTGTCTTAGTTGGTCAGGTCTGGGATTAATCTTAGAGTATATCTCATTCAATCTCTTCCTTTTAGAAAAGTACTGAAGCTAAGAAAATTAATTTTTTAAAAGGCTCACATAATTAATAGGTAACCAGACCAGAACTGGAAACTCTGTCACCTTACTCTGTGCCCTGTGTGTTGGTCATCAAATCATGTCAGTTGTCATTGATGATACCCTTTTTTCTGAAACAGAAAGAAATAATCTATCATTTTTCCTCATTGCTCTGCCTCTTCCTATATATATGATTTCAGCATGTTACTTCAACTCTTAGAACTACATTTTCTTATCCAATGTAAAAAAAAAATAGACAAGAAGATGAATAAAGCCCTCCACCCCCACCAAATAATGATTGGAATATATTTTTCTCAATGTCTGTCTAAAATAATTTATTTTCCAACTCCACAGTATTAGCTTCCAAGGGCTGCCAAAGCAAAGTGCCACAAACTTGGTGTCTTAAAACAAAGGAAATTTATTTCCTCACAGTTCTGAGGGTTTAGTCTGAAATCAAGGTATTACCGGGGCCAGGCTCTCTCTGAAGGCTCTAGGGGAGAATGAGTTTTACACCTGCCTCCTTGCTCCTGGTGTCCCCAACAATGCTTGGCTTGCAGATGCTTCACTTCAATCTTCACCTGTGTTTTCACATGGCATTCTCCCTCTGCCTCTGTGTCACTTCCTTCTCCTTGGAAGGACACCTTTTATGTTGGTTTAAGGCCCCCAGTCATCACCAGCATAATCTCAACTCCCATCTTAATTACATCTGCAAAAATCCTATTTCCAAGTAAGTTTTCATTTCATTTTGCTCAGAGTAAGAAGACTTCAGTATACCTTTTTGGGATACAAAATTCAACACAAAATATAGATGAATGCTATTTTGAGATGATTGTTGTGATTGATGCTCTGTGAATTTTCATGACATTTTTGATACATGGTCCTATGATACAATGCATAGACAGAATGAACATAAATAGAATGGGATAGGTATTGTTGCAGTAATAAAATAAATTATTCATTTATTTTTAGTGGATGATTGGAACTTTATCTGTACTGTAATGATACTAATCCAGAAGTGCTGTCTTAGTTTACCATTTACATATATTTTTTAAAATTTTTTAAATAGAGTTTTATTTCTTTATTTGAAAGAGAGAGTGAGCAGGAGGAAGGAGAGAGAATCCAAAGCTGACTCCGTTACGTGTAGAGCCTGATGTGGGGCTCAGTCCCACCGCTATGAGATCATGCATGACCTGAGCAGAAACCAAGAGTCAGATGCTTAACACCACCCAGTTGCCCTTACCATTTATAATATAATTAAAATTTGCTTCTGGATATGGGCTAGTGTATTTAATTTCTGTTACATTTTCTGTTGACAGCACTTAGAAATTCATAAAAACTGAAATTGCAATCAACTACACAACAAATCATTCTTTAAATATTCATTGTCTGCAATACTTTCAAGAATTCTCACTTCGCTAAGAAAAGTGTTGCACTCCAGTTGCCGAATTTTAAAGCTGTTCTAAAAATTAAGAAGAAAAATATATTGTGTGAAGGAATGTGTTCTTCTCCTGAAAGAATGTTAAAGTATGCCATCTTGAATTTCTAATTATGCACTGTGAGTATTTTCAAACAAAAAGCACCACACAAACTCTATAATAAATGAAAACAATGAAACAGAATGCCAATTGAATGTAGCAAAGTAGCAGCCAATAATGTATCATACTAACATTACTTAAATTCTTAGTAGGGCTCTGTTTCTTGAGGTTCATTTCACAAGTACAATGAATTATCAGAATATTAAGAAGCCTGCTAACTTTCCTGTAGACCCCAACATCTACATGCCAAATTTCAACACTTATGTAACACAAATAAACAAAACAAAACAAAAATCTTTGCTATACAGAGCTTTCTTTAACTAAAACTGAAATAAAATAATTCTATCTGTAGCTTTACCTCTATACAAATTCTAGTCTAAAATGACCATAATCTTCTTTCTAATTTTACTTATTCTATTCTTCCAGTGATTTTGGTGTTTATATTTTTACTCAGTTTACATATATTACTTGTTTGAGGCCAGAAGAGAATTTTCTTCCTTTTTATTCATAAATTATATATTCTTTCTCTGGGGTGATTCACCGTACCTTTATCTCACCTTGGCTTAATCCACTGTTCCCCATCTACCCAGTCAAATGTGAAACCCTGGCATCTCTAACACATTCTTTTTCATTCTTACTGCTTTTTGTGATTTTAATTAATTCTGCTCACTTCATGCGTATAATATTATAAGAGCTTCTTGGCATCTCCCTAACCTTCAGGTTCTGTCATCAGGTCTTTTCTCGACTTTGGTGTCAAATGAATTGTATTATGATGTCATTTTTCATTAGGATTCTTTCTCATTACTAATTCTTTGGTGACACTAGTTTGCTTATGGCCTATAACCAAAGGTGTTAAACTGGTCTATCAAAGCTTTCAAAATGTGGTTTCATGTTGTCTTTATGAATTTTCTTCTTATGAATTTGCATAAGAAATGAACTGGTTATTTGAGTCCAAATATATTGTAAACATTCTGAATTGCATGCATTGCTTACCAAGGTCCCATTACCTGGAATTCTTGTAATCACCTATGTTTCTCATTTTAAAAAGTATACTGAAAAAAATAAAAAGAAATAAAAAGAAGAAGATAGTAGGAAGGGAAAGATAAAGCGGGGGGAATCGGAGGGGGAGACGAGTCATGAGAGACTATGGACTCTGAGAAACAAACTGAGGGTTCTAGAGGGGAGGGGGTGGGGGGATGGGTTAGCTTGGTGACGGGTATTAAAGAGGGTACATACTGAACGGAGCACTGGGTGTTATATGCAAACAATGAATCATGGAACACTACCTCAAAAACTAATGATGTAATGTATGGTGATTAACATAACATAATAAAATAAAATTAAAAAAATAAAGAAAATGACACACACACACACACACACAATAAATAAAAAAATATACTGCATTACCATGACTGGCATACAAAAAAGTGAGGACAAAAATATAGTTTTCTAGCAATACAGTGAAAGAGTTATTTTGGAGGAATCCATTACTAAAAATATAAGGTCGAACCATGTGAATGTATTTTCATTATATGTATTTTATTATAATAGAACTAGGTTTTCAATACAACACATCTAAAGAGCATCACTATAGTAACAAGAAGTAGGGAAAACAGCTAAAGACAAACAAAAAAACAAAAAAACTCGTAAGTAAAAGAGTTGGGGTTTCCCTGGGGACAACATGTTCCAGTTCTGGGTTTGAGACCTAATACTGGGCCCATGGAAGATGAGAAAGTTGAACCTTAGGATGTTGCTCAGAGACTGGCAGTGGTCTGAAGTGGTCCCCTGGCTCGTGCCATAAGCAAAACTACTCTCTTTGTGAGAGATCAATCCCAAATTAGGCCCCTGGTGTAATATTAATAAAATATGAACCCATAAAAGATAAGATATGATAAACAGTATATTTCTAAGCTCTTTAGAAACAGAACTTGTTGTTGATTGAATGTAAAATATCTGTGATTACAATGTTGAATAAGTAATAATAGAATAAATTTGAGCAGGGTGCAGGTTCAATGTGATTTGGAGAGCTGGAAAGAATATGACGTCCAAACTTTTAATGGCAAAAACACTGGGAATTGCAAAGTGGTGGCTTTTCTTGAACCTATCAGAGAACTAAGTTCTCAGGGCAAACAACTAACTGGAAATCTGGTGAGAGGAAAGAGCCTCTGGGGAGAAACCAGACCCAAGCATTTACTTACCTAGGAGAGATGCCACTAAATGCTGTATAAATGGGCAAGAATTTTCACCTACAATTTTTTTTACTGTTCTTTTTTTTAATTCCAGTATAGTTAACATACAGTGTTATATTCATTTCAATTGCTTAACAAATGGCTAAAGGCAAGTATAGGCAAGAGTGAGTAAGAAACCCTGAGGGAGGAGGGGTGCAGACACAGGGAGCATGCCAGCAAGCTCCCACAGGGAGGATGGGGGGACCTGGAGCAAGCTCTGCTCCTGCCCACCCCTCAACCCTGCAAGTACTGACTGGAGGGGGAGACAGCTGATGCTGCTTCATCTGCCCAGACTCTTTCCTATTCCCCTTAGGGGAGGAAGACCTTAATAAGCCTCTAAAAAGTTTCATAATTATTTTAGAATAAAACACAGCAGATTATCTTTGTCAGTTTGTTGAGTCAAAGATTTCTTATTATACAAAAAGACATATACAGAGATAGATAGATGACAGATGATTGATAGATGATAGAAGATAGATAGATGATAGATATAGATGATAGATAGATAGATGATAGATAGATAGATAGATAGATAGATAGATAGATAGATAGATAGATAGATAGTTGATAGAGCACAGAAAGGTATCTACCTAACAAAGATCTTGTATTCAAATAATATAAAGACTCTTAACACTAAATTACCCTTTCTTGCTTTTTTTGGAATCATTGACATGTATGAAATATAATCTTTCAATTCCACTGCTTTATCAATTATGAACTATGGGTAAGTTTTTACACTAAGACATTTTCTTAAGTTAAAGACAAAAATAATACCTCTGCTTTTCTTCCAGATAATACATCTTTTCTGTACTTCAATATTGATATCATTTTCAAATATATATATATAATTGTTTTTCATTAATAACACTCCAGTTTCATATATCTCTCAAATCAGTCCTTATTTCTCATGTTGCTTTGTGCAGTCACTATTTATTTTTCTTTGAAATCGATCCCTGATTTTGCTCATCACTCCATTCCTAATTTCAACTTTCTTTCTCCTTCAGAGTATTTTTTACCAGTTTCTTTAGTGACTAGATGAGTCTGCTTGGGTTGCCATAACTGAATACTACAGACTAGTTTGCATAAGCAACAGAAATGTATTTTCTCACACATCTGGGAAGTCCAAGATCAAGGTGCCATGAGGGTTGGTTTCTGCTGAAAGCTGCTTCCTGGCTTGTGGACGGCTGCCTTCTTGCTGTCTTCTGTCCTGTCCTGTGCATGTGGAGAGAGAGAGAGAGAAAGAGCAAGCAAACTCTGGTGTCTCTTTCTCTTTCTATAAGGACACAAATCCTATCAAATTAAGGCCCCGCCATTCTGATCTTATTTAAACTTAATTATCTCCCTAAAGGCTCTGTCTCCAAATACAGGCACACTGGGGGCTAGGGCTTTGATATATAAATTTGATGGGGCGGGCAAACAATTCAACCCAAACAGTGAGATATGTTAGAAACACACCCAGCATCAGTTTTCTGGTGAAAGAAAGTATTTATTTGCCTTTTTAAGAATGAAAATGAAGTTGCATATAACATTATAAGTCGATATTTCTTTTCTCTCAGCATGAAAATACTATAATTATACTCTCACAAACTAACTTCATTTTGGAATTAAACTTGGCAACTAATTCCCTGTGAATGTGTGACTGACAATCCTCCTCTTCCCCTTTTATTTCTTTATTTTTAATTTTTTGAGGTGACCTTTTTAAAAACTGTTGATTTTGAGATTTACATGCTGTTGTAGAAAATGATAGAGAGCAATCCTGGTAAACCCTCTGCCTAGTTTCCCCCAGTGGTGCCATTTTACATAATTATAGAGCAATAGCACAACAGGAAACTGACACTGATACACCCCATCAACCTTATTGGGAAATCAGCCATTTCACATGAACACATTTTTGTGTGTATTTGTTCTATGCAGTTCTAACATCTGTGTGGTTCATGTCCATCAACACAGTCAAAACACTGAATGGTTTCATTATAACCACAGACTTATGCCCCCGCCCTTCAGCAACTATTAATCTCTATTAATGGTTCTTAATTTCACCAATTTTCCCTTTTCATGAATGTTAATACAGAATGGAATCATAGAGCATATCACCTTTTGAGACTCTTTTTTTACTCAGCATATTTTCCTTGCAATCCCTCCAAGTTGTTGCATATTTCAATGGTCTGTTCCTTTTTATAACTGAGTGGTGTTTCATGGTGTGGGTGTCTTACAGCTAGTTTAACCAGTCATCCTTTGAAGGACATTTTGTTTTTTTCCTGATATTTAACTATTTTTTAAAGATTTTATTTATTTATTTGAGAAAGAGAGAATGAGAGACAGAGCATGAGAGGGAAGAAGGTCAGAGGGAGAAGCAGACTCCCCGCCGAGCAGGGAGCCCGATACAGGACTCGATCTCAGGACTCCAGGATCATGATCTGAGCCGAAGGCAGTCGCTTAACCAACTGAGCCACCTAGGCGCCCAATATTTAACTATTTTTTAAGATTTTATTTATTTATTTGACAGAGAGAGAGAGAGCGCGCGCGCACAAGCAGGGGGAGGGGCAGGCAAAGGGAGAAGCAGACTCCCTGCTGAGCAGGAAGCCCTACATGGGGGGCTTGATCCCAGGACCCCCGGATCATGACCTGAGCCAAAAGCAGACGCTTGACTGACTGAGCCACCCAGGCGCCCCTCTGGTATTTAAGTATTAAAATGAAGTCACCATGAACATTTGTGTATAGGATTTTGTATGAACATGAGTTTTTATTTCTCTGGGAAAAATGTCCAAGAGTGCACGTGCTGGATTACATGCTAAGTGCAAGTTTAATTTTTCAAGAAACTGGCTACTCCTGTTCAGAGTGTCTGCACTATTTTACATCCCCATATTCTCTCATATTTTGACTTCTATCATTGCTTTTTAAGAAATTCACTGTAGTCTTGTTATCTTTGCTTTATGGTCATTCTGCCTTTTATTTCTGGCCTTCAGCTTTTTTCTTCTTGTCATTATGATGTAACCTACAAGTGGGTTTATATTTGTTTATTGTACCTAATATTTATTGTGTTTCCTGCATGTGAAAATTAATGTAAATGATCAATTCTGGAAAAATTTCAGCCAATTCATATTTAACACTTTCCTTCTCCTAAATCTGTCAGATGTATATTAGATCAATTTTTTTTTCTCCTCCTCTGTGTCTTATTTTTTGTACCTACTTGGTTTCCTCCAAGGACACACGATTGTTTATCTCCTGTGTGCTAATAGCTAAATGAATAATTTAAGACACTAAAGTCTCGAGGGACTGTTTTTGACCATGTTTAGTGTTAGAAAGCTCAAGAAATCTCAAGCCAGTTTCTGAGACAAACAATAGAGGTGGCACATTGTATTGTTAATCACTCAGTTTTGAAAACAGCTTAGTCATTAGGACAAATAAGGAAATTAGTGGAAGGAATAAGGCCACAAAAGTTGTTGCCAGAATGAAAAAACAAAATGTCCTTGTTCTGAAAAAACAAAGCATCTAATCATCTTGGGGAAGATGATTATTAGATATCGATGCATGCCCACGATTCCCTGCATCCTTTCAGATGAAGATACTTGATTAATTTTTATTTTCTTTTCATCAATTCTAGCATTTTTGTGCTAGATATTTTCAGTATGATTTTTATTGCAAATCTTTGGCCATAAAGTTTAAATCTTATCCAAATAAAATGTTTTATACCTTACCTACTTCCTTAATATACCTCTTCTTTCAACTTGAACTTCCTGTTTAATTGAATGATCTCTTATGCCTAAATTGAGAAATTATGGGTCATTTAAGATACACCTACATTCTGCACACGTGTATTTTGGGGGATTTTCCAAACATATAATCATATCAAGTCTGATCCAAAGTAAATAAATCATTATTTGAATACCAGGAAATTTGTTTACTTGTAAAACACATCATTTGAGATACAATTTCTTGGAAGACACTGCATTCCTATAATATGAAAATATTCTAGGAGAGCATGCAATTGGAATACAGATGAAAGGTTGGCATTGTTTTGCTTTCCAGTGATTTTCAATACAAATTAACTGGCTGAATATGAAAGCAGGCTGCTGTATGAAACAAATAAGGCTCTTCTGCAAATTTAACCTCCTCTGGGGTCTACTCCAACTTTGCTCCAGGGAAACACTCAGGATTGGCCAGTGCTGCCCAAGGAAAGAGGCTTGTGGCATGTTTGCTCTGGGACACTGTTCATTGTGCTATGATGTCCCAAATATGCCCTTTCTTAGATACTTTTTTTAAGCATTTCTAGTATAGCAGAGGAGAGTTTGAAAAACAGCATTCCTAAATGCTTGTAGCTATGAGTTTCAAAAGTGGAGCTGGGAGGAATATGCAAGTTATTTCCTTATTGTCTCACTTCTAAGGATTAGAGAATTATGAAGAGGAGCTATCACTTAGTGGACATTCACGGGGTAAGAAGAATATTACCTTACAGCACTTGAAAGTATTTTATCACCCAGACACTGTAGAAAATTTCTATGAGAACCTGATCAAGTTTTAATGGCTAGATGAGATAAAGTCTCAAGCTTTGCCATTGTAATTCGTGGTTATTTTTTATCTTCTGAGTATTTTTTATTAAGCAAGACATTTCACCATTTAAACTGTGTCAGTGAATTAATGTTTCCTTGACAGAATGAAAATAATACTTTAAATGATATTTCAAATTTAATAATTCTAGGTGCATAATATTATGTATACATATTTAATTTGACTAAAACTGAGAACAATCCATTATGGGATGTTAAAGGACTCTGTAAACAAGCATCAGATACTCTAAAAATTAAAGTAATGGGATAAATTTTGATGTAGACAATTAAGAAGGAGATTAAATTTCTTTAGAAAAGGAAAAAATAAAATGATCTATATATCTTCACCAATAACAAATGAGAATCCATTGCTGATGAGCAACAGGAAATTTAATGTTATATTACTGAGGATTACTCTGAAAAATGGACAAAGGACGTAATGTTTAGGACAGAATAGAGAGGTTAAACTTTCTATTACAGTAATCTTCAGAAAATAACACATTTATCCCCATGAAGACAAAAGTAAACATATATAAATAGCATCACCTATTTCAAATGTTTCAGTTATAGGCTGGGATATGTGAGAAATAGAAATATAATAGATTAGGGGTGCCTGGTGGCTCAGCTGGTTAAGTGTTCAACTCTTGATTTTGGCTCAGGGCATGATCTCAGGGTCCTGGGATCCAGGCCAGCGTCAGGCTTCACGCTCAGTGGAGAGTTTGCTTGGCATTCTCTCTCTCTCTCTCCTGGTGACCCTGTCTCTCCCCCAGCTTGCGCTCACTCTCCCTCTTAAATAAATAAATAAATAAAAAATAAATAAATAAATAAATAAAAATTTTTTTAAAGGAAAAATATATTAGATTTAAGAATACGTCAAAGATCTGTGTACCAGCAAATATATTTATATATATCTGGGGAATACGGCTTTGGATATTGTGCCTACTGGTCTACTTTGCATATGTAATGGAATGGCAGCAGTGGAAAACTACAAATCTGAAAATAATTTATAGAGGATTGCAAAATATTTAGGAATAATTAGAAGGACTATCTTGACAATCATCAACTTATTTTTTAAAAGAGATTATCTTATCAAAGAATGAAAACACACTTTTAGGGTTTTATATTTTTAAAAATAATTATAAAGGGGGCTTAAATATGATTCTAAATTATATGCATTTGGCAATGAACCTGTAATAATGTTTAATAGCAGAACTTACGCACTTATATGACTTTAGTGAATTTTTTTAAAAATTAAAAGCAAACTAATTAAAATCAAATGCTTTAGTAAGCCTCAGCCACAGCTATTCATGAATATGAGTCTACTGAGACACTTGGGACCAATGGCATGCCCTCTCTGAGACATGGTACAATTCACTTTAGCATGGGCTGATTTGCAACTAATATATTTCTTTCCTCTGTCACAATGCAAACAGATATTAATAATAGTGACTGATTTGGATTGTGTTTGAGTATTTACAATGCACTCTCTAACTTCATTTTCTTTCAGTCATCACAACACAATTGTAACACAGGTAGATCAATGAGACTATTTACCATTTCTTTCATTTTTTCTGATGTGAAAATTACGAAATTTATGAAATTATGAAATTATGCGGCTTGTTCAAAGACATATAATTAATTAACAGAAGAGACTAAATTCCGGTTACAATAGTCTATCCCTTAATTCACCTTCATTCTGTGCCTTCTATAATATAAAGCTTCTCAGAAGAAAAAAAAATTTTCAGAATTTTTTTCTTTCCCTTATTAATACTTGCTTTTTTGACTTGAAGATTTTTTTAAAAATCTGATCTTTATTATATACATTTACTTGCAAAATAGGTTAGTATTAAGCTAGACTGGGGGGGTGGTGTTGGACTGGAGGATTTTAACAAGCAAAGAAGGAAGGGATTTTTTTCCCTCAAAGTAAACATAAACCTAACTGATACCTACCTACCATTATTTGTAAAAAACTTCCTTAAAAAAAGTTTAATTTCATATAAACCTGTGTCTTGCTGCTGTTGGAGTTCATAGGTTAACTGAATGAATGTCCTGAGAGGGACATCCTAGAGGAGATAAATTATGTCAGCAGTGTGAAACACATGCGATAATGTTAATTTTCTTTTGCACTTTTATTTTATATATATAGTCACCACAGGTTATTCTAAGTCAAAACACTGACCTCTCAAGTTGATCCAAAGAAAACGTATCAGTCCCGTGGTCTGCTGTTTCCGTGACCTCACAAATTGGATAGGCTAATCCCCCTTGACCATTACACAAGGGTGAACAACTTACAGCCAGATGGAAATTTCACATTTTCTTTGTTTATTTCAAAAGTCATCTCCATGGTGATCTTTCCAAGTGCTCATTTTGTGGGCAGCCTGTCTGTGACACTCAAGTACCACTGGGCCAACCCAATCCCAAAACTTCCACTGTAATCACAGCCAGAGCTCCTGCCCTTCACAGTTTTCAATAACGCTTGGCAGAGAGGCTCTTTGCCATTGCCACATGGCAAGGCTTTTTCATGTTAACTGGGTATGCTATACTTTTAACTTTCTGATAGACACAAATGTAGTAGATAGTTAATGTTCTGAGAAAACACATAAATTCTTGAGGACCCAAGTGACTAAAAAGAGAGGGAGGAAATGTCTTTACCTAGAGCTACTTCTGCTGACTTCTAATGATTTGCTTTTGCATTTTGTAGGCTCAAAATTTGGTGTGCCACACAAGCTACATTCATCTTTCCTGATAGAATGAGATTTGAAGAGAACAATGGATTCTTAAAAAGATACTACTACGGCACCTGGGTGGCTCAGTCAGTTAAGCATCTGACTCTTGGCTTGGGCTCAGGTCATGAACTCGCAGTTATGGGATTGAGCCCCACATCGGGCTCTGCACTCAGTGCAGAGTCTGCTTCAGATTCTTTCTCCCTCTTCCTCCCTTTTTTTCCCCCCTCTCCACTTGCTCACTCACTCACTCACTCTCTCTCTTTAAAATAAATAAATAAATAAAATCTTAAAAATATATACTTAAAAAAAAGACTACAAAGTTGACAATGTCAAAATAAAAAGAATCATGCAGAGAAACCGTAAATCCAGAGTTTTTTTTCAAAACCTCATTTTTAAAAAAAATTAAAAATACAAATAAAAAATACAAATACAAAAAAAAGTACAAATACAAATACTACTCATTTTCTTTGGATGGCTCAAAGAATTATTTTTGTTCTAATGGTTCTAACAGTGCAATATAGTTCTAACCAGCTAGCCCTGTTGCTGCGATTGTTCAGCGCATATGGCCTATAACATGGCCTATCTATTGTGATTCATCATCAAGTTACCAGAAAAGCCATACTAAACTAAGTGCTGGAAACAACGACTTAATTTAAGACACTTCACTATATGTCCTTGCCTAAAGTTACTTCTTTGCCCTACATTCAGAACTTGTTCTTTTAAGATCAATACATCCTATAGTGCATTTGTAGGCAAAAGTGCTATGGGAAAGCAGAGTAGGGCAAGGCTGTCAGAATGCTGAGCTTAGAGGGAGCCACAGTTTTAATAGAGGGGTCAGGGTATATACCTCTTAGAATGTTATATTTGGGCCAATACTCAAAGGAAGTGAATTCCATGGGACAAACTTCACCATGTCATACATGTTACCTTATTTCTGGAATTATCTGAGGACTGAAAATCCCTTATATGCAGGATGAGTGCAACCTCAGTGCCTACATCAATGCCCTGATAAAAATAGTTGCCAAAGTTTATTTACAATTTTAAGAAATCACCCAGAAAAGTATTTTTCTCTATATTTTGTCAAATATATTTACGGTTTAATAGCCCATAGCCCAGATCAGAAATGAGGTAGCAAATATAAGTTTATAAACATTCAGAGCCCAGAACTTTTACCTGCTAACAGTCAACAATTTTTAACTATTGCTTATCCAATATTTTATTAAACAGAACTTTATCAACAAGAAATCTAGTTCTCCTAAAATTCATTAATAAATCATAATCAGGTGAGTAAAGAATATAGTATTAGAGTTTTTAACAGTAGTCAAAAAAAGTTTATGTGAAATGGAAATTTGAAGTTTATTTGATTTACTCTATTTTATTTCTTTGACAATATTTTATCCTGGCTTACATAGTGTTTACCCTATTTTTAATTAAAACGTACCATTTTAAATTCATGCCAGGTGTATATACTCCTAAATTCTACCTGACTCAGTGTGTAGCTTTTTAAAAAATGAGAAGTTTATTTTTTAAGACAGTTTCAAGTTTGCAGAAAAACTGAGCAGACAGCACAGAGTTTTCATATTCCACTTTCCTCTGTCTCTGTTTCCCTATTTTTAACATCTTGCTTTGGTGCGGTAGCTTTGTTAAAATTGATGGACCAATATTGATACTTGGTTATGAACTTTAGTTCTTAAGTTACATTAGGATTTCTTCTTTGTGCCATAGAGTTGTATGGGTTTCTCCAAATGCACAATGTCATGTATCCTTCAATACAATATCAAGCAGAATAGTTTCAGCGCCCTAAAAATCTCCCGTGCTCCACCTATTCGACTATCTTTTCCTGTCTTCAAACCACTGGCAACTATTGATCTTTGTACTGTCTCAGTGGTTTTATCTTTGTGATACAATTGGAATCACAGAGTGTATGACATTTTAATACTGGCTTCTTCCACTTAGCAATATGCTTTTAAGGTTCCTATATGTCTTTTCATGGCTTGATGGCTCATTTGATGGCTCATTTGAAACCTTTATTATGTTGTGCCTTCCAAACCATAAACATTGTATGTCTCTCAACTTATTTAGGTTTCCTTTGATATATTTCATCAGAATTTTCAGGATAATATTCTGCGCGTGTTTTGTTAGATTTATATTCAAGTACTTCATTTTCTTTGGATTAGTTGTAAATGATACTATGTTTTTAATTTTGGTTTTACATGTAGGGTGTTAATGTATAGTACTGAGATTGATTGTTGTGCATTGATCTTATATCCTGTAACCAATCTGAACTTACTGTTAACAGAGGTCAGATAGAAAATGAATTTTATGCAATACCATATATCAGAATTATACATTTTTAAATATATCCACTGAAACTAGAAAACTCTAAAAGAAGTCATAGTAAAAAAAATCTTTGTGACCATATGAGACTCTTGACTGTGGAAAGGGGGTGGGTGGGGGGATGGGGTAAATGGGTGATGCACATTAAGGAGGGCATGAGATATGATGAGCACTGGGTGTTATACTGAACTGATGAATCATTGAACATTAAATCAAAAACCAATGATGTACTATACCTTGGCTAATTGAATTTAAATAAATAAAAAAAAAGAAGTGGAAAAAAATAAAAATAGTTTCCAAAATAATCTTTGTAACCCTGGGTTAGGAAAAACTTTCTTAGTTATAAAATTGGAAACATAATCAATAAAATAAAATATCAAAAATTTGGACTTCACAAAATTAAAACTTTTTCACGTTGAAGGACACCATTAAGAAAATAAAAAGACAAGCAAAGTCTGGAAAAACATTGGCAAAGAATATATCTGATAAAGGACTTTTATCCAAAATATAAAAGGAATTCTTACAACTTAATTATAAATAAACCAAAAAATTTGGGGAGGTGATGGAACTGTTTTAAAACTGAATTTGGTGATGGTGTTATAACTCCATAAATCTACTAAAAGTCACTGAAATGTACACTTAAAATAAGTAATTTCATGATATATAAATTAGAAATCAATAAAGCTATGAAAATAAGCAATATCTAAATCAGGGATACAGCCATAGAAGATAAATTTCATTTAAAAATGCCAGGTAGGGGTGCCTGGGTGGCTCAGTCGTTAAGCATCTGCCTTCAGCTCAGGTCATGATCCCGGGGTCCTGGAATCGAGCCCCGCATCGGGCTCCCTGCTCAGCGGGAGCCTGTTTCTCCCTCCTCCACTCCCCCTGCTTGTGTTCCCTCTCTCTCTCTGTCTCTCTCTCTGTCAAATAAATAAATAAAATCTTAAAAAAAAAACCCAGGTAAATGATGAAAAAAATTAATTGTAGTGATGAACTCTGAAGGAAGAATGGATGGGGATGAAATCATGAGGGATGACAGAGGATTTGTCAGATATTATTATGATAAATTGTATTAATTAATCTGGTTGATGAGACTATCAGTATTCATTTAAAAAAATTAAGTGCATGTGTATTTGTGTGTGTTATGTCATTTTTCACATTAAAACATTACATTAAGTTGTACTACATATTATAATAAAGGTGTACACAAACTGTTTAAGAAGCTCCTAGAATAAAACAACTGACTCCTCCTAAAATATAGGAGAGTTTGGGTTAAATCATTGGGTATAAAAAGATATGTATGATATGTGGCATTTTATCATCCAAAGATTCTCTGATGTCCCTTTCCCTCAATTTACCATTTCACAGATTGTTCAATATTTATGTCTTTTAGTCTCTCTAAAGACTTCCTGCTGAGCAGGGAGCCGGATGTGGGACTTGATCCCAGGACCTTGGGTTCATGACCTGGGCTGAAGGCATACACTTAATGACTGAGCCGCCCAGGTGCCCATTAACTAAAAACTTTAATAGAAAGATTAATCTCTATCAAATTTATAAAGATTCTTTTTCCTCTAATCCTTTTCTCAATTTAGTTACCTTGTAAATACCTAGTTTACCTTGTTCATTATTGGTGTTTTTGTTTTACTTCTAGTCTGACAAAATATAGGTGTAACATTAAAAATGACACATTATATTTTCAGTACCTACTAACAATTTTAGTGATGGTTTGTTTTCCATAAAAAAAAATTCCAATTAGTGGTTGACTGGTTATCATAGAGATTTTATCTGAGCAGAATCCTAGATATGAAAAATAGCTGCTCCAGTCAAAATCTTAGGTCAGCCATAAATTTTTAAGGAAGATTATCTGGCAAGTGGACCAAGGTTCTTTCAGCTCTGGTAGATATTTTATTAATAGGTCTGTGTCCTCCCACATCCTGTGGCTGTCCACAGCATGTGTACACACAGACCGGTGTGTGCACACACACTTACATACTTGCTTCTTTCTGCATTTACAACACATCACCCCAAACAGCATTGATGTGTGTGGTTGCTGGGTGTTTGTTTTTTTTTTTTATTTCCATTTATTAGTGGTCATTTGACTGAGAATGCATTAAACCTTGTAGAGTTGATGTCGTATTAGAAAGTCTTGTACCCACATAAATTGCCATTGTAAACATTAAAGAGCAATGAGCACTGGAGACACATAATTAACAATTCAAAACAGAAAATTTGAGGTATCTTTTCATTTTTATGAGATGCAATCTAATAACAAGAAATCTTAGTTGTTTGCTTTGAGAGATTTAAATATATGTCTCTTCCTGAGGCTTTGATACATTCTTTGCACAGTAGATAGTAAGTACCCAGTTGTGCTAATTCTAAATTAGTCTTTGGCACATCGCCAGGTAGACTGGCAGGGCTCCTTCTGATGGAACAGCATGTTCTGAACTGGTTTCAGCAAAACTTCTAATTGACTTTGATATGAATTATGTCTCCTCTAATTTGAATCCCAATCAAATAGAAAATGTTATATTGAATTTGAATACCATTAGGCTGAATTCAGTTATAATGGATTTCAAGACAGTTGATTAAATATTGAGTAATTCTGAGGTGGTCATTGATGAATTTACAGTTTAATAGATTCAGATTTTGTTGAACCTAAATATGCTTATATGTTTCAATTCTTCCATTTTCATATATTATATGCCTCAATAAAGTAAGAAAAAAAAGAGAAAATCCAAAATCTCAGAAAGAACATGACATATCTAACTCATATTCTTAAACATAATTAAAGCCACATCTATTTCTGAAACTTAATATTGCAGAAACATAATAACTAGTGAAATTTTAGATGATGGATATATTAATATCCTATAATTCTTGAGGCATGAAGTGAAGTGTCAAGAAATGAACTGAGACCTATATTCTGAATCCTGGATACCTTCTTTCTTAATTTTTTTACATTAAGAACGGTTCGGAAATTATGGGATGCAGAGAGGACTGAGCATTGCTTCTTTCATTTCCACTTCCAACTCTCAACTACTTGCCTCCCTTGAGGCAGAAAGCTGTGAAAACTGCATGGTACTGATTATAAGTGAGGTAGACAGCTCTGTTGAAAATCCGAAGAGGGAGCTGGCATGGGGCCCTCTCCTTCATAGTCTGGAAAATTTCACAAATTGCTGTGAAAAAGGCCAGGAGCTTAGAGTGGAGCAATAATGGGGGTTGCGGATGCTCAGAATCTGGGTTTCTTGGATTAGTGAGCCCAAGGAATAAACTTAACCAAGGAGTTAAAAGACCTGTATTCTGTAAGCTATAAAACAGTACTCTGTAAACTATAAAACACTGATGAAAGAAATTGAAGACAACACAAACAAATGGAAAGTTATTCCATGCTCATGGTTTAGAAGAACAAATATTGTTGAAATGTCCATATTACCCAAAGCAATCTACAGATTTAATGCAATTCCTATAAAAATACCAACAGCACTTTTCACAGAACTAGGGCAAATAATCCCCAAATTTGTATAGAACCAAAACTGGAGGCATTACATCCTAGATCTCAGGATATACTACAAAGTTGTAGTAATCAAAGTAGTATGGTACTGGCACAAAAATAAATACCTAGATCAATGGAACAGAATAGAAAGCCCAGAAATAAATCCACAATTATATGGTCAATTAATCTTCAACAGAAGAGGCAAGAACATGCAATAGGAAAAGGCAGATTCTTGAACAAATGGTGTTGGAAGAACTGGTCAGCTCCATGCAAAAGAATGAAACTGGACGACTTTCTTACACCATGCACAAAAATAAGCTCTAAGTGGATTAAGTGCCTAAATGTGAGACCTGAAACCACAAAAATCCTAGAAGAGGACATGGGCAGTAATTTCTTTGACATTGGTGGTAGCAGTATTTTTCTAGCTAGGTCCCCTGAAGAAAGGGAAATAAAAGCAAAAATAAATTATTGGGACTACATCAAAATTAAAAGCTTGTGCACAACAAAGGAAACAACCAGCAAAACTAATAGACAACCTACTGAATGAGAGAAGATATTTGCAAATGACATGTCTGATAAAGGGCTAGTATCTGAAATATATAAAGAACTTATACAACTCAACACCAAAAACTCAAATAACCCAATTAAAAAACTTACAGAAGACATGAACAGACATTTCTCCCAAGAAGACATACAGATGGCTAACAAACACATGAAAAGATGCTCAAAATCACTCATCATCAGGGAAATGCAAATCAAAAACACAGTGAGCTAACACCTCACACCTGTCAGAATGGCTAAAATAAAAAACTGAAGAAACAGGTGTTGGGGAGGATGTGGAGAAAAAGGAACCCTTGTGCACTCTTGGTGGGAATGCAAACTGGTGCAGCCTCTGTGGAAGACACTATGGAGGGTCCTCAAAAAATTAAAAATAGAAATACCATATGATCCAGTAATTCCACTAGTAGGTATTTACCCAAAGAATACAAAAATACTAATTTAAAAGGATATATGCACCCTAATGTTTATAGCAGCAATGTCCGCAATAGCCAAAATATGGAAAGAGCCCAGATGTCCATCAACAGAAGAATGGCTAAAGAAGATGTGGTGTATATATATCTACAATGGAATATTACTCAGCCATCAAAAAGAATGAAATCTTGCCATTTGCAATGATGTGGATGGAACTAGACGGTATTATGCTAAGCGAAATAAGTCAGGGAAAGACAAATGCCATATGATTTCACTCATTTGTGGAATTTAAGAAACAACACAGATGAACATACTGGAAGGGAAGGAAAAATAAGATGAAAACAGGAGGATGCAAACCGTAAGAGACTCTTAATTATAGGAAATAAACCGAGGGTTACTGGAGGGGCAGTGGGTGGGCAGATGGGATAGTTGGGTGATGGGCAGTAAGGAGGGCACGTGATGTAATAAACACTGGGTGTTATATGCAACTGATGAAGCCCTAAATTCTAAATTCTATCCCTCAAACTAATAAGACACTATATGTTAACTAACTTGAATTTAAATAAAAAAAATTTTAAAAGGCAGGGATATTTGTTTGAATTGAACACCAGATAATTCCAACATTGAAAATAATCTGGCATTTCTAAATATTTCTGGAAGAAATTTAATAAATAAATAAACAAACAAACAAATAAATAAATAAATATTTCTGGAAGAAATTTAATAAATAAATAAGTATTTTTGGAAGAAACATTTTAGTTTAAATTTTCTTTCTCCTCCTTTAATCATATTTCCTAAGGGGGAGGTAGCTGGGCAGATATTTTAGAATACTAACATGAAAGTAATAGCAACAATATCTGTGCATAATATTCATGACTATAAAAATATGTCACACACAAAACTTTATATTTAAAACTAAGAGAACATTTAATTGAAACTGAACCATTTTGATATTTCCTTTTCTTGCTTGCCAATGGGATTATCTAGTCACAGCTCAAAAATTGTAATTATTTTTATGGAATCCACCTAACCTAAAGTCAATTTCACAGTTCAGTTAAACCTAGCATTAAGAAATGGTACCAAAGTAGTTGATATAATATCTTCTGTCGACATTACTTTCTGACTGCCTCTATTTGTTATCTACTCAATCATCTGTATTCCTCTTTCTGTCAGATGTTCAGGATGTACATAGAAAGAAACTTCACTATGACAGAATAGAAATAAAAGCCTTCAGGAAAGAATTGTGACTTTCATTTCCAAGAAACCAAGAGTCAAGAAAACCACAAACTAAATACTTTCCTTCAAAATTCCTTCTGCAATCAGTGGGTGTAATTATGACACCAAGCAAAGTACAGAATTGTAAACACAGAATTGTTGAATCCTCTAACAGAATTAGCTTTACAGAGCACCTAACTCAAGTCCATTAAAATGACTAATTCCTACAATACTATGAGCCCTGCAAAAACATCTACCTCCAAAGTGATATTCCCATACTGAGAGGATCATTACCCAAAGCATTAGACTGAAGTGTTAGTTTCACACTACTCACAAAATAAACCGATTTTTGAGTAGAAGTAATGGCTTGGCATTAATTAATTAATTAAAACAAAACAACTTTTTTCAGTTTGCTGATTCTTAGGAAGAGTTGACTCTCGGTATATACAGACTGGAGTGACTTAATATAAGAAAACTTATAATGAAAGAAAAAGAAATGCTCATTTGGGCTCAATGCTTATTTAGGAAAGAATTCATTCTCTTTTCTCATGTCCAAGGAACCTGGCATGCCCAGAGATCAAGCAAATGTCTGGGGAAAATGAATACACGGTAGACACTGGACAGATTATAATTAAAGAGGCTATTTCTATAGTCTTTTCAAAATGCTACTTTAATGCTAAGAAAGAAGAATCTTAAATCGACACTGGTGAGGATGGATCCAGCCTCTCTGTTTAGAATCGTTTTTTCACAAATTCCAGGGAAGAAAGATTTTAAGAGAATTGGCATGGCCACTCAGTGATCCTCACAAGCTGGACAGAGGCCTCATTGACACTGGAAGATGTAAACATCTGATCTGGACTCTCAGGAGATGCAGAAAGCGGCAGCTGGAGAGAACAATGTGACTCTCATGTGGGAATTGCTATGTATTTCCTCCCATTGAGAAAGAAACCACATTTTCCTTAATCTCTGAGGGGTTTCCCTTATAGAATTGCATAATGTGAACAGACATCCTAAATTAATCAGAATAACTCTGAATTTTGAAATTTGTTTTGCTTCATTTAATATACATTTCATCTGTCACTGGGTTCCACATCTTGTCTTCGTATTGTCTTCTTGCTTTTACTTTCACTCTTTTAACACATGTTATGACTTGTCAAATCACTCATAGCTCTACTTTACACCAGAATGTTTATAGTTGGCTTTCATCCAGTTTTCCTAATTGCTCCTATTTCTCGGGACTTACCAATTCTACTTGACTGAGTTCTTTCCAACTATAATCTAGTCAAAGAACGCACTGGGGACTCTTTCTCTTTCCTCTCAAGTCACAGCACAAGACTCTTCAGGCTGCCTCTTATTTGCATGTTGTAGGACTTCAGAAACCCAGTCTTTTGAGGTTTACCCATCTCTATTTTGTTGAAATGTAATTTTTGATGCCCCCTTCTCTCATCTTTATCATGAGCACCATTACTCATCCATTTGCCTCCATCAGACTCACTCCTTCCCTGCAAGGAGTCCACAACCCACTTCTCTCCTTTCCCAGATTTTGCTCAAGCTCTCAACTTCTCTCACTTAGCCATAAAGTTTCTCTTCCTCTACCTTCATCTTTTCATAATCATTCATACTGACCTCAGAGTGATATTTGTAATATCACAGTCTTATTACTCCCCTGTATAAAATATTAAAGGAATCCTTATATTCAGAACAAATCTTCATGCCTCTGTGACACATGGTAGGAGAATTAGCCACACCTCTGCATTATACCCAAGCTACTTTAAGATCCTGCCTTAATTACTCCTTATATATATTTTCTAATACAAAACTACTTAAATATCAGAGAATACCTTAGTTCTGTCATGACCTTTTCCTATCTCTGCCTGGAGTGTTCTGTTCTTGACCACATTCTCTCTTTATACTTCTGCTCAACTTAAATCCTATTTCAAATAATGCCTTCTCTGTAAAGTCTTTCTTTAGGCTCCAGAAGATTTACAATTGCCTCTGCATGCCGTACAGAAATGCAGTCATTACCAAACACAGCTTAAATTTGACTTAACCATAATTTCTAAAAATTGCATTGCAAAACATTCTGTTTTAAAAAGAACAAGTTCACATTAGGAATTTCCTGTAGGTAAATTCATGCTTCTGACAATCCTAAAGGAGCTGAAAATTTGGAATTCTATGTTGTTAGAATTATCCAATTATCTGATTAATCTACCAGACTGTGTCTTTCTCAAAATATGGACAAAACGTTAGTAAGTTTGTATTGCCATTTTAAAACATTTTCAATTTACTGTTAATTTAAAATAAATCTAAGACCTGGATTGGATTTCCAGTGTGATACTGGTATTTTAATCAATGGCATTATCCACACCTCTGAAATGAAAGTTCCTACACAAGAAACAAAATGTGTACTATGAATAAACCATTTATCCACATAATTCAAATGCATGCTTTTTAGCTGGTAAATAATTTCAAAGACTTGGAAGTCCTTCAAGAGACATCAAGGAAACATGATTTTCAGAGGGAAAGTTGAAAAGCTGTCAATGAGAAGCTGAGAAAGGCCAATGAAGAATGAACTCTCTTCCACTAAGCCTGATGGTAGAGCCCAGAAATGGTTAAGTCTGAGGTGTTCACTGATTTTCTAGGTTGTTAATAGTACAGGAATCTTGAGAACAGTTTTGCTGCCTCATTTCACTGCCTCTCCTCTATCCAAACACACACTGATGTGCATATCTAAGGAGTTTTTTTATCAAAAGTTGTGTTACTAATTGTATTACTAGTTGAATATAATGAAAAACACAGACCTGTTCATCAGGACACATGGATTCTAGTCCCAGATGTGTTATTTACCAGTTCTGTGACCTTGGTCAAGTAAATGACGCTGAATTTTCTTGGTGTTCTTCATGTCCCAAATGAAGAGGATGAGGTTTGCCCTTTCTCTACAGAAGTGTTGTGAGGAACAAATAATACAATGGCTACAAATTATTTTGGAAATGCCAGTGTGCAGCATCAATATGAGGACTTATTATTTATCTGCTTGGTTCATTCTTATCATCTTCCCCCAACCTTTCCCTCCTGTGTTCCCTCTGTTTGATTAAAGACATCACTTTTCCCCTGACCTGCAGGCTGAAAACATGAATCATTGTTAGTCCCCCTTCTCTTTCCTCCCCTGCATCAATTCACCCTGTACTCCTTTCAATTAGGCCTAAGCAGTATCTATCAAGTTATTTCCCTCTTTTTGCTTTCCCTCCCTAGCCAAAACTCTTGCAGGGCTCATTATTTCCCAGACAGGCTGCTGGCTGGTCTTTCCAGCAGTGGTTTCTCTTATTCCGATTCACTGTCAAAAGTGGCTGGATTTTTTTTCCACAAATGCAGACAACATGAAACTCTTCACGCCAGCATTCAAACTCTGCCACTGTGTTACCATTTTCAGCCATTCCCGTCCTATATGTGTTTATGGGAAGTTCCAGTAACCAATCTCCCCATATTCCATCAATCACACCTACCACAGGCCAACGTTTCTGCATTAACCCAGACCATTCAGTCAGCTTGGGAGGACTGTGCTCTTCTGCTCCATAGGAAGGTCCTTCATCTCTTAAGCCCTATTTCAAGTCCTTTCCCTAAGCTTCCTTCCAGTTCTCTGGTTATAGCAGATCTCTTTCTTCCTTTTTCTTTCAAATATTTTCTGTGTTCATCATTGGTGTGTAAAACCAAACTCCAAGAATTAGCAGCTTAAAATAGCAAACACTTATTCTTTTTTTTTTAAGATTTTATTTATATATTTGACAGAGAGAGAGAAAGATCACAAGCGGGAGGTGGGGGGCAGAGGGAGAGGGAGGAGTAGGCTCCCGGCTGAGCAGGGAGCCTGATGCAGGGCTCGATCCCAGGACCCTGGGATCATGACCTGAGCCGAAGGCGGACGCTTAATTGACTGAGCCACCCAGGCATCCTGCAAACATTTATTCTTTTACACATTTTCTGAGGGTCAGGAATTGATGAGCATCTTAGATGGCTACTTTTAGCTCAAGGTCTCTCTTAAAATTAGTCAAGTAGAGGAGACTGGGAAGATGGCAGAGAAAGAGGACCCTAAGCTTACCTCATTCCATGACACATACAACTAGATAACACTCACAGCAGTGTAAATAGCCCAGAAAACGACCTGAAGACTAGCACAGCAAGCTTCACAACTTAATGTAGAGAAGACGCCACGTGAAAGAGTGTAGGAAGGGTGGAGACATGGTGTGGACAGAAACAGACTGTGGCTATCCCAGAGCAGGGAGGGAGCAGTGGTCATAGAGAAGGGTGAGAAACAGACATTCACATTATAAAGCCTGAGTGGGGAGGATGAATCCCCACAACATTTGGCTTTAAAACTGAGGGGCAAGGGTGCCTGGAGACAGGTTGAACATCCGGCTCTTGGTTTTGACTCAGGTCATGATCTTAAGGTCCTGAGATCAGCTCCACATTGGAATTCAGTGTAAAATCTGCTTGAGGATTCTCTCCTTCTGTTCCTCTCACTAATTCTTTCTCTCTTTCCCTCTAAAAATAAATAAATCTTTTTTAAAAATTAAAAATAAATAAATAAAAGCAAGAGGGGGCCGATTTCCATTAGCTCTTCCAACCAGAGGGACTTAAAGCCTGGAACTTTAAAAATCAGGAGGACTCAGTTCTGGAAGAGCCTGGAGGGCAATAGGCAGCTAAGTTCCTGCCCTTAAAGAGAAAGTATGACAAACAGATCATGGAGATAACAGGTAGAAGCGGCAGTTTGAAAAATGTCTGGAGCGCATGGGAGGGAGAGTTATTTACTCATCTCATAGCATGTCCTGGAGGGACAAGGATCACGGGAAGACCCCTCCAGCAACGAAGGAACTGGCAGGTACCATTTCCCTCCCCCCTCCCCCCAGCATAAACACACAGCCACCTGTGGGAACCAGTACAGTGCCAACACGCCTTACCTAATGTGCTTACACCGAACCCTGCCTCCAACCTGCTGGCCTCAGTCTTGGTGTGGATTCCCTACTCCAGAAGACCAGCACAAACCTTGCAACATCATGTCTCCAACCCTCATGTTTTGCAGGGCCTCGGTCCTAGCAGCAGCAGCAGCAGTAAGCCCTGCAGAAGTCCAAGGCACACCTTGTTAAAACTGCACCCCGCCGTGGCTGGGAACCAAATACTGCCTACAACAGGCAAAGAGAGTGACATACAAATGGACTGAAGGGAAAAAATGGACAAGACACAACATCAGGGCACATGCAACACACATAGGAAATATCCCTAAAGTGCTAGGTTCTGGTGAACAGAGGACAATGCACCTCAGGACCCTACAGAACCTCTTTTGCATAAGGTTATTAATTTCAAGAGTAGGAGACTAACACAGAAACAGACACAGAGATTTAGACAAAATGACAAGAAAGAGGAAAAGAGGAATAGGTCCCAAATGAAAGAATAGGACAAAAACCACAGCAAGAGATCTAAGTAAAATAAATATAAGTAATATGCCTGATAGAGGATTTAAAGTAATGATCATAAAGATACTCACTAAACTTGGGAAAAGAGTGGAGGACATCAGTGAGACCCTTTAAAAAGAGATAAAAAAGAACCAATCAGATATGAAGAACACAATAAATGAAATAAAAAATACACTAGATGGAATAAGTAGTGGGCTAGAGGAAGCAGAGGAATGATTTAGTGACCTGGAAGACAGAGTAATGGAAAGTAATCAAACTGAGCAAGTGAGAGGAAAAAAAATATGCAAAATAAAAATAGACTTAGGAACACAATGTAATCCATCAAATGTAATAACAGTCACATAGGGATCCAAGAAGAAGAAGAGGGAGAAAGAAGGGGACAGAAAATTTATTTGAAGAAATAATAGCTGAAAACTTCCCTAATCTGGAGAAGGAAACAGATATCCAAATGTAGGAGGCACAGAGATAAAGAGGCCTACACCAAGATACATAGTAATTAAAATGATAAAAAGTACTGATAAAAAATTTTAAAAGCATAGGGTGCCTGGGTGGCTCAGTCAGTTAAGCATCTGCCTTCATGATCTCAGGGTCATGGGATCAAGTTCTGAGACGGGCTCCCTGCTCAGTGGGGAGTCTGCTTCTCCTTCTCCCTCTGCCCCTCCCCCTTGCTCATGCTCTCTCTCTCTCTCAAATAAATAAAGTCTTAAAAAAAAAGAATTTTAAAAACAGCAAGAGACAATAAGACAGTTCCACAAAAGGAGAAACCACATAAGGCTATCAACAGATTTTTCAGCAGAAACTTTGTAGACCATAAGAGAATGGCATGATATATTTAAAGTGCTGAAAGGAAAAATTGGCAGCCAAGAATACTCAATCCAGCAAGGCTATCATTCAGAAAAAAAAAAAAAAAGGAGAGATAAAGAGCTTCTCAGACAAACAAAAGCTAAAGAAGTTCATGACCACTACACCAGCCCTATAAGAAATATTAAAGGCACTGAAATGAAAGACCATAAGTAATGGATGAAAAGTAAGAAACACAAAAACAGCAAAAATAAGTATATCTGTAAAAATCAGTCAACTGATTCACAAAATACAATGATGTAAAATATGACACCGTATACCTAAAACATGGGGGAGAGAAGAGTAAAGAATGGGTTCAAACTTAAGCAACCATCAACTTATTGCTGTTCTTTAAAGCAATACAGGCCTATCTCAAGAAACAAGAGAATCTTAAATAAACAACCTAACCTTACACCTAAAGGAGCTAGGAAAAGAACAAACAAAACCTAAAGCCAACAGAAGGAAGGAAATAATAAAGATTAGAGCAGAAAGAAATGATATAGAAACTAAAAAAAACAATGGAAGAGATGAATGAAACCAGGAGTTGGTTCTTTGAAAAGATCAATAAAATTGATAAACTTCTAGCCAGACTCATTGGCGGGGGGCGGGGGGGAGTTAAACAAATTCACAAATGAAAGAGGAGAAATAACACCTGACACCACAGAAATACAAGTGATTGTAAGAGAGTATTATACAAAATTATATGTCAACAAATTGGACAACCTAGAAGAAATAGATAAATTCCTAGAAACATATTACCTACTAAAACTGATGCAGGAAAAATTAGAAAAATTTGAACAGACTAGTTATCAGCAATGAAATTGAATAGGTAATGAAAAAACTAGCAAACAAAAGTCCAGGACCAGACAGCTTAGCACGTGAATCCTACCAAGTATTTAAAAAAGAGTTAATACTTATTCTTCTCAAACTATTCAAAAGAAAGAAAGAGAGAGAGAGAGAGGAAGGAAGGAAGGAAAGAAAGAAGGAAGGAAGGAAGGAAAGAAGGAAGGAAGGAAAGAAAGAAAGAAAGAAAGAAAGAAAAAGAAGAAAGAAGGAAAGAAAGAAGAAAGAAAGAAAGAAAGAAAGAAAGAAAGAAAGAAAGAAAGAAAGAAAGAAAGAAAGAAAGAAAGAAAGAAAGAAAGAAAGAGAAGGAAAGAAAGAAGAAAGAAAGAAAGAAAGAAAGAAAGAAAGAAAGAAAGAAAAAGAAAAAGACTTCCAAATTCATTCTATGAGGTCAGCATTATCCTGATACCAAAACCAGACAAAGACACCACAAAAAAAGAGAACTAGAGGCCAATAGCTGTGATGAACATAGTTGCAAAAATCCTCAACAAAATACTGGCAAACTGAATCCAATAATACATTACAAAATCATTTACCATGATCAAGTAGGATTTATTCCTGGCATGAAAGTGTGGTTCAATATTCACAAAACAATCAACGTGATATGTTACATCAATAAGAGAAAGGATAAAAATCATATGATCACTTCAATGTATGCAGAAAAAACTTTTGCCAAAGTACAGCATCCATTCATGATTAAAACCTTCAACAAAGTAGGTTTAGAGGGAACATACTTCAACATAATAAGTCTTATAGGAAGACATGGGGTTCCACTCCCCGCACACTAACCACATTCCTGTGTGCTCACACTTGTGCACTAAGATCATTAGATTACAAACATTATATTACAAGTTGTATAACTGACTCTACTGCAGTGTAGTGGGAAAAACACAGAGTTATCAATTTGAATACATGAATTCTTGTCCAAGATCTTCTGTTCACCAGAACCTAGCACTTCAGGGATGTTTCCTATATGTATTGCATGTGCCCTGCTTTTGTGTCTTGTCCATTTTTTCCTTCAGTCCATTTGTCTGTATTCACTCTCTCTGCCTGTTGTAGGCAGTATTTGGTTCCCAGCCACGGTGGGACGCAGTTTAATGAAAAACCCCAGCTAACATCAACCTCAACAGGGAAAAACTGAGAGATTTTGCCCTAAGGTCAGGAATAAGATATGGATGTCCACTCTCACGACTTTTATTCAACATAGTACTGGAAGTTCCAGCCACAGCAATCAGGCAACATAAAGAAATAAAAGGCATCCAAATTGGTAAGCAAGTGATCCAAGAGAAACTGATCCAAAAGAAAATATGAATGCTAAATATGGAAGCCACAATCTTTTTATCATCTAATCTCAGAAGTGATGTGCCATCACTTTTTCCATATATGCTTGGTCACACAGATCAAACTTAGTGTGATGTGGGAGGAGGCTATATAAGGCATGAATACCAGAGCCATAAATCTCTGAGATATTGGAGGCAGGCTACCACATTCTCCTGTACAGTAGTCTTGATCATAGCACCTACCTATCTCCTCCTGTAGACACCAAACTCTCTAGCTCATTGTACTTTTAGAACATATGGAAAAACTATTTATGCAGAATAGGTGCTCATAAAATGTTATTTTATGAGTTATTTTACATGAGTTCATGTGTATCTTGTTCAAGGAATTTTTTTTTTTTAGAGGGAGGGGAGGGGAGGGAAAGAGGAAGAGAGAATCTTAAGCAGGCCCCATGCCCAGCGTGAAGCCCTATGTGGGGCTCGATCTCATGACCCTGAGATCCTGGCATAGGTTGAGATCAAGAGTCAGTCGCTTAACCAACTGAGCCACCCTGGTGCCCTGTTCCAGAAATTATTTATAGCTTTGTTCATACAGTTGAGGTCCTGACTTTGACTTTCTCTGAAGGCTAAGTAGTCATATCTGAAACTGTTTATGTATTACTTGTAACCTAAACTTGAAAACTCATATTCCAAACATATGTCAATGTTAACAAGATGAGTTGTGAATGATAACTGAGTGGCATTAATATCATTCCATCACCATTACTAAAATGTAGTTAAGAATATGTGCTGTCAACCTACCTATAGGGGCTGAATATGCATAGTTGTTTTTATAGGGAGAATGCTGTATATGGCATTTTCAAAGGACTTATATTCCAAGATGAACTCATTTTTTGACTTTAAACAGTTTGTATGTTGCCTTCTACCCTCAGCAGCATGAGACAAATTTACCCCAAATCTAAAATAGAGACAAGGTGAAATTTCTAATAAAGATTAGAATAGACAGTGCATGTGTAAGTGCAATGAAAAGATTTATTCAAGATGATACTAAGCAAAATTCAAGGATTATATATTCATCACTTGACACTATTTTATGTTTAACAAGATTGTTTCTCTCTATTTCTTCTCCATACTTTTATCTTTCACCTAGAGCCCCCCAAAAAGGATTCTGTGACATTCTGCATAACAGGTATCCGCTGTTCCATCGAGGACATAGATCTCATTTGGGACGTAGAAGTTAGGAAAATTGAAGGTAGGCTATTTTCATGGGGAATAATAGCTGCTTCTTACTTCATCTTAGGAAACTCTTCTACATATTAGGATAATGTAGGATAATTTTGAAATACAATATCAAGTCCCCAAAAGACCAATTAAATCAGAATCCTTAAAAACAAGATCCTAGTATCATCGCTTTTAAAAGAACCACAGGCATTTCTAATATGCATCGTTATTGAGAATTACCAGGGGATGAAATATGAAATGTCAAAGAAGGACATCCACCAAGCAAACAAACGAATAAAAAAATAATTTCATTTTATGCTCAGCAAGTCACAGAATTGGCTTTTATAAACTCAAAGAGAACAGTAGGTTGAATGTGAATCACTGAGTTGTTAATATACAAATGAAATGTTCTCCTCTATAATAGTAAATCCAGAACCATAATATGTTTTTGGTCATGCTTTTAATATCAGTGTTTTTCATATTTAAAATATACATAATTATAAATATTGAACTCATTTTCTAGTTTGATTCTCTTATCATTTTATTGTATATTTTTCAATAAGAGTAGGACATATCTCTTTCTCTGGCACTAATTAGCAAAATAAACAGAACATCTTGGACTAGAATTCAGGTATCCTGATTGATAACTCTGGGTTTTTCCCACTACATTGCAATAGAGTCGGTTATACAACTTGTAATATAATGTTTGTAATCTAATGATCTTGGTGCACAAGTGTGAGCACATAGGAATGTGATTAGTGTGCAGGACGGAAAATGCCCGGGACCTGATTGATCCCCTTATAATTAACCACGTCTAGGAATTGCCCTCAGACTATGGATTCCTCATTGCCTCTCTCAGCTTCTCAGCAACCGACTTTGAAATTGTCTCTGAAAAATCAAGTTTACTTTGTATTTGCTAAAGAATGCAAAGGAAAGATTACCTGTCATTTTGTTTAAAGGGGACTGTATTTCTAGTACCAGTGAATAGACACTTTTAATTATTAAAAATATTAAAAAAATAAACTAGAGGAAACCTAATTTTTTTGAGGGGGGATTCTCATCTATTCTCACCAATTATAATACTATAAAATTGATAGTAAACCAGAAATTTAAAAACACGAAAGGATACTTCAAAGTTTAACATAGTTTAAGAAAACACAACCTTCTAAAAAGGATGACCTTAATATCAAATGCCAAGTCTTTGACTCCATATAAATTGCTCTATTCATTAAAACATTAAAGTGTGGTACATCATAAAGATGAAAGCCAAGTTTCTTTTCATTACCAATACCCTCCTGTTGAGAATTTGGAAACTTATATTTTAATCAATTCATTTGATCTTTTCAAATTAAATTATCCCCTAAGTGAACTAGATGAAAAATAAATTATATTAAAATTAATGCTCTTCCTCATTTTTTCCAAATATGAACTACAATAATTTCTTCTTGTTTTAAATTATATTTTTAGATAATGAGCTTCTGTTTTAAGCTCTCTCTTGCTATATAGAATCCCACTTTATTAATATTGGAACAAGGTTTGAAATGAGCCTAATTTGGTCTTATAATTTGGGAGAAATAGCTAGGATATACTGCATAGCTTTGAGCAAGTTTTGTGGGCAAGTATGCACAGTTTTTATAAAGTTTTGTTTTCTTTTTTACCGTGAGGAAATATTTGTTAGAATGCATTTTGTAAATAGAATGTATGACTTTATTGAACATGTAGTTGTGTACAGCATAACCATGGTAACTCTGCACTGAGAGTTTGGGGTTCAGGGCAGCTCTTCTTTCTTCTGGCAACAGGGAGCTCCTCAGCCTTGGGGCTCATACCTAACACCTAAATAAATGGTGGTCAGCAAACATCTATTACATTAAAATGAGATATAAGAACTGAATGGTGAGGCTTTCATTCCCTTCCAACTGTAAAATCACACAAAAGTAGTTACACAATGCTATATACTAAATCCCAACCCCTATCCAGTAAGAGTTCATTGCCCAAGACTTTGTTGGTAAGTCAAGTGACAACATTATTGAGGGAAATGCTGACCATGAGTCTGGTTAAGCTACTTGTATTGGATTTTCCTTGAATTTTTTTGAGATAAAGAAGTTAGAATTGTTTTGATTATGCCACTATGTTGACTTACTGATAATCAGTCCAAACTAATATAATGATTAGAAATATTTTTATATCACTTGGGAGATAAAACCTACAAGATAGATACAAAAAGTTTCATTTTATGACTTTGAAACTGATACTATCAGCTGATGGTGGAGGAAGATTGACTGACATATGCTAAAACATTTAAAATAATTCTGTTAGAGAGAGCTATTGACTCTGTTCAGTTGACTCAAAAAGGAAGGGGATGTGATGGTAAATAAAATTCTAGTTATTCCTTTATTGATTCAATTTGCAACAGTACATTTTAAAGAGATATAGGTTTATAACATTTATTACCTACATAAGATCAGTAGAAATTAAAAGGTTTGCATAAATGGCAGAAAGTTCACTTTAACTATTGTTGCCATCTCCTATTCTATATGGAGGAGGGTTCATTTGGGTAGAAGTTTGAATTTGCATCACACCCAAAGTAGTCCAAAGTAGTGTTGCAAATACAATGATATAGAAGTTTTCAAATTCCACTGAAATATTAGTTATTAATCTTTTATTCTGTTAATGCTATTAACTGGTATTAATCTACTATTAATGTGTTCACTGGCAGATGATAGAAAATGTTCTAGTTATTTTAAGGAAAAGCAATGTTTATAAAATTATTGGAAGAATCATAGGAGGAGGTTATAGGCTGAATTTCCAGAAAGAATTCCCAGAACAATCCTGGGAATTGGGCTAGCCAGAAAAGAACACACTCAGAAAGCTGGACAGTGAAGAAGCCAATGTCATGTTTATTGGCTCCAGATTACAACAGTTTAGCTGAACTCCCAGCAAAAATCTGTAGCTATCAGAACTACTGACATCCACTAGATGAGGAAAACTGCTGTCTTACACACTGGGGTATCACTTCTACTTCAGAGACCATGCGAGGGCATTGGATCAACAGAGTGCAAAACAAGCATGGATCCCTTTTGAGATCTATGGTTTCATTTTTAATTTGGTAGATTTTTTGTATTATAATTGTTTCATCAGAATAAATTATTCTAATACTTTTTAAACAAATGATTGTCAATGTTTATTGTGTAAGCTATAGGATTATGAATTGCACATTATCACTGATGTGATATCACATATGTATTGACAAAGTTGGTAACAAATTTTGTTACAAAAACATGATTTTTTTTTCAGATAACTCTTTTCCAGAAGTGGCAGTTAGCTAAGATATATGATTCTCTGGAAATAGTAATCCTTATTATTATTGCAACTAAATTTTGTTAAGATTTGGCACAAGTTGAAGATGATATGTCTTGGCAGGAGCTCAAATTGTAATTATAGCATCACTTCTCCTAAATAAATCTGCATTTTGAAACATAATTCAGTGTCCCATTAGGATGTAAATTCAAGATTATAGGAAGTTTTTCAAGATAGAATATCACTTTAGAATGCAAAAATCCATTTGGCTAGTCACTCAGGAAAAATCAAATGATCAGATGACATAGATTTCTGGATCTGAATGCAAAGTCATTTATTGTTAGAGTTTCTGTGACAAAAATAACAAGTAAACATATCTATAAATTTTTAATAGTTCTTGGTAGATTGGGAGACTATATTGCTTAGACTGATATTTTCTGTATCACATGTTTCTAAATATCTAGACGAACCATGAGAAACTACGGACACTGAGAAACAAACTGAGGGTTCTAGAGGGGAGGAGGGTAGGGGGTTGGGTTAGCCCAGTGATGGGTATTAAGGAGGGCACATACTGCATGGAGCACTGGGTGTCATACGCAAGCAATGAATCATGGAACACTACATCAAAAACTAATGATGTAATGTATGGTGATTGACATAACATAATAAAAAAAAGAAAAAAAAGGTGTGTGTGTGTGTACAGAATAGAATATTATTCAGCCATAAAAAAGAACGAAATCTTGCCATTTGCAAAGACATGGATGAGTAAAAGAGTATTGCTAAGCAAAATAAGTCAGTCAGATAAAAACAAATACCATATGATTTCACTCATATGTGGAACTTAAGAAACAAAACAAATGAGCAAAGGGAAAAAGAGAAGCAAACCAAGAAACAGACTCTTAACTAAAGAGAACAAACTGATGGTTACCAGTGGGGAGGTGGGTGGGGGAATGGGTGAAATAGGTGATGGGGATTTGGGAGGGCTCTTGTTGTGATGAGCACCAGGTGATATACGGACTTGTTGAATCACTGTATTGTACACCGGAAACTAACACTGTATGTTAACTATGCTGGAATCAAAATTTAAAAAATAAAGAAAAAAGAAAATAAAGGAAAAAAAAGATCATGCATATCTGATTACATTACCAAAATCAAGGCTCAGATGAAAATGCATGTAATTTACTAAAATAAGCAAATTTCTAAGAGTTTCAATATTTGTATGGTTAGGTGCAGCTAGCTTAACAGGACAATGTGTAGTAAGGGCTTAGCAGTTCAAGTGAAATATAAATCAACAGTGTGATGAGAGTGGTCAAAATGCCAAAGCAACCATTGGCTGAATCTATGCAAGTACAGCTTTCAGGAGAAAAGATGCAGTGTCTCTTTATATTATGCTGTTCAGTCACCCGTTGGAGAAAGGGTTGTTCTGGGAACCACACTTTAAAAATGATATTGATAAACTATACTCTAGACCAGGAAAGTTAAGGATCCTTAAACCATATGATATACCTACTGGTTAAACAAAAATGAATAGACCAAATTTTATGTATAATAATTTAGGATAAGAAATGTTTAAACATTCGATTGATATTGAGTAACTTCTCAAAATGAGAGCTTCGAACATATGCCTTCTTCTCTCCATCAGACTTGATCAAGGTGTTGACCTTGGCCATGTCAATGTCCTAGAGCTTCTTCACAGCTTGTTTGATCTGGTGCTTATTGTCTTTGACGTCCACAATGAACACAAGTGTGCTGTTGTCTTCTATTTTCTTCATGGCTGACTAAGTAGTCAGGGGGAACTTGATAGCATAGTGATCAAGCTTGTTTCTCCTGGGGGCGCTCTTTCGAGGATATTTAGGCTGCCTCTGCAGACGCGGTGTCTTGGGTCGTCGGAATGTAGGTGACGTGCGGATCTTCTTTTTTTTTGTGACTGTGGACGCCTTTCAGCACCACTTTTTTGGCCTTCAAATCCTTTGCTTGGACTTCGGCTTTGGGAGGGGCAGGGGCTTCCTTCTTAGCCTTCGGCGCCATCTTCATAAAAGGGCAGTATTTTATGTTCTTAAAAGAACTTTCCAATCAAGTACCATGCCTGTGGACATATTCCTCTTTGACTCCTCCCAAGGACAAGATGTGGGTAGGAATAGGAGGAAATTTTACATTCCTTGATGTTGGTGCAAGAGACAGAAGAGTTAAGGGATCAGCCACCATTGCAATCCCATTCCACTTGCCTTAGTTTGAGTTGCCTGAGAAAATATTGAGTCTCCGAGATTTACGTGCAGGAAGGGATTAATTGCAGAGCGTTCTGGGGAGCAAAACTTATAGGTGACTGCATCAGCACTGGGAGAGGTACAAGTTGAACTGGCTGTAAAAGCGGGAGTCCCTTGGTGCAATGTGACATTATGTCTGATTTTGTATTGCTAAATCAAACACTCAATAAGGCCTTGAATAGTAATACTGGCTTAGTCACTGATGGCAGGAAAAGCAAATAAAAACCCAGAATATACACTGATTCCAGTCAAGATGAATTGCTGCCATTTCCAATGTTAAGCTGCTGCCAAGTAGCTAATTTGTCTCCTTGAGGGGTGAATCAGGGTGGTCTGCATTGGAGACTGTTGCTGGCAGGTTGGCCATTTGGAGACTGGACGCAGATCAGTCTCAGTGAGTGGGAGCCTTTTATACCCCTCCACACTGGTGCCATGGAGACTCCATTCTTGCACCTGTTGTGTTTGCACTGGGGTGGTCTGACCAAGGTAACTGAGGCCACTATCAGGTCATTCAGGGTACTTGGTTGTTGGATGTCTCTTCTGTGGTAGATGCTCTCTGGGGGGAATTAACATGTGATAACATTTCTTCACACTTTATGACCATATGGTTATATGTCTATCCTTGTGTCACTTACCCAGAGCTCCCTGTTCTTATTCTTCCAGTCTATCTCCTTCCAGTACCCTGACCAATTCATCTCTACTCCGGAGTAATAGTATTCTTTACGTGGACCACTTGTCTTTCCACATAATGTGAACATTAAGATACACTGCCCAAAGCAATCCCTTTTGGGAGGACTTCCTACACCAGGGTTTTTCAAGGCATCTATGAATGGAGTTGTCTTGTAGCATGGTCCATTTTGGCCTGGGACTACATACCAAGATGACCCCTCTGTGACCCAAAGTTGGCTTATTTACAACTCCCACAGATGTTCTTCTCTAACCCTCCCCCTAACACATACACCCACCTGCACCAAAACAACCATAGTGGGAGCTTAGGGAAAAATGAAGCCAAGGTAGATGACATGAGATTCTACATCTTCAGATTACAGTTTACATGATTCTGGATGTACCACTTTTATTTTAAGATTGACTGTTTTGGGATGCCTGGGTGGCTCAGTCGGTGAAGCACCGGCCTTCAGCTCAGGTCATGATCCCAGGGTCCTGGAATTTGTCCCATGGTGGGCTCTCTGCTCAGTGGGGAGCCTGCTTCTTCCTCTCCCTCTGCCTGCTGCTCAGTCTGCTTGTGCTCTCTCTCTCTCTCTCTCTAATGAATAAATGAAGTTTTTTAAAAAAAAAAGATTGACTATTTTTGGACCTGCCCAATCTTATGATTTGATGAGTTGGACAGAATCTAACTCATGAGGGCAGCTTTTCATTTGATATACCACCAAAAAGTACCTCATCTCCTCCAGGTCATAGTTAACATTCTACTTGGGTTTCTTGAAAGCATTATATAAAAATAGATTGCTATTACCTGGGTATATAATGAGATTTGGCTCTAGAGACATTCCCTGCTAGTAGCTAATGGAACTCAAAGAAAGCTTACGTGGGTACCATTTGTTTATGAACAAAGGTAAAGAATTTCAAAGAAACATGACTCAAAGTAGGTTAACAACTGTTGACCTAGTAACCTCAACAACATATGGCTGGTAATTGAAGCGATGTGATTGGATAGACTTAGCCAGAGGGGGTATGTAAAGTAAGGAAAAGAGAGGGTCAACTAATAACATTGTTTTAACAGAAGGAAAGAATAAGAACCTGAGGAAGACTGAAGACAAAGAAGAATAATAAAAACCCAGGGGAATGTGGTCTCAAAAAAATAACAGGAAGGAATTATTTTTAAAAGGAATACTTATAATTTCAAAGACCTTAGGTATTAAGGGATAAGAAGAATGTATATAATAATAATTAATTACGTGAACGTACATAAAGATTATTTGCTCTGTAAGATGATAGTAATTTGAAGAGTGTGGTTTTTAGATACGAGATGTGAGACCACATTAAATGCTGATGGGAAAATACTAAAATAGAAGGCTTTGTTGAAAATAAGAGAATGGCAGCAAATGAGAGTTTCCACTGTTTCTAGGTAACCCATCAATGCAAAGAAAATTTCTTTTTTTATTAACATTTAAGTAGAACTTAGAAGTCTATTTTCCCAGAATGCTGTAGAAAGGATTTCTGCATTTGAAAGGAAATCAGACTAAATATCTTTCTGTAGGTCTTCTCCCAAACCCAATATTCTTTACTTTTATGATCACTGAAGTAATCATATTTTTCTATTTGTTTAGTTGACTTGATTCAGCTACTTAAATGATAAATTGTATATTTATGAAGAGTAGGCATATGATTTCTAGCTCTGGCAAGATGATGCATTAAGATGATTGGGTCATTTTTTCCAATTCAATCAACTAGAGATGTTAGTTGAAAGTGAATAGGCAAATTATACTTAATTCTCTAATACTGAGCCCAAGTTATGTACACATATGATTTCATATCATTTAGTATTAGCACATACCTTAGCAGATATTATTAATAGTAATGAGACTATGATTTATCAAATGTGTCCATTAACAAAATGTATTTTCAAGTGCTTTTCTTATTTAATTCTTACAGTAACTGGATTATTTCTAATTTACATCCAATTCCTATAAAATGAATATATCTCATATTCTTGCATGTTAAATAACACATATTTATTCTAATTAAAATGCTTTTAATCTGCCCTTTCATCATTATGTTTTCATGATTTAATTCATTTACTTATTTTTTACTACTAGTAAACTATTCATATTTTTACCAAACTCTGTATACATCAGAGAATAAACAATCTTAATACTGCCAAATTTAGTGGATTTCTAGCCAGTTGAAAGTAGCTACTTGCAAAGTTGATTTACTATATTTGAGATACATGAGTTGCTGAATAAAAGAACCAGAGGAGGCACCTGGGTGGCTCAGTCGCTAAGCGTTTGCCTTCGGCTCAGGTCATGATCCTGGGGTCCTGGGATCGAGCCCCGTGTCAGGCTCCCTGCTCGGTGGGAAGCCTGCTTCTCCCCCTGCTTGTGTTCCTGCTCTCACTGTCTCTCTCTCTCTGTCAAATAAACAAATAAAATCTTAAAAGAACCAAAGGACATATTTTATTTACTAGTAGGTTCTCATCAGCCTTATATATTTTTTTAAGATTTTATTTTTAACTAATCTTTACACACAACGTGGGGCTTGAAACGCACAACCCCAAGATAAAACTCTTGAGTTGTATCCTCCACTGACTGAGCCAGCCAGGCACCTTGCATTAGCCTTATATTCTAACTAAATAAATATTACCGATTTTTATTTACTTTTATTTTTTAATATTACCAGTTTTTAAAGTGAGATGGTGGCTCAACTCTCTGCCCCCCCCAAGGTAAATACTCATAGGTAATTATCTGTCATAGTAAACATATGGATGCTCACACATATGCATACAGACACACACACACACACACCAAAAACAAAGTTTTAAGATTTGAAAATTTTCATGATAGCTGGGAAGAGGAGAAAGGACAGGTGCTTACAGTATACTTCTAGATCTATTTTAAATATTTACTAATAGTTGAGGAATTATTTATTTTTAGTCTCATTCTTAATAAAATACATAATCTTTTAATTATATGAAAATGGATGCAGATAGGGATATGCTGAAGAACTTATGCAAAACCCAAGGTAATCATACTCACTTTAAAAAATCCAAGTGAAAACACAAGTCATTTCTAATATGCTTCACCTAACTAAATCAGGGAACTGATTTATTGATTGATTGATTGGCTGAGTAGAGCTGACACATGATGTTACATTAGTTTCAGGTATACAACATAGTGATTCAATAACTATGCTATGCTATGCTCACTATAATTGTAACTACCATCTGTCACCACTCAATACTGTTATACCATTGACTATATTCCCTATGCTGTACTTTTTATTCCTGTGACTTATTCATTTCATAACTGGAAGTTTCCCTGTATTATTTAATCTGTAAATCAACAAGTCCTACGTGAAGACTAAATACTCAGGGATACCAATACTGAGAAATTCATCAAAGGTTCATTCACCGCAGTGCCACTGCCTTCACGGGCAACCTTGTAACAAGGAAAGTCAAAAGTTTAGGAGATATGTTAATGTCTTTACTCTTCATTCATTTATCACAAATTATTTTAACATATACTATTGCTCAACACTTCTATAGTTTCTAATAGGAAAAATGTGATCTGGAAAGAGAGAAAGAGAAGAGAGAAGGAAATACATGAGACATGGCCTGGGGAGAAAAATCAGCATTATTAATATTTTGAAATCTGCCTTTTCTGTTTCTTGAGCATAAAGACCTAATAACTGAAAATGCCTTATATTTATAACTCAACTGCAAATTACAATTTTCAACTTTATTTCCAATTGTACACCCAACATGCATTCATAACTATAAGAGATATATTGTCTCAAGAATAGACGGGGGTTGGAAAATTTATAGTCTAACTAATCAAGTCCTGAACAATTTAGAATTGACTTTAATTGAGGTCCATGTGGATAATTGTGTTTTTTGGTGTACATCAAATGGACCCCTGGGCATTTTTTAAGTTAGGCAGGCCACAACTACCATGATTATTTTCATTAGGGAACCCCAAGGGGTCTGTTCTAGATCTCTAAATTTTCTTGGAATTTCCAGGAGCAATTTTTCTCAGAGCCTCCAAAACTAAATTATAAAATACTGGATTATAAAGTCCACACAGTGGTAGGTTCCCTAACAAACTGTGCTTAGTAATCAGGCATTGAAATATATTTATAGTCCTTAGTTTAAATGAGTCATTAAAATTTTATGATTATATATTTAAAATATGTTCATTAAATGGGCTTTTTGAACATGTCAGTGAAATGAATCATTTTCTTTCATTTAATGATACTTAAAATAACAATATCCAGCAAATTCTAGAAAGTGTTGAAATGACTGTGTATTCATTTTCACATTTATTTTTTGTTTAGAGTCAATGCATTTAGCTGTGGCTTCTCCATGTTAATGCAACTTCCTCATTCGTGAAACAGCATGACCCAGGGCAAAGATCTGGAGTTAGAGAGACGTGATCTGAAAATTGCCCAAGTTCCATCTTCAGGTGAGCTACATATCATATCTGAGCTTTAGTTTTCTTACCTGTAAAATGGAAATAATATGTATACTTACCAGGACAGTTTTTAATAAGCAGAGATGATTCTGTAACTTGACAGACACATAATTAGAATGCAATAACACAGTGTTACATAAATAGTGGATGGTATTGTCTATAATCCTTTTTTTTAAATCACTTTACATTATCCTATTATATTGATAGAACTAAAGCAGTTTATAATATTTGTGTCAAATTTAATAATTACAAACCTAGCTGGGCAGTGCTAACACCCTTGCTTCCCCCTTCACTGAATAACAAGACAAAGTGTCTTAAGAAGAAATACAATTTGCATCCAGATTCTTTGGAAAATAATCTAGTTTTCCAAACTTGTTTATGTTACTTCAGAAACTTGTTTTCCCCAAAAGTCCTACATTGTATCTTGTGCTTTAAAATTTGACTCTTTTATCTCTTGTAGGCATAGAAGAAATATGGATGAAATACCTCGCTTGTTGTACCTTATAGTGATGCTAGTCACTGTCTGACTTTTGTTACTTTATAAATATATGTTATTGTGCAAACATCCAATTTCTTTTGTCTCGTGCTCTCTTTATTAAACCCTCTCTAATATTCCTCAAGTGTATATTGACTACTGTCCGAATTTTGGATCTCCATTCTACATTGCCCAAAGGTTATTGACAATGATACAGATCTTCATGACTTAATGTTTTTTGATAAACTCATCATAAGTTTGAAGTATCATAAATTGAAAATGCATTTAATATACCTAAACTACCAAATATCACAGCTTAGCCTGGCCTACCTTCAACGTGCTCAAACACTTACATTAGATTACCATTGGGCAAATTATCTAACATAAAGCCTATTTTATAGTAACATGTTGAATATCTCATGTAATTGATGGAATACTTTACTGAAAGTGAAAAACAGAATAGCTGTGTGGGTATAAAGGGTTATAAGTGTATCAGTGGCTTATCCTTGTGATCACGTGGCTGCCTGGGAGTTGCCACCGCCCAGCATCATATCACTACCCCCGGAAAAGGTCCAAATTCGAAATTCAAAATATGGTTTCTACTAAATGCATATGGTTTTTGCACCATCATCAAGTCAAAAAATTGTAAGTTGAACCACTGTAAGGCAAGGACTGTGTGTATTTTACTAGCCCAGAAAATTACCTCCTCATTTCCTATAGTGCTGTACACTTTTAAGATTGTGCTCACTTATGTTATTTCCAAGTGCATTTTTAAGTGTATATATGATTTTAATTATTCTCCAGCTCCCATCAAATTCAGAACACTACAGAATTTCCATAGATGATTATAGAGTTACAGTCTGCACCATTGCTGATGGGGGGCTGCTAAATGGTGTCACAGAGGAATTGGCAAGTGAAGTGACTGCATACAGGTCATTATTTTTTAATTTAGACCCCAAATCAGAAAATGTTCTTCATGACATAAGGGCCTTAAAAAAAATGGGCCTGCTAGCAGCCCAGTGTGAAGAATAATTGCTGATTGTGACAGATCAATAACATCCAATTTAGAAAGACTGTAGAATTCCATAACTGTAATTTTGTAAAGCATTTTTGAGGAAAGCAAAATATTTGCAGCAATTAATGAATTAAAACTCAAAATACCAGAAAAGCAGAAATTAATAAGGCACAAGTCATCTGGGTCAGAAACTAGAAACAAATATATCTGACTTAAATATACACCTCAGAAAAGATCTAATCTGGACAGAACTAGGGAGCACTGGAGACATGTTCATGAGCCCACTCCTTTGATTAGCTTGTTGTATCTAAGAAAGTAAAGCTCAGGAACTATTTCAAGCTTAGAAATAGCATAGCAGGGGCACCTGAGTGGCTCAGCCCTTAAGCGTCTGCCTTCACTCAGGTCATGATCCCAGGGTCCTGGGATCAAGCCCCGTATGGGGCTCCCTGCTCCGCGGGAAGACTGCTTCTCCCTCTCCCACTCCCTCTGCTTGTGTTCCCTCTCTCGCTGTGTCTCTTTCTGTCAAATAAATAAATAAAATCTTAAAAAAAAAAAAAAGAAATAGCATAGCAGCTATTTTGCATGTTTTGATGCAAATAATTTTCTTGGAAACATGTCTCATTTTTATGTCTCCTCCTTTGGTTCATTATGCATTCTATACTTTAGTGCTTCTGCTAGTTATTTAACACATTCCAGGCTTAAGCATGTTTACTATTTCATGGCCCTTCTCTAAAGGTCAAGATACTTAGGTATGCATACTTCCTTCTCAAAAGATGTCACAAAATCTCTCTTCATATCTATAAATTCTCCAATTGTTGTCTTTATTCTGCAAAACCTATGATTCTCCCAACCAACCTAGAAGTAACTAGATATGGAGGAAGAATAAGATTATTTGAGAGATTTTATTCTGTATAACAGAATAAAATGCAGTTTGTAGGAGTGTGCTCAAAGTGTGGAATGTTTCTTGTTAATTTAAGCATGGGCTGAGGGATTAGAAAGCCTTTTAGGTGGGGGGATAGGGAAAGATCATTGAAGCTTGCTAAGATTTTAAATTTTAAGTTATTCTGCTTACTTTTCTTTTATGCCCACAAATAAGATGAGAGTTAATATTCAGTGATGATACAAAAGAAAGAATCAAAAAATATTTTAATTTTTAAAAATATAGGACACCTTAGAAATTGCTTGACAGCTTTTAAAATTACTATCATAACAGAGAAAGTTCTAGAAGTCATCATTGAAATTTTAAGTGAGAGGTAGAAAGGGTATAATCAAGATTTTTAATATCTATTTATATAACTGAAGCCAAGAAATTAAATTTTCTTATACTCTGTATCATTTCAATTTGATACCATAAAATTTGAGCTAGAAAACTAATGCTGTATTCCTTTAGCAGTTACACATCTCAGAGAGCTGATCAATCAATGCTAAAATATTTAAAAACAAATAAAGCCTAACTTATTTAGATAAATGTGTGGTTTTTTTAAAAAAGATTAATTTATTTGAAAGCGAGAGAGGAAGCATGCACACACAGAGGGGCAGAGGGAAAGGGAGAAGGAGAGAAGCAGACTCCCCACTGAACATGGAGCCCAACCTGGGGCTCCATCCCGGGACCCATGAGCTCATGACGTGAAGTCAAAATCAAAAGTTGGACACTTAACCTACTGAGCCACCCAGGTGCCCCTAGATAAATATGTTTTGATCAAGAAAGGTTTTCATCAAAGAAGGCTCTAGATAGGGTACAAAGAATCTTTGGGCTCTTGTCTTTGTTTCCTGTCAGATCCTAAGAATTTCTGGATACACAGCAAAATACTATTTATTGAACTGATAGCTACAATGGACTACAGTGGCCTTTACAAAAATATGTGAGTACATGTAAAGGCAGCTATGTGTGCAGAGCATAATTAATACAAAATTAGATTTCAGTGTGTTCCCTAAGTGGATTGATAACCTGGAGTTAAATAAAGAGCATGCTGATAAAATCAGCCACTATGAGACAAAGAGGCTCAATTCCTAGTGCCTAAAATATCATAATTCTAAGCCTACTGTCTTTTGAGTGTATATCAGATACATGCTTTAATCTATCTCTCTAGATACATACTTATCATACAATATTTAATAGTAGCCATTTGTCTGGCAATCTGTTTCTCACCACTGTCCCAGAGTATCTTTTATCAATGAATTATGTGACTTTATATAACTTATCTTTCTTTCAAAATTCTTCATGAATAATTTCTGATACTGAGTTGAAGGGAAAGCTTCTCAAACTGAAATTAGATAATAAAAGCTGATGAATGGCAACTTGTCAAGTTAGAGATAATAATAATGCTAGAGATGTAGGAATAATCCCACATGCCAGTGGAAGTGTTTTGTAACATCATTTTTAAAAAAATTTCAACTATATATGAAAAAACATACTTAATCATTTCAGTTTACCTTTGGGACAGCACATATAAGTAAGAGTACATGCATATTGATTTCTGCTATTCATGTTTTTAATTTTAAAATGATGAGTATTATGTGTAAGTTACCCTAGCATATAAATTACAAGTCCCTCATTTTCATTTTAATATTTAATAAATGTCCATAGAAACTGAACTCTTCTATTAAAAGATCTATTCTATTAAAAGCATCCTTTTATAATGTTGTCTCTATAAAAACAAAGAAAATTCAGTTACAGCAAGCTAAAAATCAGGGTAAGATCATATATTCCATTTGTTCCCAAATGCTGATCCATGGAAGCTGTCTAACTCACTAAATATATCTCACCAAGGCAGCTTACTAAAAATATGAAGTGCCTTATTCCACTGTGAGACACCATTTTTTCATAAGTTTTTTTTTAAAGATTTTACTTACTTATTCATGAGAGACAAAGAGAGAGAGGCAGAAGCAGAGGGAGAAGCAGGCTCCCCATGGAGCAGGGAGCTCGATGCGGGACTCGATGCCAGGACCCTGGGATCATGACCTGAGCCAAAGGCAGATGCTTAACTGACTGAGCCACCCAGGCGTCCCCATTTTTTCATAAGTTTTAAGAGGATGCTAAGACCTTGGAATTCAGGATGTGGCCCTGGGTATGTGGTGTGGATGTCACCTCAGAACTTGTAAGAAATCAGAAACTCAGCCGCATCTCTCTCCATTTTTAAAAATCCCCAGGTAATTCATACACACATGAAAGTTTGAGAAACAGTGGTTCAGGATGCTGGGTGGAGGGTGTCTTTTTTTGTTTGTTTTGCTTTGTTTTAAAAACACCCAATTAATCTTTATGCAAAATTGCCAAAACTTGTAAACAACAAAGACATCTTAGTAGGTAAATGGATAAGTAAACTGTGATACACCCAGATAATGGAATATTATCCAGTGCTAAAAAAAAAAAAAAGAACTATCATGCCATGGAAGACACAGAGAAATCTTAAATGCATGTTACTAAATGAAGGAAGCCCATCTGAAAAGACTATATACAGTATGATTCCAGCTATATGACATTCTGGAAAAGACAAAACTATGGAGACAGTAAAAAGATCAGTGGTTGCTAGAGGTGAGGGTGAAGAGGGAGAGAAGAATAGGCAGAGCACAGAGATATTTTAAGAGAGTGATGGATAATGAGGGATATGTGTCATTATACATTGGTTCAATCCCATAGAATGCACAACACCAAGAATGAAACCTAATGTAGATTATGGACTTTGAATGATTATGATGGGTCAGAGCAGGTTCATCCTTGATTAAAAAAAGATAGCGCCATTCTGGTAAGTGATGTTGATAATGAGGGAAGCTATGTTTGTATGGAGGGATGGGGGTATATGGGAAATCTATATACCTTTCTTTCAATTTTGTTATATACCCAGAACTGCTTTTAAAAAGTCTTTAAGTGTTGCCTGGGTGGCTCTGTCAGTTAAGCAGCTGGCTTCACCTCAGGTCATGATCCCAGAGTCCTGGGATTGAGTCCTGCATCGGGGTCCTTGCTACACGGGGAGCCTGCTTCTCCCTCTACCTGCCACTCGCCTTGCTTGTGCTCTCTCTCTGTCTCTCTCCCTCTCTCTCTGACAAGTAAATAAATAAATAAAGTCTTTAGAACTAAAATAAAAAGTTTTTAAAAAATACCCAAATGATGCAAAATTTTAGAACTGAGCTAATTCAATTTCTCAAAGTGGTTTCTGATCTTCAAAGATGAGAATATCAGATGACATCATTTTTCATAGACTAGTTGAACTCAGGGGAGGAAATCATTAAAAGTATAACAGAAGATGTTTTTGTGCTGTCTTATATTCTTTACCAATGTCTTATTCTCTAAGATCCTTCCAGAATGTGAAGTAGGTCCAAGCCAACTGCGAGCACAGACGTTACAGAATGAATGGACAAAGTATCAAACAATTTTTGCAAAGGAACATGCCACAGAAATCAATGACTATAGATTATAACTACAGCTAATTTTGACAAAATCATACATAAGGATGGAATTTAAGATTTCTGAGAAAAAAAATTCTGTCCCTGTGTCACCAAGCTTAGGAAAATATAGACTGTGCCCTCAATGTGCTGAGAGTTATTCTGGACAAATAAAATTAATTCAAATGGCAAGATCTGGGGCAGATGAGGGCATTTAGATAGTAAGTGCAAAGCTTGCATATGGAGAATAAGCCATTGTGATGGAATAATACCAGGTCACCTTTTATTTTAGTAATACTATTTATGTATTGAATCACTCAATCATCACTATGCTTACTGCATATTTACTTTTGGAATTAAAAATCTCATTTGAAGCTGACAGACTTTTCCTGCTTTACTAGTTATTTACCTCTGTTGAAAAAATAGTAAAAGGCCATTGGAATTTTCTAAGGCATATTCAACACATGTGGGTAAACTATTTTTAACTGTTCTCTTCACACCAAAACCTGTCTGCTTAAAGGAATGGAAGGCATTTTTTTCCCTGAACTTTTTCAGGAGCATAGTTATAATGGCATAGAAAGAAAAACAGAACTTGTAGTTGTTTCTGGGATAAGAAGGAAAGCAGGTGGGCTTGGTAGAGACAAGTCATGGCCTCAACGGATGTGGGTTACATTTCAGGTAACTTTGTGTGAGCTCGCTGGAGAAGACAGAAGTTGGGGTCTCTGTCAGGAAAAAGTAGTTGGTGAGGGGCAAGACCACTGCAGGATGTATCAAGTAAGGCCAGCAAAATTTGGACAAAGCTAGGAAAGAAATTTAGAACAGGTCAAAACAGAGATGACAACTTAGCCGAATGGGTTTATTTTTTTGTATTAGAGTCTTACTGAATACCCTTTATACTTTTATAAGTGATTATGACAATATGGAGGATATGTACGTGTGTATGTGTGTGTGTGTGTGTGTGTGTGTGTGTGTGTACCTTTGTGTCGGTACATATATTAAATAAATATATAGGGAGAAAATTGTAAATTCTTTTGAAACCCATGTATTCTGGCAACAAATATGGGTTTATCATCAATAATGTAACCAACAATACATGAAGGAATGGGAATCAAATACAAATGATGCAGGCTTCCACAATTAAATAATTTACATTCCCACTGAGGGAGAACTCTGAAGAGAGTTGAATAATTGAGATTGAAGCATGTGTAGAGAGAATGAACAGGAGGGAATGGCTGGGGTAGTGGGGTGGTGGGGGAAAGCAGCAGTGTTTAACAAATACTTTGTATAGGAAATGTACCTTGAATTGAATCTTCAGAGATGAGATGTTAACCAGAACAAGAGAGAGCAGGGTGGGTAGGGTCGTATCAGGGCAGAGAATCCCAGACAGCAGGAGACTTGGAAAAGTTAATGCCCTTCCATAAAATAAGCAAAAGATTCACTTTTAATTTTCAGGATAAGGTCTGTAATCACCAAAGAGAAAGAATTTCTGCAATTTTACTCTTTTTCTGATCGTAAGTAAATAAATAAGTCTCTCACAGTTTGACTTCCCTCTCTTCAAAGATAAGGAGAGGAGAAAGGTCATCGGCTAATAAACAGAAAAATTAGACAAGCCTTTTCTGTTGTGGCTCATTTGGGACACTTTTATTTAGTCTACTTAAAATTTTAGAGTTAACCAACCCTAACTGGTATCTCTACAAGAGTTTTGCCTTTCATTCATGTGTGGTTAATGTCAGTGGCATTCACAGACAAGTAACTAATATACAGAAAAGGCATGATTAAATGGAAGTCTTTTCAAATGTGCAGAGCCTTTGAAAAGCCATTTAAAGAAATGATTCACTTTATTTCTCCCAAGATGTGAGATGGAATTGAAGCAAGTTTACTGCTTCTCCCTGGAGATCGATTTTTCTAAGCCTGTAGTTCAGATCAGTCAATGTGATTATCCCTCCTGCCAAACAAAATGCCCACCTGTTCAAAGACACACTGAGTAAGAAAGATGTTCTTTGTGCTGCCAAAGGACTCCACGTAAATAAGGAAAATAATCATGTTCTCACCATTTGTGAAATGTTTCTTTCATTCTAAAGGAAAAGAATAGGATCACAGCTTCAAGTACAGCTCCACTAAAGACCTCTTCGATTTAGCGAGATCACCCCTTTGAGGGGGCAGAAAAGTCTAGTGACTAATGAAATACTGAAGACCACTCAATTTAAAATCACAGGGCGCCTGGGTGGCTCAGTTGGTTAAGCGACTGCTTTCGGCTCAGGTCATGATCCTGGAGTCCCGGGATCGAGTCCTGCTTCGGGCTCCCTGCTGCTCAGCAGGGAGTCTGCTTCTCCCTCTGACCCTCCCTGCCTCTCATGTGCTCTCTCTCTCTCTCTCATTCTCGCTCTCTCAAATAAATAAATACATAAAATCTTTAAAAAAAACAACATAATATAAATGAAAACATTTTTAAAACAAAATTTTCCTGGATGAACAACAACAACAAAAAATGTACCTCTTTCCCATCAGAAGTACTGCAAACCTGTAGAAATGAGACAAATGAGAAATGAGACAATGTCCTTCTCCTATTTCTTTTGATGACTCCACAGCCTGCCATTGCCTGGGAAGAAAGGAAGTTTAAATAATCTTGAAATTGTCTCAATCATGGGAATATTACCAATAGCATAAAAGAGGCCTAAAATATCAGGATGTCAAATATATCTTATTCAAAATTTCATATTTCTCTTGACACCAGAAAAGTCCGGGTTTTTCTTCTGCTGAGGAGCCACCAACTTCTCCAGTTGGAGAGGATCCTTAGGTGGAATTCACAGTTTGCCTTGAGGGTCACTTTCACCTAGTGTGTTTTTTGTTAGGCTGAACAATTTCCTGGAAAGAAGTTAATGAAATATGAACTTTTTATTCAAAATATCATATGTGATTCATACCTTGCTTCTTATTAAAAAAAAAAACAAGAGGTCTTTATTATAACTGTCATTAAAAGATTAAGAATGAGAAACATTTTTGGATTGTCATTAAGCTAGTATTTTTTTAATTTAATTTAATTTTATTATGCTGTGTTAATCACCACACATTACATCACTAGTTTTTGATGTAGTGTTCCATGATTCATTGTTTTCATATAAAACCCAGTGCGCCATGCAATACATGCCCTCCTTAATATCCATCACAGGGCTAACCCATCCCTCCACCCCCCTCTCCTCTAGAACCCTCAGTTTGTTTCTCAGAGTCCATAGTCTCTCATGGTTCATCTCTCCCTCCAATGTCCCCCCTTCATTTTTCCCTTCCTTCTCCTAATGTCCTCCAAGCTATTCCTTATGTTCCACAAATAAGTGAAACCATATGATAATTGACTTTCTCTGCTTGACTTAGTTCACTTAGCATAATCTCCTCCAGTCCCATCCAAGGTGAAGTAAAAGTTGAGTATTTTTCTTTCTGATGGCTGAGTTGTATTCCATTGTATATATGGACCACATTTTCTTTATCCATTCGTCTGTTGAAGGGCATCTCGGCTCTTTCCACAGTTTGGCTACTGCGGACATTGCTGCTATGAAGGGCGCATATGGCCCTTCTTTTCACTACATCTGTGTCTTTGGGGTAAATACTCAGTAGTCATAGGGTAGCTCTATTTTTAATTTTCTGAGGCACCTCCACACTGTTTTCCAAAGTGGCTGTATCAACTTGCATTCCCACCAACAGTGTAAGAGGGTTCCCCTTTCTCCACAACCTCTCTGACATTTGTTGTTTCTTGCCTTGTCAATTTTTGCCATTCTAACTGGTGTAAGGTGGTATCTCAGTGTGGTTTTGATTTGAATTTCCCTGATAGCTAATGATGATGAACATTTTTTCATGTGTCTGTTAGCCATTTGTATATCTTCTTTGGAGAAGTGTCTGTTCATGTCTTCTGCCTATTTTTTGACTTGATTATTTGTTTTTTGGGTGTTGAGTTTGAGAAGTTCTTTATAGATCTTTGATATCAGCCCTTTGTCTATAGTGTCATTTACAAATATCTTCTCCCATTCTGTGGGTTGCCTCTTTGTTTTGTTGACTGTTTCCTTTGCCGTGCAGAAGCTTTTTATCTTGATGAAGCCCCCAAAATTCATTTTTGCTTTTGTTTCACTAGCCTTTGGAGATGTATCTTGAAAGAAGCTGCTGTGGCCAATGTCAAAGAGGTTACTGCCTATGTTCTCCTCTAGGATTGTGATGGAGTCCTGTCTCACATTGAGGCCTTTCATCCATTTTGAGTTTATCTTTGTGTATGGTGTTAGAGAATGGTCGAGTTTCGTTCTTCTGTATATAGCTGTCCAATTTTCCCAGGACCATTTACTGAAGAGACTGTCTTTTTTCCATTGCGTATTTTTTCCTGCTTTGTCAAAGATTAATTGACCATGGAGTTGAGGGTCCATATCTGGGCTCTTTATTCTGTTCCATTGGTCTATATGTCTGTTTCTGTGCCAGTACAATGCTGTCTTGCTGATCACGGCTTTGTAATATAACTTGAAATCAGGCAACCCTGCTTCTTATTAAAAGTGGCATAATATTTTGAATAGGTCTCTTAAGGTTTAATTGATTTATTATAAGAGAGAAACAAAATGTGATATATTTATGTTGCTACACATAACAGGAGCATAAATGTCTTACCTTTCTGAAGGAATAAGCACTATCATTTTATGTTTTGTGAGTCTATTAATGAGCTTAAGTGATTAGAGAAATGTAAGGAAATGGGAACCCACCATTTAGGCCAGACTATCAGAGTCTTAAGTTGATATCACTCTAAAAGTAGGAGTATTTAAGGCCATCTTACAAAGTAAGTGTTAAAGACTAGTCTGTAATAAGACTGTAATGTACTTTTCTGTCACTGCCACTATTTTAGGGCTGGTTAGCTGTTTCATCTTTGCAAGTAATCAGATAGTTTAAAAAACCCAGCCATCAATATTTCCCTGCTATGCTGTTTTGATTTCTCAGAGTTCAGAGAGATCATTTGCAGTTACGGAAGACTAATGTTTAGTCATACACAAGGCAGAGCAAAACTAAATCTGGTGTCTTCTGATTGGGAAAAATGTCACAATTTCAATGTTTCATGCCAGCAGATCCTCAATCTCTCTGAATGTACATTTCATTTTCATTACTGATGCTGTGCTTGAGTGGAAAGAGCAAGAGCTTAGAGTCAGGGGACCTGAACTAAGTCCCCTGCACATCTCTGAGAATCAGGCACCATTCCTTTGGCTTGGATACCAGATCAGCCAAATGCAGGAATGGACTAGATGATTTCTCAGATTGCTTTAAACTCTAAAAGTCTATGACGTTATGATCATCAACATTGCTATTATCATTTATGAGCCCTGCACTATCTTCTATGGGATATCATAGAAGGCTAGCCATATAGAATACTTTCAGTCTAGAGTACTCTGATATAAAATGCATGACATTTTTAAGGATTCAGGGAAAAGAGATGATTTCTTAACTGAAACTGTAGCTTCAGCTATAGTTACAAAGTGTTGCTTAAAATTCCCAGAGATTGATGTCTTTTCTGGCTTGGCACACACACAATGATTGATTCAGGGAAGGGCAGATAGCTCAAATTGGAGCAGTGGGAATAAAACACAGAAGGAGGAAGGCAACCATGGATTGTCCACAATATGAAGTGCATTGTATTACCTACTTTAGATCTTTGGGAGTTTGCTGACAAAGAGACTTCAGTTTCATGAAACTGTAACATGAGATCTATTCCCTGGGAAAAAGTAGTTTTTCCCAATTACCTTATATGTAAGGTTAAATTTACACCGAGAGATTAAGTGGCTTGTTTTTCAGAAGAAATTGCTACTTACAGCTAACAATAACAGTGCCTATATTTGTTTGCTAGGGCTGCCATAACAAAGTACTATAATACTACAGAAATTTATTTCCTCAGTCCTTGGAGGCTGGAAGTCCAAAATGACAACGTCAGCAGGGTTGGTTCCTTCTGAGGGTCAAGAGAAAGGTCTCTTCCAGACCTCTCTCCTTGACTTGTAGAAGTCTGTCTTCTCCCTGTGTCTTTACATGGTCTCATATAAGGATACTAGTCATATTGGATTAGAATCCACCCTAATGATCTTGTTTTAATTTAATTACCTTTGAAAACCTATCTCTAAATACTGTTACATTCTGAAGTACTGGGGTTAGAACTTCACCATATGAACATTTGGGGGCACACAATTTGGCCATTACAGTGTCTAACAAGTGCAAAGCCCTTTTCAAAGAACTTTACATATATTATCTCATTTAATTTTCCCATCAACCTTGTAAGTTCTATTATTACACAAAGAAGTTACATGATTTGCTCAACAAAGAAGTAGCAAACAAGGATTCTAACTCAGGCCATCTGGCTCCCACATATATGTTTTCAACCACAGTTTGACAAACACTATCTAAAAGTTCCCTAATCCCTTTTTCTCTTCCTAGGTATAAAAGAAGACTACTTTTTTCCATACTCCCCTGAAGTTAGTTTGGAGCTATACAATAAAGGTTTGGCCAGAAGATGCGCTCAAATGATAAATGCTACCCTTAGACCTGGCACCTAACATACCCCAATCTTTCTTGTTCTCTCTTTACTCCTTAGTTCACTGAACACAGGACAGTAAGGAACCAGAGGAGACCTGGGAAGATGGTGGCCCAACAAGTTGGAAGGACCTGGGACCACTGAGTCAGTCCATGAAGAGGTTATTAAACAACCAAATGAATTGTAATATTAATGAGAAGTAAACTTTTATTGTGTTAAGCTACTGAAATGCTAGGGTCCATCACTATATCAGCTACCATCAATTATCCTGACCAATAAACATGCAAGCAGATTCTTATTACTCAGAAGAAACCTAAAATGACACAGACTTCTCATTTTGCAGAAGAGAAAAAACTAAAATTTAGAGGAGTTAATTGACTTTTTCAGGTCAGAATATGTACATTATATAATGATAGATAAGAAAAATTGGAATAAAAATATACTGTCATCATAAGGCTTGGTGTCTATAGGAAAACTACTATGACAATACTTTTGTGCCCTAGTTTTGCCACCTAAAAATTATTTTTCAGGAAAAGTCTTTATTTTTATGGTACATAAGAAGTTGAATACATGGTTGTGAAGAAGGTAGACACTTCGGCTATTGACTGCATAAAATGCATTTTCCTAGGACCAAGGGAGTGTGGGGAGCTCTCCTATAAAAGTCCTTGTTGCTGAATATCCTTTCCATGACATTTCTGAACATCTTTGTAACTATGACGTGTGAATCAAGTAAGCTGTTAGTTGACAAAGCATAAAATCTGATAACCATTATGGGCAATTTTCCTTTTTGTCCTCCATTATGGGTGTTTTAAAATTTTCATTATTAAAATTATACTAGATGATTGAAACTTTTTCTCTTTAGGATATATTATTGTCTTTTAATGAATTCCAAAAAGTGGAGATTTGCCCAATACTCCAGGAGATTATCAAAATTTGCATTCTGTTTCACCTTTCTGTTTATGTTCGGTGATGTTACCTGTTAGTTTTGCATGTGTTTCCTTTATTAAGAAAATATCCTCCTATCCCTAGTTTTTACACATTGGCATTGAATTTTGTCAAACCATTTTACTCCATCTATGATATGATCATATGCTTTTTTCATATTCAGTTTGTTAATATGATGAAGTTCATTAATTATCTTATCAGCATTGAACCAGCCTTGCATTTCTGGAATGAACAATACTGGTGGTGATGAGTTATCTTTTACACATATTGATGGATTCAGTTTGTTAATATTTTGTTAAGGAGTTCTGTATCTATTGATGAAAGATATCAGTGTATAATTTTCCTCTCTTATAATATCTTATGATTTTTTTAAGATTTTATTTATTTGAGAGAGAGAGAGAGTGAGAGAGCACATGAGCTGTAGAGAAGGGCAGAGGGAGAGGGAAAAGGAGGCTCCCCACTGAGTGCAGAGCCCCATACAGGGCATATTTTGTGATTTTTGAAAGCCAGACTTACTGTTTAGATAAAAAAGACCAAGGTAAGTAGTCAATGTCAATTTGGTTAAGAGTTGTCTTATGTCTATTCATTGTTGTACCTACAGATACCAGAGGCTCCGGTTTTGTCTAGTGTTTTTGTTTTAGTCTTTTTTCTTGGACCTGGGTCTTTCTTAAGCAATTCTCAGAGAGTCTATATCTATAGCTCTTACACTGGTTTTTTGTTGTTTGTTTGATTTGGGGTTTTATTTTTTTATTCATTCATTTACTTTATTATAGCTCTTACACTTGTAATCCACTGTTTTTTATTCTGGAGTCTTGTTGATGGTATCCTAAGGAGTTGGAGATGGGCAGTTCTCTAATTTTCCAATTAAATCTTGGTTATTTATTGGGCCATAAGTCACGGTGTAGCCTTGTGTTTTAATCTGTCTTCTAGCACTATAGCTCTTTTTGGCCCTGTCCCCTACTCTCATCCCTGGCTGTAGCAACCCAATCTGTTTCCTTGAATGCCTGCCCTCATTAACTATGTTTCTCCCGCTCCTTTAGGTAAAAAAGGAAAACTAGAAGAAGCAAGAGGGGGAAGGGTTCCCTTTCCTCCAGCTAGGATAAGGCTTCAGAATTGCACTCTGACAAGGTCCTTTCTCCTGGGGAGCCTGGGGAGTACGCCATTGTAGGGAGAAGGTTCTGAATCTTTCTTCCCCTCCGTCAAGACCACAGAGGATCATTATAAGATTCTCACCAGGAAAGCCTAATAGCATCCTGGAGATAAAACCCTGAAGTGCTAGATCCCCATAAAGCTACAGTTCCAGGAGTTTTCCTGCTCTTACGCTGCCCTCACTCAGCCTAAGCTATTCACCCATTTAAGTTTTGCTACCATTGTCTTTTGCTTCAGGTAAGCAGATCTGGGTTGCTGTATATCTTTCGATGAACCTCTTTAGATTTGAAGTGATGATTTACCCTGTGACCTCCATTATCTTATTGGTTTAATAAAGGTCATTGATTCTCAGTTTTTTTCAGGTTATATTTGTTGTAGGGATGAAAGAGTGATGAGTCCCAAGCTCTTACGTGTCAGAGATGAAACTGGACAATAGCTGCCTTTTTAAGTTTAGTAAATGTTTAAAAGTTTCACATTCACCTCTGGAGAAGATTCAACTATTCAATAACAAATAAACATATAGAGTTGAGGTTTAACTGGACCTTAAATAATATAAGTACTAACTCTCAGTTATACATATTTCTTGCATTAGAAGATATGTTAACCATAGAATGGTATTACTCAAAATGCATAGGCAGACATTGTTTTATTTTTTTTCCATTCTGTGAAATACAGCACAGTATGATGAAATTTCCTATTGCAGCCTCACATAAGAAGAAAGAAAGAAAGAAAGAAAGAAAGAAAGAAAGAAAGAAAGAAAGAAAGAAAGAAAGAAAGAAAGAAAGAAAAAAAGGAAAGAAAGAAAGAAAACATAGCGCCAGGAGCTTGATATATGTTTGTCCCATAAAACACTATATTTTATGCTTTCTCTTGGAAATTTTATATTAAACTGTGCATTCATGTGATTGAGATTACATATCGGAAATAGGTTTGTTTGCTGCAGACTCAGATGAATTATCTTTTAAAAAAATTTATGATGATTATAAAACTAATACAGAAAAAGAAAACTGTAAAAAAGTATATTTTGAATTCCCTGCAAATATATAACAGAAAAACAATTGTTCATATTTTGCTATTTTTTAATATTTTTTATTCACTCTTTACATATTTTAGGTAATAGCACTCTAAAATATATCCTACTCTCTTCACATGCTATCAAACCACAAACTTCTCCAGACATTATATCTGTGTAGATATAATTTAATGCCTAAAATTACCTTATCATTTGTGTAGCTACTCTGTATTATCAAATATCAAAATTATTTATAATCATTTCACTATACTTTGTCCGCACTTATTAATATATTTTAAAAACTTGCCTCCCAGATTTACTGAGGCAAATAGCATTACTGGCTTTTCAGAAATAAATTAGATAATTTTTCATTTGCACGAGGTTTATGCTACTTAAGGCAACATTTATTGTTTTCCATGCATTGGGTAGTATTTTTGAGTGCTTTACTTGTGAGCATGACAGGAACCTTATAATGTTGATTTTTATCATCCTTTGCATTTAGAGATAAAGAAATTGTGACACAAATAGATAAAGTAAATTGCTTAAAGTTAGACAGAAGACAGGCGGTGGAGCTAAAGTTTGAAGCAAGGCAGTTTGGTTCTGGTTTCTGGATGCCCTGCCACAATGCTTTATTTGCTTTTCCATTTTACCATATCTTCATCATTTAAAAAATTTGCTAACTGAAGAAGTTAAAGTAGCATGCACTTTATCCAATAAGTATTTGCTAAGCAATCACTGTGTCCTAGACAGTGTTCTAATTACTTGTGATACATCAATGTACAAACCAGACATAGATCTCTGCCTCCATGAAGCTTACATTGTAGGAAAGGAAGAAAAAATTCAAGTTTTGTAATTAATGAGTACATCATATATTATGTTAAAACTCAGTAAGTGTTATCTATAAAAATGACATTAGAACAGGTTCAGGGAATAAGGATTTAAAGGCATGGCAGGTTCAAGTACTAAACAGAATAGGAGAGGTTTAAGCAGAGAGAGGCATGAGCATGTTGGCCAAGGAGATAGCTAGAGACAGAGGAATAGCTTGAGGTAAAGTTCGAAGACTGTAGTATGCCTGGTGTAATTGAGAAATAGCAAGGAGGCCAGAGGTGAGACAGGAGGAAGAAAGTAGGTGACACCTATAGATGTCAGGATATTAATAAGGCTTATGAACTGTTAAGATTTGGCTTTTACTTTGCATGAAATAGGTTGGGAATGATTGTAGGGTTCTTAATAAAGATCCAACTTACTGATTTTATTGCATATCTTTGATTACTAATGAGGTTAGCTATTTTGTTCTTTAATACCATTTATTTTCCTGCTTTATAAATTACATATGGAAATATTTATTTTTTTGGTCACTTTGAGTAAAGTCTCCTCTTTGCCCACAATGTAAAGCAATTCTGGATAACTAATGCTGAAAATGTAAAAACAACTTAGTGATATAATATAGAGTAATTTACAGATTCAGGAAGAGATGAATAACCAGGGTTCTTGATGGATGGGCACCAAGATAGCTCTGAGACTCAAAACCAGAGACAAGAAGCATCATGTGACATAGCTCCACATGCCTGCCAAATTCCTTCAAATCTCAGAAGAGAATTTAATTTATTTGCATGGGTCATTTGACGATTTTTTTTGATTGGGGGTTGGAGTACTATGACTAGTAACTTACCAGAATCATGGCAATAGAAATGAGGTCACTTTGCCAAAAGAAGATACATCAGGTAGACAAAAAAGAACTAATATCAAATCTAGTTTTAAAAAATTAATTTGTAAGAAATATTTATATATGAAGGAAATTAATAATTTCTTTGGCATCCCTTGTTGCAACATGCCAATTATTTTATAGTTTACATTAATGCACCCCTTTTTAGATGGATATACAAAAGGTGCTTACTGTATCATCTCATGATGAATTTAGATGGTTTTGGAAAATACTGCCTTATCAAAAGCTTTGATTAAAGGTGAGAAGTTTTCTTTTATGAGTCTTTGAAAATGTAGAAAGATAGATTTACATCTGTATTTTCATGGGATAATTGGATGACTAAGAAGTCTGTGTCACACTTTCTGCTCTTGGAGCTAATAATTTTTCTGACCTAGTTGTTGAAATGTTTTCAACACACATCTCTGTATTATTATTATTAAGCCCATAATTTTTCCATATGCTTTATATTTTACAAAGCGCTTCAACTTATTTCATCTCATATGAACAAAAGCCACTTGCTGCAGGTGGGCAGGTATTTCCATGGCTATTCAATACATAAAGAGAGTGAAGCACACAGAGAAGGCAAGTTAAGGTGTACCCATTTTTCTATGAGAGCCCAGCCCAGATCCAAAGACTCCACATGCCCAGGTCATTTGATTATCTCAAAGACCTATCCTTTAAGGATTTTTTCCCTTAAAAATAAAGAGTACATTACTTAAGTATAAATTTTAATTGAAGTATAAATAGGAATTTTTATATTATATTAATATATTACTTTAGCATGATTTATTAATGCATTGATTAATATATTATTAATTAACTTCTGATCACAATCATATCTGATCACAAACAACAAGTGTGTCAAATTGGGTAGAGAGTTTTGCCAGAATCCCAAGAGTCATTATGAATTTAAGCTCAGCAACTTGGGTTTACAACTGGGAAACATAACTTTGCAAAAATATTTTTTATTAATTTTCTCTTTCTTCAGTTATTACCCCTGAGATTCTGTTTGATTATATGGAAATTTAGCTTTATACTTAGACAATATGAAAAGGATTAAATTTAGTAAGTATGACAAAAACTTACATTTACTAAATGCATACAGGCTAGGCATTTCTTCTAGTTGTTTTATACGTATTAATGTATTTAATATTTACAGGGTTACTGTGAAGAAAGATCTGTTTTTGTCCCGTGTGTTATGGGTGAGAAAGGGAGGCAGAGTGTTTCCTTAGCTTGTCCACATTCACACAGCTGGTCATAGAACTGAGGCACAGTTGAGCCTAGGCCGCCTTAGGACAAGAGCCTGTGCACTAAAATTTATCCTGTTGCCTCTCAATAAATAAAAGTATCAAGGGCTTTGGGAAGACGGTAGAGGAATAAGAGACCCGAGTTTCCTCTGGTCCCTGGAATTCTGCTAAATAGCTATCAAATCATTCTGAACACCCGTGAACTCAATATGAGATCTAAGGAAAGAATTGCTACAATTCTACAAATAGAAAAGTGACCACTTTCTGCAAGGTAGGAGATACAGAGAAGTGAATCTGAGGCAATATATTGGAAGATAAACCATGGGGGGAGGGAGCCTCCATCAGCTGGAAAATGATACAGCAGTGGAGAGTAAAATCAGAACTTTTAGAAGTCTGCTCTGGTGAGGGATGTCCCTGCCTCAAAGGCACTCATGTGGTGAAACAGGGTAGAATCCTAGGTGGTACAGTGTGGTCTCAGGATGCCCCAGGGTCATAGAAAGAATGGGGTGCCTGAGAGCAGCAGAGTTCCCAGGCATTGGAGCTGGGAAGCCGGCTGCAATCAGCAAACCGAAGAGTGGGCTCTCAGCTCTGGGTTGCCATAAACTGTGAATTCCAGCTGGACTGCTCTCCAAGCAGGGGCACAGCAAGCAGCAGAACCGCCACAAAACACCCCTTCCTCCCCAAGCGGAATGGCGTGAGTGTGCACCACAGAAGTCTGCAGGGTTTGGAGACTTGAAGCAGGGTCGTAAGCCTAAGACAGAAATGCTCAGTCATAGGCTGGTTGAGCACGGAGTATGGTCAGAGACCAGGGAGACAAGAGCAATTGGCTGCTTTTTCCTGAGGGTGTACTGATAAATGGGGCTCTGAGCTTTTGGCTCCAGGGCTAGAGATTGGGAGGCCACCATCTTCATTCTCATCCTATAAAGTGGCATGGAAAACCAGAAAACCTATAGGGAACAAAAGCCGCATAATGCAATCCAGAACTGCTTACTTAGCCTGGCCCCCTGGCAAGGATAGTGCAACTCTGCCCGGGGCAAAACACCTGAAAATCAGCACAAAAGGCCCTTTCCCCAGAAGATCAGAATGGCTAAGACCAAGTTTACCAGTCTCAAAGAACTGCAAAACTCCAGCACTAGCGGAAAACATTATATAGAATTCAAGGTTTTTTTCTCATGATTCTTTAGACTTTCAGTTTAAAATTTCTGTTTTCTCTTTTCAACTAGTTTCTTACTTTATCAACTCTTTTTTTAAGTCTTTTCTTAATTTTCATTTTTACATTTACATTTTATATATATATTCTTCATTTTTGGCTTCCTTTCACTGTATTCAATCTTATTTTTGTGTGTGTATATATATATATGTGTGTGTGTGTGTGTGTATGTGTGTGTGTTTTTCTTTATTTACAATTTTGGAATCTAGTTTCTTCTAACAAACAGACTAAAATACACCCAGGGCCTAGTGTATTACCCTGTTTCATTCACTTGTTTGGTTATATTTTCTCTCCCCCCACCCTTTTTTTTTCCTTTTTTGGTTTCTGATCTCTTCAGATTTGTTTAGTGTTTATTTTGCTGGAGTCATTGGTTGATATTTTTGTATTTTGTTCTCTCAGCCATCCATTCTTCTCCGGACAAAATGACAAGACATAAATACTCACACCAGACAAAAAGAACAAGAGGCAGTACTAATTGCCAGAGACTTAATAAATATGGATATTAATAAAATGTAAGAGCTAGAATTCAGAATAATGATTATAAAGATATTAGCTGGGCTTGAAAAAAAGCATAGAAGCACTAGAGAATCACTTTCTGGAGAAATAAAATAAAATCTTACCAAGTCAAAATAAAAAAAGGCTATTAATGAGATGCAGTCAGAAATGGAGGCTCTAACTGCTAGGATAAATGAGGCAGAAGAGAGAATCAATGACATAGAAGATAAAATAACAGAGAGTAAAGAAACTGAGGAAAAGAGAGATAGACATCTACTGGATTATAAGGGGAGGACTTGAGAAATCAGTGATACCATAAAGCAAAACAATATTAGAATAATTGGGGTCCCAGAGGAAGAGGAAACAGAGAAAGGGGGGGCAGAAGGTATATTTGAGTAAATTATAGCTGAGAACTTCCCTAATATGGGGAAGGAAACAGGCATTCAAATATAAGAGGCACAGAGAACTCCCTCTCAAATTCAATAAAAATAGGTCAGTGCCTCAACATATAATAGTAAACTTGCAAATCTCAGAGACAAAGAGAAAATCCTGAAAGCAGCTTGGGACAAGAGGTCCTTAACCTACAGAAGTAGAAACATAAGGCTGGCAGCAGAAGAATTTGTGATCACTAAACCACCCTTGCAAGAAATATTAAAGGGGGTCCTTTAAACAAAGAGAGATCCCAAAAGTAACCAGACCAGAAAGGAACAGAGACAATATACAGAAACAGTGACTTTACAGGTAATACAATGGCACTAACTTCATATCTTTCAATTGTTACTCTGAATGTAAATGGGCTAAAGGTCCCAATCAAAAGACACAGGGTATCAGATTGGAAAAAAAAATAAGACCCATCGATATGCTGTCAGCAAGAGATTCATTTTAGACCCAAAGACACCTCAAGATTCAAAGTGATGGGGTGGAGAACGATTTATCATGCTAATGGACATCAAAAGAAAGCTGGGGCAGCAATCCTTATATCAGACAAATTAGATTTTAAACCAAAGACTATAGGGGTGTCTGAGTGGCTCAGTTGGTTAAGCATCTGCCTTCAGCCCAAATCATGATTGGGCTCCCTCCTCAGCCGGGGAGTTTACTTCTCCCTCTCCCTCTGCCCCTGCTCATGTGCTCTCTCTCACTCACTCTCTCTCTCAAATAAATAAATAAAATCTTTTAAAAAAATAAAATAAAGACTATAGTAAGAGATGAAGAGGGACACTATACCACACTTAAAGGGCCTACCCAACGAGAAGATCTAACAATTGTAAATATTTATGCTTCTAACATGGGAGCAGCCAATTATACAAACCAATTAATAACAAAATTAAAGAAATATATTGATAATAATACAATAATAGTAGGGGATTTTACATCCTACTCACAGCAATGGACAGATAATCTAAGCAGAAGATCAACAAGGAAACAAAGGCTTTGAATGACACATTGGACCAGACGAACTTTACAGATACAGTCAGGGCATTCCATTCTAAAGCAACAGAATACACATTCTTCTCGACTGCACATGGAACATTCTCCAGAATAGATCACATACTGGGTCACAAATCAGGTCTCAACTGGTACCAAAAATTAGGACCATTCCCCACATATTTTCAGACCACAGTGCTTTGAAACTGGAACTCAATCACAAGAGGAAATTTGGAAAGAACTCAAATAGTTGGAGGTTAAAGAGAATCCTACTGAAGAATAAATAGGTCAACCAGGAAATTAAAGAATTAAAAAAATTCAAGGAAACAAATGAAAATGAAAACACAACTGTTCAAAACTGTAAGAGGGAAGTAGAAAACACACAAGCCTTTCTCAAGAAACAAAAAAAGTCTCAAATATACAACGTAACCATACACCTAAAGGAGCTGGAGAAAGAACAGCAAATAATGCCTAAACCAATCAGGAAGAGAATTAATAAAGATTAGAGCAGAAATCAGTGCAATAGAAACCAAAAGAATAGTAGAACAGATCAACGAAACTAGGAGCTCGTTCTTTGAAAGAATTAATAAGATTGATAAAGCCCTAGCCAGACTTATCAAAAAGAAAAGAGGAAGACCCAAATTAATAAAATCATGAATGAAAGAGAAGAGATCACAACCAACACCAAAGAAATAAAAACAATTATAAGAACATATTATAAGCAACTATATGGCAACAATCTAGAAGAAATGATGCATTTCTAGAGACGTATAAACTACCAAAACGGAAACAGGAAGAAATAGAAAACATGAAAAGACCCATAACCAGCAAGAAAATTGAAGCAGTAATAAAAAATCTCCCAACAAACAAGAGTCCAGGGCCAGATAGCTTCCCAGGAGAATTCTACCAAACATTTAAAGAAGAATTAATATCTATTCTGAAGCTGTTCCAAAAAATAGAAATGGAAGGAAAACATCCAAACTCTATAAGGCCAACATTACCTCGATCCCAAAACCAGACAAATATCCCACCAAAAAGGAGAATTACAGACCAATATCCCTGATGAACAGGGATGCCAAAATACTCAACAAAATACTAGCCAATAGGATGCAATAGTACATTAAAAGGATTATTCACCATGACCAAGTGGGATTTATTCCTGGGATGCAAGGGTGGGTCAACATCTGTAAATCAATCAATATGATACAATACATTAATAAAAGAAATGACAAGAACCATATAATCCTCTCAGTAGATGCAGAAAAAGCATTTGACAAAATATAGCATTCTTTCTTGATTAAAACTCTGCACAGTGTAGGGATAGAAGGAACATACCTCAATATCATAAAAGCCATATACGAAAAGCCCACAGCAAATATCATTATCAATGGGGAAAAACTGAAGCTTTCCCCCTAAGGTCAGGAACATGAACATGACAGGGATGTCCACTCTCACCACTGCTATTCAATATAGTACTAGAAGTCCTAGCCTCAGCAATCAGACAACAAAAAGAAATAAAAGACATCTGAATAGGCAGGGAAGAATTTAAACTCTCACTCTCACAGATGACATGATACTCTATGTGGAAAACCCAAAAGACTCTACCCGAAAATTGCTAGAACTCATATAGGAAGTCAGAAAAGTGGCAAGATACAAAATCAATGTACAGAAATCAGTTGCATTTCTAGACAGTAACAATGAAACAGGAGAAAGAGAAATTAAGAAATCGATCCCATTTATAATCACACCGCAAACCATAAGATACCTAGGAATAAGCCTAACCAAAGAGGTGAAGGATCTGTACTCTGAAAACTATAAAACACTCATGAAAGAAATTGAGGAAGATACAAGAAAATGGAAAAACATTCCATGCTCATGGATTAGAAGAATAAACATTGTTAAAATGTCTATTCTTCCCAGAGCAATCAATACGTTCAATGCAATCCCTAACAAAATACCATCAACATTTTTCACAGAACTGGAACAAATAATCCTAAAATTTGTATTGAACCAGAAAAGACCTCGAATGCCAGAGTCATTTTGAAAAAGAAAACCAAAGCTGGAGACATTATAATCCCAGACTTCAAGCTGTATACAAAGCTGTAATCATCAAGACAGTATGGTACTGGCACAAAACAGACACACCAGGAATCAAACTGAGGGTTTTAGAGGGGGGGCAGGGAATGGGTGAGCCCAGTGATGGGTATTAAGGAGGGCATGTATTGCATGGAGCACTGGGTGTTATACACAAATGACTTATCAGATAAAGGGTTAGTATCCTATAGACTATAAAGAACTTATCAAACTCAACACCAAAAGAACAAATAATCCAGTCAAGAAATGGGCAGAAGACATGAACAGACATTTCTCTAAAGAAGACCTACAAATGGCCAACAAATACATGAAAAAATGCTCAACACTCAGGATCAGGGAAATACAAATCAAAACCCCAATTAGATAACACCACAAACTAGTCAGCATGGCTAAAATTAACAAGTAAGGAAACAACAAATGTTGGTGAGGATGCAGAGAAAAGGAAGCCACCTTACACTGTTAGTGGGAATGCAAACTGGTACAGCCACTTGGGAAAACAGCATGGAGATTCCTCAGTTAGTTAAAAATAGAGCTACCCTATGACACAGCAAATGCACTACTAGGTATATACCCCAAAGATACAAATGTATTGATCTGAAAGGGCACCTGCACCCCAATGTTTATAGCAGCAATGTCCACAATAGTCAAACTGGAAAGAGCCCAGATGTCCATTGACTGATGAATGGATAAAGATGGGGTATACGTATACAATGGAATATTAGCCATCAAAAAAAAAAAGAAAAAGAAAAGAAAAGAAAAGAAAAGAAAAACGAATCTTGCCATTTACAATAGTGTGGATGAAACTAGAGGGTATTATGCTAAGCGAAATAAGTCAATCAGAGAAAGATAATTATCATATGATTTCACTCATATGTGGAATTTAAGAAACAAAACAGAGGAGCATAGAGGAAGTGAGGGAAAAATAACACAAGACGTTGGGGCGCCTGGGTGGCTCAGTCAGTTAAGGGTCTGCCTTCAGCTCAGGTCATGATCCCGGAGTCCTGGGATCGAGTCCTGCGCCAGGCTCCCTGGTCAGCGGGGAGTCTGCTTTTCTCTCTGCCTTTCCCTCGCCACTGCTCATGCACTCTCTCTCTAAAATAAATAAATAAATAAAATCTTAAAAAAAATAAGACAAAATCAGAGAGGGTGACAAAACATAAGAGACTCTTAACCATAGGAAACAAACTGAGGGTTGCTGGAGGGGAGGTGGGTGGGGAAATGGAGTAATAGGGTGATGGGCATTAAGGAGGGCACATGATGTAATGAGCATTGGGTTTTATATACAACTGATGAATCAATGAACTCTACATCTGAAACTAATACACTATATGTTAATTAATTGAATTTAAATAAAAAAATAAAAGTATCAAATAACTTGGATTTTTATTGGTCAGAATCTTTCTCATTTTGTTAAATATGGGGGAAAATGTGTGGGTCACAGCTCAGGTTTTGGAATTATCTGTAGTCAAACCCCAGCTTCATTTTTTTAATATTGAGCCAGTTTCTTATTATTCCTAAGCCCATTTTCTCAGCTATAAAATGAAGGCAAAAATACTTTTGTTATGTCTTTATGAGAATTAAAGGATTAATAATATTATTTATATTATTTATTTTATTATTTTTTCTTATGTGTTTTTCCCTCATAAAGACTCTATGTCAATTACACTTAAACCATTCCCACAAACAGGTCAATAAAAGAAAATTCATTAACTTGAATCAGGAAAAGAAAACAGATGCTAATCATTTTTACTTTAATAAATAGATGTAGTGAAAAGAAGGGCCATATGCTCCCCAATGTTCATAGCAGCAATGTCCACAATAGCCAAACTGTGGAAAGAGCCGAGATGCCCTTCAACAGACGAATGGATAAAGAAGATGTGGTCCATATATACAATGGAATATTACTCAGCCATCAGAAAGGATGAATACCCAACTTTTGCATCAACATGGGTGGGACTGGAGGAGATGATGCTAAGTGAACTAAGTCAAGCAGAGAAAGTCAATTATCATATGGTTTCACTTATTTGTGGAACAGAAGGAACAGCATGGAGGACACTAGGAGAAGGAAGGGAAAAATGAAGGGGGGGGAATCGGAGGGAGAGACGAACCATGAGACACTATGGACTCTGAGAAACAATCTGAGGGTTTTAGAGGAGAGGGGGGTGGGGGGATGGGTTAGCCCGGTGATGGGTATTAAAGAGGGCACGTACTGCGTGGAGCCCTGGGTGTTATATGAAAACAATGAATCGTGGATCATCACATCAAAAACAATGATGTATTGTATGGTGACTAACATAACATAATTAAATTAAATTAAATTAAAAAAATAGATATGACTTTTAGAAAAATTGCATTATGTCAGTGAACTTTGTCTTATTCCAAGCTGGTATATTTTGAAAACAAATGTATAAAATGAGTAATAATTATCATTCAATAAGCAAATAATGCGCTTCCTTGTCACACTTAAATCTAGGCTTTGTTTTATTTTATTGAAGTATAATTGACATCTAACATGATATTAGTTTCAGTTGTACAAAATAACGATTCAATATTTGTATACATCGCAAAATAATCACCAAAATAAGTTTAGTGTCCATCCATCACCACACGTAGTTACAGAATTTATTTTCTTGTGATGAGAAATTTTAAGATCTATTCTTTTAGCAAATTCCAAATATGCAATACAATATTAGTATCTATAGTCCCTGTGCTGTACATTACATCCCCATGACTTAATTATTTTGCAACTGGAAGTTTGTACCTTTTAACTCTCTTCACCTATTTTGCCCACACCTCAACCAACAATCTGTTCTCTGTATGAGCCTGTTTCTTTTTGTTTCTTTTTGTTTTATAGATTGTGCTTTTAAGTGAGGTCATATGGTATTAGATTCTCTGTCTGACTTATTTCACATAGCATAATGCCCTCAAAATCCATCCATGTTGTCACAAATGGCAAGATTTCATTCTTTTTTATGGCTGAATAATATCTATATTTATCTATATATCTATGGCATTTTCTTTATCCATTCAACCACCAATAGACACTTAGGTTGTTTCCATGTCTTGGTTGTCATAAATAATATAGCAATGAACATGGAGATGCATATATCTTTTCAAATTTGTGTTTTTATTTTATACCCAGAAGTGGAATTTCTGGATCATATGATAATTCTTTTTTAATATTTTGATAAATGTTCATACTATTTTCTTTTTTAAAAAAAGATTTTATTTATTTATTTTTTTTTCCAGAGAGAGAGAGAGAACACAAGGCAGGGGAGCGGCAGACAGAGGGAGAAGCAGCAGAGGAAGAAGCAGGATCCCTGCCAAGCAGGGAGCCCGACACGGAACTCGATCCCAGGACCCTGGGATCATGACCTGAGCCGAAGGCAGAGCTTAACTGACTGAGCCACCAGGCTTTCCCATACTATTTTCCATAATGGTCGCTCCAGTTTACATTCCCACCAACAGTACACAAGTGTTCTCTTTTCTCCACATCTTTGCCAACACTTGTTATTTCTTATCTTTTTGATAATAGTCATTTAACAGGTGATAGATTATTGTGCTTTTGATTTGCATTTCCCTCATGATTAGTGATGTTGAATATTTTTTCATGTACCTGTTGTTCATCTGTATCTCTTCTTTGGAAAAATGCCTATTCACATCTTCTGCCCATTTTTTAAATTAGATTTTTAATTATTTTTGATACTGAGTTTTATGAGTTCTTGATATACCTTTATTTTAAATTATCATTTTTAAAATACTCTGCAAAAATAAGTCCCAGTGTTGTACAGATGTTTAGTTATTGCCTAATTTATTCCTTTAAGCTCATATACCTATATAGGTCACTCAGATTTTGGTTAGGTTAATTTTCTGACATATAATCTGAAAACGGAAGTAGGTCACTGGAAAGAAAGTACCACTACATGGAAGGAAAACCTAACCTTATAATGTAATAGCATGTATTATTTTTTCTAATATTAAACACCACTTTTTAAAACAAAAAGTCTAGATAACTATTAGCAGGGTCTGCTCTTTTTTGTCCATTTCCTAGTGGCTTCACTTCAGACATGAAGATTCAAAATTTTGACATCTCCTTTCATGTCTTTATTTATCTCCTTTCGTGTCTTTATTTATCTCCTTCATCTTTCCAAGTGCACATTCCCTTTTTGTCTCACTCTATACCATCTCTAATATATTATACACATCCTGTTTTCCATGATTATATTGGGTTAGTCAAATCACAAATGTTGGGAAATATTGTTATCCAAAATTGCAAAGAACTCTTAAAATTCAACAATAAGAAAACAAACAACTTGATTTAAAAATTCGCTAAACACCTTAACACTTCACCAAAGAAGATATACAGATGACAAACAGAATAAAAAATACTCCAGATCATGTGGTATCAGGAAAATGCAAATTAAAAGAACGATGAGTTACCACTGCACTCCTATTAGAATGTCCAAAATATGAACACTGTCAACACTAAATGCTGGAGAGAATATGGAACAACAGGAACCCTCGTTCATTATTTATGTGAATACAAAATGATACAGCCACTTTGGAAAGCAGTTTGGTGGTTTTTACCACACTAAACATATTTTTACCATATGATTCAGCAACTATGCAGTGGGAGAATGGGTAAATAAACTGTGATACATTCATGCAAAGGAATATCATTCAGAGCTAAAATGATATGAACCATTAAGTCATGGAAAGACATAGAGGAAACTTGAATGCATATTGCTAAGTGAAGCAAGCCAGTCTGAAAATGCTACATACTGTTTGACTCCAACTATACGACATTCTGGAAACAACAAAACTATGGAGACAGTAAAAGGATTAGTGGTTGATAAGGGTTATGGCGGGTGGGATGGGGATGAATAGGCAGAGCACAGAGGACACTTAGGGCAGTGAAAATACTCTGAATAATACATAATGATTAATACATGTAATTATACATGTATAATTTGCCCAAATGCATACAATGTGGAACACCAAGAGTGACACCTGATGTAAATTATGGGCTTTGGGTGACAATGATGTGTCACTATAAGTTCATCAATTGTAATGAATGTACCACTCTGGTGGCAGTTGATGATAATGAGGGAGGCTCTGCATATGTGGGGGCAGGGATATATGGGAAATTGCTCTACCTTCACTACAATTTTGCTATGAAACTAAAACTATGCTAAAAATATAAAGCTTCAATTAAAAAAAAAAGCAAAGGGTAGAAAACTATACATCATGCAAGTATTAACCATAAGTAGAACTTGAGGCAAAGACTCTTACTAGTAATAAAGTGGAACAGAGCATAACTATAAAAGGATCAACTCCTCATCTTCATCTTCTTCCTCATCTTCTTAAATGTCTATAATAGACACAAAAATTGACAAAATAAACAGAAGTTTAAAAGTCACAAATATATTTTCATATTTTCACCCTTATCTTTCGGTAATTGATAGATTAAGTGGACAAAAGAAAACAGTAAAAAAGAGAATATTAGCACCCAAACTAGACTAAATAACAGTCACAGAACTCCACACTTACAAATGCAAAAGCCATCTTTTTTAAGTCCAAATGGACTATTCACCACAATAAACCATATGCTGATATGTAAGGCAAGAATTAATGCATTTGAAAATAATGAAATTATACAAAATATGTCCTCAGACCACAATGGAATTAAATTATGAAGCAATAAAAATAAGATACAAATAAAATACCCAGATTTTAGAAATAAAATCATATTTCAAATAAAATCTATGAGTCAAGGAAGAAACTGAAAGAAAGTATTTCAAACTCAAAGGTAATGGAATCACAATTTATATGATGCAGCTAAAGGCCATCTTTGGAGGGAAATTTCACACTTTTAATGCTTGTTTTGGAGAATAAAAAATTTAAAATCAACAACTTAAGCTTTCAACTCTAAAAGCTAGAAAAAGGAGAGAAAATTTTATCTGAAAAAATACAAGGGAAATATAAAAATGACAAGCTTACAAAACATACCCCAAAGTAGAGGTAAATAATGAAGCCAAATTACTCCTTTAAGGTGAATAATAAAATTGATAAACACCTACCAGGACTGGTGAACACAAAAGGAGATAATATAAATAAGCATATAAAACAGAAAATGGGGACATCACTATAGACATTAAAAGGATAATAAGGGTTCTACTCTTAGAAAATGAAGAAGTGTAAAAATGTCATACTCACTCAATGAGAAAAAGCCAGATAATCTACAAAATAGCTTTTTTGAGTTCATTGGAAATCTGAGGTCATAAGACAACAGGTGAACCAAATTCCAAGGAGAAAAATCCCATCTAAAGAGAAATGAGAAACTATCATTGGTAAAGCATAAGAGAAAGAGGTGGCCTCCATAAAAATGTATAAGAAGAAATCAGCTACAATTTACTGAATACTTAGACCAAGTGTAGGTTAGCATGTCAGTTTCGAATAGCTCCCTGGATACAAGGAAATTAATAATCAGTCCCAAGCTCACTTATGGAAGGGCGCCATGGGGAAGTTTGAGGGCACGGTGGCAGAAGAGGACAGATGTCATGGAGGTTGAGGAATGCAGATGATTGCCAGCATCTGGGGAAGACACAAAGCTATGTCAGTTTCCCTAAATCCTTCTCTCTTCTTTCTGATGAATCAACAGCTTCTTGTTCCTACAGAGTATAAAGAAGGAATAGAAAACAATCTATCTGCCTCTAGGAAAAGATCTTTCAACATAGGCAAAAATATACTGTTTTAGAGACGCAAAAGTAGAATCATCTACCACTGAGAGAGGATAGAAGGAAAATTCTGAGGCCCAGGATTCTGCACTAACCCCATAAAACATCTATTGCTTCTAAGGGATAAACAAGAAAACCCTGCCTAAGACCAATTGTAGATAAAAGTCAGAGTTTGTTTGCCAATGCAAACAGAGGCAGGGATGCTGAGAAAGGAGGCATAGGGCCAGCCTAGAAGACACTGAGCCAATGATTTACAGTGGGGATGGGGAGTGGGAGAGAGCAGGACCACCGAGAAATAGTCTCTCTGAGACACAAGCAGACAGGCATATAGGGATCATCAAAATTGAAAAGAGGAGATGGAACATTGAGAAAAATCTTTCTGGATAGCCCAGAGTTCACTCGAAACACAAGTTAACAACCCACCACTAAACCTGTAACACACTGGAGGTAAATGAAACTGAAGCCAACTTAACTCCTGATTGTATTGATTCAATCTTCCACCCTCCTCCATCTATTTGGGGAATAAATAATATTCATTACACATATCAGTGACATTCAACCAAAAATTATGAGACACATAAGCACAAAAAAGAAAAAAGCCCACCTAATTTTAGCAATCATTTTGCAATATATAGGTGCATCAAATCATCACATTGTTCACCTTAAACTTACAGATGTTATATGTCAATAATATCTCAGTAAAGGTGGGGGAACAAAGAAAAGAAAAATATAACCCATACTAAATAATAAAGCAATCAACAGAACAGGCTGAGAATACTTAGATGTTGGAATGACCACATAGAATAGTAAGGAAACTGTTATTATGATAAATCATCTAACTGAATAGATGGACAGGTTGGGGAATTTCAGCAGAGAGACAGAAATGTTAAGAGATATGAAAAAGATAAGATAAGAGATACCAAAAAAAAGAGAGAGAGAGAGAAGAGATATGAAGCAGAATTAGTCCTTTAACATGTTAACAAGATAGGGGATGGAGCTGAGAAAGACCAGTGATCTTGAAGATAGGTTAGTAGAAATTATCCACTGAAAGACAAAGAAAAAAAGAGGAAGCATTTCAAACTTTATCTGAAGAATAAAGTAAAACTTAAGTTCATTGACATCGAGTTCAGGAATAATAAAGTAAACCAAACCCATAGTGTTAACATTTTTGTTTTAAGTTGTTATGAGTTGAATTGTGAAACCCCAAATTCATATATTGAAGTCCAAATTCCTGTACCTCAGAATGTGACCTTACTTGGAAACAGAGTTGTAGTAGATGTAGTTAAGATGAGTTCATTTCCTTAGCATTGATTTTTATTTACAATTCTGTCTGAAGGGAGCTTAAAAAAATCTATTATGGGCTCTTTTTTTTTTTTTTTGGTGGGGTGGGGGTAATATTATATGAAGAGCAAATACATTCCTATGACAAGTCTTTCTGCATGCTATTTAGGATTGCAGGTTCAGACATTAACTGAAATGACAGTTCTATAATTTTGTGGGCTTTTTTTCATTTATTGAAAAGATTTAAAGCTCCGGGGAAGCTTTTGACTATTAAGTATGTTTCTAATGGAAAGAAAACAAAAGAATACTTTTTGTGGACTGTCTGAAAAACAAACTGAGGGTTCTAGAGGGGAGGGGGGTGGGGGGATGGGTTAGCCTGGTGATGGGTATTAAGGAGGGCACATTCTGCGTGGAGCACTGGGTGTTATGCACAAACAATGAATCATGGAACACTACACCAAGAACTAATGATGCAATGTATGGTGATTAACATAACAATAAAAATTAAAAAAAAAAGAGTGAGCAAACATTGTAGTTATAAGGTTAATGTGTCAGTTTACAGAGTGAACTTTCTCTAGAATCCTGACAGTGGAGTGACAAAAAGAATGGGAAGCTGTCACAAAAGGACAGTGAACAAGAACAAAAGCCAAACAAATTTAAGAATGCCCACCCCCATCTTTACCTCAGAGCAGCCTACCTAGTATATGAACATCATCAGAAGGACTTAAAGACATGCAAGGAGCACTGACAGCTTTTCAGAAATTACAAGAGGAGAAATGCTCATCATAATCCATTAAATTCTCTTCAGTTTTTCACTTTGTTTTGTCTTTGTTCTGAATGAGTAAAGGCCACTTCAGTTCAACAGAGCAAAATATTGGCCAAAAATCTACAATCATTGTGAACCCAGCACAGAATAATCTTTGCTCTTCATTGTATGCCCTTAAATAGACATAATGAATGGATGCAGATTAAGTGCATGACTGAGAAAGAATAATGCAAAATATTACAAACAGAACACTGATATGAAGAAAGTATGAACTTGGTCAAATTATCATGGAAAACACAAAAAACATAATGGATGAATGATAAAAATAGGTAATTTAAAAGGAATGGCAATTTAAATGGCCAGGTGATATGGGCAAGCATACTAACTAATGCGATCAGGTAAATTTAAAAAAAAAATGTGGCATATTTCATCCATTTGCTAAGCCACAATCTTTAACTTTGAGACTATAGATGTGGCCTCAGGGAAAAGGACACTGGCTCCAAAGTAAGGAGACAAAGCCACTTTGAGGGGCAATATGAAAGTTCACTAAAATAGAAAATGAGCATACTCTATAATTCTAAAATTCCTGTCTCTAATATAGAGAAACATGTCCACTTTTACACAAGAGGGCACATATTATTAGGGCTTTATTATAGTCTTATAACTTAGGTGCCCATCACAGGAGAAATGACTAACTAAAACTCTCAATGTCCATATTGGCAGTTTCTACTCAGAAGAAATGAAAATGAAGCATAATTCTTATGTATCAAAATAGAAAAGATAATTAACATGCTACTAAGTGAAAAAAAAACCATATTTTACACTTCAGTAGCTGGTAATATAGTGGACAGATTAATCCAGGAAAGCCTCCACATACAGAATATTTAGAAATGCTGGATGAATTACTAAAAATATATATTTAAATGCATAACAGAGTCCCAAAGAAGGTAAACAAATTCCCTAGGTCAAAACAGAAGCAACAAACAAAACAAAACAAATCATAAATAAAAACAAAGAACATGAAACAAGAAAGTTACACAACAGAGTGATAAATTTGTACAGAAAATGCAATTTCCCCACAGCATTTTTGGATCTGCATAAGTAAAATTCCTGATTAAATGGTAAAGCAAAAGACGTAAGGAGAAACTAAAATAAGGTGTTTGAAATGCAATCTTCACATGAATCCGAACCCACGAGGACAAAATACTCTCACTAAAAAGTGTTCTCAAAATTAACTGTTTTCAACAGAGAGTAACTTACCTGTTTCAGACTATGATTTCTTAGGAATCATAACAGTAGGCTTATAGTTACACCAATTTATTTCAAATGTTTACTACCTTCTTGGTTTATAAAATACTAAGCTACAAAATTAACTTAAACTGTCAAAGTCTGGCAGCATCCCAGCCACCAAGAATCTGCAAACAAATCCTCTCTGGCTGACACTTATTCCAAAGCTCATTCTTTTTCTACAGATAAATAACAAAGCCCAAAAACCACCTTGAATGAATGCTAGCAAAGGAAAATATAGCATAAAATAAAAATTTCCCTGGCAAATGCCTTCTCAATAGCAAGAGGAGAACGAAAAATAGTGAATAGCAAGTAAAAAGTGCTAAGGAAAAATAGTTGTCAACCCAGAGTTGCATAGTTAGCGAAGCCATCTTTTCAGAATAAGATATTTTCAAACTAAAATTTAGTGTTTTCTACTAACACACCTTCTGTAAAGTAAACAATAACCTTCAAGAAAAAGGATAATAGGAACATTAATAATCCAATCAGAAATGTTTAGCAAAAACATTAGTAATCATGTTGGTAAAACTAAACAAATATCAACTGTTTAAAACATTAATAGCAACTTTTAATTCAATGAGAATGAATAATGTGAATATAAATTGTTAAAAAAATAATTTGTTATGTAGGAGAGATAATTACAGCAAAAATACAAGTCATGATGATGTTTGGGAATAAGGTAAAGATATTGATTACAATTAGAATGTGGTTAAATATGCCAATTAACTTTTTAAGGTTATTGATCAAAACTAGCAACTACATCCAACTTTAAATTATAAAAAGTAAAAAAAAATTAGATAAATTTTTAAAAACCCTCAATTTACGAAAACAAGAAAAGCAGATCGGAGAAATTCAAGATACTTTGAAAAAGAAGGATAAATAAAAAGCACAGTATAAAATGATAGAAATAAAGCTACAATTATGTGTAATTTCCATAAATGTAAATGGACTCAATTTGCTAACTAATGTAACATATCCATGTCTGTTATAGTTATTTAAAACATACATACCTATAATTTAAGGACAAAGAAAGCCTGAACGAAAAGGCTGGAAAATTATATTCCAGGCGAATACCAAAGCATGTCTGGAAAATAGACTTTCTCTATAGGCCAAAAGGCATTATTAGAGATAAAAAAAAGCAATTATATGAGGATAGAAAAATTCAATACACTAGGAAATATATCATAATTCTAAATTTGTATTCTCTTCATAAGTAGTTTCAAAGTAATAGAAGCAAGAATTGACAGTTATAAGAAGCGTTTGAAAAATGCACATAGAAAATGATCTTGTTTTTTCTCTAATTTATAAACCAATTATTTAAATAGTATGTTGTGGAATATTTAAATATACTAACAAAGTTTACCTAAAAGTCATATGCAGAGAGTTATAATCGATGACTTACTAAATGCATTTTTTTAATAATTTTTATTTATTTATTTGAGAAAGAGAGAGAGCATGAGTGGGGGGAGGGGCAGAGCACAAGTGGGGGTGCTGAGCGGGGAGCTGGACACGGGGCTTGGTTTCAGGACCCTGGGATCATGACCTGAGCCAAAGGCAGACGCTCAACTGAGCCACACAAGCACCCCACAAAATGCATTTTTTACAAGCCCAAAAGGAAAGTATATATAAAACTGGTCATGTACGATACCGTGAAGCCAATCTCAACAAATTTTAGAGTTAGCCTCAGCCTAAGAACCTTATTTAACCTCTTATTTATAAGTCTCTTATTTAAATTCAACTAAATTAGAATATTTAAGACATATAACTTTGAGATTATTTAACCCATTTCTAAATAATCAACTAGTCCATGAAGAAATAGTCCTTAGTTAAAATGGGATAAAGTGAATATACCATACATAAAAATTGGTGGGAAGCAGCTAAAGTGGTATTTAGATATTGAGAAACTTAAATTCGTTAATAAGAAAGACAAAGTTAATCAGATTAGAATCCAACTTTAGTAGGTAAAATATATGCAAGAAAGTAGAGGAAATGACCTAACACAGAAAAAGAATGGCAATAATGAAAAAGAAAATAAATATATGATATAGGATCATAAAAGCGAAAATTTGTTTCTTTGAACAGATCAGTTAATTAGGTAAGTTTCTGACAATGATGTTAAAGAAAGATGGGTGAAGTCTCAAATAAGCCATATAAGTAACTAAAAGAGAAGCATATTTATGGATAAGATAGAGATGAAAAGAAACTATGGTGAAATACAATAAATACTTCATCAAAATGTAATTGCAATGTATACTAAATAAACTAAATTTTCTCTAAAACTTTATTAAAGTGAATTCAAGAAGTTATAGGAAATCTAAACAGAAAATATCCAAAAAAGAGTAGTGTTAAAAAATATGAAAATCAGATATAAAAAAATAAAAGCACTAGGTCAAAATGAATATAATTAGCAAGTTTATTACACATTTAGGTAATAGATACTCAAAACCTTTTGCAACATCTTCGAGAAAACTGAAAAGAAAAAAAGCCGAAACCATGTAAACACAGTAACACAGTAAACACTTGTGAAAGTAAAATTGCTTTCATTCATACACATGCAAAAATTAAAAAACATATTACCACACCAAATCTAGCAATTCTCAGAATTTACATCATGAACAAATGTCATTATATTAGGGATTAAACCCCTAGGAAATTCACTATGACAAGTCATTATATTGGCAAAGAAAATCATATAATCATTTGCATTGATGCACAGTTATCATTTAATCAAATTCAGTATCCATTGATAATTTTAAGACCTTTTGGTTAGTCATCAGGGAAATGAAAATTAAAATCCCAGTGAGGAAATATCAAAATTTTAAATAATAATCAGTATTACTGATTTTTCCTTTCACCTAAGACTTCATAATAGCTCTACCCAACACTGTGACTGATCTTGTCATTAAATACAATTTTATATTTTTTCATCATGGATTTTTGGCATTAATTTAAAATATTTTAAATACTGGGATGCCTGGGTGGCTCCATCAGTTAGGTGTCTGCCTTCAGCTCAGGTCATGATCCCAGGGTCCTGGGATTGAGTCCTGCATCGGGCTCCCTGCTCAGTGGGAAGCCTGCTTCTCCCTCTGCCTGCCCCTCCCCTTGATTGTGCTCACTCTCTCTCTTTCCCTTTCTCTCTGACAAATAAATTTTTAAAAATCTTTAAAAAAACATTTTAAATATTGCATTAAGACATTGTTTTAAAACCTCAGTGAGATACCACTACCTCATTGAAATTAAATTAAAATAATATTAAAAAGACTTGACAATATCAGGTGTTTTGATGTGACAACAGGCGCAATTGAATTGTCATACATTTCTAGTTGAAGTGTAAAATAACACAACCATTTTTTTAGAAATGTCTTTTAAGATCAGACATACAATAATAATATGATCTAGTAATTCCACTCCTAAGTACATACCCAAAAGAAATAAAAATATATGCCCATGAAAAGACTGGTACATGATTTTTCACAGCAGCTTTATTAAAAATAGTCCAAACTTAAAAAACTAAGTTAGTGTAATTTAGCTTCAAATATGTAATGTGAGGTATTAGTGTCATTCATATATTAAATAAAAAATTGTGGGTAGTTGACAATAAAAGTAAGGAAATAGTCCAAACCTGAAATTCTAATGCCCATCAACAGGTGAATGGATATCCACAGATATAGAGTGAGGTGCTCCTCAGCAAAAAATTGATGGAGCATATAATATCATGGATAAATTTCTGAAATATTATGCAGAGTGAAAGAAGCCAGCTATGACAGAATAGAGTACATACCCATATAGGTCCAAGCAGACTTCATGCCCAGTGTGAAGCCTGACTAGAGGCTTAGTCTCACAACCCTGAGATCATGACCTGAGCTGAAATCAAGAGTCGGATACTCAAAGGACTTGAGCCACCCAGGTGCCCCTTTGAACAGGCAATATGAAATCAGATCGGCATTAGCCTGAGCCAGTGGTAGGGGTGATTTTTTGTATAAGCAGTCAACATGTTTGATTTTTTTCACTCCTCTGAGGTTTTAAATTTACTTATATTTTCATTTAATTGTACCTATATGCTTGATCTTACCGGCACCTCTGACTCTCTCATGGTTTTTTGTACTCATCAAACGTGATGGGCTTGTTAGTTATAAAATACCTCAACACTTAAGGACAAAATGAGCATACAGTATGATTAAAAATAGTGCGACAAAGGAGATTATAATGACAGTGTACAAATTTTAAGGCCCTCCGTGGCAGGCAGAGGTGATATTTTCTCCTCAGGCAAGAATCTTTGCTCATAACTATCAAAATTTATAATTTGAAATGTCACAATTAAGGAGTGTATGTGGCCAACTACATAACATGATAACCAAGTTTTCTGATTACATTAAAGTTAACATTGTGCTTATAATTAACAATGCTGTATTGTACAATAAAAAATTTAAGAGGGTAGATCTCATAGTAAGTGTTCTTACCACAACAACAAAAAAAATGAATTAACATTTCCTTGAATGTAGCTATTTCTATTTCATTTCCAAATGTTGATTGATTTTTTTGTTTATAGTCTGTTATTTTAGAATGATAATGTCTTGGTCCATTTGAGTTGTTATAACAAAACACCATAAACTGGGTAACTTGTAAACAATAAAAACTTACTTTTCACAGCTTTGAAAGCTGGGAAGTCCAAGATCAAGGCACAGGCAGATCTGGTATTTGATGAGAGCAAGCTTCTTGATTCATAGACATGTCACTCTATGAACTATAACCTCAGATGGTGGAAGGGGCTAGGCACTGCTTTGGAGCCTATTTTAGAAGGGCACTAATCTCATTCATTAGGGCTTTCCCTGATGACCTAATCACCTCCCAAAAGGCCCCATCTCTTAATATCATCATCTAGGAGATGCAATATATGAATTTTGGGGGCAAATGAACACAAACAATCAGTCCATAGCAGATAGTTAAGAGTATGAACTTGAGGGAAAAAATAAAAGAGTATGGACTTGATTACTGTTAATTTGGTGTCAGAGAGTAGTTTGTAAGAGATTAGTTATACCTGCCACTTAATGATATCTTGTGACTAGTTCTTCAACTCTTTTGATTCAAATTTGCCTATCTATAAGGAGAAGATAATAAAGCTACACAGCAAGGTCTTGAATAGGACTGAATGTATATAAAACATTTGATATGACACCTGAACCAAAGAAGGACTCACTAAGTGAAAGTATTATTTTTAAAAACAGCAATAATAGTAATAATAAACTCTATTTTTCAATCTAACCCATGTCTTCATCCTTTAAATCAGTTTTAGAAAATGATAATGATTCAGTTAAAAGATACCTTCTCTATTCTCAGAATGTTTTAAGAAAATAATGAAAGTGTTCCAAATAAGATTATTAACCTTGAATATATAAACATCAAATAAAGTTTATGCAACAAATTGTGGAGGTAGTCACCCTCACCCCCTACCCTCAGTGATAACATGAGCGTTTATAAGGGCTGTGGCTTTGAAACCAGGACACCAAAATCTTTGGGACATAGCAAGAGGGTGATTGTTTATCTTTTTGCTATTCTGAGTTTTCATCATGTGAATGCACCACATATTTAAAATATCGACAATAAGCCAAAAATAATGACAACAGCAACGATAATAATTTGAAAACAAAGTAATGCAAGTTGGCTGGGCTGTCTTCCCAATATGCCCACATTTCTTTATTCTTCAGAATAAGAGTTTTAGGGTAATATTATGAAAGCTGCTTTGTGAAGCATATCTGATTGCATTTCCACACTCCCATAACACTTAGTTTTCCAGACTTTTCCCATGAAAGCAAATACACTTCTTTGTCTGGCATTAATATCTAGACACTGGATTTCACTGGTATGCCTGTTCACTTGGGATATTAAGATATGTTGCTTATATATTTATGTTATCATGTTTTTTTAAGTGTGTCATACTTGTACTTATCCTTACTATATAAACTGACACAACTTTTTTCTGACAATATATTACATTGTAATTCAGCCTACCCCAATCAATGGAGAGCTTCTCACTCCACGGAAGAAATGCACCAGGCAAATGAATTCAAGCTAGATCTTCCCAGTTCAACCTGAAAGAATATTCTTCTGCTGTTCCTTCTTGAAGCGCATGTAAAGTGTCACTAAGCTTTGGTCAGATTAGTTACTTTCCATGGACAGCTTTACTTTTAAAAAGTATTTTAATAAAAGTATCCTTCTTATATTCCTAAATTACATTTTAATTGGTTTAATTAATTTATTGAATTACAAAACTGATCTTACAAGCACTATGAAAAGACATGAATAAGAAAGTAAAAATCACCCTTCATCCACAGAGATGATTGGTAATAATATTTTGGTAAATAGTCTCCCCAGATCTTCTAGGAACAAATAAACACACATAAATATTCACATAATGTTTAAATAAATATAGATCTTAATGTGTACACTATTTTGAAACGATTTTTCAGATAACATTATATTGCAAACATTTTTCCAGATTGATAAATATGAATATAACGTAATAGCCAAATGTGTGAGTTTATCATTTTTATTTGGCAAATGCTCCTTTAGTTATTCCACAGTCTGCACAGTATAGTTTATGCTGCAATGAATTTCCTTTTACCTTGTGCTTTTTAGCCAACTATTTGTTTGGAGAAAGTTCCAGAGTTAATATTACTATACACGCTAGACACTGAACAGAAGTATCGAAAAACTTCCCTAAATCAGGGTCTACCAAAAGTGGATGCCATTAATTCTTGTTCTGTTTTAGAGTATGAGATTTGTTTTTCATTATTGTGACAATTTGCATTCTTGTACACTCAAATTTTATATTCACAGCCTTTGCCTATTTTGTTCAAGTTTTACCTGATGGTTTATAAGTGGTGTTCATATTTTAAGATAGCAGGACATATTATATATATATAAAATCTTTAATCTTTATTTTTTATTTTGTAGAATTTAATATATACCTAATTATATAATAAATTGTATCTTATTGATCTGATGCGGAATTATGTGTAAATCTAAAGATCTTTATATACTAATTGGACATTTAAGATTTTTTTCTTGAAATTTTCAGATTATTTGTCAATTTCTTATATTGAATTGGTCATTTATAAGATGTGTTATAATTAATTTATAGGCAATTTTCTCTTCCCTTTTGAATTTTTTCATAGAAATTTGCATGAATTGTCCTTCATCATCTCCATTCATCACTTACTTCTCATGCTATCATTTTCATTGTTTCTCTCATAGCTTCTGGATTTTGAGCATGATATCATTCAAAAGCCGATAATAACAATCTTGTCTTTAGTTAATACTTTGACATTTCATTCATCTTGGATTTTCACATTTGTTTTAATTTTTAAATTATTTAATGTAATATATTAAAATATTATGCTTAAAATATTATCTTCATTACAAGTTTCTTGGTATTTCCTTTAATTGTGCGTAAAAGCTGAGTTAGACACTTGTTTTGTTCATTCAGCTCATTATAGTCCTAGGTCTGGGACTCTCAAAATTATAAAATTAATACTTGTATTTTTCTAGTAGCTTTGTGATTTTGATTTTCACATTTAGCTGTGTACCGCATCTGAAATTTTGTGATAGAAAGGGAGTAAGAAAGAGATGTAGCTTTATATCTTCCCCTCATGGTTATCTTAAGTGAAGTTAATTTGAAATGCCATTCCTAATATGTAGCAAATTGTATTTTTTTTTCTTTAGGGAAAAGAAAAAGACTTTTTAGGACAACTGCATTTATTCATTAGTGACCATTTTAACTTTTTCCTAAAGAATAACACCTTCTATGTATTTTCCAATGTTTTATTGCTCCTCATTGAACATTTCATACATATAAAATAACATATACTATTATTCATATAACTAATAACAATAAGAGGACATAAACGTGCTCATCACACAGATTCAGATGTAGGTGACTATCTGAAACAATTGGTGAATTCATCCCTCCTGACATTGACATCGAGCTTCCGACTCCCAGATATTGCCACTGTCATAGAGGTATGTTTGACATTCACTTAAATTTAACTTGTCTACCATATTTAAATACATAAAGTTTTGCACATTTGATTTTGCACCTAAAAACAGCAATTTTTTTGAGTTAAGTGACATTCCTTTTACTCAGTTTTGTATTTGTGACATTAATCCTATTGAAGTGGTAGTTCATTCATTTTCTTTTAAATAGCATTTTAACATATGAATATACTACTATAGGATGGTTATTCAGTTTCCTTTCAATGACTAATTTGGTTGTCTCTAATTTAATACCATTATGATCACATTCTCAAGTCACCTAAGAAGGCTAGTTCTATAATCTACCTGTTGGGCCCTGGAAGTTAATTCTTTCTTTAAAATTGACACCTGGAAGAGTAGTCTCACCTTCCAGATTTATGTGAAGTTCTTGGAAGGCAGCCATTTCCCAGAAATAACTATCCATTAAGGAGCACAAATTTTTTTTAATATTTTTTATTGTTATGTTAATCACCATACATTACATCATTAGTTTTTGATGTAGTGTTCCATGATTCATTGTTTGTGCATAACACCCAGTGCTCCACGCAGAATGTGCCCTCTTTAATACCCATCACCAGGCTAACCCGTCTCCCCACCCCCTCCCCTCTAGAACCCTCAGTTTGTTTTTCAGAGTCCATCGTCTCTACTGGTTCGTCTCCCCCTCTGACTTACTCCCCTTCATTCTTCCCCAAGGAGCACAAATTTTAAGTGGACAGCTAACGATCTTTGCTAGATCCTTGATTTAAAAAATCTATATCTATATTTATATATCTTTATCTATCTATCTTCATCTATCTATCTATCATCTATCTATATATCTATATTCTTTTAGGGAAACTGAAAATGGTGCTGCAAAACAACAGTTTCTAAAATTAAGTGTGCTTTAAAAAATTTACATTTATTTGATAACTTCTTAATAAATCCAGGTTTTACCAACAGTCTATGTCTTAGAATATGTTCTAATCAAATGAAGTTAGGTGGTCTCGACAGCTTTTTTTGCAAAGGACAGCAATCCCCTGATGAGCACCTACAGTCAATATATGTTGCAGGAGGAAAGAACTGCAGGCAAATCTCACCAGGTCCACCCCTGTCTCTGTCAGTTACTGGGTTTCCAATGATAGGGCTTCAGCTACTCTCTCTGTTTTTATTAGGCAGGACATTGAGAATGTTCCTGTCCATCCCATTCATACCATGGTCCTCTGCCCATTCACTTGTTTACAGTGAATTGAAATGTTACTTTCAACTCAACAAAGTGAGGAGCAGAAGACAAAGACAAATGGAGAGCACCAAACTGATCTGGAGGCCTGGGTTCTATTCTGTGTGTGCCATGACCTATCATTTTGACAATGAAGCTTGCTGAGGCTAAGTTTGCTCATTTGCAAAATAAGATTATGCTAAAAGAATTCAGCGATTGTTTTCGAAGCTAAATTTGAGTCACAAAGGGAGAATTAGAATCAATAGGCAAAATTCTGTTCAACTGTTCTTGAGTACCATTTGGTCAGTGCTCAAGTCCTCAATTCTTTTACACTGGCACAGTTGGAAAATGGACATCAAATATGATTATCCAAACATTTTCTGCAGTTTGAAATGAAAAGACATTTGACACACTGCAATATTTCATATTGATATTGATTTTTTTCTTTTTTAATAAACTGGAGAACTCTCTTAAGTTTGCAAAAGTCAACAGTTTGATAATTCACTATAATCTTCCTTAAACTGATTTCTTAAAAAATTGTGTTATAGTTGGTTGGAAGTGTTATTTGAGACCACAGAAGATTCATTGAAGCCTGTGAGACTGATCAATCATTGCTAAATATTCTTCAGGGTAGAACAAAATAAAAAGGGGGGTGATTTGAGACACATCCTTTTATAACAATACTCATAAGTGTGTTGATACACAAAATCACAGATACACATTTTGTTACTTTATCTTAAACATTTCAAGTTAGGCTAAGAAATGGAATTTTATTCTGAACAAATTAAATATGTATGTCTACTAAAATTGTATCACATAAATAGATTCAATTCCATATATATCCCAGAGATATCTTAATAGAGGAATTCATTTTTCCCCCTTCCCGCCAATATGTACAAACCCTAGTTCTTCCATTAATATTACCTATGAGGTAATAGTGTCAAATGATGTGTCATAGTTTGGTAATTACAGACTGTCCATTTCTTCAGAAATTTTTAGGTTAAACTGAAACAAATTGTGAACAATTTTTTGGAAAGTAGAGGTATATAGAGCATTTACAGGTGTTATTTAACATTAAAAGAACAATTTGCATGATTATCATAAATATGCAGATATTATATATGCATGTATGCACACATGCATATACAAATATTTGCACATATGTATGTATACTCACATTTTTACATAATCAGTTTTATATATTCATTACATAATCATCGTGGGTTATTCACTTATTCTTCTAAATTACAATTCAGACTTCACAGTTTATCAAGAAGTATGTTTGCCTGGAGAAAAAGCTCTACTGCAAATAGAGTTTGCCTGACTTTCAAATGGCAATTATCTGCTAACCTTGCCATACAGACAATGGTTAAGAAATTGGCACCATAGTGTGATTTTGATACAGGATAGAAAAGTGTCACAGAAAAGCGAGATAATAGGGCATCTTCAGAAGTGTTTTTCTCTTTTAATAGGGAAATATTTAAATGACTAACGAAGTAAAATCTTACTGTTTCTCCCCAACCCAACCCAACTTCATCCAATGTTAACAGACTGGTATATGTCATCCCACGTCCTTACCTTTGCTCAAACACATACCAGCACACACAAATCACTTATGTGTTGTTTGGTTTTTGCTCACTGAACTATTTTTGTGTTAGTGCTAGAAGCAGAAAGCGTTCCAACAGTTCTCATGAAAATTCACTGGCAATAGAATTCAGTAGTTTGGGGAAAGATTAGGGATGCATGTAGGAGGTAGAAGTGAAAGAAATAATAAGCAAGCAAGTGTGGGAGGCAGAGAAGATAGACAATGTTTGTGACCGGGTCAATGCTGTTTACATTTTGAACAGAAGTAATAAAAGGAGATAAGCAGAGTTGATAAGAAAACATGACTGTTCTGTTTTGAATCTGTTTATAGGAATGACTAGGAAAGTGAGTGAAAGAGATATTTAAATAGTATAGGGAAACATGTAAGTCCAAAAATTCATAAATAATGCATTTATGTTTAACTGGTCATGCACTGGGCTTGACATAATTTGACAAATGATTAAAACTCCATTTCATTTGTCAACATAAGATCCATAGGATGTAAGGAGAGGGCTGCTTCAACTAAATGAAAACTTAAGGCTTAGAACACAATACACTTTTTTGTATTTTGTATTGTACACAATACAATTTTATTGTTCAACTTTGAGTTAAAAATATCAATACAAATCAATTGAGGCTACATAATAATCTGCCTTTTAACTATATGATTTTGTTCTGCTGAAATCACATTCTACTAATTCTACAGAAAATTTCATTAAAAAATAAGTGTTTCAATCTCAAATTGATTATATCCCATACATCTCCTTGCAAATATTTAAGCCAATAATTTAATTAAAAGAAGTTGGATATTTGGGTCCATATATTTTTTATCTGGGAAAACATAAATACAGGGCTAGCTTTTAAACATATCTATTGTTTTTGCTCTGAGTCATTTTAGATAGCTTTATCACCATAGAATGTAAGTAATACAAATGGAGTCCAATTCTTGATAAGTAGATATGTCTGTTCCTAATTACATGAAGAGTTTTTTTGTTTCATTCATTTTAAAGGCACTCAATTAAAGGAAGTCCAGATAAAATTAAAATGAGCTCATTTTATATTGCTTATCAGCTAAAAATAATGTACATGTGCTTAGCATGACATTCCTGTGCAAATTCAGAAAAGGCATCTACTCTAGGAAGACAAAATGACTGCTTAGCAACTGGAAGTTATCTTGTACAAATTGGAAGAAGGCTAACTTTATTTTATTTATTTGTTTGTTTATTTCCTGAAGTATAATTGATATATAGCATTATAATAGTTTCAGGTGTACAACATAATGATTCAGTATTTGTATGCACTGTGATATGACCATCCTAATAAATCTAGTTAACATTCATCACCACACAATTTTTTGGAAGAATTAGAGGACAGGTACTAAATGTTCTTTGAATGTTTGGTAGAATTCACTGGTGAAATTTTCTGGTTTTGAATTTTTGCTTGTTGGGAATATTTTGATTACTGAACCAATCTCTACTAATAATCAGTTGACTGAGATTTTCTATTTCTTCATAATTCAGTCTTGGAAGATTGTATGTTGCTAGAAATGTATCCATTTCTTCTAGGTTGTCCAATCTGTTGATGTATAATTGTTCATAGTAATTTATTATGATCATTTGTATTTCTTTGGTATCAGTAGTGATTTCTCTTTCATTTCTGATTTTATTTACTTGAGTCTCTCTCCTCTTAGTGTATGTAGATAAAAGTTTGTCAATTTTGTTTATCTTTTCAGAGAACTGATGGTTCATTTCGTTGATCTTTCTATCATCATTTTAGTCTCTATTTTATTTATTTCCACTCTGATATTTACTTTCCTTCTACTAATTTGAGGATGATTGAACAATAAAAGTTACTAGTTTAAAATGAATCTCTTCATATTAAAGAAAGAAAACTTACACAGTGGAATTTGAATTATTTTTCTTAAAAACGTATGAATCCATTTTAACTTAATTTCACAGAAAGACCTGGGGTTTAAATATAATAGCTACCTCATCTACTTCAAAAGACTATTGAAAGAATCAATTAAGATAAACTCAGACTATATTTTTGAAAAGTATAAAAGGCTTTATAAACTGAAAGTAACATACAAAGTAAAATTATTTTTCATAATTACATGAACAGTTTTTTTTGTTTCATTCATTTTAAAGGCACTCAATTAAAGGAAGTCCAGATAAAATTAAAATGAGCTCATTTTATATTGCTTATCAGCTAAAAATAAGATACATGTGTTTAGCAATGATTTGACTTATTAGGAATTGGAAAGACTTTCAATAAATAAGTATGAATAGAGAATAGTTCTTTATCCAGGAAAAATGAAAAAGATGATCATTCTTGCCACAAATATTTTGCACCTGATATTTTTTGCAACAAAAGAAATCATTTCAGCAGTGCCCACCCTTTGAGGCATATTTTCTTGGTGAACTATGAGACAGACAATATTAGCTTATTCTTTACGGTTAGCTTTGATTTTGCTCTGCTTATTTTAACTCAATTTTTTCTAGGAGGTTGTAGTAAATGGTCTAAAATATTTTTAAAAGCTCTGTATCACATGGTGTCAATGTCAACTGCTATGGTTAGGAAAGTCTGAGTTGCTAAAGTCAACATGAAGAGTAGACCTGATACTTTAAAATAATCTCCAGGAATAACAAGCACTATTTTAAGTAAAATAAAACCTTAACATTTGAATCAATAATCAATATTTAAGTTTCTTTTTTATTCTAAATAGATATTTAAGTTGCAATACAAAATCGAAGTTTTAAAAAAATTCTTAAATGATAGTTGCTCACAAGTCTCTTATTTACATCCACTCATAGAATTTTAAATGTTATCAAGCCGATTCAACTCAGTTAAGAATATTGTTACTTATTTGACAAATGTTTGACACTTCATGGTTTGCTTCTAACAGGACAAGCGATGAGATGTTACATTCAAGATTAAGTAATAAAAGATTACGACATCCATCTTGCTTGCACATTTACTCTCTCCCTCTCTCTCTCTCTCTCTGGCTTGTCTCTGATATTAACTCTGATGAAACAAGCTGTTATACTGTGAGCTGCTCTACTGAGAGGCCCACATAGCAAGGAACTGGGTGGGAGGTTCTGACCAAAACCCAGTGAGGTACCAGGGTCTCCAGTCCAAGAGTGATTGGTGAACTTAACCCTACCAAAAACCATCTGAGTGGATGTGGAAGCGAATCCTTCCCCAGTCAGTTCTTCAGATGAAACCACAGCTCCAGTCACCACACGGATTCAGTCTTGTGAGGAATACTGAAGCAGAGGACTTATTTAGCTAAGCTGTATCTGGATTTATGACCCACAGACCATAAAATAATAATGTTGTTTTAAGCTGTTAAATTTTGAAATAATTTGTTACACAGTATTGACAGCTAATATTATATAGTAATTAAAAACACAAATAATGCAAACAAAAATAAGGTGGCAGAAAAAAATCCAAATATACCCTTGATCATCATACTAAATGCTACCAGAGTAAGCTAATTTACTGAGGGAAATATACGTGTGTGTGTGTGTGCATGCGTGTATATATATGTCTTTCTACATATATATAAATTACATATAGAAATAAATTATATATATATTTATCTATATTTATATATCTATGTCTATATCATCCATATCTATATCTACGTATCTATATACAGACAGAATGAGAGAGGCAAAATGATACTGGATATGTTAGAATCCAGCTATATGGGCTTACAGAAGACACACTGAAAAAAAAACAGAATTGTTGAAAATAAAGAAAAGGAAGATATCACATCCATAATTATATCCAGAAGGTACTAAACAGAAGGAAACCATGTACAATATTTCTGTGAGATATTATATTAGAAAAATATAGATCAAATTCATAGCAAGCTGCTCCTAACACCCTTAATACTACATGCTATAAATTGCCACTTTGTTGTTTTCTCCCTCATTGAAATGAGTCATTAAATCTAGCTTTATTTGCCTATCGGTGTTTTCCTGCTGGTTTTAGATGAAGAGTATCAACAATATCTTTTACATTTTAATAGGTAAGGCTGACAATATTATCAATGATACATTTTTAAGCACTTTGACATCAGCAAGCTAGGTGGAGCAAAGGACATGTTTAAAAGTAGGAAAACCACAAATTAAAACAAATAAGAATTAAGACATCTGAGCTTTCTAATAAAATTTATCTATCAGATCCAAAGACTTTGCATAAAGAAAATGTTGATGAGTTGCTAAAATATGCCTTAGAACTTAGTCAATTTTAATTTGATCAACATTAATTGATTTCCCAGCTTAAAATGAAACTAATGCCATTTTGGAAACTTTGCCAATGCTATTTTAGAGATAACAGTTAAAGCTAAGTTCAAATCAACTAATTTGAGGAGTTGCTGAATGCTTTTGGGTTCAATCTATTTTCTATTCTGTGTTCTTCAACGTTTATGTGACTCAACAAATGTTTTACTAGCAGAATAAAATGGCATGGTATTTGTTCCTGTTTATACAAACTAAGTTACTTTTTTCTTCTTAAATTTGAAGTTAAAATCCATATTAAATAAATTCTACAGGACTTAGGTTGTATGGTAAAGTTTCTCGGTAGTAAAATAGACATGATTATTCTAGGTATTGGTGTCTTTTGATCACAAGTTACTTTATATACATTTTTCACATTCTTTCCTAAGAACTCAAGAAATAAAATTAGTGTAAAGTTTATTTTATTCTTTCTAAATTTAAAGCAAGCAAAGTTTTCATGTAGTAATCAATATCTTCAATTTTTATTGTTTATAAATTATTTTAATGTACTTTTAAATTTAACAAATCAGCAAAGTTTTCATACATTAATTAATATCCTCAGGATAAAATATAGTCAGTTCTGCAATAACATGACATACATTCCTAAAGATTTCTGTCCTATCCAAAATCAACAATACAATTTTGGGAAGTATAAGGAAAAATGGGGTTAGGAGTACAACACTCAATATATACATAGATAGATGATATAGATGATAGATAGGTAAATAGATAGATAATAGCTAGATAGATAGATACAGATATAAACAATAGAGAACTAATAAAAACAGCAAAGTTTTACATATTAAATTGTTAAAAATATATAAATACTGCAATAAATATGATATCTTACCCGGAAAAAGACTAGAACTGGTCATCAGAAGGGCTACAGCTTGTGAATTTTTGTGAAGTGATAACAGACTGTTATCTGAAATAAGATGGAAATTTCTAACACCAGATGTGAATGGGTAACATGCATGATAAACTGAGGTAGCAAATAGATGTTGAAAGAGAGTGCATGCGTATGTTTTATGGGTTTTGATGCTATTGGGTTCAGCTAGGTATAGTGTTCTAGTTTACTTAGTGCTTGCAGAAATCATGTGTAAACAAACATCAAATTCATATTATGCTCAAATTCTTCCTTCATATATGAGTCACATTTGAGCAAATTTGTGTTTTCAAAACAATAGTTAAGGCAAAACTAACTGTAATATCTTTTTTTGTTTTGTTTTGTCAGTTTATTTATTTATTTTTTATGTTATGTTAATCACCATACATTACATCATTAGTTGTTTTTTTTTTTAAGATTTTATTTATTCATTTGAGACACAGAGATACAGAGAGAAAGCATGAGCAGGGAGAGAGGCAGAGGGAGAAGCAGGCTCCTCCCTGAGCCAGGAGCCTGATGTGGGGCTCGATCCCATGATCCTGGGATCATGACCTGAGCCAAAGGCAGACACTTAACCATCTGAGCCACCCAGGCACCCTACATCATTAGTTTTTGATGTACTGTAATACCTTTCTATTTCGCTTCCAGGATCTTAAGTTTTGAAAACTTTCATCTTTCATATCATTTCTCACTTTTCTTCCTTGTATGACTCATTCCACAACAGAAGAGCCCTTCTGATCTTTCCAAATTGTATTTAAGCTCTGGTGATATAACAGATCTGGGCTCAGTAATAAAGCACTTTAGCACTTTGGTTACCAGTATTTCTCTGGCCTTGAACCTCTTGTCTTGTTCCTGAATACAAGATTTCACATTACACACAGTTCTAGCAATTGGTTCCTTTCCCTATATTTTGAACCACACACAAAAACATAACGGTACTAAAGATCAATGTAGGCAAGAAACGTCTCCAGGCAGATGATTCAAAATTGTGTTTTGGGGGAAAAAGGAAATACTACTTTTGGATGAGATGGATATGCATCTTCATTAATATAGGAAAACAGAAAGCTAAATGTAAGATGATTTCATTCACTTACCACACATAAAAGTGGAATTTATCTAAAAATGGGCCTGTTATCTAATTATTGCTGGAACAAAGTATTATGGATCAACTATAGTAAAACTATGGCATTATGATCATTGTAATAAACAATAATAAATAATAAATAGCCTATGTATATTTTACTGAGATTTAGATTAGATTTAGTAGCAGAAGACTAAAGACTGGAAATAAGTATTTCAGAATGTTACCAGTGATTATTCTGAGTTGACTTACATAAATTTAATTTTTTGAAATTTTTCTGACTTCCTAATGTTGGCTTTGTAATTTATCTATCTCTACCTTATCTTGATTAAAAATTAAAACAATTAAAATACTTAAAATATGTGAAGCTCAGGGGTGCCTGGGTGGCTCAGATGGTTAAGGGTTTGCCTTCGGCTCAGGTCATAATCCCAGAACCCTGGGATCGAGCCCCACATCTGGCTCCGGGTTCCTGCTTCTCCCTCTCCCTCTGCCTCTCCCCCTGCTCATGCTCTCTCTCTCTCTCTCTGTGTCTCTCTGTCTCAAATGAATAAATAAAATCTTAAAAAAATTTCATTTAAAAAATACGTGAATCTCAGAATCATCTGCTAAGTACAATTTTGCTTAATCATTGTCTTGATTCCATGGCTCTCTGCCAGGGTCCCATGATCAGAGCACTGAAATTGCACTGTCTCCATTTGCTATGGACTCAAATGGGAAAGTGAGAAGGTCAGCACTTACAGCCACTTGGATGAGAATCAAAAAAAGCCACTAGAACACCATATAAGCTGGTTCTTTCATAAGGCTACTGAGGAAAACATCATGATCAGATAATGTGTTACATTAAATTACATAAATTGCTATTACAGTGCCTATAATGGTTGATGTCACTACTTTGAGGGTTTTTTTTAAGATTTTATTTATTTATTTATTTATTTATTTATTTGAGAGAGAGAGAGCACGCCCTCATGCCCATGGGGGGGTGGGGGGGGAGAGGGAGAAGCAGACTCCCCCCTGAGCAGTAAGACCCACCCGGGGCTCAATCCCAGCAACCCAAGATCATGACTCAAGCTGAAGGCAGTTGCTCAACCAACTGAGCCACCCAGGTTCCCCTACGTTAGAGGTTTACATTTGAAAGGTCAGTTTTAATCTCATAAATTTTGCTACAAGTTTTTGCTCATAAGTTTTTGCTACATTTGCCACATTTTGCTATACCCTTTTGATCATTTCCTCCTTACTAGCAAGTTTCCTCATAATTTATGTCATGTATACTAATCCTAGATTTATTTTAATTCTTTTTGAAGTTCACTCTCTGATTTTTAAAGTTCATTCTCAGATTCTGAGCTCTGCTCCTTGGGACATGCACGCCAGCTGGATTTTCTAAAAACATAATATTCTAATCAAATTTTTATCCATTTTAAACTTAATGTAAGTTCTGATCATAGCTTCTCTCTTGAAATTAATATAACCATTGAAAAAAGAAAGTTGATTACATTATGCTGAATATCACTCCCGGGTACTTTGTGAGAGCCTTAATAAGTTATGTAACAAAACTTTCATTAGAAAAACTATCAACTGATTCAAGAGAGTATCTTCAGTTCTACAATGAGGATCAAATCCATACCTTCCCTTAGAAAAGTGCTATTGATTTGTGCGTCATTATTCAGCACTCACTTTTTTATTTCTTCATGTGTATGTGATGTCCAAAATGTCCCCTTACTTTGATGTCATTCAGATGATATAAAAATGTGATGCCATGAGACAGCTAATAATAAAACATACTAGTAAAAGACATTTCTCATGCACTTTGAAATCCAAAATCTTTTGAGAAAATTTTAGGTTCATGGTACTTCAGATATAATAAGATTTCAGGAAAAAAAATTATCTTTTTACAAACTTAATATTCTTTCAAAATACTAGTGAGGGAAGCAGGAATTTCAAAAACAAATTTTTTTAAAGATTTTATTTATTTATTCATGAGAGACAGAAAGAGAGAGAGAGAGAGAGGCAGAGGGAGAAGCAGGCTCCCAAGGAGCAGGGAGCCCGATATGGGACTCAATCCCAGGACCCTGGAATCATGACCTGAGCCGAAGGCAGATGCTTAACCATCTGAGCCACCCAGGCGCCCAATTTTTTTTTTAATTTTATTTATTTTTGAGAGAGAGAGAATGACAGAGAGAGAGAATGAGAGGGGTGAGGGTCAGAGGGAGAAGCAGACTCCCTCCTGAGCAGGGAGCCCGACGCAGAACTCGATCCTGGGCCTCCAGGATCATGACCCTGAGCCGAAGGCAGTCGCCCAACCAACTTAACCTTACCCGGGCGCCTGGGAAGCAGGAATTTTATGAAGTGAGCTAAGAAATGAGGGATGATTTAGTTTGGTGATGTTGCCAGGTGATTATGATGAATGCTAAGAAGGCTGCAGACTGCAACTGAGAATATAATACAACTAGGAGTTTATAAGAGTGAAGAATAAAGGAGGCACTCAAGGAATTAGTAATGTATATAGAACATTTGGACTATCTTTTCTCCCTTAAGAGTCAATTTTAGTAAAGAAGTAGAGCTATAAAGGAATTCTAAGGAATTATGCCCAGCAAATTTAAAGAAAAAATAAGTAGACCTCAATTTTTTTTTCCTTTGAAGGAAGAAAAAAAACCCTGAAAAGTAGAAAAGAAAGAAAAAATACTTGACAAAAACCATTAAAATGGAATAAACTAAAATAAGTCCATCAACCTTAACTTGCTTGAATTCCTAGTTATCTTGCCCATTTTGCCTGTCTTTGTCTGAAAAAACTGTCTGCAGTGATTATTTCTAAATCATGTTTCCAGCAAAATTGGTTAATAGACTTAAGAGTTCAAAACCATTTTGGAAGGCTCACTGCTTGACATTTGCAAAAGACTGAATACTTCAGTTCTAACCCTTTCTGGTAATATGAGCATTTCAGAAACAATTTTCCCTAGAGGAAAAATTAATCCCCATACAATGAAGGAGGGAAATATCATGTGATGCAGTGATCATTATATTGCAAAATCTGTCAAATTTAAATAAATGCAACTGTAAATAAGGATTGTTGGTCTGTTCTTCAGACAAGAATGTGATCCTTGACACATAGAAGTTCTAGGATTTTGGACTCAACCTGCACATAAATCAGCACACGTTTTTTCACTGTCATTAAATTGACAGTGTAAGAGATCTCTGTTCTTAATGTGGTTAGTTTAAAATAAGATACAATTATAGCCCTGGTCAAACTTCATACCACCCACTGTCTCCTTTAGACCTTGTCAACATTAATGATAAACACAAAAAGAAAAATTGCATTCATAACCAATGTTAGGAACATTAAAGGGGTAGTCTGTTTATTGATTCTATTAAAAAATGTGTTTCTGGACTAGATAGTAAGACTTAGGCTTTCTTTGTCAGCAAATCATATAACCTTCCTATGCCTCAGTTTCCTTATCAGCAAATTGGGGTTGGTGTGAAGATTAAATAGTTTGATTCCTATAAAGTGCTTAGAACAATATTTGACACTAGCTCAGCCCTCAGTAAATGCTAGTGATTATAAACTTGACTTACAAGATAGTATAAAGAAGCATTACTTTGAATGGGAAAGACATGTTATGTATTAATAACATGTGACTCATTCAATAAGGTTCATTTTTTTGAGATGATTCACATCTCAAGTACAAAGAAGATGCACTGACAAGAATAAAATAATTTTAATATAGTTTTTCCTTTTTTAATTAAAATATAATTGGCATGTAACATAAGGGTTATTTTTCTGGTTACCAGTATCACCACCATTAGTAATATACAATGAAGTAGTTTGAAAAAATACTAGATTGTGGGGCACCTGGGGGGCTTAGTTAGGTGTCTGCCTTCGGCTCAGTTCCTGATCCCAGGGTCCTGGGATTGAGCCGCACATCAGGCTCTCTGTTCAGCACTCATACTCTCTCTCTCAAATAAATAAATAAAATCTTTTAAAAAAATACTAGCTTGCATTCTGTAGGATGAATTTGAAATCTTTAAAGTGGGTGATTTCAGCACTGTTTCTATAAAGAAGTATGGCTACATCTTTAGCCTGGGAAGAAATAGGCATTTCATAGCTTATATGCACAATTCCATGGTACTAGGAATTAACTCTGAATGGAAAAAAACAAAACAAAACACTAATAATACACTATATGTTAATTAAATTGAATTTAAGTAAAAAATTAAAAAAAAAAAAAACTTCCTGTAGTTGCTTCCATGAAGGAGCTCTCCATGGCTGCTTTTGGTCTTAGGCATCAGAGGTGGGAGAATTCAGCTTCATCTCAAGTTGCAACCAAGGCTAAGCTACTGGGATGTTCACACATACTGCCACCCCTCTCAGCTGCCTCTCTAGGTCAGTATGTTTGTAGGGGGAGGAGGTGGTCCCAATGTAATCACATCTGAAGAATAATCGAATCTTGGAATCACAATAAATGAGCTCTCTTCAGATTTTTACAATAAAAATATATTTGAACATTGAAGAGTTGCTCCTTTTTATTTTACATCAGCAAGGTTGGTGAAATGTTGACAGAATTTCTAAATCTTACATAAGAAATAGCCTCTTTGGTGAAAAATGCTCATTTTGACTCAAAATTTCCTAATATAATGCTACTCAGAGAAGGCATGGAGTCTGATCTCCACCTCTTTGTATCCATGGTCAAGAATTGCTTCCAGGCATGAAGCTGGGACATCCATTGAACTCACCTCATATGGTTCACTTACTTCAGAAATCACAGTTCTGCTCTCCGTTGGCCCAGTGTCTGACAATAAGTATTTATATGTTGTCCAGCTTTCTGTTTCTATTGGGAGGTTAAGTTCTGTGACTATAGCTACATCATGGCCAGAATTAGAAATCTGAATAAAAAAATAGGAAAGTGAGACAACTGAAACAAGCAAATAAAACTCACTCAAGTTAAAAACAAATGCACACCAAACAAAAATGTTAGAAATATACTAAAAAATATATTTATCCATCTCTCCACTCAACCCTGTATCTTAGGCAGCACCTATTAATTAAAAGAAATTCATAGAAAAGAGCACCTTTCAGGTCCAGAACATTCCAAAAGCAAGGATGTCATAAGAACACGAGTCAGGAAACATTAAAATGGCACTATTTTTGGAGGACCAAACCCAAAATAAATCATGTTTTTTCTTTTATTTTTTAAAAAATTATCATAATATAAAATGGTAAGATTTTACTGTGGATTATACTCTGTATATTTTCTTTCACTTCATATGCAAATGTTTGAATCCCAATTGGATTTAAATATTTTTACCTGATTTACCAATCTAATTGGGTGAGATTAATTTTTAATAATGTGTATGCCATATCTTCAGCATTGGTATGATCTTGGCAAACAACGATTGAGTCCATATCCCATTTTAGATAAATTGCATTATCACTCCTTATTTCTCCTAATATAATGGGCCACATGTTTCACATATATAAAATAAAACTGACATTTAAAAAAATACCTCTCTGAAAAGCCAGGAATATAAAAATAATTTTATTTCTTTATTTAAATTTGGTATGAAGTAAAATTAGTTTCAAGTTGACTTGTCTCGAAGTGATAATAAATAAAGAATAAAAAGTCTGAAGTAGAACAAGAGCAATAGGATGAGACAAGTTTGAGACACATATAAGACACAAAATAGGTATCCTCAGGAAGTGATTGGAATCAGTGAAGTCCAGTGAGAGAGGCAGTAGGCTGTGGTAGTTGAAATCATAAGCTTGGGTGTCAAATAAATTTAGGCTACCATTTCGGCTTTTCCAACCTAATAACTATGAGACCAGAAGCAATCAGTGTTACCTCACTTATCCTTTTTTTCCTATTTTGTGAAATAACGTAGTTGGGATTATTAAATGAGATAATGTGTCCAAAGCATTTAATAATCTTTGGGTCACAGTGGATGCTAAATAAAAGGTGTATATTACATTTTGACAGTGATGACGATGGTAATGATGTTGCTACTCATGTTGGTGGTATTTAGAAAATAATCAGACTTTCAGCCTAGAATACTTTGTGACAAAGGGGGATAAAAATAGTCTGGAATTTTGGAGAAATGATTAATGTCTGCAGGACATCTGGATTAATTCAGGGAAGATTAAGGCTAGAGGTAAAAATGTAAGGTCACCATTAAATAGGTAATATCTGGAGTTATTACTCGAATGAGTGTGTTAAATTAGATTTAAAACACGATCAAGAATGAAATCTTGAGAATAATTGCATTTAAAGAGAGGAAAGACTTCTCTCACAGAAAAATAATAGAAGATAATATTATCAAATAGCCAAGAAAAAATAATTTCTTGATTAAAAGAAGATCATAATGCCAATTGATAAGGTTATTTCAAGAGAGTGAAGACTGGGAAGAATCTTTGAATGTGGCCATTAAGAGATCTGATTAATTATGATAGGAACCAATTTGGTTGAAGGGGTTGAAAGAAAATAAGGTAATTTGGTTGAGAATTTAATAAAAGGTATAAAAACAAGATAGCAAGCATAGGTTAATCTTCAAAACACCCTTATTATTTAGCCTTATTTTATATAGGAGAAAAATTCAAGTGCAGAAAGATTAATATATTTAGCCAGGATCATAGTTTATAAGTAGTGGAACCAGCATTAAAATGTAGTTATTTTAAGAACAATTGAAATCACAACACTCATTAATGTATTTCAAGTTAAATTTAACAAAATTATTTTATCCACATATAATGAAAACCAAATTATTTTCTCCTGTCTTATAGACAAAATTCTGATCTGTTGTGCTAGACATTAACTCTAATAGAAGGTCAATGATTTTCAAGGGGATAAATTGTTCTAAGAGCCTGTCAAAATCTCACTTAGACACAGCAAATAATTAGGTCAGAAGATTGTTACACCACAGGTGCTGCTTCAAAGAAAAAAAAAAAACACTTTAGTAAATATGGAACCTGGCATCATTGACCAAAGAGAACTGTTTCTATAATTCTTAATATTGTAACATGTCGGTTTTGAGTTTGCCTGGTGACATGCTTAGAACAATTAAATTGCACCTGTTGTTTTGGGAGATCATAAAAGAAATTAGTCCTGGCTTCTGTTTATCTCCACCCTTCTTCTAGCCCCCAAAGTAGTGATTTATCCAACTGTAGTAATTATGATGATAAGATAATTTCCTCAGAATTGATCCCAGAGATTATATGATTATACCTCACAGATGGTTTGGAGGGGTCATTCATTGGTTAAACCATTTTAGGATTAATCTGGTGTGTCAGACCAGTTATTACTCTCCAAAGCACAAACCTGCCAGAAGCTGACTTACCTTGAAGATTCTTTCATTCCCCAAGACAGTCATTAAACATGGGAGTATAGTACATTATTAGAAATGAGAAGTGAGAGAAGATGATGAGATGGAGGTAGGAAATTTCTATTTAAAAAAAAAAATTTATAGGGGACAGTTTAGAAATGGATACATATTATTGTCTTTGAGATACTCAGGCCTTTCACATCCTTAATGGGACTGGCAGAGCCCAGGATTAAAACTTCAGTATCTAAAAGAGCGCATCCTTAGTCAATTAATAATTTGTATCTAAAATTAAGAAATATATGAGGCTCTTGGGTGGCTCAGTCAGTTAAGCACTGGATTCTTGGTTTCAGCTCAGATCATGATCTCAGGGTCTTGAGACTGAACCCCGAGTCAGGCTCCTCACTGGGCGTGGAGCCTGCTTAAGATTCTTTCTCTCCCTCTGCCCCTCCCATCTCCACTGGCGCATTCTTGTGTGCATGCGCTTGCTCTCTCTCTCTTTCAAAAAAATAAGAAAATAAAAAATAAATAAGTAAATAAATAAATAAATAAAATTAAGAAATACACATTAATGTTAACTTACACATATGTAGAATGGTGTGACACACAAACCTTTCTCCTGTACACAGGATCTTATTAGATCCTGCCAATTGTAAGCCCTAAGTAAACTGCCACATTATCTGTAATTATTGAAGGAAAAATTCAATTTCTACATTCATCCAACAAATATAGTTGAGTGCCTGGGTGCCTGGCTGGCTCAGTCAGAGAAATATGCAGCTCTTGTTCTCGGGGTCATGAGTTTGAGCCCCACGTTGGGTGTAGAGAGCACTTAAAAAAATATATATATATATGTATGGTTGACTGCCAATACTTTATGCCAGACACTATCTTGTGCAGTAAGGAACCAATAGTAAACAAAGTAGAAAAGTTGCCTGTTTATATTGTAGTATGAAGACTGGGAAAGAAGAAAAAATATAAGTACTAGAACATCAGAGGGAGATAAGTACTATTGCGGGAAAAATAAAGAAGAGTAATGAGGGTAAGAAGTAAGTCAATAAGATGGTGAAGGTAGGTGAAGTTGTTTTTCAACATGCATGTGAAGTAGTCATCTAGTGAGAAGGGGAGTGAATGGAGAAGAGAAAATGGGGTTGGTTTTGGGACAGCCTTATGAGCTCAGCTGAAGTTAAGGATCATAAATTCAAAGTGAAACCAACCATCATGGTTGTTTATTTTTTTTTCCAACTATGTTCCTCCTGTAGTAGACAAAAAGCTGTAATTCAACCAGAATAGTAATATGTTAGGTGTGTTCAATCAAGAGAGGCAGGGCCAAACGATTTAGAAATACATGTAAAGGAATGATTACAACTATGGACTATGAGACGTATTTTTTTAAGATTTATTTATTTATTTGAGAGAGAGTCCATGCACGGGGCAAAGTACAGAGGGAGAGAATCTCAAGCAGACTGCACTGAACTCGGAGGCCAAAGCTGACCTCGATCACATGACTCATGAGATCACAAACTGAGCCAAAACTAAGAGTCACTCAACTGACTAAGTCACCCAGGTGCCCCTGAACTATGGAATCTAAGCAGAAGGGTGGAAGGTGAAGACAGAAAGGCGGTTGAAGATCAGTAAGAAGATGGCAAAATCAATGAAATATAGATCTCAAGCAAATTCAAGAATTATTGGAGTCAGAATCCTAGAAAGAGTAAACAGCAAATAAAAAAGATTGGGGTGCTTAATATTTCATACATGCATTGAGTTCAATTATTGGTTATAACACAGCTTTCAATATGAACTTGGGAGTAGGAGGCTTACATTGGATGGAGGCTTATTATAGCAGAAATTGTCAAGAAGTGGAGAGGTATAATTGCAGTGAGAGGTATTATCTAAATGAATATTTAAATCACCAAAATCATGAACTAATATTCTATAGAGTTAGATACAGAAGCTAAAAATCTCACAAAATGAAAAGGACTAATAGGTCTCTAGACTGACTAAAACATGAATGGAGAGAGATTTGTACACACTGATGTATACACTATGGAAATCGCCTTCAGAAGAGTGGGCTCTCGGAGAGAATTGTCTGTGACAATAAGGAAGGAGGAAGACAATTCTCTATTCATGGCCCAGTGCCATGACCATTTTAAGAGATAAATCAGCCACCATTTGAGAGCTAAAGAGGAATCAGTGTTATCAGAGAGAATAGAGTAGGTTTTATGTAGGGTTATAATTAAAAAAGAAATAGGAGAAGATGAGGGCATAGGGAATTCTATTATTAACTGATTATGAGTTTCAGAAGGCAAAGTGCATGGTTTGGTGAGCAGTGAGGAAAGGAGGCACATGAAGGTTGTACACAGTCTTTTGTGAATCAAGCATATGTGGTGACCTGGGAGTCATTGGCCTCTTTATTACCAACGTAAAAAGGAAAAAAAGAAAAAAAATTAAAAAGGAAAAAAATGGTGCACCTGGGTTGCTCATTTGGTTAAGCATCTGCCTTCAGCTCAGGTTATGATCCCAGGGTCCTGGGATGGAATCCCGCATGGAGGGGGTGGGTCCCTGCTCAGTGGGGAGTCTGCTTCTCTCTCTCCCCCTTCCCCCTGCTTGTGGTCTCTCTCTCTCTCTCTTTCTCTCTCCCTCTCTCCCTCTCAAATAGATAAATTAAATTTAAAAAAAAAGGAAAAAGAAAACAATGGGGGATCAGTGCTAATGATCATGGAGGCAGGTGGTAGTAGGGAGGTTGTTCAAGTTAGGGTGGGGGAGGATGGACAGGTGATGGTGTCAGTCTTGCCAGCAATCTGCAGAGTTCCTCAGGTCCGTCTTCACTCTAGCTGGTCTAGTTGTGATGGTTGTGAGTGGGGCATTCTTACAAAGAATAGGATATAGAAAACTCCATTCTTAGGAAACCATTCCAGAGTACAGAATACAACTCCATTATATGACTTTCATTTACCCAAGTGCCAGACAGAACAGGGGTAGCACAGATCACCATGAATTAAAAGCTTTTATGACCAAATAAGATTATCTAAAACTGGAAGACTTGCTCAACGTTAGAATATTTTTTCGATGTAAATTATTAAATTAATCTAAAGGAGTAATGTCAAATGTTTTTCTCAAAGAAAGGTGGGAAGTATTTTATAAAGTGTAACATTCATTCATGATTTTAAAAACAAAGAAGAAATTTGCTTGATAAAGTCTAACTCTCAGGCACCCATGGCAAATATTATATCTGATGTTAAAATAACAGAAGCATTCCCATTAAAGTAGAAATAATACAATTACTCCTAAACTAGTACAAGCATTAGTCATTGTATTGGAGATATGATCAAACAAAAACACAGGAAAAAAAAGAGTACATTTTAATATTGGAAATAAAATGGCAAACTACCTATATGTCAATGATATGACTGTCTACACAGAAAATTCAAGAGAATCAGTTGCCAAATAGAATTCATCAAAATGGAGAGACACAGAACAACAAATCAAGAATAAAACATTTTTGTACAGGGTAATGACAAATTAGGAAATGTAATCAGATGAAATTTCATACTTGAAATAGCAAGAAAAACAAAAAATATTCCTTGATATAAAGTGCATACCTAACAAGAACTATATATCTTATATAAAAAAGGAATTAAAATACCTTACTGAAGAGCAAAAATAAAAGCCTGAATAACTACAAAGATATCATGCTTACTGACAGATATGCTTAATATTTGGGCAATATCATTTCACCCTAAATTAAACAATATATCAAGGAATGCTTAGATAATTTTGTTTAAAAGAAGGAAGAAAATTATAAAACATAAAAGTATACTATAAAGTTTAAAAGAATACGGGGATTTCCAGTTTAGCTCAGAGATGTGGAGCACTAGCCAGAATATCATTCTCACATTTATACAAAAGTCTGGATAACATGCCAATTAACAATTTTTCTCAAACCCATCAGAAACCAGTAGTTGCTTGTCAAACAACTAATCCCAAATCTAGAGAGAGAGAGAGGCGTCTCCAAAGGAGAAAAGGAACTGAACATTTGTTTACCTGGAATAGGTTCTGGTTTTTCCTTGTTTTCTGATTTACTGATGTATGTATGTATATACCTACATATATATGTATTCATAGCAGAAAGCTAATCCAATACCTGTTACTCCATCAGAGCAGGAAGCAGAGATCTTAAAAAAAAACAAATAACTGGAAATCATTTCAAAATTTTAGGACTTAAGTTTTCCTGTTTCTAAAACCTGATCATGGAATACAAATGCATTGCAACACATCAGAGAGTTCCTGCTCCAGTGAACGTATTTCTTTGTGTTTGGAATTAAGCGTTCTCTACTGAATGCTTTAATCCCAAGTACTGGCTCTGTGATGGGAAGGTCATTTCACCATGAAAGATGGTTATCAAAGATAGTTTTTGATAGGAAATAAATTGTTAATGTGTAAATCTCAACTTACATATATTCCATTGCTTTGTGTCTTTGGACACTGGAAAAAAACATGTCAAATCTGCATTTTTCTTTTCAGGTGGCTCTGGAGATACTTCTAATCCACTGATTTATCCCCCCTCTTCAGAGCCACTCCATTTGGGCTGTATTCACATGTATCGAGTACTTCTAGCTCACTGGTACAGATTTCAAGATATGAAATGAGAAAAATACCTTCTAGACTTTTACATTTCTTTTTCCTCTTGCAGTTGTTCCTAGTCCCAAGAGTTACAAGACCTTCTTCTGTAATTTCTCGAATAGTTGAAATAGCAGAAAGTAGAAATACAGCCACAATCTTTATTGAATAGAAGCAAAATTATAAAGTCCTGAAATTTATTGTATTTTTTTCTACGATATGCTTTTGGCATAAGATAAAGAATTCTGTCCCTTTGAAGATTTTCATAGCTCTTTCATGCCTTTTTTGCAGAAATTTACCTTTTTTCCCCATTATTTAGGGTCTTTGAGCCCTGATTTTTAGGTAAGATTCTTCTCAGGATGATGGTCTTTTTCTCATTGTTATACAAATACAGATATCATCCTTGATATTTTAGACTGCCTTTTTGGAAAATAAAAAGAGAAACTAATGTGACTGTAAATATTTTCATATCCTGATGTATTTTTTATCATGGCACATGTAAGTGAAGAAAAACAGTTTGATAGGTATCACTACTTCCTACAAGTATGATAGCTACAGAAATCAGTTTTTCTTAACATTGTGTTTATATTTAGCATCAAAAATAATTCTGAGTGTGCAACAATTTAGATTTCACAGGGTTTATCTGTTGTTCCCTGATTAAATGTTAACATTTACAGTTCCCTTGTTCAGGTACAATTTCCCAGTTCAGAATCTTCACTTCTTTTCCTTGCCATTTTCCCTAAAGAAACAGAAAACATGAAAAACAGCACTCTGTACCCCTCAAGCCAGAGGATCACGATAAGATGTTTCTGACATTTGTGTTCAACGTCAGGTATCATTGAATTAGGAGCACACAGAGTATGGGGGCAGAGTAGGCATTATTGGCCCCAATCCTTGATGCCTTTTGCCATGTAACTTTGCAGTTCCCCACACTGAAGGATTAGCATAGATTTCCCTCCTTCTTGACTTTGGGCTCAGTCAGATTACCTGTACTGAGACAAAGGAACGAGACACTTTTGCTGGCATTCCAGTACTAAACAAAGCTAAGCAATTCTAGTTCTTGCCTGTGTTCTCATGCATCTGTTACCACCATGTGAAGAGTTTCTCTCGGGCATCCACTGCCACTGAATTGCACAGCAACAAACCACCAGGGGTTTGCCCTCAGGCTTCTGCTCTTGGGAAACCATCCCAGTGCTACTGGAGCCCGCAGTCACTGCTGATGTCCCCAAGACACGAAGAAGACCATAGGATGGTGGAATGAAGCTGAGAGCCAAGGTAACAAATGGGGTATGACTCACACTCTGAAATTCTTCTACAAGGCATTTTACAGAAGGTCCGAGTAGCATCCAATCATGTAAAATTCGTTCATTTAAAACCATCCCCACCTTGTATAAATTCCTTGAATCCCTTGCAGATCATGTTCATCTCCACAGTGTTTCTTTAATTAGAAAAGTGTGTTTTTGGCTAGGTTAATGACAGCTCTCTCTTTACCCTTCAGTTGGCCTCTGGCTTATGCTTGCCCTGTTTCTCTCAAGATCAGCTATAACATTAGGAAATAACCTGGCTCAGTCCATAAAATATCTGCTGTCTGATTGCCTGTTGTCTATTATTGTTGATTATAGCTTTGTTGCTTTCTAGGTTGACAAGTTGTCTAATGACTACCAGAAAATAGTACTGCAAAAGATTGCTAGAAATCGAATTCTCTTTGTTCTGGTATCATAACAGTGTGAACTGAATAAAATATAATGGTGAAAGATGTCTCCATCCGACCTGTAGCTCTTCCACCATATTGAGCATTAATGATTAAATAACCATGTTCCAAGCCACTTTTTCTGAGGAAGGGCATTTAATGGAAATAAAAAAAAAAAATGTATCCAAATCCTGGAAAAGTAGCATCTTTAATGCCAAATTTGAAATGACTCAGATTCCTTCTTGTCCTCATGGACCTAGTCTGCAGAGAATTCAAGGCAGAAGAAATATGATTTTCTAGCCCAGAAAGAGGCATGCAGAGCTGCACATATTTAGGGCTACGGCCAATATTTAAAGGGGGATGCTCCAGAGAGAAAAGACCTTCCTACACCTCATACCCTAGGCAGTACTCTACCCAACCCTCAGTAGAAGAGTCTATTCTCTATTCTCTTGCATTGGTGTTAGAGAAGAGGTACTCAAAAACACCGGGGGTTCCCTTCCTTTCCTCAATTGCCAAGACACGGAGAGATCCAGGAGACAGTAATTCACAGTGAGCCCTCACCACTGAACTCATGCATTGCTACTCCCCAGTCCTGAACAGCCCTCTATGTACAGATGAGAAGGTTTTGTATTAAAATATTCAAATAGGAATACTGTATTTAATAAGTAAGGGATAATTTATTTCATTATGCATTCAGTGTGCTGGTATAATACATCAACAGAGATCCTTGCAAAGAACAGCATTTTTTTTCATTTGGTACAAAATGTAAAAGTTATCTTCAGGTTCTTCTGAGTCATTCCTCTGAATCATACTGTTTTTATTTTGCCATGCAAGTTAAAGTTTCTGAACTACTTTCATTTAAAAAGCATCCATTTATCACTCCTCTAGCCTGTATATTTCCCCAACTAAGGAAAGTCATTTGGCCACATTACTGTGGACTAATGAAGTGTCACATTTTCTAGGTAAAATGAAACCATTTGTCATCTTTATGATTGTAATCAATCATCATATTCTTATTTTTAAACTAATTTAGGAAGCCTTTTTATGTTTATGAAAGAGTTATTAAATAGTATATAGTTTTAAATGGAATAATTCATATAATGTTGACAATTACCTCATGAAGTAGGCACTAATATTACCTATATTTATCAAATGGGGAAACAAATTTAGAAAAATTTGGTGATTTTTCCCAACTTTTTACAGCTAGTTACTAACAGAGACAGGATTTTAATCCATGCATTTGTCTCTAGAATCTATATGCATTGCTTCTACAGAACTACAGAAAAAATTAAATCAAGCCTGGAGGCCAAGAAATGAGTGGAGGAAATGCAGATCTAAGAAAAAACCAGAAAATTACCAAGGCAAAGAAGGCAGCTGAAAATAAAGAATTATAAGGTTATCTACAACTAACTTACATTGATAATCTTTATTCACTGAAACCTTTTTTTAAAAAAAACAAGACAATGCTTTCCAAATTGATGTTGCAAGATATTTTTAAAACATACACTTTATATGCAAACAATGAATCATGGAACACTACATCAAAAACTAATGATTTAATGTATGGTGATTAACATAACATAATAAAATTTAAAAAAAAACACAGACACTTGTTTTTAACATTGCTACCTCTATCCATCGTCGTATGTGATGATCCTTCCATACTATTTGATAAAAAGACAATATGTTGGCCTTTTTACCATGATAATATGATAAAGAGAGGGAGCTATTAAAAACCTTCATGAATTTCCCCACAGTAGAGACAGTTGTGGAAGTATGAAAATAAAATTGATGCAAAGAGTATGTTGATCAATTTGCATAGAATAATGTGTAGACAAGGGGTAAAGGAAGAGCCTGTATTCAGGTCAGGAGGCCAGGGGCCAATTCCCAGATCCATTGCAACATGGTCAGTCGTTTTAAACAAATTATTTCACCTGTCAGTGTCTTTGGTTTTCTTAACTTAAAAATATGAGGGGTGGTAATGATGATTTCTAAGATTTCTTTCACCTTAAATACTATGTAATCAATCTTCAAGTGTTTGAAATTAGTTCTTTAGATATAAGATTATCATCTATTATTTAGGATGTGTAGATACCTAGTGACATGAGACTACTGATCTAATTAACAAAAAATCTATATTAACTTAATAAAGAGACCACAATTCCTAAATAAAAATTGACCTAGGAAGTAGATGTTCCCAAAGCAACATGAGTTCATTTGTAATAAGTTGTTCCATTTGATGAAAATGACTTTAATAGTGATTAGAGGAAATGTGATTCTCCAAGGAAGGCTTTATGTAAGATTGCTTTCTCAGTGTACAGTAAAATATAATTTAGATTACAATAACATGTCTTTCTTTGAGTTAATTTCTTTCTCCTTTTTATTACTTGCATTCTATAGCTTCCATGTCTGCCAAATATTGTTGCTTCAAATTCAGATGCCCTTTCAGCTGGGTGCAGGGACCCAACAGTCAAAAAAGCTGGGTCTCTATACGTGGTATCATTACACTTCTCAGATCCTTAGTTTTCTTGGTTCTTAAAAAAGTTTGATACTTAATATAAAGCCTAATTCAGTATAGATATAAGAAATGCATGACCTGATACATGAGAAACATTTTGAAAACCAAGTGTTGAAGTTTTCATTTGTTCATCCATTCATTTATTCAATCATTAAAAACAGCATTTATTGAGTATCTTTTATTTATATGATACAGTGCCAGAGAAGAACAATACAACTCCTGATCATGGTGTTCTCTCTCCCCACTGAATTAGGAAGACTAATTTCGTTAAAATTCAATGTAATAAATGTGGATAGAAGCAGGTAAAATTCTTAGCATAAACAAAAAACTGTGTTTAACTCTGTTTCAGGCAGAAAGGAGGTAGTTAAAGAAAACTTTCTGGAAACATTAAATCTGAGTTTGATTTTGAAATGCAAAGACATTTTCCCAGGAAACAAGGAATAAAAGGTTTTACGCAAAGGCAAGGCCTAGGAAATCACAGAATTCAGAGATATGCAATCACTTTCTCATTGTTGAAGTTTCCAGGTCAATGGGCAGCCACCGCAGAGGATGGAAATGTGAAGAGCTTTTGCCTTAGGGGTGAGGAAGACTCAAAGTTTTTGGCACACGAGTGTCATGATATGATATGTGTTATAAAAAGTCACTGCAAAGGGAATGTGGAATAAATGTAAGTTATTTGTTTTTAAGTGTAACAAAAAAGGGGATGGATTAGCCCGGTGATGGTATTAAGGAGGGCACTGCAATGAGCAGTGGGTGCTATACGCAAACAATGAATCATGGAACACTACATCAAAAACTAGTGAAGCACTGTATGGTGACTAGCATAATAAAAATATAATAAAAATAAAAAAGATATACTAAGTTTGGATTTCATTTATTAAATATTTATTTACTTATTATCTTTAATAACCTTAGCTAGGTGTTGAAGTAACTAAATGAAAGGACTGACTGACCTTCAAAGAGGCTGAGGACTTAATGAGGAAATGGAAATGGACGTAGACAGCTAGAGAAATTGGTATAGACATGGTGCAGTGAAAGTGCAGAGCTGAGCACATAAACACTCATGGCAGGGCAGTGGCAATGTTTGGAAAAGGAGGATGGGAGTCTGCTTAGCAGATGCGCAAGTGGGTGAGCAGGAGTGGACACAGAGGAGGAAGGGCAGACACTCCACTGGGAGTGTACAATATTGCGAGATTGTACAATAGTGCGAGTAAGCATTACATGCAAATGTCTGTATTTTGCTATGTTCTCCTTTCTGAGTTCAAAGACAGACATTTGATTGGTATCCCTATAATTGGCTTTATTCATTCTCTTAAAAAATTATCATATTGTTAATACTGTCTACTGCTTAGTATTTAACTGCTAACAGACTCCATTCTTCACCCATTCCCCACTGTAAGCAAGTAGACTTACACAGTGAGTATAATCCCCCGCGTGAGATCGGGGGAATAAAAGTAGATCTTGTCTTGACACTCAACACAGCTCATCTTCATCATCTTGTAAACAAAGCATGCCATGCCTGTCTCCAGACTGATGAATCAGATTTTGGTTCTTTCAGGGCAAGATACTAAATGCTTTCTGCATGCAACTTTCTGTTTGTATTTCTAGAATCAAGACTGCATCTACAGTTTGAGAAATATGAACAAGCAAGATAAACTCATAATTTTTATTTTTTGTTTGTTTACTGGAAACTTTTCATTTTGCCTTTATTTTTAAACAGCTTTATTGAAATATAATTCATATACCGTGAGGTTCACCCATTTAAAGTATACAGTTCAAGGGTTTTCAGTATATTCACAGATGTGCTATCAACACTACAGTCAATTTTAGGATATTTTCATCACCAAAAAAGAAACTCCATACATTTTAGCTATCACTGACCTACCTTCTCCACCACCAAGCAGCCACTAACCACTTTCTGTCTCTCTAGATTTCCCTCTTCCGTACTTTCATATGAATGGAATTATATAATATATGGAATTCTTTGACTGTTTTCAAGCTTCATCCAAGTTGTAGCACGTACCAGTACTTTGTTCCTTTTTTATTCCATTGAATGGATATAACATATTTGTTCATCCATTTGCGCATCAACTGATATTTGGGTTGTTTCCACATTTTTTCTATTATGAAGAACACTGCTATAAACATTTGTGTTTAAACTTCTTGTTTTTGAATATTTCTTAAATGCAAAAATGAAACCATGCAATTAATGGGACCTCCCCCCCCTTGGAAGGCAGTTAACAACCCTCTGCTTTTATTTAAGTATATGACTGTTTGCTATCTCCTCACGTCATCCAAGGAGCTTATCAAAATTCTTTAATTCAGGATTCTCCCTGGAGGATTTCTGGCATATTACTTAATAAACATTTATATAGTGCTTACTATGTGCTAGGCACTTTACTTAACTGTTTAGCAAATATTAATCCTTACAACAACACTGTGAGCTTTGTATTATTACCATTCTCATATTACAGAGAATGAAAATTAGGCAATAGATGATATGGAATTTTCCCAGCATCACAACGTGCTAAGTAGTAAAATTCTCTTCATTAACCATTATACTAAGCAGAAAGTGTGCTTAGTAGATTTCTTTTGCAAATGAACTTTGAATTTTAGAACAGTTTTAGATTTATAGAAAAATGAGTTCTCATGTACTATTCATACAGTTTTCCCTTTTATTAACATCTTGGATTAGCATTTTGTTACTATTAGTGAACCAATAGTGTTATATTATCAACTAAAGTCCATACTTTATTTAGGTTTCTGTAGTTTTCACCTAATATCCATTTTATTTTCAAGGATCCTGTCCAAATAAATGCTACATTTATTTGTCATTTTTCCTTTTATTCTTCTTGGCTATGATAGTTCAAAGTGTCATTGATGATTTGGACAGTTTTGAGAAAAACTGGTAAAGTACTTTGTAGAAGGTCCCCCAATTGGGATTTGTCTGATATTTTTCTCATGATTACACTGGGGTTATAGGGTTTGTGGAAGAAGACCACAGGGATAAGTGTCATTTTAATCACATAATATCGTGGTGCATATTATCAATATGTCATCACTATCGTTAACCTTCACCAGCTGGCTGAGGTACTATTTGCCAGGTCTATCCACTGTTAACTTCCTCTCTTCCCTCCTTTCCCTGTTTTTCTCTTTAAAAGGAAGTCACTGTGAGCAACCAAGCCTAAGGAACAGAGAATTATGTTTCACTTCCTTGAGTAGGGAGTATCTACATAAATTACTTGGATTTTTACACGTGAGATTTGTTTCTTCCCACTCATTTATTTGTTTAATCATTTATTTAAAACAATACGGGCACATGGGTTTTTCATATAACTTGCTTTATAATCCATTGGCCCATTATTTATTAATTTTGTTGCTCAAATTACCTTTGTTTTTTTTTTTTAATTTTTGCCACTGTTTTCATTGGTTTCATGGAGGAGTGGATTGGAAGAATTCCTTGCTTCTGGTCCAGTTTCATTCTTCTGCATGTGGCTGTCAATTTTCCCAACACCATTTGTTGAAGAGACTGTCTTTTTTCCATCGGACATTCTTTCCTGCTTTGTCGAAGATTAGCTGACCATAGAGTTGAGGGTCCATTTCTGGGCTCTCTGTTCTGTTCCATTGATCTATGTGTCTGTTTTTGTGACAGTACCATACTGTCTTCATGATGACGGCTTTGTAACAGAGCTTGAAGTCTGGAATTGTAATGCCGCCAGCTTTGCTTTTCTTTTTCAACATTCCTCTGGCTATTCAGGGTCTTTTCTGGTTCCATACAAATTTTAGGTTTATTTGTACCATTTCTTTGAAAAAAGTGGTTGGTATTTTGATAGTGATTGCATTAAATGTGTAGTTGGCTCTAGGTAGCATTGACATCTTCACAATATTTGTTCTTCCAATCCATGAGCATGGAACATTTTTCCATTTCTTTGTGTCTTCCTCAATTTCTTTCATGAGTATTTTGTTTTCTGAGTACAGATTCTTTGCCTCTTTGGTTAGATTTATTCCTAGGTCTCTTTATGGTTTTGGGTGCAACTGTAAATGTGATTGACTCCTTAATTTCTCTTTCTTCTGTCTTGTTGGTGTATAGGAATGCCACTGATTTCTGTGCATCGATTTTATATCCTGCCACTTTACTGAATTCCTGTATGAGTTCTAGTGGTTTTGGGGTGGAGTCTTTTGGGTTTTCCACATAAAGTATCATGTCATCCGCAAAGAGTGAGAGTTTGATTTCTTCTTTGCCGATTTGGATGTATTTTATTTCTTTTTATTGTCTGATTGCTGTGGCTAGGACTTCTAATACTATGTTGAATAACAGTGGTGATAGTGGACATCCCTGCCATGTTCTGACATTAGGGGGAAAGCTCTCAGTTTTTCCGCAGTGAGAATGATATTTACTGTGGGTTTTCCATAGATGGCTTTTATGATATTGAGGTATGTAACCTCTATCCCTATACTCTGAAGAGTTTTGATCAAGAAAGGATGCTGTACTTTGTCAAATGCTTTTTCTGCATTTATTGAGAGGATCATATGGTTCTTGTTCTTTCTTTCATTAATGTAGTGTATCACATTGATTGATTTGCAGATGTTGAACCAAACTTGCAGCCTAGGGATAAATCCCACTTGGTCGTGGTGAATAATCTTTTAATTTACTGTTGGAGCCTATTGGCTAGTACTTTGGTGAGAACTTTTGCATCCATGTTCACCAGAGATATTTGTCCTTAATTCTCCTTTTTGATGGGGTCTTTGGTTTTTGGGATCAAGGTAATGGTGGCCTCATAAAACGAGTTTGGAAGTTTTCCTTCCATTTCTATCTTTTGGAACAGTCTCAGAAGAATAGGTATTAATTCTTCTTTAAATGTTTGGTAGAACTCCCCTGGGAAGCCATCTGGCCCTGGGCTTTTGTTTGTTGGGAGATTTTTGATGACTGCTTCAATATCCTTAGTGGTAATAGGTCTGTTCAGGTTTTCTATTTCTTCCTGATTCAGTTTTGGTAGTTGATACATCTCTAGGAATGCATCCATTTCTTCCAGGTTATCTAATTTGCTGGCATATAGTTCTCATAATATGTTCTTATAATTGTTTGTATTTCTTTGGTGCTGGTTGAGATCTCTCCTCTTTCATTCATGATTTTATTTATTTGGGTCATTTCTCTTTTCTTTTTGATGAGTCTGGCCAGGGGTTTATCAATCTTGTTCATTCTTTCAAAGAACAAGCTCCTAGTTTCGTTGATCTGTTCTACTGTTCTTTTGGTTTCTATTTCATTGATTTCTACTCTGATCTTTATTATTTCTCTTCTCCTGCTGGGTTTAGGCTTTATTTTCTGTTCTTTCTCCAGCTCCTTTAGGTGTAGGGTTAGGTTGTGTATTTCTTGTTTCTTGAGAAAGGCTTGTACACCTTTCTTGTTTCTTGAGAAAGGCTTGTATTGCTATATACTTTCCTCTTAGGACTGCCTTTGCTGCATCCCAAAGATTTTGAACAGTTGTGTTTTCATTTTCATTTGTTTCCATGAATTTTTTTAATTCTTTAATTTTCTGATTGACTCATTCAGTCTTTAGTCAGATGTTCTTTAGCCTCCATGTATTTGAGTTCTTTCCGACTTTCCTCTTGTGATTGAGTTCTAGTTTCAAAGCATTGTGGTCCGAAAATATGCAGGGAATGATCCTAATCTTTTGGTACCAGTTGAGACCTGATTTGTGACCTAGGATATGATCTATTCTGGAGAATGTTCTATGGGCACTAGAAAAGAATGCATATTCTGTTGCTTTGGGATGGAATGCTCTGAATATATCTATGAAGTCCATTTGGTGCAGGGTGTCATTTAAAATCTTTATTTCCTCGTTGATCTTTTGCTTAGATGATCTGTCCATTTCAGTCAGGGGGGTGTTAAAGTCCCCTACTATTATTGTATTGTTGTCAATGTGTTTCTTTGCTTTTGTTATTAATTGCCTTATATAATTGGCTGCTCCCATGTTAGGGGCATAGATATTTACAATTGTTAGATCTTCTTGTTGAATAGACCCTTTAAGTAGGATATAGTGTCCTTCCTCATCTCTTATTATAGTCTTTGTTTTAAAATTTTATTTGTCTGATATAAGGATTGCCACCCCAGCTTTCTTTTGGTGTCCATTAGCATGGTAAATGGTTTTCCACCCCCTCACTTTAAATCTGGAGGTGTCTTTGGGTCTAAAATGAGTCTCTTGCAGACAGCATATCAATGGGTCTTGGTTTTTTATCCAATCTGATAGCCTGTGGCTTTTGATTGGGGCATTTAGCCCATTTACATTCAGGGTAACTATTGAAAGATATGAATTTAGTGCCATTGTATTGCCTGTAAGGTGACTGTTACTGTATATTGTCTGTGTTCCTTTCTGGTCTATGTTGCTTTTAGGCTCTCTCTTTGCTCAGAGGACCCCTTTCAATATTTCTTGTAGGGCTGGTTTTGTGTTTGCAAATTCCTTTAGTTTTTGTTTGTCCTGGGAGCTTTTTAACTCTCCTTCTATTTTCAGTGACAGCCTAGCTGGATATAGTATTCTTGGCTGCATATTTTTCTCATTTAGTGCTCTGAAGATATCATGCCTGTCCTTTCTGGCCTGCCAGGTCTCTGTGGATAGGTCTGCTGCCAGTCTGTAGTTACAGATCTCTTCTCCTGAGCTGCCTTCAGGATTTTCTCTTTGTCTCTGAGACTCATAAGTTTGACTATTAGATGTCAGGGTGTTGACCTATTTTTATTGATTTTGAGGGGTTTCTCTGTGCCTCCTGGTTTTTGATGCCTGTTTGCTTCCCCAAATTAGGCAAGTTCTCTGCTATAATTTGCTCCAATATACCTTCTGCCCCTCTCTCTCTTTCCTCTTCTGGAATCCCAATTATTCGAATTTTGTTTCGTCTTATGGCATCACTAATTTCTCATGATCCAGTAGTTGTTTATCTCTCTTTTTCTCAGCTTCTTTATTTTCCATCATTTGGTCTTTTATATCACCAATTCTCTCTTCTGCCCCATTTATTCTAGCAGTTTAAGCCTCCATTTTTTATTGTGCCTCATTAATAGCATTATTGATTTCGACTTGGTTAGATTTTAGTTCTTTATTTCTCCAGAAAGGGTTTCTCTAATATCTTCCATGCTTTTTTCAAGCCCAGCTAATATCTTTAAAATCATCATTCTGAACTCTAGTTCTGACATCTTACTAATGTCTGTATTGATTAGGTCCCTGGCAGTCAGTACTACCTCTTGTTCTTTTTTTTGAGGTGTTTTTTTCCATCTTGTCATTTTGTCCAGAGGAGAACAGATGAATGAGAGAACAAAATATTAACAGGGTAACAACAACTCCAGAAAAATATACACTAAACAAATCAGAAGAGACCTGAAACTGGGGGAAAAGAAAGGGAAAGAAAAAAAAAGGAAAAAAAAAAGAAAAAGATTAAAAAAAAAGAATATGATCAAATATGATCAGGCTGGTGCATAGATCAGTGCCATAGAGTAGATTGTGGGCATATTTTGGTCTGTTAGTAGAAAGTGCCTCCCAAAATTTTAAAGAAAGAAAAACTTATATGTGTACAAAAATAAGGGTAAATATGATGAAGAGATGGAATCTGACTGTAAAGATGAAAATTATAAAGGATTTTATAAAAGGAATTGATAAGAAGTTGGTTGAAAAAAAGAAAGAAGAGGAATTAAAAAAAAAAGGGAGAGAATGTGATCAGGCAGGAGACTAGAACAAAGCCATACACTAGAGATTTAGGGTATATTTTGGTCTGTTAGAAGAAACTTTATCCCAAAATTTTAAAGAGAGAACAACTTATATATATATACCAAAACTAAGGTTAACTACTATGAAGGGATAGAATATGACTCTAAAAATGAAAAATAAAAAAGGTTTTTAAAAAAGGGATTGATAAGATGTTGGTTGAGAAAGGGAAAAAGAAAAATTCAAAAAAAAAAAATTAAAAAAATTAACTTTGAAAGACTAAAGAATCAGGGGGAAAAAGCCATGAATTCTATGTGCTGTATTCCCTTAGCGCTGCCGTTCTGCCATTCTTTGATCGGTAAACTTGGTCTTGGCTGGCTGTTCTTGCTGATCTTCTGGGGGAGGGGCCTGTTGCCATGGTTCTCAGATGTCTTTGCTGGTCTGGGCTAAGTAATCTGCTCGGGTTTGCTCTCAGGAGCTTTTGTTCCCTGCAAGCTTTCCCTACAGCTTTGGAGGAGGAGAGTGAAAATGGCGACTAATCTCTGCCCAAGAGGAGCCAAGAACTCGGGGCCCCACTTTTCAGTGCGCCCCCAGAGAAAAGCAGTCAATCACTCTCATCTCCCTGGTCTCCGGCCGCACTCCGTGCTCAACCAGCCTGTGACCGAGCGTTTCTATCTCTGGCACACAACGCTGTGTGGAGTCTCCAAACCCAGAAGATCCCTGTGGTGCGCTCCCGTGCCACTCCCCCCGGGGGAGAAAGGGGAGTCTCCCCGGATCTGCTGCTTGTTGGGTCCCTGCTGGAGGAGCAGTGGCCCAACTGTGCCACGGATCACGGTTTATGGCGACCCCGAGCTGAGAGACCGCTCCTCGGCTCCATCTCTGCAGCCAGCTTCCCCGCTCCGATACCTGGAAGCTCTACCGCATGCAGGCACCCCCAGTCTTTCTGTGACCCCGAGGGTCCTGAGACCACACTGTCCCAGTGAGGGTTCCACCCCCCACTGAGCCACTGGAGCAACATCCCTCAGTGGAGCCAACTTCTAAAAGTTCCGATTTTGTGCTCAGCTGCTCTGTCACTTGCTGGTAGAGGCTGATGGAGGCTCCCTCCCCCACCTTCTATCTTCCCCAATATTGCCTCGGATTCACTTCTCACACATCCTACCTTCCAGAAAGTGGTCACTTTTCTGTTCAGAGAGTTGTTGCTATTCTTTGATCTCCTGTTGAGTTCGTAGGTGTTCAGAATGGTTTGATCCCTATCCAGCTGAATTCCTGGGACCAGATGAAATTTAGGTCTCCTACTCCTCCGCCATCTTGCTCCTCCCCCCATATGGGAAAGTTTTTATTCAACCATGCTTTCATGCATATTTTTTAATTGTGATGTCATCATTTTTTGAGATATAATTGACATATAACATGGTATTGGTTCAGGTGTACAATGTAATTATTTGTTAAATGTGATCACTTGCAAGTGATCACCATGATAAATCTAGTAAACATCCATCACCACACATAGTTACAAATTTTTTTCTTGTGATGAAAACTTTTAAGATCTAATCTTAGCAACTTCTGAATATATAATATAGTATCATTAACTATACTCACCAAACTCTACATTATATCCCCAGGACTTATTTATTTTATAACTGTAAGTTTGTACATTTTTACCACCTTTACCCATTTCACCCATTCCCCAACCCCCATCTCTGGCAACTACCAATCTGTTCTTTAAATCTATGAGTCTGGTTTGGTTTTGGTTTGGTTTTGGATTCCACATATAAATTAAATCATACAGGATTTGCCTTTTATGTTTAATTTATTTCACCTAGCATAATACCCTCAAGGTCCATCCATGTTATTGAAAATGGCAAGATTTTATTCCCTTTTATGGCTAAATAATATCCCATTGTGTACAGATACCACATTTTCTTTATCCATTTATCCATCAGTGGACACTGAGGTTGCTGTGTGTCTTGGTTATTATAAATAATGCTACAATGAACATGGGGTATATATATTTTTTCCAGTTAATATTTTAATTTCCTTCTGATAAATACCCAGAAATAGAATTCCTGGATCATATGGTAGTTCAATTTTTAATTTTTTGAGGAAGTTCCATACTGTTCTGCATAGTGGTTGCACACATTTACATTCCTACCAACAGTGCACAGAGGTTCCTTTTTCTCCACATCCTTGCCAACACTTGTTATTTCTGGTGCTTTTGATAGTAGTCATTCTAACAGGTGTGAGGTGATATCTCCTTGTCATTATGATTTGCATTTCCCTGATTAGTGATGTTGAGCACTTTTTCACATACATGTTGTTCACATATATGTCTTCTTTGGAAAAATGTTTATTCAAAACTTCTGTTCATTCTTTAATTGAATTGCTTAGGGTTTTTTTTTTCTACTGAGTTGTATGAGTGTTCTATATATTTTAGATATTAACTCCTTATCAGATATATAATTTGCAAATAGTTTCTCTTATTCTGTAGCTTGCCTTTTCATTTTGTTGATGATTTCCTTTGCTAAGCAGTAGATTTTTAGTTTAGTGTAGTCCCCTTTGTTCATCTTTGCTTTTATTGCCTTTGTTTTAGTGTCAAATCCACAAAGTCATCACCAAGACTAATCAAGAAGGTTATCACACCTTTTTTTGTTCTAGGAGTTTTATGGTTTCAGATCTTAAATTCAAGTCTTAATCCATTTTGAGTTGATTTTTGTGTATACTGTAAAATAATGGTCCAGCCTCATTCTTTTTCATGTGGCTGTCCAGTTTTCCCAACATCATTTATTGAAAAGACTGTCTTTCCCCATTGTATATTCTTGGACCTTTTGCCAAAAATTAGTTCACTATATATGCATGGGTTTATTTCTGGGGTCTCTGTTCTGTTCCATTTACCTTTATATGTATTTTTATGCCCATGCCATATTGTTTTGATTACTTTAGCTTTGTAATACAGTTTAAAAGCAGGGAGTGGGAAGAGTTCTAAGTCTGATGCAAAGTTCAGAGCAAAATATCAATCAATTAAAAATAATGTTTTAGAAACTTATTGACCAATATACTCCAATATTGCTCATATGCAAACCCACAGAAACTTCTCCTTCAGCTTAGTTCCAAGAAAACATTTGTCTTTGTTGATTAATATGAATGCATTTATTCTATTCCTACTGAAAAATATGTAACATAGCTCATATACCAGTTTTGATTTATTTTCCAAGACACTCAAAGATAAGTTTCTAACTGTGTTAACTATTTCATAATAACTGCCTGGAAATTTCCAATCCTTCTGATTCTTTCTTATGACTATTATTTTATATATATAGTCTGTCTTATCTTTTGTTTTGTGAGATATCTCAAATCCATTTCAACGTGCATGAGGAAAATGCATGAATATAATGTTGCAACCATCATTTTGGAATAGTTTGCTAGCACTCATTTATAATCTCTCCCAAATAAAAATTCACCACAGTGAGTATATCATGAGTTAAACAGCTCTGATTAAATTATACTAAGCATGCTTTCTAATAAATGTCAATGTGACAGGACTAATTTTTCCAGTGGTAATTTTTTACTTTTCATATTCAACATCAAAATGTGTTATCTCTTAAATTTTATTATAAAAAATTATTGAAGAAAGAAGCCTTATACTATCTACTGGCATGAAATGTGTAGATAATGAAGCTGTTCTTTCAATTGATCCCCTTAAGATTTATCATCTCATTAGTTACTTTCCTCCAACCAAAGAGTATAGTTAGGATATGAAGGGTGGGAGTCTCCTGGGCACTATAATTTCCAAGTTATCATCAGCACTGGAGAAATGAGGTATCTTTAGATACTCTTGTTGATCAACCATCACAGTATTATTAAAGACTTCACATACTCCACGATGATATGTTTTTTAGCACATTGTGAGACTGAAAATAATAATATAAAAAATAAATGGGAAAAAGAAGTCTAGAAATATGAATTCCATTAAATATTTCCAACTAATGCAGTTGGATGGTAAAACAGTTACTTTTTTATGCTTTTTCATTGCAAAGGCCCCAGAGAATAAAAAAAAAGTAAGTGAAAATTGAAGGAAATTGTTCTTTAGACAGAAGGGACTAGTGTGCTAGATACAATCCTGGTGATATATTCAAATAGATATCTCATGTAATGGAGTAGATATGATACTTAGTCCTGCACAAAAGAGCAGAGATAATTTTCAGAGTCTAATATTTTTAAATTAGTTCACTGATTCCATGTATAGAATAAGAATGATTTTCTGCATTATGAAAGTTATTAACTCACAGTATTTTTTGTGTCAGTGGCCACTCTAAATATTCAGCTTCCTTTCCTGTGAAACAACGAAATGGAAAATGTCCTGAAGTTTTGGACAGAGAGTATTCAGTACAGCTCAGACTTTTGCCAAGATGGTGCATGGAAATGCAGAAAGAGAAAGTAAAATTCCCAATAAAAGCTAATCTTAGAATTTATTTTTAAAAACTAGACTTGACTCCCCCACCCACATAAAGCATGGCTCCTTATTCTTCTTTTTAGTGTTTTTTAAAGTTTTTTTATTTAAATTCAATTTAGTTAACATATACTGTATTATTAGTTTCAAGAATAGAATTAGTGAGTCATCAGTTGCATATAATATCCAGTGCTCACTACATCAAGTGCCCTCCTTAATGCCAGTCACCCAGTTATCCCTCCCCCTCACCTCCCCTCCAGCAACCCTCAATTTGTTTCCTAGTTTCTCTCACTCTCTGATCTCTTCCCATTCAGTTTTCCCTCCCTTCCCCTATGATCCTCTGCATTGTTTCTTATATTCCACATCTGAGTGAAATCATATGGTATTTATCTTTCCTGACTTATTTTGCTTAGCATAATATCCCCTAGTTCCATCCACATCTTTGCAAATGACAAGATTTCATTCTTTTTGATGGCTGAGTAATATTCCATTACACACACACACACACACACACACACACACACACACCTATATACAAAATCTTCCTTATCCATTCATCAGTCAATGGACATTTGGGCTTTTTCCATAATTTGGCTATTGTAATAGTGCTGCTATAAACATTGGGGTGCATGTGCCCCATTTGAATCAGTATTTTTGTATCCTTTGGATACATACCTAGTAGTGCAATTGTTGGGTCATATGGTAGTTCTATTTTTAACTTTTTGAGGAACTTCCGTTCTGTTTTCCAGAGTGGCCACACCACTTTGCATTCCCACCAACAGTGTAAAAGTGTTCCCCTTTCTCCACATCCTCACCAACATCTGTTGTTTCCTGAGTTGTTAATTTTAGCCATTCTGACCAGTGTGAGGTGGTATCTCACGGTAGTTTTGATTTGTATTTCCCTGATGAGGAGTGATGTTTAGCATTTTTTCATGTGTTTGTTGACCATTTGTATGTGTTCTTTGGAGAAATGTCTGTTCATGTTTTCTGACAATTTCTTGACTGGATTTTTTTTTTTGTTTTTTGGGTTTGGAGTTTGGTTAAGTTCTTTATAGATTTTGGATGCTAACCCTTTATCTTATAAGTGATTTGCAAATATCTTCTCCCATTCTGTAGGTTATCTTTTAATTTTGTTGACTGTTTTCTTTGCTGTGCAAAAGCTTTTTATCCTGATGAGGTCCCAGTAGTTCATTTTTGCTTTGTTTCCATTGCTTCTGGAGATGTGTCTAGCAAGAAGTTGCTGTGGCCATCGTCAAAGAGGCTGCTGTTTGTATTCTCCTCTAGGATTTTGATGGATTTCTGTCTCATATTTAGGTCTTTTATCCATTTTGAGTTTATTTTTATATATGGTGTAAGAAAGTGGGCCAGTTTCATTCTTCTGCATGTGGCTGTCCAATTTTCCCAGCACAATTTGTTGAAGAGACTGTCTTTTTTCCATTGGGCATTCTTTCCTGCTTTGTCAAAAATTAGTTGGCTACTTATTCTTAAGTGGAATTCACACAATAACTAAATTTGGAATTTAGTGACCCTGGGTAGGTCACCAAATTTCTCTGAGTACAATATTTTTTCTACTTAAAAAAGATGTGAAATTAAAGTGTGGTTATCAATCGCAAAAAGTCAAGATGAAGATGATATATGGTAATAGATACAATATAATGATAATGAGTTATTACTATTTCTCTTACCTTGAAAAATATGAAAGCATCTGCCCTTCTTGGAGTATAGTAATGACTATTCATTTGTAGATAATATTGAGAATTTATAATTTTTTCTTATGTATCTTAATTTTTTTTATAAAATCTACAAGGTTGGTAAAATAGGCAATTTTTTTCCAGATTAAAAAAAAAAAAAAACTGTGCCTTACTGGCCCAGTTGGTTATGCATCCAACTCTCGATTTTGGCTCAGGTCATTATCTCAGTGTTGTGAGACCAGGCCCAAGTCAGGCTTCGCACTCAGTGGAGTCTGCTTCTCTCCCTCTCCCTCTTCCCCTTCCCTCAAACACTCTCTCCCTCTCTCTCAAATAAATAAATAAATCTTTAAAAAAAGAAAAAACACATTTTACAGTTAAGAATAGACACTTAAGAGTTTATGTAATTTGTCCAGGGCCAATGAATGGCAGAATTTAGCCTCTCATTTGAGCTTATCCCTCTAATTAAGTGTTCTTTCCAATATATTATGTTATCTAAATTTTATAGTGCTAGTGATACAGACATAGGGTATATTGACATTTTTGATCACTTGGAAACTCTTGACTGATTCCATATAACTCAAATAAAGGGATTTTCTAGCATAAAAGAAAACCTGCCACTCTCAGTAAGATCCCACATTGGGTATTCAAGATACAAGAAACTGATTATAAAAGGAGTTGAATAGAAGCTGATAATTTTTCATCATTTGTTTCTTTTGTCATCTGTGTTGCCAATCAGATAACCCGAATCCTATGAATGAAAGCTTGATATCTTTTTAGAAAAGTATTTGGTATGGTCTGTTCCAAATCAGTGACTGTGTACTACCTGGAAAATAACTAAGGACTTAAGGATTGGAGTTCATTATTCACAAAATAAAGTACAGTCTGTTCATGGATGTTTTATATGGGGAGAGGAGGAAGAAAGAGAGAATATGGTGGTTGAGGCTCATTCTCCCTCATTCTATTTATTTCCATTTCACTTCAACCTCATTTTGTGCCCATTCATGTGTATATTTTCTGAGAGGGTCAATATGTGTTTAGAATACTGCTGGAAAGTAGTTTAAAAAATAGAGATGATTTGTGTTTTTTGGGAGGTGTACTAAAGAATACTTTGATTAGTGATCAACCTACTGAATGTGTTTAGTATCTATTGCATGCATACACCATCAGGATCATCTTCCTCAGTCAGATTTGAATCTATTGCTTTCATAAAGAGAAAGATTTTTTTTATGAATGCAGATCACAAAAGGAGAAAAAGCAAATCGACAAGTTATGGGTGTTGTTGAAGTTTAAATAAAAGGAAAAATACATTTTGATTTGTTTTTCACCATTTATGAATAAGACATACAGGATCTTTTGTAGTTAATCTTTATTCTCATGTTGTGAGGTTAAAATTAACTTTTGGATAAGCATTTATTGGGCACTTCCACATATTCTTTCTGCATTTCCATGCACAATCACTGAACGTTCTACCTTCCACCTGGTTCCAGCTACCCCCACTGCATTATGGTACATTCTAGTCCCTGAACCTCACATCACACTGCACCATAAAAGCTTGTCCTCTGTCCCTTCCATGCTCTAAATTACTTCTACTTTCAACACCACCTCACCTTCTTAACACAAACCTCCCAACCCTTATAAAGAATCCATTATCTAAAACCTCCATTGGGTTCTAACAATGGTTCTGAAATCCTTCTACTATTAATTGGAAAAACCTTTAAAATGGTGCTGTCTTCAAACCACTTTTCATGACAATTTGATGGATTTCTTTGCTATCTATTTTAATGAAATTAAGATCACCCTTAGTATACATGCTGGATTTCCTGCCCCTTAAAATTCAAAGCACTCTGCATCTTTACCTTCCCTCTTCTGTCTCAGTTTTGCATCAAATGATGAAATGTATCAGTCTTAGCTTGGGTTTTCCAAAAGTAGACATTGAGATGAAACATTTGTGCATTTTATTTGTTAAAGTGCTCCCAAGAGAAAACAATAAGGGTGTGGAGGAAGAAAACTGAAAGGAGAAAGAGGCTAAACAAAACAAACAATGTCAGGTGCACTTGTAACCTCAGATGGTCTTCAGGGGAGCTTGGGAGAATAAATTATACTTGAAATGTACTCCTTCTGGGGCAAAGGAATATGGAGTTTTTCCCAGAAGTCCGTTTCCAGCTCCAGTTATCTAGTTATCCTCCAAAGGTCACAGATGGGAACCATCAGCAGCAAAGGATGAAGGACCTGAGGGACCGTGGGAGAAGCTGATGCTCCAAGATCTGGATGGGGCACCAATTTTGCTATATAGACCTTATCCTTCACAGCATTAACAGATTACTCAGTTATATCTTATTTGCATTTTTATCTCCTCCTTTTAACGGGCTCTTTTCACTATGTATAAAGATATGTTCATATGTTCTAAAAAAATTATTCTCTATAGACATTCATGATTCTAATCCTGTCTTCTTCATGGCTTAACTTCACAGACATACCTTGCCTCCACTTCTTTATTAATTCCTTAAATGCAAATAATTTGGTATGCAGGTTCCTGATAAATTAAAATAATAAGAGATCAAATTGTAAATAGGTAATAAAAACTGAGATTTCAATCTGTTCTTTTAAATTATTTAATGTGTGCCATAGGAATAATGATTGATCCTGCCTGTGTCTAAGGATGGTCCTGATTTAGGATAGAAGAGAAAACAGGCATTTCCTTATATGAGAACTGTATATTAAATTCTGACAAGTCTCAGAAATATCCCAATAGAATGTGGTTCTCCCAAACCACACTCATGGCCACTATTAGTCACTAAATGCTTAGGAAACTTGGAGTACATTTTTGAATAGTCAGTATTTTTAAATTTAAAAAAATGAGAACCAAGTGATTTAATGATAGGGAAAGCTATAATGAAAACACATTATTGCTTTAACATTTTGCCTTGTGTCTAAAGAAAGAGGATCCTTTGACACTTACAAACATTTCCAGTACTGTAGCCCAGTGCTATGGTTACAGAGCCAATCATTTATCTGATGGGGCAGCCTGCATTACTAAATGTCATTTAGTGAGACCAGTCACAAAGCATTCATTAAGTCACATTTAAATTGTAAGATCACTTAATGTCCTTTTGTTTACATCATTTTCCAAAAAGTTAAAGGGGCAAACAAAGAAGGACAAAATTCTTATAATCTTGCCTTACTTCACTTACTCATAGAATATAATGGCTACACTTCAAAATCAGAGGGTATTGATTAAATACAATATTATAACTTCAGGGAGATATTGACTATCACCTCAAATGAAAATAAATACTGTGTGAAAATAGCATTTGAACATTTTGATCCTCTAATGATCACAATTGAATAGAAAAGAAGTGTTTTACCAAGGATTACTTAGAAAATTGCATGTCAATAAAAAAAGAAAAATATGTGTGTTTTTGGCAAAGTGTAGGAAGGGAAGGATGAGAATTTTAGGAATCTTTCACATTAATCATGAACAGTTTCCTTTAGTTTTTATTGGCTTCTATGGTAGACGATTTGGCATGTGTCTGGAATAGTTTTTCAACTTAAGACTGAAGGATGTTATTAAGCGCCCCTTTCAATTTCTGTGAAAGGATATTTAACAATCCAAAACACATATTTCTATAAGGGGATTACAAACATAAATTCCTTAATAGTAGAATGGTGTTCTCTATAATTAATCCTGTTTTCACAAGGTATCAGTCACTGATAATAGGAATAATATTAATTATAATTTGCTATCAGAAAAATAGGTCCAATCATTATGTCTGAAGATATGGAGCCTAATACTTGTTCTTTTGCCAAACTAAATGTCTTGTGGGAAAACTTTTTAGGTCAACATTTCTTCAACTATAAAATCATGGTGCTAGATCAAGTTTTTTAAGTTTTTCTAATTCTGGCGTGATGTGACTATAAGTAAAAGTTGTCCTTTCTTTTACATTTATCAGAATAACTAAAATTTATCAATGCAACTTTTGCATAGCTACCTTTTCTATAAATAATCAGGGTAGAGTGGGTTTTCTTTGTGTAATATTCATTTAGTACAAACATGTATGGCCATACCAGCTGTACAAATATGGTCAGTTAATAGCTGCTTTCCAGGACACCTCTTTCTCCACAACCTAAGCATCCCATTTATCATTGGTCTCAATATGATGATGACCTGGCACCTCCCTGTAATTCCACTAGGACCTTCCATCTTGGAGTGACCTCCTAAAAAAGTAAGATGCCTTCAGGACTGTACATCACTCTCATTGGTTGATACCATGCTTTTGGATGATTAACTATGTTGAGCATCACATAAGAGGGTAAAGATATACTACTCATGTTGGCGTTCTAAGAAAACTATCAATTTTTAACTAAGTCATTAAAAAATATGGAGTTTAATCTACTGAAAAAAAATTTCTTAGCTTTTGTGAGTGGAATTAATGTATTCCAGGAAAGTTGGCATGTTTGTGATATTAATACTAGAAAACTTAATTTTATTTATTTTTTAAGATTTTATTTATTTATTTGAGAGAGAGAGCACTAGAAGGTGGAGGGTCAGAGGGAGAGTCAGACTCCCCACTGAGCAAGGATTCCCAACAGGAGGCTCCATCCCACAACCCTGGGATCATGACCTGAGCAGAAGGCAGACGCTTAACCAACTGAGCCACTGAGGCACCCCAGAAAACTTAATTTTAAATTTGATTTGCATAATATAGCAAGTACATTTAAATTGGATATAATAACAAATTTTAACTACTTTTTTACCCTGTGTATGATTTTTGGTGTTCTTTTATTACTATTATTACTAATCATATTTATGTATTATTTACCATGTTTCAGGCACACATTCAATGATTTTTTACATTCTCATATTTAATTCTTACTTTGTTTAAAAAATACTATTTTAGAGGCACCTGGGTGGCTCAGTTGGTTAAGTGTCTGCTTTCAACTCAGGTCATGATCTCAGGGTCCTGGGATGGAGCCCCACGTCGGGCCTCCCCGCTTAGTCTGCTTCTCCCTCTCCCTCTTCAGTTCCCCCTGCTGTGCTCGCTCACTCTCTGTCAAATAAATAAATAAAATCTTTAAAAAAATACTATTTCATTGCTCTTTTATATGCAGTGAAAACCGGGGTTTAGAGAAGTTTAACATCTTATTCAAGGTAAAATCTTGAGTATGTTGGAGTTTAGATTGAAAGCCAGGGAATCAGGTTCAAGAGCCCATTGCTACTAAGCTACTTTGTTACTGAATTTCTTCTCTCACACCATGCATTTCTGTTGTAGAAATTTGAATACAACCATACAGTTTAATTTCAGAAAATTTGGAACTTTTTTTTCAGATCATTTCATCCATTTACCAAACTTGTGGACATAGAGTTACTTGTAGCATTCCCGTATTATCTTTGTAATAACCATGGGATCAATAGTGATGCCTCCTCTTTCATTTCTGGTGCTAGTAATTTCTGTCCTCTCTCTTTTTTCTTGGCTAACCTGGTTAGAGGTTAATCAATTTCATTGAACTTTTCAAAGAGCCAGCTTTTTATTTTATTCATTTTACCTATTGTTTTCTTGCCATTTTAAATAATTTCTGCTCTAGTTTTCATTATTTCCTTTTTTGTTTTTTCTTTGCTTGCTTGCTTAAGGTATAAGTTACACTTTTTTCTTCTAGTTTCCTAGGGTAGAAAGAGTTTACTGATTTTAGATCTTTTTTCCTAATATATATGCATTTGATGCTATAAATTTTTCTCTAAATTTTGTTTTAGCTGCATCTTACAAATTTTCATAAATTTTACTTTTATTTTCTTTGAACTCAAAATATTTCTTGAAATTCTTACTAAAATTTTCTATATTTATAAATATGTTGTTTAATCCCCGATATTTGGGGATTTTTCCATCTAACTTTCTGTTACTGATTTCCAGGTTAATTGCATTGTGTTTTGAGAACATAATTTTTTATGATATCTGTTCTTTAAAATGTGTTACAGTATGTATTATGGCCCACAATGTGGTCTATCCTGGTGAATATTCCTTGTGAGTTTGAGATGTATATTGTGTCATTTTAAGATGGAATACTCTATAAATATCAATTATATCAGTTTGATGGTATTTTTCAGGTCATCTCTATCCTTACTAGTTTCTGGATGCTTAATGTATCAGTTACTAGGAGAAGGACATTGACTCTTCCATTATAATAGTGGATTGGATAATTTCTCTTTCCAGTTCTTTCAAATTTTGCTTCCAGTATTTTGTTTGAGTCATTTTAGGAACAAATACATTTAGGATTTTTATATCTTCTTGAAGAATTGGTCCCTTTATCATTATGGAATGACCCTCTATCCCTGATAATCTCTTGTTCTGAAATCTGTCCAACTTCCTTTTGGTTAGTATTAGCATTGACTATTTCTCCATCTCTTTACTTCAACCCATCTAAACCTCTGTATTTGAAGTTGGTTTCTTATAGATAGCACATAGTTGTATCTAGTTTTTTTATCCACTCTGACAATCTCTGTCTTTGAACTAGTGTCTTTAGGCCATTCACACCTATAGTGCCTTTTTTAAATGATTTTATTTACTTATTTGAGACAGCATGTAAGGAAACGGGCAGAGGGGGAAGGAGAAAAAGGGAGAGAATCCCAAGGTGACTCCTCAATGAGCGCAGAGCCCAACTTGACATGGGGCTCAGTTTAATGACCCTGAGATCATGACCTGAGGAGAAACCAAGAGTCAGACGCTTAATTAACTGAGCCACCCAGACACCCCTCTAGTGACTATTAATATAGTTAGATTAATATCTACCATCTTTGTAACTATTTTCCATTTCTTGTACTTGTTCTTTATTTCTTCTTCCTCTTTTCTGTCTTCTCTAGTTTTAATGGTCATTTTATATTATTCATATTTATCTCCTTCTTAGCACATCATTTATAATTCTTTTTTAATTTTTTAATTTATTATTTTTTAAAGATTTTATTTATTTATTTGAGACAGAGAGAGCATGAGCAATGGGGAGGGGCAGGGGGAGGGGAAGAAGCAGATTCCCTGCTGAGCAAAGAGCTTGATGTGGGGCTTGATTCCAGGACCCTGAGATCATGACCTGAACTGAAGGGAAATGCATAACTGACTGAGACACCCAGGCACCCCTATAATTCCTTTTTTTTTAAATCTCTTAGTTGTTGCTCTTGTGTCTACAATTTACATTTAAACAATTAAATCCACCTTCAAATAACAATATAGCAGTTCTTTGGCTTCATTTAAGACTTTCACCACTTTACTTGTGATACACGTTAATGTGGTTTTCTTTTTCTCTTTTTTCTTTTTTTCCCCCTGTTGGGGATAATTAAACTAAATTGGATCTGTACATTTATTATTTTCATCAAATGTGGGGAAATTTTCAGTTATCATTTTAAAAATGTTTTCCTGTTTTCTCTCCTTCTTTCACTCCCTCTCCCTTTTCCAAATACATGTATGTTAAAACACTTTATATAGTTCCATAGGTCACTGATACTCTGTTCAATTTTTTCTTTTGTCATTTTTTTAATTTATTTTAAATAGTTTCTAATACCATATGATCAAATTCACTCATCTTTTTTCTGTAGTATCTAGTATGTTGTTAATCTTACCAAGAGTATTTTTAAAATTTCAGGTATGGTTTTCATATCTAGAAATTTTATTTGGATCTTTTATTTTCTATTTCTCACCATCATGATCATTCTTCCTTCTACCTTCTCAAATAAATGGACCATATTTATAATAGCTACTTTTAAAAACTTACTGAATGCTTTATTTTCAATATAAACATTCATTTTATAATTAAAAATGTATTCAAATTTATATAGAGTGAAATGAAAACTTCTTAGGGGTAAAACTGGATAAATGTATACAACAATGTAACCATCACCTTATCAAGATATAGAACATTTCTACCTATCCAGAAATTTTCTATGTCCCCCTCAAGTATATTCTCATCACCATATGCAGCCACACTTTGATTTAAATGCTGAAAATTGGTTTTGCCTGTTTTTAAACTTTATATAAATGCTCTCCTTTTGCATGTGACATTTTTTTCAACATAATGCTTTTTGAGGTTTATTCATATTGTTGCCTGTATTCATAGCACATACCTTTTCATTGCTGAGCAGTGTTTCATTGTATGAGTATATTACAATGTGATTTATACATTCTAATTTTGACAGATATTTGTAACATTTAGCTATTATGAATAAAGCTGCTATGAACACACATGCATTAGACTTTTGTGGAGAAACATTTCTATTTTTCTTGGATAAATTGCTACAAGTAGAGTGTCTGGGTCATAAGTTAGGTTTATGACTAACTTTATAAGACACTCTCAAACTTTCCTTTATACTCCCACTGGAAAATGTCTGATGGTTTCAGTTGTTCCACATGCTCATCAATATTTGGTGTTTTCAATTTCTTGTATTTAAGCTACTCTAGTGGGAACTTAATGAATTTTTAATTGGCATATTTGCTTTTTTCTAATCACTAATAATGTTCAGTGCTTTTGGGGGACCCACTTTTATTGGGTTGTTTTTATTAGATTTGTAGAGTTATTCATATATTTTGGATGTAAAATCTATATCAGATACATGTTTTGTGGCCACCAGTGTAAGATTTGATTCATTTCCTTAATAATGTCTAATGATAAAAGAATCTTTAGTTTTGATGAATTCCAGCTGGTCAATTATTTGGGGGATTAGTGCTTTTTTGTACTCTATGAGAAATCTTGACTTATCCCAATTCTGTAATTGAAATAATTTTTTTGTATGGAGTTATAAGAAAGAACACAAAGAGATCCCTTGTATGCTTCACTCAATTTTCCCTGTGCTAGCAGTTTGCAAAACTGTAGTCTTACATCACACACAGACTTTTGGCATTCATACAATCCACTGATCTTTTTCAGATTTCTGATTATACTTGTACTTATTTGTGTGTGTGTGTGTGTGTGTGTCTGTGTGCCTGTGTATCCATGTATTAAGTTCTACACTGTTTTATCATCTCTATTGTTCCTGTGTTCACCACCATAGTGAAGATATTGAACAACTCCATCAATACAAGAATCCCTCATGTTGTTTTTTAGTAACCACACCTCCTTCCTATTTACCCCCAACAAATTACTGGTTTCTAATCCCTGGAAACCAGTAATCTGTTCTTTCCTAAAACTTTGACATTTCAAAATTTGTATAAGTTTTTATAACATTTTATAAGTTTGTATAAGTTTATATAACATTTAAAAATGTTATATATATGGAATTTTACTATGCAACTTTTTATGATTAGTTTTCACATCAGTAGTTTGTTTATTCTTTTATATTTCTGAATAGCACTTCCTGGCATGTAAACACCAAGGTGTTTAACCATTCACTTGAAGAACATCTGGACAGACCACTTTCTGGTTACTAAAAATCAAGTTACTATGAACATTTGTGCACAGGTTTTTGAGTGAACATAATTTTTTATTTTTCAGGCATAATGCCCAAGAACACAATTACTGGGTGGTGTGGTAATTGCATGCTTAATTTGATAAATGGTCAAACTGTTTTCCAATGTGGCTGTATCATCTTACATTCCAAAAGCAATCACCAATGATCCAGTTTCTCCACATCTTCACCATCATTTGTTGTTGTCATTATTTTTTATTTTGGCCCTATATGCAAATGATCTCTATTATTTATGAGTCTGCTTCTGCTGATACAAGATTTTGTTGTTATAGATGTTATTTTCCTTTTTTGCAAGTCTGCTGATTTTTTTATTGAATCCCATTCATTATGGTTTTTACATTATTGAATGTTAAATTTTGTTGTGTCCCTTTGAATTTGTCCTAGCATACAGTAAGTTACTCGGAATCTGTTTGATCCTTCTGAGATGTGCTTTCAAGCTTCCTCACGTTAGATCTAGAACAGCAGTTACTCTAAGGCTAATTGAGACCCACCACCCTTTTGATGTCTTTCCCAAATTCCTTATATTAACAAGGTCTTTCTATTCCGGATGGTGAGAACATAATTATTTTTTGTCCTGAGTGAGCTCTAGGAAGTGTTTCAACTTAAGTGAGCTCCAGGAAGTGTTCAGTTTGAGCTGAATCCAACTATTACTATGTAATATTTACATTATTATTTAACACATATTTTACTAGTCTTTGTGACTTCTTCTTTGATCCATAGTATATTTAGAAATATAATGCTTAATTTCCAAACATTTGAAGATTTTTATAATTATCTTATTCTTGTTAATTTAATTTATGATTAAAATATATGATATATTATTTTAATCTTTTAATATTTGTTAAAACTTATATATGGGCCAAAATATGATAAAATTTAGTAAATATTTCATGTCCACTTGAAAAAATTCTGTAGTTTTTGAATGTTGTGTTATAAATATATAAATTAATTGTACTTTCAAAAGAAAATAAATTAATTCCATTTTGTAATTTGCTAGTTTGAATTTTATTTATAGTGATTCTTTGATTTGTATAATTATGATACATTAAAATCTCACAAATTGTGAATTTATCTAATTTTCTCTTTAAATCTTTACATTGAGTAATTTATGGATTTTGAGTCTGCATTAGAGGTGGTAAACCTTTTTTGGTAAAGGGTGAGTTAATGAATATTTTATGGTTTATGGAGCATATGTCTGTATTACAACTACTCAATGCTGCCAACCAGCATATAAGTAACCATAGACAATACATAAAATGAATTGATGTAACTATGTTCCAATAAAACTTTATTTATAAATATGGGAGAAAGTCCATAGTTTTACAGACTGCTGATATACATTATTAGAGCATACAAATTCCTAGTAAGACTTTTGACCATAAAGTCAATTTTATCTGATATTATACAGCCACATCTTTCTGAGGGGGTAGGGGTAGATGTGATTTAGTTTTGCTTGGTGTGTGTTTCATCATTTTACCTTCATTTTTCTCTTTAATTAAAGTGTGACTCATAAGCTGTATATAATTTGCTTTTTAGTTTTTTTTTTTAGTTTTTTTGCTTTGTTTTGTTCTTTGTTTTTTGCTTTCTAAGAGAGGGAGAGAGAGTGGTGGAGGGGAAGGGCAGAGGGAGAGGAAGAATTGTTAGCAGGCTCCACATCCAGCATGGAGTTCAATGCAGGGCTTGATTTACAACGCTGAGATCATGACCTCAGCCAAAATCAATAATCAAATGCTTAACCAACTGAACCACTCAGGAGCCCCAGCTTTGTATTTCTTAATGGGTCTACGAATTTTTTATTTTTACTTGAAACATTAGGTCCATTATATTAAATGCCATAAAGCCATATTTAATACCATATTAAAATGTATCTTGTATTTTTCCAATTTATTCTATGTTTCTTTTTCTCTCTTGACTAGCTTTCTTTTGGAATAATTGAATAAAATCTTATTATTAAATCTTCTCCTTTGTTAGTTTGTCAGTTGCACATTTTTTTACTACTCCTTAGTGGTTTCCCTAAAGATTCAACATGAAATCTTGACTTATTTGCTCCCAATATAAATTAGTACTTTTATTACTTCACAGACATACAAAGATATTAAAACACTTAGAGTACCCTGCCTACTCCCAAGTTTACACCATTGTTGTGTAGTTTAATTTAATTTTAAATCACGAAAGACTTTTTATTATTATTCTGCACAGTCAACATTCATTTAAATTCATCTACATATTCACCCTTTATTCTGCTCTTTATTCACTTCTGAATTTCTCTCTTTATGCCTAGGATCATTTTCTTTTCTCTCAACAACTCCCTTAAGCATTTTCTTGAATTCAAATCTGCTGATTGCAAATTTTCTCAAATTTTTGTTTGTCTGAAAATATCTCAATTTCATCTGCATCTTCTAAGGATATTTTCACTAGTTTTATAGCACTAAGTTAATAGCTATTTTCTTTCATCATTTTAAGTGTGTCACTCAATTTTCTTCCTGATTTTATTGGATTTTTCATTCAGTTATAATTCATTAACAGTTTCAGCTTATTAAGCGTAGTAATCTTGCCCTTTCACCTTCAAGTAATGTAAACCCATACAAATGAGCTTTAAAAAAAAAAAAAAAGTAGAATAGATCAGCCCCCACACTTGCAAAGGAGTCAATGATACAGGACTGATCATTTGGCACAATTGATATCATAGGGAGTCACCCTCTCTCCATTTCTGGTTTGATTCTTTCTGTATTTATCCAAATTTCTTTCTTAGTATGGCATGAAAGGGAAGTATGCTCATAGATAGCCCAGATTTCAACATCTCCATAGTCAGTAATGGATAAAACTTTCTTGTTTTTTCTAACAACCTGGAGGACTTAGGTCAACTTTATTTGTGTTCAGCGGTCATCCATGGTCCAATCATTATGACCAGTGTGATGGGGTAATCATCTGGTTGAATATGCCTAGGTTACATGTTTATTTAATATCTATGGTTTGTAGGGAGGTTCTGCAATAGAATGGGTATAATACTACCAGAAAAAGAAGAGAAAGTGGCACATAAGTACAGTACATAAGGATGCCATTATTTAATTAATTTATTTGTTATATTAAATTGTATGCCAGCTATTTCAGAAAAGACTGATAGAATATATGCAGATACAAGGCAGCTAGCTTCTATTTTTCTTCAATAATTCACTTGCATTAGGATCCTCACCTTAGGATCTATTTCTGGGACCTAAGAGAATTAGCAACAAAAGTGGTTCTAGGAAATAGACTCTTATGAATGATAGTGTGATATTGAATCACTCAGTGTCCAGATAGCAGAGCCCCATCATGCAGTTTTTGATGAAGTACAATTTGAATTGTCAAGGAATGGTCAAATTAATGTTGCTTGTTACTAACACTAAAGCCTGCCTGTTGGAGATCTTGCTTTTGAAATGGAAGAGATTTATTAATCAAACCCTTGGCTATCATAACACTTTTAGCTGGCCAGCTTAAAGCTCTCAAAAAAAATTTTTAACTTTCAAATGATAAGGAAAATATCTATGGAGTGAGTTTCAGACGTGGAAAAATGGCAGGAAAGAGACTTTTATTAATTCATTCATAAAAGTTTAGATGGTGACAATTTTGTTTATTCTAATTATTTTAACTTTTGAATCTTTTTTTTATCATTTTGTTGCCTAAATATTCTAACAGATAAAAGCCATAAAGGCAGATTTGTTTTTATTATTCCTAAATTTAAAGAAAATGCATTTTAACTTCACAATTTGTTGTGACATTTCAGAAAAAAATTTTGAAAAAAAAAATCCTTACCCTTTCATTCAAGGAAATTCAAGGGAATTCCATTTTATTGCTGGTTTGCTAAAATGTTGACTCTTTTATCATTATGAGTTATAAGTTTTATCCAGTATTTTTATGTATCTGTTGAGGTTGACTACATATTTCCTTTTTAAAATTGTATTTTTAAGGGAATTTGAGGATGACAACCAACAGCTTTCATTTCCTGGATATATTCCACTTAATTATGCTTTCTATAGGGGTGTGTGTGTGTGAGAGAGAGAGAGAGAGAGATGCTTGTTCATATATAGTTTTATTTAATTTGCCAAGATTTTAAATAGAATTGTGTGTCATGTTCAAAATGAAACTCATCATTACTTCTCTATTCTCATATTGTACCTAACTGATTCGAGTAAGAAGCATATGCTAACCTCATGAGATAAAATAAGAACTTTCACTTAAATAAGAAAGAATTTTCACTTTTACTCTCTGGAACACTTCACTTAAGACTGAGATTATTTTGGGGTGGCTGTGTGGCTCTATCAGTTAATGTCTGCCTTCGACTCAGGTCATGATCCCAGGCTCCTGGGATCTATCCCCATGTGGGGCAAAAAGTCTGCTTCTCCTTCTCCCTCTGTCCCTCTCCCCACTTATGCTCTCCCTTTCTCTCTTTCTCTTCCTTAAATACATAAAATCTTTAAAAAAAAAAAAGACTGAGATTATTTCTTCTTTTTATGTGTATTGACAAGCCAACATAATGTTTTGGAATTTGTAGAGATTTCCTAAAATATTGACATAATTTCTTCAATGGGTTACAGGTATATTTTGGTCATCTATTGTTTTCTTAGCTTTGATACATGTTTTTATTCGAAGTCCATTTCAGGTACATTTCTAAATGCATTGGCATTAAATTCTCTACTGATTTTTACAGGATATGATTGTCTTCTGATTTTTATAGGATTGTATAGGACTCTATCTTATGTCTATAATCAAGTATCTCACCATTGCTGAATTTGTTTTTTGATTAATTTCCAGAGTTTTATCTATTTTATTAGTCTTTTTAAAAAACCATCTGTAAATGGATTATTAATACTTTTTAATATAACTTGGTTTTCTATTTCAAATCTGTGCACACCAGAATTATAATTTTCTTTATTCAACTTCCTGGAGATTTATTTCATTGTTCTTTTTCTAATTTCTGAAATCAGATATCTGGCCCATTAACTTTTCTTTCATTTTTTTAGAAAAACAATGTAAACATTTAAGTCAAATTCAATCTTGCCCATGGCTCTGCATTTCTTATTTACATTTTGATGTCTTTTTTGACCAACTAGTTTTTTATAAGTATGGCTATTTATAAGTATTATAGAAATACCAAAGTTCTGCTATTTTGTAATTCTTATCTTAATTGATTTTAGATCACAGAATTAGCTCTGAATGGTTAGAATTCCCAAATAGTTATGAAGATATGTGTTTTATTTCGGGGGGGCAAATTAATGCTCAGACTTTGTCTTTGCCAACAATTTATTAATACATTTTTACTGAGGGAGTTTCACAAGCAATAGCATACAGGATAACGCCTCTTAGTAAGCCAATAAAGAAATAACACACTCCAAACCAATGATAGATTAATCACACTGTTGTTCCAGGCAAGAGGAAATGAAAGGAATAAAGTCCAAATTTGGTTGAGGTCTATCTTTATATGAGTTGGTACTGAAGAGGGAGGCTTAACCAATTAAAAGCTGACCTCCAGTTGCCAGCACAAAAGTAAAAGCTGGCTGTTGCTAGGGCACAACCACCCCGGTGTTGACAGGCGAGAGGATCTCCTTAGTGGGCCACCGCTGGTTTTCACCACTACCAATAAAAGAATTGCCTTTTACTGCGGCAGCAGTTACTTGACCCAAGGTCTTCAGGAGAGCTATTTAGACCAGCAAAGAGTCACCTTACCTGGACCCAACCTCAGACAATTCTCACAAACTCAGGGTATTTACAGTCTAAATGTCTCCTTGCCATTGTTGCTTCCTCATGTTTTTATTGATAAGCCCCCAGCAGGGTCCCTCAACAGCTGAACTAATGAGAGTTTATCAATGACAATAAATGAGATAATGATAGCCTGTCACGGCTTACTTCACTCTTAATCAAAACAACTGTACTCTTAAGAAAAATTTTATTTTTGTCATAAACAAGTAGATTTAAAATTATATCAAACCAATATACAACAACATGTCTTTGGCTCAGTACACATTTAAATTTTGCAAATATTCCATTAGTGCTTGAAAAGAATGTGTTCACTCTGATTATTGTCTGTAGGATTGTATATGGTCATGAGATAGTTTGTTAATGGTGTTTTGCAAATTTTCTAAACCTTGCCATATTTGTTTACTTGATATTTCAGAAAGTGGTATTATACAATCCTCTGTTAGGATTTTTCAACAACTCATTGTAATACTAATAATTTTTGCTTAATTAACAGTGATATTAGGTACACACATTTATCATTTTATTGTTTCTTTCTGTTTAATTGTTCTTTTTCTAATATGTACTAAATATTTTTAAGCCAAAAATTCCCTTTTCTTTCAAAGTTTAATTTGTTTTTAATGGGGCTCTACCAATTTTCCATTGATGATTATTTGCCTGATGTATCTTCTTTTATTATTTTATTTTTAAGCTTTCAGCACCTTCCTATTTTTAAGAGCACATAGCTAGACTTAAAAAATCTCATCAGACAATCACTATCATTTAATAAGTCAGTTTGGTTTATTTACATTTATTTTATTAATGATGCATATGGATTTATTTCCACTCTCCTCATTGCTATTTATCCTGATTTTTCTATTATTATTTTCCTCCTTTTCTGAATTCTATCCATTATCAAATTTTCTTTATTCCCTCTTTTTTATGAACACTGAATACTATTCTTTCATAAGTTACTTTTTTAATATTAACATGTCATGTGAAGTTTCCATCTTAAATTACATATGCGTTTTTGCTCTCTAAATTAGTCAGTATCTCTCCATTAGTCTTGAGCATACCTGCAACTTAAATGCTTTTAACTCAAACTAATATAATTCTATGTTTTAAAATTTATTTATTTGAGAGAGAGAGAGAGAGAGAGTGCACTCTAGTCAAAGGAAGGGCAGAGGGAGAGAAGATTCCCCACTAAGCAGGGAATCCTACCCTCCAGGTGATCCCCTCGAAGCCCAGATCATGACCTGAGCCAAAACCAAGAGTCAGACATTCAATTAACTGAGCCACCCAGGGGCCCCAACATAATTCTATTTTAATTACATTGTTTTTGAAGGATTTTGTCTACATTTTTCTCAACTTAGCCCAAGTACGGGTTATACCTTTGACCCAGAAAAATAAATGTCCTTTAGGCTGTGTTTCACTTTATAATATTAAGGAACCAAAAATTAGGAATTCTTTGGGGGAAGAATCCACTTTTAACATATTGAGTACCATAAATAGAGGTTAGAATATGCATTTTCATTATCTTTTTAATCATTAATCAAGCATGTTGTTGAAAGACAGCTACAAAAAAAAAAAAGAAAGACAGCTACAGACAACTGCTCAAGAAATCCTAACGTAATCTGATCAGGTATAAGCAGATCAAATGGAGTCATTCCATTTTATTTCAGTTATCTAGCACTTACTATGTTTCTTCAACTATCTGCAGAACTGACATGTGAAGATAAATGCAATCAAACCTGTAGAAATAGAAAGCAGTATGTTAAAATTTAAAGAATTGAATAAACGTAACTTTTTGCTCTTTAAAGCAAGATTTGTGTAAGCAAAAAGAGAAGTGAATTATAAAGAATGTCTTTCTTAATGATTAATAGTATTTAACTGTAGACGGAGTTAAGAACTAGCAAACTATGAAATCAATCAGAATTGTCCTTGTCACTTTTTCCCTTTGGACAACAAATGACATGGATCTCCTCTATTTTACACTGTTCTGCAACACTGTTCCCTGCTCATATATTCTGAATGGACTCACGTCTCTTAAAATATCTGTCCTCTAAAAACTTACTCATTTCATCAGAGTTTGATTTCTACCATTTACACAAAAATAAAGGCAATAAAATGTTACCATTCTCACAAAACATTGTGCCTTAGTAGTCCCATACTGTTCTTGGGTCCTGAAGTACCTATCATAACTTGAATTAGATAAATTTATTTTTATAAACTAAATTAAATCATTTGTTAAAAATATCATATGTATATTTTAATCACTTGAGATAGCATGGTAAGCTATTCTGAGAAGATCATATTTATTATATTTTGGTTGAAATAAAACATGAAAATCATCAATTATTCTTCCTGCTTATAATGGTTTATATGAAAACCATTGTGTTATTGAACTGTGCTATTATCTTATCATAGACATTGAAGTGCAAATGAAATGAGTTAACAATAAGTTATCCGACATCTCTGTTCCTTCAGGACAATCTAAGCAACCCCAGAATAATTAGTTGTGCCTTCTATCACTCTTAAATATGTCCCAAATTGGATGACAGACTATATGGTCATTCCATTTGACAAATAATTATGATAAATGACTTAGCAGATTTAGAAAGGTCACATATGTTATAATTTAAATAAAGTTTATTGTTCAAATAATATGAAGAATTGTCAAAAAAATAATTTCTCAAGGCATCTGGGAGGTTCAATTGATTAAGTGTCTGACTCTTGGTTTCAACTCAGGTCATGATCTCAGGGTCATGAGTTGGAGCCCCACGACCAGCTCCACACTGGGCATGGGGCCCGCTTAAGATTCTCTCTCTCCATCTGCCCCTCCCCTCCACTAGTGCATGCATACTCTCTTAATAATAATAATAATAATAATAATTTCTCATATCCAAACCTTTGATCACTCAAAGTAAAACATATCTGGCTAATTTATGGATGAAGTTTGTAAAACCAAATTTGGTGCATATTTAACAAAATAAGACTTCATTTATAATCCGGTTCAAAGGATAGAGTGAAATTACATACCTAAGTCTTCCATGAAAATGTTTGGGGTATTTATTAGCACCACGTATAGATGAGACAGTTACTGATGACAGAGTATCTATTGCTTATTGGAAATAAAATTCAAGTGGAAATGACAAAATCTACAACTGTAGTATAATTTCTGTAGTTTATCATGGCTGTTATGTCTTAGTTTATCTCACTTAAAATCCATGGCACCAAGGAGTCCCTGGAAATTTTGTTTATGGAAATTGAGTTATTTACTTGTCATCAATTCATTCAACAGATATTTAATAAGCACCCACAATCTCAAAGAAGTGTAAGCTGTGAGAGCAACTGAGAAAAGAATGTATTTACACCACACATTCTACAGTCTACAAATATTCATTCTTTATACAGATTCACTCTCTACAAATATTTATTGAGTGACTAAAATGTGTCAGGTTAGGGTTGGGGTTAGGGTTAGGGCTAGGGTCTAGATGCTTAAGATACTTCAGTGACTAAAATAGACAAAATGTCTTTGTCTTTGGGAACCTTACACTTTATAGATAACAAATAAGAAAAATAACAAGTAAATTGTATGTTATATTGAAAAATGGAGTAGTGTAAGAGAGACTGGGAGTGCAGAAGTTTCCATTTCAAGCAAGTTTCACCAAGAAGATATAGGAGTTATAAAAATATATATAATAGATTTTTCAGTACTCTTCAGATTTTATGTTTGGATTGCTCTGTGCAAAGGGGTTCTAGTCATTCAAATAAAAGATATTAAAAGAAGAAGAGGTTTGGGAGTATATGTTGCCAGCAGTTGTGACACAATTTAATTCAATTCTGCATGACACTATCTACCTGGAGAAAGACTCCAATCTCACAGGTTAAGGGTTCTGTTTTTTATGACTGTTCTCAGACCCCCTTCAGATGCAGTTAGCAAGTTCAGGCTGTTACCTGTGCTTCTAGCTATAAATCGAAGGGTCCCACAACCCCCTCTTGTGTCCAGTTAATTTTCTAGAGTGGCTCACAAAATTCAGAGAAACATTGCTTTCTAGATTGCCAGTTTATTATAAAAAGATATAACTTAGAAAGAGTCACATGGAAAAAATGCATATTGTAAGTTTTTTTTAAGATTTTTTTTCTTTAATTTATTTATTGAGAGAGAAAGAGAATGGTAGAGAGCATGAGAGAGAGGAAGGTCAGAGGGAGAAGCAGACTCCCTGCTGAGCAGGGAACCTGATGCGGGACTCGATCCTGGACTCCAGGATCATGACCTGAGCCAAAGGCAGTCGCTTAACCAACTGAGCCACCCAGGCACCCTGCATATTGCAAGTTATATGGAAAGGGCTCGAAGCTTCTCTGCCTGTTCTGGGTGCACTATCCTCCCATCATGTCCTGTGTTCACCAACCTGGAGTCTCCTAATCCCAACCCTCTAATCACTCCCTTGGTTCCCCTGGCAACCAGCCCTCCTCTTTAGTGACTTTCTAATTGTCACAGCATTAGCATAAACAGGTGTGGTTGAAAGGGGCTTGTTATGAATAACAAAAAAACATCCACTTTCCTTGTATTGCTCTGGAGCTATTTCAGGAACTGGGAACAAAACTAAGTATTATACCAAAGAGGCTTCTCTGGCTTTTATATTGAAAATTGGGAGAGTTTTAAGATCTGTGTGCCTGGAAACATGATGAGGACCAATTATATATTCCTTATTATAAATCACAGTATCACACAAGGATATGCAGGGTTTCTAATCCTTCCTAGTTTTTTGTTTGTTTGAGTTGTGAATGGACATGCCAATATCCCAGATAAAGAACGTAAAAGAAGGAACAGATTTCAAAGATGTACACAGGTAATGAATATGTGGTCAAAAGAGGGCATGAAGATGAAAAGGTCAACAGGGCTAAAGAAAGAACCTCAAAGAAATTCAGTACTTAAATAAATGTTAAATGGAGAGGAAACAACTACAACAGTAATTTAAAAACAAGGAAAGGACTGTTAGGTAGGAAGAGATGAAGATTTGATGCTATGATACAAATCAAGGCAAGAGAAAGTTGGAAGAGACTTACAGAAATGGGCAAAGCCTCAAAAATAAATAAATAAAATAAAATAAGATGATAAAAACTGATCTATTGGCTTTTGTACAAGGAAGGTCATTTGCACTGATGGCAAGTTTCAGTGGACTGAGGTAGAAGCAAAATGACAGTAAATTGTGATTAACAAGAAAGTAGGAGAGTTACAACAGCAAATGTAGATTACTATTTCCAAAGACCTATTATGAATGCAGGTCTAAAAAAAAAAGTAGAGAGGAGGCTAAAGTTCTAGGGCATCGTGTGCCTGGGTGGTTCAGTTTGTTAAGCGTCTGCCTTCTGCTCAGGTCATGATCCTGGGGTCCTGGAATTGAGTCCCGTGTAAGGCTCCCTGCTCAGTGGGGAGCCTGCTTCTCCCTCTCTCTCCTCCCCTGCTCCTGCTCTCTCTATCTCAAATAAATAAAATTAAAAAAAAAATAAAGTTCCAGGGTATGTGTGTATTGGGGTGGGTGGGACTAAACACGTAAAGAAGGAGGTAGAGAGAAAGAATGGAAAGGGGAGGGAGGGAAAGAGAGAATTATGCTGATTGGAAAGAATCAAGTGATGAATTAAAATATTAAAGTATGAAATAAGGTCTCAGAGGAGGTAGGAGAAGAGGAATGCTTTGGGGCTAGAGGAGAAAAAAAGGGGAAAATATGTTCAAATAAAAATAAATTTATGAGATACCACCTCACACCACTCAGAATGCCTAAAATTAACAAGTCAGGAAATGACAGATGTTGGTGGGGATGCGGAGAAAGGGGAACCCTCCTACACTGCTGGTGGGAATGCAAGCTGGTGCATTTTGTTTTTTTAAAACAAAAAAAAAATTTGGAAAAATGCATGGACGTTCCTCAAAAAGTTGAAAATAGAGCTGCACTATGACCCAGCAATTGCTCTACTGGGTATTTACCCCAAAGATACAAATGTAGTGATTCAAAGGGGTATGTGCACCCCAATGTTTATAGCAGCAATGTCCACAATAGCCAAACTACGGAAGGAGCCAAGATGTCCATCTACAGATGAATGGATAAAGAAGATGTGGTGTGTGTATATCATGGAATATTATGCAGCCATCAAAAGGAATGAAATCTTGCCATTTGCAACAACGTGGATGGAACTGGAGGGTATTATGCTGAGCAAAATAAGTCAATCAGAGAAAGACATGTATCATATGACCTCACTGATATGAGGAATTCTTAATCTCAGCAAACAAACTGAGGGTTGCTGGAGTGGTGGGGGGTGGGAGGGATGGGGTGGCTGGGTGATGGACATTGGGGAGGGTATGTGCTATGGTGAGCGCTGTGAATTGTGTAAGACTGTTGAATCACAGACCTGTACCACTGAAACAAATAATACATTATATGTTAAAAAAAAAAAGATAGTAGGAAGGGAAGAATGAAGGGGTGGTAATCGGAGGGGGAGACTAACCATGAGAGACTCTGGACTCCGAGAAACAAACTGAGGGTTCTAGAGGGGAAGGGGGTGGGGGAATGGGTTAGCCTGGTGATGGGTATTAAAGAGGGCATGTACTGAATGGAGCACTGGGTGTTATATGCAAACAATGAATCATGGAACACTACTTCAAAAACTAGTGATGTAATATATGGTGATTAACATAACATAATAAAATTTTTTAAAATGTAAAAAAAAGAAAATAAATAAATTTAATGGGGAAAATGTGAGGAGCATATTATGACTTTTATTCCTTTGAGCTTTTATATCTTGCTGAAAATGAGGAAAGCAAAAGAAAAAAAAATTAAAGATTTAGATGAGCCACAGTAGAAAATTGAAAAAAAAAAAACATTTGACAACAGTTAAGATTAATTAAGCAATACTAAAGGTCAGACTAAGCTGAAAAGCCTTAACTTTATTCCAGCAGTACTGATCCACCATACTATTTGGATTTTTCCAGCAGAGGTTGCAGAACAGGCAGTATGCAGAAACAAAGAGTGTGGGTTTGCAGAACAATTCACAGAAGAGAAAATGGAACAGGCTATGACAGTTTATCTGACAATATGGCTGCCCTAAGGGCTCTCTACCCAGACCCAGGCTGTGGGGACACTATGAAGAGGCTATACGGGTCAGCAAATGTCTCTGTATTCCACTTCCATTCTCTTTCTCTGCTCAGACATCCGTCCTAATGTTACTATATGCCTAAATTTGCTTTTAACTTCCAATTTATTTCATCCCATTTCATCTCCATACTCTGCATACTAATTGTCTATCATGCCCAACTATGGTTTCCACCCCTCATCCTCAGAAAATAAGTCCAGGTTCATTATCTAGGCTTTGTCTTATCTGTGTGGCAGTCCAGACAAGGGACTCACAGAGCAGTCCAGCTGGTCCACTATGCCCAACCATTCTGAACTGAAGTCATGTCTCCTCAACAGTGGGTAGAAAATACTGAAAGCCATTGATTATATATTTTCCACCATGAACAATAGGTACACAAAGCCAGAATGTGAATATAAGGTATCTTCCCATTATAACCAGTACAGAAGAACCTATAGACACTTTGGGACAAGTGGCATAATTAAAGATTTAGAACATAATATTAGTAGTTAGTCTTGTCAGGCAAAAATTGCACTGGGAAAAGTTAAATAGGTAAGGGATAAGCCTTAATTAAGACTATTGCAAGAGGGGAGAAGGGCCAGAATTCAATCTGAAGTCAACTCGGGCAAAACAAAAGGCTAGAGTTTTAAAACGCTAGAGTGAGCTGGAGAGTGTGAGCCATCTGTGTTTGCTAATCCTTGAAGGCCAGAATATTGGCTCATTCGTTTTTTTGTGCTACTAACAGCTGTGTTACTACAGAATGCCTTGGAACCATTCCCACTTTAGGAACATGGTATGTGTTCGGTGAGTTGAACTAAATGAAATTGCAGTATTGGCCAGATAAAGATATGGTTACATTAGACCCCATAATTCCAGTGCTTATGACATTAAGTTTCTCACTCAGTACCAATGAGATTAGACCATTGTTGTGTGCAGATATACACCAGGCAGTGATTCTGCAATCCAGATCCCTATCATCCATGATGCCACCAGCCTCAGCATAGCCTTCAGGGTCATGGAGACAAAAGGAGAGAAACTGTGAGAGATCAGGCAGGCTTTGATACAGACAGGCAAATCCATCACTTCCACTTCCCGTCTGTTGACCAGAGCCTAGCTGGTCCCAGCTGAAATGCAAAGTGTCTCAAAAATGTAGTCTCATGTGCCCAGAAGAATGAAATTAATATTAATCGTAACATATTTTAGAATTTCAGTCAGCATCCCAGCCCGTCCTGGGACTATGTTAGTCTGTCTTGGTCCGCATTAAAGCAGTAGTTCCTCAAATAAGAAACTGGCCTCACGAGGTTCCCTTAGAAGTAAAAGGTTGTCACGGTCAAATAAGTTTTGACATCACTGCAGAGTGTTTTTTTCCCATAGGGACTTACCATGCACTTTTGTAAATTAAACTCTGAGAAGTCATACGGTTAAAAAAAAAAAAAAAAAACCTTTTTAATTTTGTTTGTCCCAAAGTTTCCCAATTTTTTAAAAGATTATTTTTCTTTATTGTTATGAATCGTTACATCAGGCTTAACTATTGCTCTGTGGAACATATTCTGAGAGCAGATTCCCAGAGAATAAGATTTTAATTTTGCCTCAACCTTGGAAGATAAGAATAAATTAAAAAAAAAAATGCAACCTCATCATACGGATCAATCTGGATAATTTTTCAAAACTTTTCCCCTTCTACATGTATTATTTCCAGTGTCTTCCACATTTATTATTGCTACTACTAAGGCTATTGATAACAACAATAATAACACTGCCATGAAAAACAACTGCTCATTTTAAAAGAAAAGGTCTCTGTTAGGTGTTATTGATCCTAAGTTGAAAACTGAGGTCTTTAATTAAAGTTTCCACAGGATAACGTGCCTATAGGTAACTTTAATTGGCAATTTAATGAATAGGGAATCGGGGGAATTCAGTCTTCTTTCATCTCCAGCACGGAGATGCTGCTCTCCCAGGTCCATAGTTACAGTGCCAAGAAAATATTTCCCACCCATGAAATTGATAACAATTGTTCATCCTTCCCAGTGAGCACCTCAGGTTGATAATAATAAGAGAAAGCAACAAACCACTTTAATCAACAAAGCTAGTTTTATAATAGCTAATCTTATTTGTTTAAATATCTTTTTTAAAAAATACTTTTACTGGCGCGCCTGAGTGGCTCAATCAGTGAAGCGTCTGCCTTCGGCTCAGGTCATGCATGATCCCAGCGTCCTGGGATCAATCCCCACATCAGGCTCCCAGCTCAGCGGGGAGCCTGCTTCTCCTTCTCCTCCCTGCTCCTGCTTTCTCTCACTATCTCTGTCTGTCTCTCTCAAATAAATAAATAAAATCTTAAAAATAAATAAATGAGTACTTTTTCTGATTGACTCCTACTGATACAGTAGTGATATGTATCTGTGTTTATTTGACATTTAGGTTTGTCCTCTTTTTGAGGATCTAGATAGATAATCCCTGCTAAGATTGGCTTCTCCTTACCCATCCCTCAGATTTATCTAATAAAAATTTCACTTTCCTTAGAGAAGACATCTTTTTGCCAAAAAAGTCCATTTCTCTTAAAGCACAGCACAATTTAGACAATTTCATTGATCCTAGATTTTAATGATTTACAGAGGCATTTTTAAATTATATTTTTTATTTTTAAAAAAACAGCTTTATTGACCTATGACTTACATGCTATAAAATTCACTTGTTTTAAGTGTATTATTCAATAATATTTCCTAAATTTATAGAGTTATGCGACCATCACTTCGACCTAATTTCAGAACATTTTTATCATCTCAAAAAGAAACTTCTTGTTCACTTTTAGTCACTTCTCATTCCTACCCTCATCACCAGTAAGCCACTAACCGTTATACTTTTTGTCCCTATAGATGTGTCTTTTCTGTATATCTCATATAAATAGAATGATACAATATGTGGTTCTTTGTGTCTGGCTTCTTAACATGATGTTTTGTGTTCTTATGTTTCTTTCTTTCTTTCTTTCTTTCTTTCTTTCTTTCTTTCTTTCTTTCTTTCTTTTATTTTTTTACAGCATGTGTGCGTTCTTCATTCTTTTTTATTGCCGAGTAGAATCCCATTGTATACATGTATCACATTTGTTTATCTATTCACAATTGCTTCCACTTTTAGAAAGAATTTCAGCTCTATTGTGATGTACTTGGCAACATTTTAAGACATTTATTTTTTTAATTACTTTTACTTTTTATTTTTTATTTTTTATTAAAGTATAGTTAACATATAAAATATATTAGTTGCAAGTGTACAACATAGTGGTTGGACAATTACATACATTATGAAATGTTCACCATGGAAGCAACCTAAATGTCCATCCACAGACGAGTGAATAAAGAAGATTTGATATATTTACACATTGTGATATTACTTGACCATAAAAAAGATTAGAATCTTGCCATTCATGACAACATGGATAGACCTACAGGGTACTATGCTAAGTGAAATAAGTCAGACAGAGAAAGACAAATACTATATGATTTCATTTATATATATATATGTGAAATCTAAAAAATAAAACAAATGCCAACAAACAAACAGATAAAAAGAAACAGACTCATATATACAGGGAAAAAAATGGTGGTTGCCAGAGGGGAAGGGGCTTTAGGGATGGGTGAAATAGATGAAGGGGATTAAGAGGTACAGATTTTCATTTATAAAATAAATAAGTCATGGGAGCAAAAATGGTAAGACTTTTTTTTTTTAGGGGAAAAATGGTAAGACATTTAAAGTATAGGTACACCTTGGTGATTTGACGTACAAATACATTATGAAAGGATGCCCATCATCTAGTTAATTAATACCTTTATCACCTGAAATAGTCATCTTTTGTGTGTGTGTGTGAGAACAGTTAAATTCTACTTTCTTAGCAATATTCATTTGTACCATATGGTATTATCAGCTACAATCACGTTTCACATTAGATCCTCAAACTTATTTATTTTATAGTTGAAAGTTTGTACCTTTTTACCAACCTCTCCCTATTTCGCCCAGCCCCTCACTCCTAGCAACCACTTTTCTACTCTCTATCTCTATGGGTTTGACTTTATTGTTTTTAATGCCATATGTAAGTGATGCCATTTTTACTTTGCATAATTATTTTACCTTTCATAATACCCTCAGTGTCCACCCATGCTGTTACAAATGACAGGATTTCCTTTTTATCTCATGGTTGACTAATATTCCATTATATATTATATATAATATAAATTTTATATATATTATTTATACATAATATTGAATTATTGTTATTATATATATATATACAAAACATCTTGTTCATTAATTCATCCATTGAAGGACACTTGGGTTATTTCTTTATCTTAGCTATTGTGAATAATACTGCAGTGAACGTGGAAATGCAGATTTGTCTTCAATATTCTTCTTTGATTTTCTTTGGATAAACCCAGAAATAAAATATTTTTTCTTTTCTTTTCTTTTTATTGTGTTATGTTAATCACCATACATTACATCATTAGTTTTTGATGTAGTGTTCCATGATTCATTGTTTGCGTATAACACCCAGCGCTCCATGTAGAACGTGCCCTCCTTAATACCCAACACCGAGCTAACCCATCCTCCCACCCGACCCTCAGAACCCTCAGTTTGTTTTTCAGAGTCCATAGTCTCTCATGGCTCGTCTCCCCCTCCGATTCCCCCCCTTCATTCTTCCCCTCCTGCTATCTTCTTCTTCTTCTTTTTTTTTTAACATATAATGTATTATTTGTTTCAGAGGTACAGGTCTGTGATTCAACAGTCTTACACAATTCACAGTGCTCACCGTAGCACATACCCTCCCCAGTGTCCATCACCCAGCCACCCCATCCCTCCCACCCCCCACCACTCCAGCAACCCTCAGTTTGTTTCCTGAGATTAAGAATTCCTCATATCATTGAGATCATATGATAAATGTTTTTCTCTGATTGACTTATTTTGCTCAGCATAACACCCTCCAGTTCCATCCACGTTGTTGCAAATGGCAAGATTTCATTCCTTTTGATGGCTGCATGATATTCCAGTGTGTGTGTGCGTGTGTGTGTGTGTATGTATATATATATATATATATATATATATACACATATAGAGAGAGAGAGGTATATATACATATATCTCTCTCTATATATATAGATAGATATACCACATCTTCTTTATCCATTCATCTGTCAATGGACATCTTGGCTCTTTCCACAGTTTGGCTATTATGGACATTGCTGCCTGAAGGGGTATATGCACCCCTGTGTTTATAGCAGCAATGTCCAAAATAAAATATTTTGATGAGATGTAGTTCTGCTTTTAGTATTTTGAGAAACTTCCTCAAAACATTTTTTGTCTCCTAAAAACAACAAATTGGTGGTTGTCAGTTAGTTGGAGGGGGAATGGGCAAAAGGGGTGAAAGGGAGTGGGAATACAGGCTTCCAGTTATGGAATGAATATATCATGGAGATGAAAGATACAGCCTAAGGAACATAATCATTGGTATTCTAATAGTGTTGTACAGAGACAGACTGTAGCTACACTTATGGTGAACAGAGTATAGACTTGTTCAATCACTATGTTGTACACCTGAAGCTAATGTAACACTGTATGTCAGCTATACGTAAATAAAAAATAATTTTTTTAAGTTTTTATTTATTTATCTCTACAACCCATGTGGGGCTCAAACTCATGACCCTGAGATCAAGAGTCACATGCTCTTCCAATTGAGCCAGCCAGGTTCCCCCCAAAATACTTTTAACAATAAATAACAACTAGTTTTCTGAATGACTGCTATAGTATCATATAGAGACTTTTTACTTGATTTATTATTTACATATTACTATATTATTCATTTCTGCTAATATTTATTGTTTTATTAATATATTATTTATTATTAAATATTTCTCTTTAACCTGAAACTCTGGGGACAAACAAATATTAAATATCATTTAGTGTTCAAATTTTCCTGTTTTTTGACTTTTAGCTATTTTCATGACTCTTCCCACCTCAAGGCTTTGAATGGTATCTTTGTAATTGATATTTAGATTCCAAATAAATATTTCCAGTCAATTTCTCTATCCCTTCCTTCAAACTTTTGACCACATATCCAACTGATAATTGGTATCTCTACTTTAATGTCTAATAGGCATTCAAATATAATATGTTCAAAACTGAACTTCTGATCTTTGCCCCCAAATCTATGACTCCTAGAACCTATCCATTTCAGTAAATGACAAAATCCTGTCACTTGCTCACACCAAAAACTCTGGTAGCCTCCTGGATTCCATGTGTATTCAGTTAAGCAATCCTGTTCACTCTATTTTCGGAGTACAGCCATTCCTCACTGCTACCACCTTGGCTCAAGCCATCATGGTCTCTATCAGTACTCTCCTGTCCTAGCCCATACCTCTTATTATGCCCTTGCCTTCCTTCAGAATACTCTTAACAAAGGAGTGAGCATGACCTGCTAGATCAGGTCATTTCATTTCTCTACTCAAAACCACCCAATGCCTTTCCTATTGCCTCTCTTACCACACTGACCACTTAGCCATTATTCAAGGCTTGCTTCTACATAGGGCTTTTGAACCTTTTTCTTCTTATTAGAATTCTCTTCATTAGATACCAGCAAAGCCTACTCCCTTACCTCTTTCAGAGCTTTACTCAGATGCCACCTTTTCATTGCAGACTTAAATAGTCACTCTAATTAAAATTACAACTACTTTTTCTCAGTCCACTCTCCTGTCTTCCCTTCTCTGCTGTATGTTTTTTCCATAGAATGTATCATCATCTAATACACAGTCTATTTGGATTGTTTGTCTTAATGATTGCAACCCCCACTAGAATCTAAGCCCAGGATAGTAGGAATTTTGTCAACTTTTTCCTTGCTATACCCTCGCAGCTATTTGTTGGGTAAATGAAGGAATGAACCATTATGTATCCTAATGATCTTTCTTCCCAAGTTGTGAATTCCCAGGCTGTGGTTCTTTACCAACCAAAACATTGTTTGGAGGCTTAATAGGTGATTTATGCATCTTGATAGCCTGGCACTGGAGGATGACCATCTTCCCTAGTATACCTAACCACTTTTTTTTTTAGAGCCCCAGGTCCCTTATGCACACAAAACCCCTATGTTTACCACCCACATGCTCTCACATACACATATGAGCACATAAACACATTCATAATATATATTCTAAGGACTCATCACACAAGCAGGACATTTGGGACTTTTCACTGAATGCAAGATTTAAGCTGTAGCCCTTGAGTGCCTGAAACAATTCTAGTTTTTGCTTCTTTTTTTTTTCCCTACTTTTTTCCATGTTACTTCTTACTGGATCTATGAAGGGACGTCACTTGGTATTTAATGCTGCCTCAGATACAGAATGAATCCTGGAAGTGACAAGGCATATATTAATAGTCTTTGTTAAAATCCCTAAAATTCATTCATATTCTTACCAGGTTCTGGATTCACTGACCTTTGGAAAAAACATAAATCTTTATATATGTAATGCCATTTTTACAAACGTTCAAATGAGTAGTAATATGAAAGCCATATTATTTAATGTCAGAATGTTTCCTCTAATTAATGCTTTAGGGGGAAAAAAAACCTTCATATATAATAAAGGCCCCTCATTGCTTGCGGTAAAATAAAAAATCTGTCAGCAGTAAAAAAAAGAAATTTTTGTAAAATCCATTTGACTCTATGAACTCAATAATCCTTTCAAATAGTGATTATTTAAACCAAATACTGTTATTATGCATGCATATGATTTTTATTAGGTGTCACTAGAATTTAAGAAAAGAATACTTCCTCATATGTTTCTTCAAATTTTATTAAATTCAATATCAATAGTGCACATCTATGAACATCAATATAGGAAATAATACATCTTTCAAAACTATCTCAAGAAGATTTAATGACTTGCTATGAAATTAGGTAAAGAAATACTCTGCTTCTCTCTATGGGTGCCAGTAGCAGAAACGAGTCCCAGAGACCTTAAAATAAAAACACCAGCTAGAAATAGATTAGTACAGAACATCGTGTCCTTAACAAAAGAAAATTGAACGGCTTCTAAGGATAGAATAAAGATAAAAATTATAAAAATTTTAAGGAAATAAAATTATTATCTTTCTACCATCACTTACTTGCAAGGTGTCATGAAAGCAAAACAAACAGAAAACTTGAGATAGCAGCGTATGTCAACATGGAGAAAGTCAACAAAACAAGTCATACAAGCTTGAGTTAAGTTTGTCACAAACAAGAAAACTAAACAAAATATTAACTCCATGTACGCAAGATACAGGGCACTAAACAGCTACAAAATTAAAAGATAATTAGCATTCAGGAGAAATTAATAGCCCTCGATCAATATTTGATGCATTATTATGGGAAGACAATCTACCATGGCTTCCACTATTTCTCTAAATACTTTGCTTTCATGGATTCTGAAGCTCAGTGTAATTTCATTGATTATCACTCAACAAGTTTCAGATCCTGCTTTTTTTTTAATGGTTAGCAAATGTTTAGAACCTTGTCCCCATTTTGTGCCCATCATTTGGACCAGCAGAAGTGTCTACTCCGCCACTTTGAAATGTGAATATTTTTTTACTCTGTTTATAAAAGAAATTTAGAAAAAAATATTCAAACTTTAATACAATTTTTTTAATGTAAGGAAAAATTAGGCCAATTTAATCCTTTGTTCAAATTTCCAAAGAGAACAGTGGAACCACACAGTAGGCACTGAAATGCTTGCCCCGAATCATTCAGAGTCCCCATCTCCTCTGCACTCCTCTATCATCCAGATGGAAAAACTGCACTACTCATTTGTCCAGCCCCTCTTGCAGCTAAAAGTGGCCATGCGATCTATTCCGGCCAATGAAATACAAGAGGAAGATACAGAGGGGCATTATGGGTGAACTCTTTTCAAGGAATAGACTTAGCTAGAATGGCATTACGGGAGAACTCTTTTCAAGGGATAGACTTAGCTAGAATGTTGCTTTGGTTTTTGTCGTGTCTTTTTCCTTCTCTATTTTTCTACCTTGTATATGGCCAGGATTACTGGAGAATCAACAGCTATTTTATCATCCTGAAGAATAAAATATACGACTACTACAAGTCTTGGGAGCACTAAAATAAAAGGAGGTTGGGTCTTTTCAGTATTGCTGTACAAACCAAACTTAGTCTAAACTTACACTTTTGTTACGTAAAACAGACATTTCACCAGTTATGCTGATTATAAGCAGGTTTTAGTTGTTTGCTCTGTAACTAATTTCTGATTGGCAATTTACAATTTTTCCTACCTGAAGTTTGTAAAACATTCTTCTGGATAAACTATTTTCTGAATGTATTTCACAATAAAACATTTATCAATTTATTAAATGACATCTAATTTTACCAAATATAACTTCTCCCATTTTGAGTAAATTTTTAGGAATTTCTTTTCTGCATAGTTTAATTTTCTTGGGTCAAAGTTTGAACTGTGTGCAGTTTAAAGCATAATCTGTCTTATTTTTCCCTCATTTTGATCAAATCTAAGTTTTTATTTGTTCATTATAATAGTTTTTATCTTTGACAATAAGGTTTCATCAGTAATATTGTCTGGATTGTTAGTCATTGTCGTTTTATATCAGAATGATTTTTTTGAATATTGGTATTTCTTACGGTCTAACAAGTATGTTAAATAATTCTCATAATTCATGTTAAGAATTCAGTTACAATCCAGCTGTGAAAACTAGAAGTAAGTAATTATTTTCTTTTATCCTTTAGTTAATTAATCACTGATAATTTCATGTATTGTAACTACTACACATAAACAACATATAAAGAACATCTCATTTTATAAATGAAAGTAAATCTTAACTAGAACTCAGGGGAACAATCAATTCTTTCATAGTTTCTCCTAGAAAAATGAAAATAATAACTTTGGTAATGAGAGAGAAAGTAAGCAAAATAGGAAGTACTTTATTACAATAATACAAAGAAAATTATAAAACAACAGAAAATGAAACACAAGGCAAGAGCATCATGTTAAAAGTGCTTTTGTAAAATATGTTTTCTTAATTCCAAGATTTTATTATCATAAACTGTTTAGCATATATATATTAACATAGCAATATTAACATATATTACCTTTCTCATTTTTTGTTACAAATAATGTAAACGCTGAATCATGATTTCCGCTTTCAAAATATTACACATAGTAAGAATGCACTGTCTACAACCACATGAAACAAAATGGTTACATCTCACATGTAAAATATTGAGCACAAAAGTCAGACACAATAGAAGCTATTCATTAAGACCCAATTTTTATGAAATTCAGTAATAGGCAAAACTAAACTTATGGCTCTAGAAATCAAAATGGTAGTTCCCACTGATAGACAATATTAAATGGGAAAGAACATAGGAAGCTTTTGGGGTGCTAGAAGTGGTCTGCATCTTGATCTGGATTGTTAACGCATGAGCAAACATTATGAACAGTTCACCCAACTCTACTATGATGAGGGCACTTCGCATTCTTTACTGTAAAGTAATTCCTTTGTTTAAGAAGCAAAATAAAGAAATGCTGAGTCACCATTTAAAATAAATCTTTTGCTCATTATCATTGTACTTCTAATCAGAACTTTAAGTTTAAATTTTCAATTTTATTTCAAAATAAACAGTTTCTCATATTCAGGTTAGTATTTACACGTTCTAATAACTCATATGGGAAGTTAAAGTTGTTGACATTGAGTAGCTAATCCGGACAAATTGATAAAAGTCTCTTTAAGAATTTTTATTCTAGGGATGCCTGGGTGGCTCAGTTGTTAAGCGTCTGCCTTTGGCTCAGGTCATGATCCCAGGGTCCTGGGATCGAGCCCCGCATCGGGCTCCTTGCTCTGCAGAGAGCCTGCTTCTCCCTCCCCCACTCCCCCTGCTTGTGTTCCCGCTCTCGCTGTGTCTCTCTCTGTCAAAGAAATAAAATCTTTAAAAAAAAAAAAGAATTTTTATCCTATGTTCTATAGTGCTCATGCTTTTACAATGTTAAAAGTACAAGTTTGGGCACCAAAAAGCCATGTACTTAAAGGAATCTGGAGTTATGAAGAGTTGATTCAAGACACATATAAAATGAAATAGCGTATGGTTCTTTTAAAAGACACATCAAAACAAACATAAGGGGACAGAACAGATATAAATGACACAGAGAGTAGACACTTCAACAAATAGGAGAAGAAGCTTCAATTTGAGAAAAAAGAAGAAATTGGTTAAAACTTGTGTATCAGAGATCTTAAAAATGGACCAAGCAAACACACACTCGGATGAAAGAAAAGTTAAAAGTAAACATTCAGTGAAGAGAATTTAACCGTTAATAAAAATCTATTCAATACTTTTTCTTTCTACAATCTTTATTTCAATTGTGATATTTTATACCTTGAAGGTAAGAATTTGGACAACAGTTGTTTCTTTTCTCTCTGAAATGGATATTTCTTTTAAGACAAAAGTGGAAAACAGTGGCTTTTTTTTTTTCCATTTTCCTTACCTCTAGGTGGCACCTGTGAACTGATAAAATATGGACTGGGCAGGTTCCTCCAGAGCCCCAAGCTTCATTTGGAAGCATGCCTTCCTCCCTTCCCTCCTCTATCTCCAAGACCAAGGCTTAAATTAGCTCAATGGGATGACCTGGCAGGGCAACAGGGTTCTAATAAGAAGACCCCAAATAAATACCATATCACATTATTAGGCTGTGAATTTGGCCAAGCCAATTCAACCCTTCAGAGACCCATTTACATAAAATCTGTAAAATGGAGAGAACAGCAGAGAGGTTGGGGAGACTACATATGTAATGGTTTTAGCATTTTTCAAGTGTTCTATCCAAGTGTAAAATATTACCAGTGGGAGACAGGATCACAGGAGGTAAAATATGGATTGGTTTTAAGACCAGTGGATATGGGAATAAATAAAATAGATGTGAGAATTTTGAGGACTGATACATTCAAAGAAAGCACTAAATAAAAAATAAGTAAAAATTACAGTTTGTGGTATCATTCATGTTTCTCCCAGCGTTCTATACCCAGAATAATATCAGCATCGATGCAAACCAATCCATCAGTACTGTTCACCAATTGATACTAAAATAATAGATTTGTGAAGTTAAAAAGCATTTTGTAATTATGTTTGATTTCAATTGCTTCATGGAAAGAAAAGAATTATAAATGTACAAAATATTGTTTTAAAATTTAGTGAAATGAAGTTTTAAAGAAATCTGTAATCTTTGTTCAATATTGTACATTGTTAGAGATACTGACATCACTTTTTGTGTGTATTTTGGATAAATTTCAATGATTTCTACATGTGTAAGACGCAATTGGAAACTTGCGATACAAGTGTCATTCTGTTCAATTTGACCATATTTTTTCTATAATTATTTTGATATATTTTAACATATATTATTAAAATAGAAGTGGGTGCTGTTTACTTGTGCCAGTTCTTCCCCATTTACAAAGTAAATTATTTAGACAGAGACAAAATTTAGTTATTTGAGAACAATTGTTTCTGACAAATCTGTATTCACTGCTACTTAACATTTGATGCTCCAGGTGCTCCCAGATTGATTTTTTATTAAAATAAATTTTTCCAGAAGCATGAAAATCGACCAACTGGTTTTGAATTCTCAAGTACTATTTAATTTATGATTTATAGAAAGAGTCTCTGCCAGATTTTCTTTCTTTAACATCAAGATACCATTCATTGACCTATCATTAATGATTAAACATCATGAGTGTCTTTGAGATTTCATTTTATTTCTTAAATAATCTGGGAAGTATTTGGCTAAAAACTTCCAAGAAAAAGCCCCTTCATTGACTAAAAGACTTTTTATCTAGTTGATGTTTACTTTACTCATGATTTTCTGTTGATCCTATTTTGCTCCTCAGTTTGAAAAAGAAGATAGATACTGTTTATACTATATATATACAGCAAAAAGCAAAGTCCAACTATCTAGGGAAAACTTTATCAACTCATCCACATATAAATTCATGGACTAATTCTATCCACAGTAAAATATCCATTCCATAATCTTACTATTTCCCCCCATTTTCAACTCTTATTATTTTTAAAGATTTATTATTTATTTATTTATTTGTTTGTTTGTTTGTTTGACAGAGAGAGACACAGCGAGAGAGGGAACACAAGCAGGGGGAGTGGGAGAGGGAGAAGCAGGCTTCCTGCAAAGCAGGGAGCCCGATGTGGGGCTCGATCCTAGGACCCTGGGATCATGACCTGAGCCGAAGGCAGACGATTAATGAATGAGCCACCCAGGTGCCCTTCAACTCTTATTTTTTTAATTTAAATTCATTTAATTAACACAGAAAATATGTGTATATATGTGTGTGTATATATGTGTGTATATATGTATATGTATATATATCTGCTATATATATATGTATATACATATATATCTCTCTGCTACTGCCTTATTATTTGAATTAGTCATTGCTATTTCCCTCTTCCCTAGAATAGCTGTGTGTGTGTGTGTGTGTGTGTGTGTGTGTGTGTGTGTGTGTGTGTGTGTGTAGAGGACATGTGAGTGTGAATGTCTGTGCATGAGACCAAGAAAGACCATAAGTGAAGTTGTGGAAAGTAGTAAGTATGCTATGAGTCACCTGACAATATATTCGGTTTGAACTCCTTTTCCTACAAAATAGAGAATGAATATACATAGAAGTTATTTTTTTGTTTGCTCAATACTATACTTGTAGGTGTTTTTGATTAAGGAAATTGGGTTTGGTGGATAATTGGCATTTTCAAGCACAAGAAACTGGACATAAAACTTTCCAGAAACTTCTGAGAGATAAGAATTTACCCTCTCTCTTTGGATTGCTAAAAACACATGTATGTTGGAGGAGTGTTCTTAGTCACATCTGTAGACAGGATCTTGGAAACAGACTATCCCAGGGCCCTCACTTTGCAAATAAGAAATGCCAGGCAGATTCATACTGAAAAATCTCGAAATCTTTAAATGTTGAGCCAATAAGAATGCCTCATTAGAGAAAATGCACACTCGTTTGGGAAATTCCTGATATCTAACAGATGCAGAGCAAATTGAGGATAGTTTTTCTACTTTATCTTTTCATACACTTACTGTCCTGCCCCACAGCAACCCCCACCAGGTCATGGCTCAAAAGTGCAAAGCAAACACCAAAACCTCATATTTGGCTGTTTCTTTGCTCTCCCCTCTGAGAATGTAGTTCCATTGCTGAGTCTCTGAACCAGTTTATTTCCCATCTGGCTTCTGCCAGCCAGCAGCATCAATGCATCACAGAAGGTTTTCCTTCAAAGGTCACAGGCTGAAGTGGCCAAATGCCTTCTGATATTTATCAGTCTCCTTGAAGGTGGAAAGGAAATGGGCTCTTGAGATTGGAGTCTGGAATTAATTAGAAGTAGGAGGCAGGTCTGCAAGATAGATGATTATAACCCACCAAAAATAGAATAGGCCAAAGGGTGGGGTGCGGGAGAGGATAATCAGCACTGCGAAGTACTTATCACATGGATCTTAACTCCTGGTTGCTTACATCCGAGCTGACAACTTTGATCCCCCTTTACCAAATGCTTTCTGTGGCAGTAATTCTGAACACCCATCCCCATTTTCAAATTGTTCCTCTATCCCAGAATCATTTCTCTGATGCTCATGCCACTTCGAAATGGGCCTTCTGGGAGGAAAGGTTTACTTTGTTTTTCTTTGGAAATGCTGACTTATTACCCGCTCCTTCCCTTCTCACAGTAGTACTGGCTAAGGGACAGCAAATTCACGTGAGGGGAAAAACAGTAAGAAAGCTGGATTTATTAATTTTGTCTTAAATATGCAATACCATTTATTAGTACCTTATATGCTAATCTTGGAATCAGCTTGCAAGAATATTTTTAAGCACTATATGCAAAGAAATCAAATCAAAGCTCCTGGGAGAGTTATGCAAAAACAAGCACCTGCCTGTAGGAATTTCATAAGCCACAAGTATTTATTTTACTAAGGATAAAGAATGTGAGAGAAAGGAATGGATAAAAACTGGTCAGCAAAACTCTTTAGAAGAAAAGATATTTTCAAGTCACAGATAATTTTTCTCAACCAACCACAACTCAAGCAAATTTTGTACTGTTTTTTCCATCTTATCTGCTACCATTCTTTACTGAAAAAAACAGTCTTTCCACACCCCACCTGGATTTCAATCCTGATACAAAGCCTTTCATTTGTATGACTTCATGTGTTTTGTGCAAGCTGTTCCTTTGCCTGGAATGGTCCTCTCTGTACTTTTATTCCTGACAAATTCTTACTTATTTTCCAGTGCTCAGCTCAGATGTTCTCTTTCTCCTTGATTCTTTACCTGATCTCCATTAGGAAGGTAAAATCTTTCTTTCCCTGGCATTTTGCACTAATCACTAAAATGGCACATAAAATGCTAGTACATACTAATTTGGTAATAAGACTATATTCCCAACTTTCAATAGAGTGCACTGGAAACATGAATGATGTTTTACTCATCTTTGAAAGTTCTTTGCAGAATTTAGCCAGAGAAAGCAATATATTACAAGTCAATGAGCAAGGAAAGGAAGAAAAGGAGAGAAAATGTATGCATTATTTTCTTCATTGCTCTTCACTTCTCTTACCTTTTGTTTCCTATCCTGTGAGAAGTTATCTGAATGTGAAAAGAAGAGAGAACAAGCATGGGTTGTTAGAAATGTAGGACACTGGAACTCGAAGGCTACTCATCTAACCTCTTCATTGTACAATTGAGAGAGAGAGAAAAAAAGCACAGAATGGGTAAGTGTAAATAAGAATTCTTCTAATGATCCACCCAGCTATCTAATGGCTAGTTCTTTAACCTGAGATGATTCATTTACAACACAAAAATATTTGTTAAGTACTTACACTCTGAGCTTATGGGCTAGGCACTGGAGTTACAAAGATGAATAAAATCTAGCCCCTCTAATTAAGAAAGTCACAGTTCCGAGGGCCCACGTTCAGATGAAAGACCCAGTCTCCCAGAATTTAGCACAGTTAGAACACTGAAAAATCAGAGGAAGCAGAGGCACTACAATTGATCAGATGCCCAATGTTACCTGGAAGGTTACCTGAGCTCTGGGAGTAGAGGGTAAGTATATGTTGGCTGTTCTTGGCTGCCTTCAGTAAGGCCTTACAAGAAAAAAAAAATATCCACAAGCTTAGGCAAGAAGTTTTTGTTTGTTTGTTTTTGTTGTTTTAAAGCAAAGATTAAATAGGATGGAGACTGTCCAGAGATCACGAGTCCTATGGGATTAGAAATTCCAACTGCATTTGTACCTCAAACTGTAAAAGGTAAGTAAGACTCAGAAAGGTAGTTAGTGAAGAAGGACCCCCAAAACTTCTCAGTCAAGCCAGTGACAACTGTGAGGCCAAAAAATCAGATTTAGGGACCTCCCCCCCCCCCGTTATCTCAGATGGTTTCGATGCGACCTAGGAAACCAAGAAGTATATCAGGCTTGAAAGTTGTACCTAGGAAAAAGAACTTTGGAGATGTTTACTAGCACATAGGACTTCAAGAAACAACAGATGGGGAACAATACAGGTTTTTGAGGGAATCATATTATATTGGAAAGAGCCTATGCCCCTGGACTAAAAATGTTTTTGACTGTTTTATTTTAAAGCAATCCTTTGTGGAGCATCTGGGTAGCTGAGTTGTTAAGCGTCTGCCTTCGGCTCATGTCATGATCCCAGGGTCCTGGGATCCAGCCCCACATCGGGCTCCCTGCTCTGCGGGAAGTCTGCTTCTCCCTCTCCCACTTCCCCTGCTTGTGTTCCTGTTCTCGCTAACTCTCTCTCTGTCAAATAAATAAACAAAATCTTCAAAAAATAAAAAAATAAAATAAAATAAAATAGAACAATCCTCTGTGCTTCCTAAACTATATAACCAGGAAATAAACTGCAGAAAGAGCAAAATTCCCAGGAGAACATAAGCCTCAAGACCCACTCAAACCAGGCCAAAAAGAAACCCCAAAGGAATGGAGTCAGGTACTCCTCCAAGGAAGTAGAATTGGGGCCTAATCAAGGAGCCTCCCAACTATGGTAGAGGCCTTTGAAATTCTGCCCAGAGGAAATTGTAACTGTTAATGGAGCATGGGTGCTGGCACATTTTATTCTCTTCTTTTCTTAATGGGAGTTCTTACTGTGTTTTTCATGTCCCTGTGCCATCATTGTATATTGGATGAGTGTGGCAGGATTAAATAAATTATCATTTTAGGTCCTGACTTGCCAATCAACCTGGGAGCTGAGAAACTGGAGGAATTCACTGGATGGACCTTGGATTGTCTGTCCTGAGGAGGGGATGCACATGTTCTAGTTGTGGGAGGAAGGAGGAATTAGATATTTAGTGACTGAAAGTTAAGCTCTACAGGGACTACTAGCAGATTACAAAACCGATTCTTTCTTCTCCTGAGCACAGAGCTACAAGATATTTCCCAGCTTCTCTTGCTGATGTATGTGGCCATGTGGCTGCTTTTGAATGAATAAAATGTGAATGGACATATGGGCCACCTGCAGGCTTACCGACAAAAACCTGCCACGTACAACCCTCCATGTTCTCTCCCATTTTACCACCTGATACAAATGATCCCAGCTGTCCTGATGCCACATGTAGTAAAAGTCTTGGATCCCTGAATCTTGACTTGGAACAGAGCCTCCTGCTAATGAACAGTATTCATTTTAGACTTTCAGTGAGTGAGAAATACAACTTCTATCATGCTTGAGTCATTAGTACGTCATTGTTTGTTACAAAGGTTATGCTTTTTCCGAATAATAGAACTGAAGAGAAAAACCATGAATCTCTAGGGCTTCTGGAGCTGTCTTTGTCCCTCTTTTTCAGAGGCTGGGCTGTTAAGCAATCTATATTTTTCATGAGCTGCTCAAGTTCACACAAGCATTCTCTGTTTCTTGCAATCCTAAGAATCTTAATTGATAAGATGTAGATCAGAGAGAAATTCAATCTTTTCTTTTTTCAAGTTTTTATTTAAATTCCAGTTAGTTAACACACAATGTAATATTATTACTATATTATTAATACACAGTGTAGAATTTAGTGATACATCACTTATATACAACACCCAGTGCTCATCATCACCACAAGTGCCCTCCTTAATCCCCATCACCTATATCACCCATCCCCCCCACTCCACCTCCCTTCCAGGATCCCTCAGTTTGTTCTCTCTGCTTCTTGTTTTTCTCTCTCTTTTTTTCCACCCCTATGTTCATTTCCTTTGTTTCTTAAATTCCACATATGAGTGAAATCATGTGGTATTCGTCTTTGAGAGAATTTGAAGCTGACAGCATAGAGAGGTGGGGAAAATTCCAAGAACTATTTAGCTGAACAAATTAGATGTGTGATTTAAGAGAAGAGTCAAGAGTAACTGCCATGTTTGCAGCTTGGGTAACTGCATGTTACTCACTTAGTGAGTACAAGAGGTTTTCAAGATATTCAGTTTAAAATGTGTTTGAGATGTCAAATGGAAATGGAGGTTGGAAAGAAGAAACTGTTGTCCCCACAGAGAAAACTGGGCTAAAGATCTCAGAGTCAAGAAAGCAGATGTTAAACCAGTGTGTAAGATTGCCCAGGATGAACTCATAGAATTAGAACAAGGGACAAAAATAGGTTTTTGGACTTACCTACATTTAAGGGGTAAAAAAAGACACCCACAAAAGAGAATGATATAATTTTTCCCCACTTAGGTTACAACTAATTTACTAAGTGCTTATATGGGTAAAGTGGATTGGCTTATATTGGGGGGGATGTGATAATATATTGAGAGAGATATAAAGGCAAAGTGAATGGGAATGTAAGAGAATAAAAATGAACGGGAACATCATGTAGTCTCTGGGCGAAGAGAGGAAAACAAATTAAGAGTGGACAATAGGAGCAAATTGGCATTAGTTGAGATGGAGATTTTTCTAAAAGGCAAAAGAAAACAATATGTGAGAATTCAAACATAATCAGCTGGATATTATAGGGGAGGAAAAATAATTTTCCCTTTACTATTCTAGATCTTTGGTTGAGACCCCCCCACCCCCATAATAAAAGAAGTTTAATAACATGTATACCTCCTGTATACATGGGAGAGATCCAGGAAAAGTTAAGTAACTCTCAAAAGTGGTCCAAGCCATTACCTTAACATTTCCAGCTAAAGACAAAAGAAAATGTTGAGGGGTTGGGAAGCCAGTTATGACAGGCTATTGGGAAAAGCACAGTAAATAAGGGCAAGTTTGGTATGCAGATTCAAGCGATTGCCTCCTTCATTGGTAAGAGTGTCTAGAAATTTAGTCATCTTTCTCTTCCTGGTACAGAGAGGGGGATGTCCTTACAAATAGAGATTTTCCTTATAAGTGTAAATATCTCTTCCAAAACGGTAATTCTACCCAGTTTTCATAACTTTTCCATGTCTACTATTTCTTTTTTTTAAATTTAAATTCAATTAGCCAACATATAGTACATCATTAGTTTTAGATGTAGAGTTCAATAATTCATCAGTTGCGTATAACACCCAGGGCTCATCACATCATGTGCCCCCCCTTAATGCCCATCATCCAATTATCCCATACCCCCACCCCCCCTCCCCTCCAGCAACCCTCAGTTTGTTTCCTGTACTTAAGAGTCTCTCATGGTTTTTCTCCCTCTCCAATGACTTCCCATTCAGTTTCCCTCCTTTCCCCTATGATCCTTTGCACTGTTTCTTATATTCCACATATGAATGAAACCATATGATAATCGTCTCTCTCTGATTGACTTATTTTGGTCAGCATAATACCCTCCAGTTCCACTCATGTCAATGTAAATGATAAGTATTCATTCTTTCTGATGGCCCCATAATATCCCATTGTATATATATACCATATCTTCTTTATCCATTCATCTGTCGATGGACATCTCTGTTCTTTCCACAGTTTGGATATTGTGGACATTGCTTCTCTAAACATTGGGGTGCAGGTGCCCTTTCGGGTTTCTTAAAAATAATCAACCCCAAATAAACCTTATGCCAAAGATATATTTTCAGATGAGAAATCCTATACCCCTTCAATGTCTTGGGCATAAGTTGTGAATTATGGCTATGGGTAAACAGTTTAAAAATAATAATAAATGATTACTGTCTTCTTAGCAAACCTGAAAGACTCCACAAAAAAATTGCTAGAACTGGGACACCTGGGTGGTTCAGTCAGTTAAGCATTTGCTTTTGGCTCAGGTCATGATCCCAGGGTCCTGGGATCAAGTCCTACATCAGGCTCCTTGCTCAGCAGGTAGCCTGCTTCTCCCTCTCCCTGCTGATCCCCTTGCTTGTGTTCTTTCTCTCTGACAAGTAAATCTTTTTTAAAAATTGCTAGAACCGATACATGAATTCAGCAAAGTTACAGGTTATAAAATCAACATACAGAAATTTGTTGCATTTCTATACACCAATAATGAAGCAGCAAAAAGAGAAATCAAGGAATCAATCCCATTTACAGTTGCACTAAAACCCATAAGATACCTAGAAATAAACCCAACCAAAGAGGTAAAAGATCTGTATGCTGAAAACTACAAAATATTTATGAAAGAAATTGAAGAAGATACAAAGAAATAGAAAAACATTCCATGCTCACGCATTCTGAATTGATATAATTCACTTTATAATTCATTCTTTTATTGAAATAGTTTATAACTGATGAGCAATTTTTAAGTGAAGTCATGATACTACTATAATAATCTGTTGTTTGAAATTCTTTAAACATAGAACACCAATTAATAATATCCTTTATGATAACTAGTGTCTCCTGAGCACTAACTCTGTTGTGCATTTTACATGTATCATCTTCTGTAATCCCCACAACAATCTGATGAGGTAGAAACTATTACTGACACCAGTTGAGAAAATGATGGTTTATGGACTGATGGTAGGTGGCTCATGGGCTGGTCTTAGGTGGCTCATGGACTGGAACTGGCTGCAAACTCCACAAAATATTCTCTATTGCCCTTTTGTGGTAGCTCTAAAAAAAAAAAAAAAACAGTGTTCTTCCATCCCCAGTGGTGTATGATTAGTACCATTAGCATATTGCATTATTAGCCATTAAAGGTTGAAGACTATTTTTACATGTGTGCTTGAGTAAAACAATGAGGAATAATCAAAGACAAAAACACAGTCACTCTATAAAATGGTGATGTATTCATTGTTCTGGGATTCTCCTTAGCCAATTATTTCACCCATTTACATGGGCCCTGGAAAGTGTGTAAACTTTTCAGGGGCAAATGTTTAAATTCATAAATATGTATTTCAACAAATAAGCAAGATTGGTTGTGTAATTCAGAAAGATCTGGATGAGTACGCAATTATATGGTTAATAGAGACTAGATCCGAAGTCAATCCAGATAACCGATGCCACAAACATGCCACAAAATTGGCATTTCTGCTAAATGTACCATGACCTACAACTAAATGCACTGAGCTTGCTCTCATATGCATTTGGACTTAGTATGGTCCAGCAATCACAATCATTTCTCAATAACAATAATAAAAAACTTGATGAGCAATGGAATAATTGTGGATTATGAAGAAATAGGTCTTTAAACTTTGACAGAGAGAGTAAGTACATGTCTTCAATTAACATAAATTCAACTTGTTTTCAGACTTTTCAAACTATTGTGTTGAAAATTTCACCCTCTGGGAGTGCTGACAAGTTGCTTTTTGCTTGCATTTTTCTAATTATAAAATAAATGCTCTTCCAATTACTGGAATTCTAAGAGAAATAACTGATATTTAATTTGTTTATGCTTATTTTGTATACATCTTCTGCTGTTTCAGACACATGATCTCAAACATGGTACTGATGCAATTGTTTCTACAAGGCAAACATAAGAACAATAAAGTTTTAACATAAAATGTTTTAAGTATAGAATAAATGATGTAACAAGAGTGCTTAATTAAGCAACCAGCATGCAATAGGCACTACATTCATTATTAATTAACTCTATATTTTCATTGCTATTTCTTCTCTCTCTCTACATATATATATACATATATACATATATTCTTCATATTGACCATTATATGTTTACAAGTGGTTGTTGAAAAAGTATGTTATCTATGCCTTATAATTTTTATGATTATCAAATAGAATATTTAAGCTGATAATCAATTTGAATAAAATTATTTATTTAAGAAGACTCAATATCTTGCATGTATTTAAAGATTACTGTTGTTTAAAGTGCCTGTCCTCGGTCATTCATTTGCTCATTCATGCATTTGATCCATATTTACCAGGAGTTACTACCTGTCTAATATTGTGATAAACACTGTGAAGGATGCAAAGATTAATGGACAGTGTCCTTTCCCACAACTAATTTAAAATATAATAAGATTATATTTTATACATAACATGTAAATAACTCTAAGATAGAAAACAAAACTGTTGGGAGATAAAAATATCACAAGATAACAAAATGCTACAGGAGCTCAGAGGAAACACACACATCGTATAGGGAAGAGAGACCTTAGCAGCTATTATGAAAGAGTTTAAGATGTTGTATTAAAGGGTGGATAGAAATTTGTAAGCTTATGAAAAAGCATGGGGTACCATCTTGACCATCCATATTCAAATGAAAAATTCTAGTTTCTGAAATTTTAACTCTAGTAGATGAATTAGGTTTATTTTTTCTCCTGCATTTCAGCAACTCAAATTCAAGAAGAATAAAATTCCAAGTAAATAATTCTTATAAAATGTCAAGAAAGGTTGAAATTCAATTTAAAATTCATAAGGTCATCTGAGATATGAGATGTGGGTTATCCACCTATCATTGCCTGGAGTGGTACATCTCTCAACATTTCAGCAGAAAACATAACTTCAGGCAAATGGAGATACCCTGTCAAATCTGTAGAAATACATTTGCAGCTGGTAAAAATTATATGTATGTGTAAGTCTTCACAAATATTTTGTGAACATTTTGAGGTGGCCCGACATTCCTTTTTTTTTTAAGATTTTATTTATTTATTTATTTGAGACAGAGAAAGAGGACTTGCACATGAGCAGGGACAGGGGCAGAGGGAGACAGAGACAGAATCTTAAGCAGGCTCCACAGAGCATGGAGCCCAACGTAGGGCTCTCTCTCACCACCCTGAGATCATGACTTGAGCCGAAATCAAGAATCAAGATACTTAACTGACTAAGCCACCCAGGCGCCCCCATCCCTTTTTCATATGGGGAGGCTGAGCCCCTGGCCTTCTCTTAACAGAATTCACATTAAGACTGCATCCGTTATACATCATGATTTCCAAAGGACAGCATCTAAAACAGGCTGGCCAGATGGAGGCACATACAATATATGCTTTACCATCTCTGTGCCTGTCGGTGGTCACTCTCAGTGATGAGCAGTGTGTATAAGCCACCATTTGCAGTGAGACTCTGTTCTTGTCATTTCAAAAGCTGGGCAAAGTGAGCCTGAGAATATGGCAAATGGGGATCACAATCCCAGGAGATTTCCTCCATTAGAGCATGGTGAGAGAAATATTTTCTTCAGTAGTGGTCTCTAAAATATACTTCAAGTCAGCATTTTTATAATGATTAGCATTATTATGGAACACTGCATCTGTGCCTCCTCCATCTCAGCTTCGTGGTTGAGTCACATTTCTTGTTATGCTCTTTTTATAATTCTTACCTGTAGCAAATCTACCTACTTAAAGCTATTTTTAATAACAATATTGCAGAGCCCATTTATTAACACTATCAGTGCTTGTCTTAAAGAGACATTAGTAATTGTAAGAAGTTCAGAGTATTGGGCGCCTGGGTGGCTCAGTTGGTTGGGCGACTGCCTTCGGCTCAGGTCATGATTCTGGAGTCCCGGGATCAAGTCCCGCATCGGGCTCCCTGCTCAGCGGGGAGTCTGCTTCTCCCTCTGACCCTCTTCCCTCTCGTGCTCTCATCTCTCATTCTCTCTCAAATAAATAAATAAAATCTTAAAAAAAAAAGAAGTTCAGAGTATTATACAGATCTCAAAAACAAAATGTTATATGAAAAGAATATTACACAATGATATATACAATTTATCTATTGGGTTTTTTTTAAACATGCGAAAATATACCTTATTTATGGTCACCTGTAGGTATATGAAAGAGTACAAAAACTGGCTTAGAAGGAAACCCATTATATTTTTGACAGTGGTTGCCAGGAGATTGGGACATGGCGATGAAGAGAAATTTTGGAGATAGAGGATAAATGAAATTTCAACTTTATATAAATATATATGCACATGTAAATGTAAATTTCTTTATTAAGATTTTATTTATTTATTTGAGAGCACGTGAAGGGGAGAGAGAGAGAGAGAGTACACAGGAGCAGGGGAGAGGGGCAAAGGGAGAGGGAGAAGCAGACTCCCTGCTAAGCAGGGAGCTGGACTCAGGACTCTTATCTCAGCACCCGGGGATCATGATCTGAGCCGAAAGCAGACTCTTAACCAACTGAGCCACCCAGGTGCCCACAAATGTAAATTTTTATTTAAAGATCTGAAGCAAATATAACACTAACAATTGTTAATTGTGGTAGAGAGTAGCTAAGTGAGTATTACATTCTTTCTTATATTTTTCTATAATTCTGCTATGTCAAATAAATGTTAATTTTAAAGAACAAGTAAGCTGCTGATAGCTGAGGAGTGTTCCTCCTGCAGTAACATTGTCATTTTGCTAGACTTGATTGTACTTTTTTTTTAACTTCTTGAGGCAATATGCTATTAAGGGATGTTTAGCAAGCTCAATGAGAGAGGTAAAGTCACCTACAAGACATAGTAAAGCATTTTTGATATGTATATGAGGGCCAGGAATAAGCTCAAACTATAAAAGAGTTATTTAGCACAAACATAGACTCCCTGTGATTATGCCTCCTCTATGGACAAAATTACATTTTTATGCTGGTTTTTACCATCAAACATCAGATTTTTCTAAGGCCTAAGTAAAAAGTAGGTGCAGAAGAAAAAAATATTAAAACTATTTTGGTGGGAAACCTCTTTCTATCCATTGGTTGCTAGATGAAGGCTTTCTTAAAGCTTAGAGCAAAATCTCTCTTGTTATGCCCCCAAATCAAGGTTGCTATAAAATAACAGTAAAGGCACTAGAACTCTATGGATTGTGTTCAAGCATTCTCAAATAAAGAGTCTCAACGGAAAGAGAAAAACAAACTGATGAGTCAGTAGCTCAGTCAGTTGACTGACAGTGATGTATTTCATTGTAACTCCTGAGGGATCAGCTGTTTAAAAACTTGACTTCCAGGGGAGCTTGAGTGGCTCAGTCAGTTAAGTGGCTGCCTTCAGCTCAGGTCATGATCCCAGGGTCCTGGAATTGAGCCCCGCATTGGGTTCCCCGCTCGGCGGAGAGCCTGCTTGTCCCTCTCCCTCTGTTTGCTGCTCTGCCTACTTGTGTTCTCTCTCTATCTCTGTTAAATAAATAAATAAAAATCTTTAAAAAAAAATAAAAATATATAAAAAAATAAAAACTTGACTTCCATAAAATTCCAAGGGGAAAGAGTATCCTAAGACATTTTTGTCTTCAGACACAAAGTACTACTTCAGAGTTTTAAAAGGCTGATGATTTGCTGAAACGGAATGCAGATAACATGTATCAGCACAGATTTACTACTCAGGAGACACTGTGAGAATCAGAGATAGGGCCATCCATCCTGTCCCTGTTAGCAGCAAAAGCTGTGGCACACAGCAAACTGACTTTAAATTCACACCTCAGACTGAGCCCAAGGTAAACTGCACTTTGGGTGTGTCGGGGTGGGGGAGCTCCTGCCTTTCTGCATTCTTCTCTTCCCAGTGCTTTGTCTTCTCTTTAGGGGTTTTCAACGTTTTCTATCTTCCTGTCAGGGCCAGAAAAGAATTGAAAAATGAGCACTGAAGCCTTGATGATAAAGGAATAAACGCAAACAATGAATCATGGAACACTACATCAAAAACTAATGATGTACTGTATGGTGATATAATAAAATTTTTTTTAATTTAAAAAAGGAATCAATCAAGAGTCATTTGCATTTGGAAAGGATTGATCACATCCCTACAAGTCCAATGTAAATTCCTTTGCCCCTCTGACTTTGGGCCACATGGTGTGTGGATGCTAACTTGCCACACGGTTGTGGTGCTCAAAAGATCAAACTCAGGAGCAAGATTGCCTGAGTTTGTGTTTTCCTGACATTGGACAAGTCATTTAATTTCTCTATTCCCACTTTCTTCACTTCTAAATACATGAAGATAATGATGGTGCTTAATTCAAAAAGTCGTTGGAAGGATTGAATGAGTATAATACATACGAACCATCCACCACCATGCTTGACCATCATCGATGGCAAAATGCTGCCTGGAATCCTGTTAGTCTGAATGAAGCAGGAAATTGTTTAGGAGATGGAGTCATAACAATAGAAAAAGCGTCTTGGAATAAATATTTCCTTTATACATTCCCCCCAACACCCCAGCAGGAGCTAACATGCTGGAGAGCCCAAATTCCATTACTTACTCCCTTCACTGCCTATGCCTCAACCATGCTTATGTTCCTTGCTTTAACCTAACACTGGGCTGTGCTTTGATCTCCAGCCTTAGTGCCCATGTAATTCCTGTTAGCCCTCAGTATCAGGGGCTGGAGATCTGCCATTGGCTAGCTCTTCTGAATAAACATCAAACACTTCTTGGTTCCCAAACACCTCTGGTTAAGTGAAGCTACATTTGCAAGGACACACACACAAACTGAAAATCCAATTGTGCAAGTTCACGAATCCCTGGAGAATGTATTTTTAATTCTTCCAAACAGGCAATTTACTAGGTCATTTACTCTGCTTATAAATGATATGCTCTTTGCCTTTTAATTCACTGATCCCTCTGTCCTTTTTAAGTCCTACTAATTCTTAGAATCAGAGCTTGGACTCACCTCCTCACAGACCCCATCTTTATGTTCCTATAAGACTCTACAATTCTGCCACCTTAGCTTTTACTATGGACAATGTAGAATCGTACGAACAAATTTACCTGAGTCCTGTGTTCCTGGAAAACAGTGACAGTTAAAGAAATCCTCCCACCCTTTGTGTTCCAGAAAATGATTTAGTGCAAAGAACTGCCCATACCCATATGACTTAGTTAAAACTTGTGGATAGTCCTTCTTGTTTACCTAGGGGAAGACCAGACCCAGTCGCTCCAGATGCCTATTCTTTGTCTCATAAACAATGAGCTCAACTCTTTGCCTGCACTGATGAATCAGAACAAAATATCCACTAACTTGACTTGACCAAACTTTAGTCAAGCTTCTCTCCTTCCCCTAGACCCCTGAGCTTTGGTCTACCCTAGTGCATTGGGACACAGAACAGTCTTTCCTAAAGCATTCCCAAGGATAGATTCTGGCGAAAAAACATCTACTTTGTGATTGTGCCACCTCATTCCCTTTCTCCCCCTCCACCCACTGTGGTTCTTTCTTGCCTTTTTTATTCCTCCTCTCAATAAAAGAAAAGCCATTTTCTGCTTGCCCTTTGAGATAATTTCAGCTCTTATGGTCAGAAGCCTCTCCCTATTGCCAAAGTCTCCCTACTTCTATTACAGTATTTCTCTCCCATTATTGCAATTATCCTTTTGAATAAAGGCTCTACTTATTTGAGTCCAGATTTTTCTTTGACATTAACCTTTATTGTAATTATCTGTTTTATTTTCTATGTTTTTACTAGGTTATAAACTCTGCAAGAGCAAGGAAAATGTTTCCTTTATTCACAATTACTTCAAAAAAGTCTATGACAATGTTCCATCATAGGAAATACTCAATGATTTATCTACTTTTTTTACCGATATCGACCCCCTCCACCTCCTCTCTGCCACCGGTTTGTTTTCTGTATTTAATAATCTGGTTTTGATTTGTTTGTTTGTTCATCTGTTTTGTTTTTTAGATTCCACATGAATAAAATCATATCGTATTTGTCTTTCTCTAGCTGACTGATTTATTTATGATTGAATATAATCTGGATTTGACCTCAAATAGCTAATACTTTAGTCCAATAATATGTTTTTGATTCTGAAATACAGGACTACAATTTGGAACACAATCAAGTAGAGAAAGAATAATTAATTTTAAAAATGTCAAAAAAAAGAGATAATGCATTATATAGTAACACCATATAGAATCTTGACAAACCAAAGCTGCATATTAAATATACTTCTGGAGCTAAAATTGAAAATAATTTTTATTTAATTACACATAAGAGGAACAGTAATTAAGCTCTCAAAAATGTTTCTATTAAGCACATCCATCAATATGATGAGATGTTTGTTTCTCATGTAGCAGAACTACTTGGATAAACTTGGAAATTGAAAATGATGATATTTTTGTAGGGTCAAAGAGTTTTCACACAGTATATATGAGGTGTATCATGAAGGATATTCTAAATGTCACCTAAATTTAGATTCTACAGTACAAAAGCTACAAAGTGTTTCATGATTCTTTAAAAGTATATCCTAAAGAAAGCCATAAGAGTTAAAAAAATAAAATAGAATAAAAGCATATCCTAATTAAGAGAGATATCATTTAGGTAAGTCCAGCTACCCTAGAGAGGTAACCCTAGAGATATTTTAGGTAAGTCCAGTTACCCTAGAGAGTTCAGAGACTCTCATGTCCTCTTATCTTGGCTATTTTCCAAAATCTTGACCTGTGCTTACCTTTACAAGTCTATATTTAGTGCTTTTTTTGCAAAGTTTACAGCATCTTCAAATGAAATCTTGGTAATCTATCTGAGATGCCTCCTATAATACTGATTCTCTCATCTCAGACTCAGATCTGTGCCAGTTTGTGGTTTTCCTGGACACAGCAACAATGTGCATTTGAGCATTTGACCTTAACTTCCAAGATATTCCAACACTTGTCACCCAGAGTGCATTCTTTAGGAAGTTGAATAAAGACATTTTCATTGTATTTGATTAAAAGTGAAAGAGCTAGCATATGTCACATAATTGTTTAAATACTTATGATAAATCAGTAGAGGTAAAAGTATATTTATAAAATAGTTCTGGTTTTAACAATTTGAGGTGACTTTGTTTTTAGACACCCTTACAGAGTTGGTTATTTCTCTGTAGAATTTTTAAATCTAAATACTAACATGGTAGTCATGCATTATGGATGGCAGTTTCACAGGCTGTGCCAACTATGACCAATTAGCAGGGCCTGCCTAGTATACCATGTTAAGAAGTCTTAGAAGACCTCTAAAGGGTCAATTGTCAAGATTGACCTATCATAATTGCAAGAGACACAAAAGTGGCAAAATATGTGCAATAAATATATTTTATACCTTGGGACCAGACTAACATCTGGAATATATTATTGGTGTATCTTTGTCTTGTGAGCAGAAAATACAATATACATTTAGATATCAATCTAGTAATAGTAATATATATGTAAGTAATAATAGCAACAATTAATCTCTGAGCAAGATTGCTTTGTACTAGGAACACCCGGGTGGCTCAGTCAGTTAAGCGTCAGACTCTTGATTTCAGCTCAGGTCATGATCTCAGGGTGGTGAGATTGAGCTGTGTTGAGCTCCATGCTCAGCATGGAGTCTACTTGAGATTCTTTCTTGCCCTCTTTCTCCTCTCCCCCTCTCTAAAATAAATAAAATCTTTTTTTAAAACAGATTGCTTTTTACTAGTCATTGCTAGTCATTACTGTCCAACTGATCAAGTCGAGGATGTCTTTCTTACTTAAACGATTTCCCTACTAGGATTAGAGGAAATAACTAAAAGTAATGGAAAACTCTTGATATTTCTGAAATGGTATTATAGGCATAAATACTACATGGAGTGAAAAAGAAGTATCACTGAAAAATTAATTTAGAAACTTTGATTTTAAAGTTTTATTACTACTGGGAGATGAAACAAGAGAGGAGAAGTTTTAGGGAATATTGTTCATTAAAAATAAAATCTGGCTTCTACTTCTGATAGTTTGGTGAGAAAGTTTGGTGAGAAAGTTCAAACATGAGAAAGTTTGAACAACTGTGAAAAAATCAACTTTGAAACTGGAAAAAGTGCACTTCATATAATTAGATGATTGCATAAATGGCAAGAATTTGAAGGATGAATAAAGGACAGAAATCAAATAAGTGGAAAGCTTAGAAAGCAAGTCTTGAGGGGCCAAATTATTGTGACATTGAGCTTCCATTTTTCTTGCTTTGGAGAACAAAGGGAATATATGATAAAGCCTAGTGCTCCCTCATGGATATGCAGATAAAAGAATACACCCACATACATATGGATCTCATAAGAGTTACAGCCTTATTCTGGCACCTGGGTGGCTCATCAGTTAAATGGCTGCCTTCAGCTCAGGTCATAATCCAGGGGTCCTGGGATCCAGCCCTGAGTCTGGCTCCCTGCTCAGCAGGGAGTCTGCTTCTCCCTCTGCCCCTCCCTCCTGCATGTGCTGTCTCTCTCTTACACACACTCTCTCTCTCTCAAATAAATGAATAAATAAAATCTTTAAAAAAATAAAAGCTGCAGCCTTATTTTAAATGACACAAATACCATACGATTTCACTCATATGTGGAATTTAAAAAGCAATACTAATGAGCAATGGGATTATAGAAAAGAGAGAGACAAACCATAAAACAGACCCTTAACTACAGAGAACAAATGGATGGTTACCAGAGGGGAGATGGGTGGGGGGATGGGTGAGACTGGTGATGGGGATTAGGGAGTGCACTTTCGTGTTGAGCACCAGGTACCTTCTGGAAGTTTTGAATCATTATACTGTACAAATGAAACTAATATTACACTCAATGATAACTGGAATAAAAGTAAAACCTTAATTTTTTTAAAAAAATAAAAATTTAAAAAAAGATGACTATAAACAGTAGGTAAAATCCACATGCGCCACACACACACACACACACACACACACACACACACACTATCCTGGCCTTGGTGCTGAGTAAAAAGTAAAATTAAAATCTTTGAAGAGACAGTTTAAATCACAAGCTGGCATTCACATGAAAATCTTCCCTCCATAAAAGCAACAGGAACACTGAAATAAATGTCCAAGTGTCCTCTTCTTATGAGAACACCAGTTACATGGAATTAATGCCCACCCTAAAGATCTCATTTTAAATGTATTACCTCTTTAAATAACTTATCTCCAAATATGGTTACATTCTGAGGTATGTTCTGGGGGTTAGGACTCCAACATATGAATTTTGGAGAAACATGATTCAGCCCATAACACCAGTTTTATTCACATTCAGACTGAAATAAAATGACACTAGACAGTAACTCAAATTCATGTGCAGAAATAAAGAGCACCAGTAGAGGTAACATAGGCAAAAATGAAAGCAGTACAAATGTATTTTTTTGTTTCTTGCCTCTATTCTTCTACTTGTAGAAGCTCATAATAATGAGAAGAGTTGTTAAAAGTCAAGCTGCAGTACTAAAACAGTACTGCACTATCTAGGGAAAGAACTGGAGTGTGAAAAATGGAACAAACAAACTTAGAAATCTATTTTATTAGATAATTGTTTTCTTCTATATAAATACTCAATATCAAGCTGCAAGTACGTTTTTGAGGCCTATTATATATTATACGCTGAATTTCTCTATCTGCCATGACTTTAAAGTGTAATGTGGATTAAAATGTCTTCCTTAATGTTGATCAAAAATAGAAATTCAGAAACAAGTCCTACTGTCTCTCCAGTCCTTATTGCTACCAACCTGTTTTAAACACTGATTATCAGCATAATTATTTCATAAACTTCATTAAGAAGATAACTAAACAAAAAAAAAATCCTGAAAAAAAAAAAAAGATAACTAAGCATATTTGACTTCACAAATTTGATTGTGTTCAGGGATATATGATGTTTCTCTGTCTTGAGCAAGAGAGTGGATCTCCATTTTTGAGACAGAAGAGGAAATTTTTCTAAGCTCTCACCAGAAGAGAGAAAGCTACCTTTTGAAATTATGTCAAAAATTCCTGAAGACCTTGTGAAAATGTGCTTTTCTGTCCACAGTCCAAAGTGTGTTATAAGAAGCCAAGAAAGGGGCTCAAGTATAACTCAAGGACCGGCTGAGAGTGTTGGCCCATTATCTAAAAAAAAAAAAAGTGAACATATGGTAGCCAATCCTGGCTTCATACAGAAGAAAGCCAAAGGCCAAAAGAAGAAATAAAATGCAAAAATATAGACTCCTTATTTACAGTGGACATAGGAGAGGAAATTATTGTCTAGATAGGGCCATTTGATGAAATAAAACCCTTTTTATTTTTAGATGTAGACAAATTTAATCCATGATATTTCATAGAGATCTCAAGAAGCAAAATGTCCCATTCCCTTGTAAAAAGAGCATACTTATACAAATCATACATTTCTATAAAGGATTCATTATATGGGGAGGGAGTAGCATCTTTTTTCTGTATATCCAGACTAATTTATAGATAGGAGAAAGAGTAAACATTAATAAAGTCAGTGATTGTTTCACTAGCCTTGTTGAAAACTTTATCAACTATCTCATTTATTTAAAAGAATTAATAATGCCATTTAACAATTAACATATGTTGGCTAGATCTTTTTATCAAACAAGAATAATTCTTACCCAAAAGGTCAAGCCCATCATGACATCAGGATCTAAACAAGAATTAATTTTGCCCTTTTGTTAAGACAATGGACTTCATTTTAAACTCACGATGATGTAGAAAATGCTCTCTTAATAAAGTTCATTAGTTAGTTCTGAAATCATGATTCACTTTACTTCACCATTATAAAAATAAAATAACTTTAGCATCTGGAACATCATCATGTTATTGGAGAAGTTTGATGGCTTATAAATAACTCAGATTAAATTTTAAATGTGGTTATATTATAGGTTTATTCATAAGAAGTTACAATCTTCTAGAAGTTTGATGGCTTACAAATAGCTCAGATTAAATTTTAAATGTGATTATATTATAGGTTTATTCATAAGAAGTTATAACCTTCTATAAATAAATCTAATCTTCTGTTTACAGAAACTCTCATAGTTATGCCAGCTAACACTTCCTCCACCTTTTTTTCAGCACTGATAAAATTTCAGATCAATTAGATAGGTACATATGGAAAGTACTTTGTTTCTTGCCAGATAGGATTACTTTTACAGAGTTTAAATTTCCAGTTAGAATATCACTCCACAGAACTACCTTATGATCCAGAAATTGCACTACTAGGTCTTTACCCAAATACAAAAATACTAATTCAAAGGGATACATGCATTGTATGTTTATAGTAGCATTATCTACAATAGACAAATTATGGAAACAGTCCAGTTGCCCACTGACTGATGAATGGATAAAGAAGATGTGGTATATATATATATATATATATATACAATTTTCCATTATATATATATATATATATATATATATAATGGAAAATTACTCAGCCATAAAAAAGAATGAAATCTTGCCATTTTCAATGACATGGCTGGAGCTAGAGAGTATTATGCTAAGCAAAATAAGTCAGTCAGAGAAAGACAAATACCATATGATTTCATTCATATGTGGAATTTAAGAAACAGAACAAACAAGCAAAGAAAAAAAAAAACAGAGAGAGAGGCAAACCAAGAAACAGACTCTTAACTATAGAGAATAAACTGTTGGTTACCAGAGAGAAGGGGATGGGAGAATGGGTTAAACAGGCAATGGGAATTAAGGCATGCCCTTTTGCTAAGCACCTGTTGTTGTATCATTATATTGTGATAGTGTTGAATCACTATATTGTACACCTGAAACTAATGTTGCACTGTATGTTAACTAACTGGAATTTAAATAAAAACTTAAAAGAAAAGAAGAATAAGGGTGCCTGGATGGCTCAGTTGGTTAAGCAATTGCCTTCGGCTCAGGTCATGATCCTGGAGTCCCGGGATCGAGTCCCACATTGGGCTCTCTGCTCAGCGGGGAGTCTGCTTCTCCCTCTGACCCTCCTCCCTCTCATGCTGTCTGTCATTCTCTCTCTCAAATACATAAATAAAATCTTAAAAAAAAAGAAAAGAATAAAATAATTCCTTCTAACTTTAGCATTCAAACATAAGTAGATAATTTTTAAAAAGAATATCCCCAGATAAACATTCCCCAGTAGATAAATAACTATTTTGTTTTTAATTAAATATAGACAAGAAAACAAAGAATAGAAGTTCACCATAGTCACTTCTTCAAAGCTGTTGGCAGGATTTATTTTCAATACTAAGTGGAAACTGGGCACAAATCTAATCCACTGTGAAAATATAAACAAAATGTCCAGGCTGTGCCAAGGATGCTCTTGGCAGTAATACTTTATATTTCAGATTCTGCTTCAAAGAATAGGCTCTTGAACATGAAAGTACAGAATCTAGTAAGAGTGCATGCTTCTCTTCTGTCATTCTTTTACAAAGTAGAGCTAGGAATACCCCTACAGATAGGTAAAAGGATCTTGTTCAAACAATATTTTTTTCATAAGAGTCTGTAATATTTCTTCTCATTAGTCAAGTTCAGAAGTGCTTTATGTACTTTTTATCTTGCAAACTAAAAAATCAGGGATCGACTACATACAATTTCATATAAAAAAAGAGGAATTTTATTAATCATTCATAGATGAAAGAAATCTGTTTAATATTTTAATATTTTTAAATTAAAGTCAAATGAGCTTTATCACTAATTTTTCTAATACACTCATATGATTTTCAACATGTCCCTACTGTGAATGGCAACTTAAAATTACTATCTTTAAAAATATTAAACTCTTCAAGATGTATTCTTTAGAAAGGATAAATTAATGACTTACTAATCTCAGAGGCATCATGACACTTGATTTTCTCTTCCAGATAAAGAGTACATTGAGAATGAACCACCTGAGTGTGAAGAGGGAAATATCCAGGACTCGTTTCCATCCTATAATCTTTATTACATAAAAAAAATATATATCTACACTGTACAACTACCTTAAGAGTGAAAAGACTATCTAAATATGAATTTTCCTTTTCAAAAGACTGGCATGGCTAGAGCTGATGGTAAAATAAATAAATAAAATAAAAGTTAAATCACATTTTCTAAGGTTAGGGATGCATACAGATGTCATTCCACCAACACCTATTATTACCTTGAAATAAAGATGGCGATTTTTCTATTTGTATATGGATAACCCATCCAACACACAGCTCTCCCAGATCCTGCCATCTTTACTCCATAATATCATCCCTTAACTTAGCTCAGCCTCTTACTTGCCAATTGCCATTGCCAATAAGAAAGCCCTTTCTATAATCTACTGATTCTAACCTATTTCCCCTGAACCTCACCCACTTTAGTTCTTGCTTCCTTTCTTATCCAGCTGAGATTGCATATTTCATCTCTATGTGAACTTCTTGCATGTACTTTTAACCTTCTTTCTCATCTCTGTCTTGGCCCAAGCGTTTAACTTCTCCTTATTTACAGAATCTGTGGGACTGGCTTCATTTTTTAATAACCAGTAAGCTCAGGTGGGTCCTCACTATTGCTAAATTTCTTTATTGTTGCATTTTACCATTGAAACCAAATTCGTGGATATCCATAAAGCAGCTATACATATACAATAATGTGCTTTTATACACCAAGAAATTTTCTGAAGGTTCAGAAATGTAGCCAAAATATCCCAATGGATAAATAACATTACTTTTAATTAATGCTATACAAAAATGAATAAAAATTAAAATAGTCACTTCTATAAAGTAGTTTACAGGATTTAAGTCCAACATAAAGTGGAATTTGGCCTTGAATCTAAAAGCTTCATAAAAACATAAAAATAACATATTCAGACTATGTCAATAGTATTTTCTTTGCCATAATTCTTGGTATTTCAGATTCTGCCTTCAGAATCCCACTCCATTGTTTTTTTCAACTTACTGCTCTCTGAGATGACAGCATCACACCTTCTCTTTCTTCCTCCAATACTTCCTTATTTTTACTTCCAGATGAGGACATTACTTCTCAGTTTATGGAGAAAACATAAGCACTCTGGAGAAAATTTCCCCTCTACCACATATCCCGTATACTTTGCCCCCTAGTTGCACCCACATACTTGGCTTTGCTTCATGCTTATATGGACAAACCATTTATGTCTCTGTCCAAGTCCTGTTTCCACTTGGGCACCAGATCCCATCTGTTTATCTTCATCTACTTGAGGACAGTCACTGCCACAATTGTCCTCTCGTGCATCATCAAATATTCATCTCCACTGAATCAGTTCCATCAACAAAATAACAATAATGACAAAGACTCATATTGTTTACTATATTGCACGCCCTGCTATACACTGATTTAATCCTTATAACAATTCACTGAGAAAGATAACCTTATTGCCGTTCACTTTTTACAGATGAAAAACCTGGAGCACAAAGGTTAGAAACTTGCCTAAGGAGCAGAGGTCATAGGTTGTGAAGAAATCAAATCCAATACTTTGTTCTGCATTTAAAACAACTACTATAAAATTTACAAACCACAGTCAGCGGGGAAAAATCTATGATAAGCTAAAAATAAAGGAGTCATTCTGATTGGTTCTTGTCCCCACAATAACAAAATTTTGAATATTTTCTTTAAACTAAACTAACAATGACAATTTTATTGTTAATTCTTGATGTCCTGATATTTGAAGACATACCACATTATTTATGAATATATTATAATTTTATAAAATTACTATTTGTCAACCTGAGCTGATGAATGTACACTAAATAATCTTATTAATTTATACTTTTTCTTTGTTGTGTTTTATATTTGACAAATCTTTCTTCTGAAATCTGATTCCGTTACATTCTTTACAAGATATTTTTTCTAAGTGCACTTGTCTCTGAATCTTCTTTGATAGTCATTCTTATAGGTTCCATTAGGTTATAGTACACCTGTCTTCGGATGTGAAAGCCAATAGAAACATGAAGTTCGATGGCATGCCTTATCTGAACCTGGACCATCTAAGCCCTTGGCTCAGTTTTGCTTGGCTCCTTTGGCAAATATCATGAATGAGGACTGAACTTTTTAGCCCTACTCAGTAACTATATTTATAATCAAATCTGTTTCTGGTGACAATTGTGGTGAAATCTGATTTTGAATTATGCAGTTGACATGTGGTAGATGTCAGAAATTGAGTCTCTGTCAGCTGGACAAGAAATCTGGACCCATTTTCCTATTAGTCTTTATTTAATCTGTGTATCTGTGTTTGTCTTAAACTTCTGATATTTCCTGCATATGAAAGCCAAGAAATAACATGTTTTTATTATTTTTTTTAACTATTGGTAGGATCTTCTTTGGTTATATGATTTGTGTTTTTATGCATATAAATTCCTCTTTCAAAGAAAGCTTTTGAATAAAAAGAAACCAAATTTCTAGCATGCAATGGTCAACTTTTGTATTTTGAAACACCTTTAATGATAAAATGATTCCAAATTGGGACCACTTGGGTGGCTCAGTCGGTTAAGCAGCTGCCTTCGGCTCAGGTCATGATCCCAGGGTCCTGGGATTGAGTCCTACATTGGGCTCATCACTCAGCAGGGAGCCTGCTTCTCCCCCCTGCCTGCTCTGCCTCCTGCTCCCCCTGCTTCTGCTCTCTTTCTCTCTGACAAATAAATAAATAAAATCTTAAAAAAAATGATTCCAAATTAGTGGCTCCTCAGAACCTTTTAAATAAGCTAAAGATAAGGAGATTGCCAATTGGCTAATTGAACATAATTAAAAAAAGATAAGAGATTGTTACAATTTAAAAGAATAGTAAAGAAAAACATTAAGAAGCTTGTTCTACTAAAAAAAATCACAAAATTACTTAGACATTCAACTAAGCTTCTCTAAAAATCTAATGAGATTAATTAATGTTTTTGTGTGTCTAAATGATTGACAATTCTTAATAGATACTTGCACTTCCATCTCTACTGGTCTGTATAAAATTGGCTTCCCTCATATTGATAAAACGTTATCAATATTAACAAAATTTAGAAAAGAAATCTATAACTCTTGCTTAAATATGAGATGAATTAATAAACCAAATTATAAGATCTCTTAGAATATGCAACAAAGCAGGACTCCTACTTCTAGCAATAATGGAATAACTGGGCTCAGTGAATACACTGATATGACTTAGACCAATAGGAATTTATTGTCTCACAGTCAGGAAACTCGAAATCAGAGATCAAGACAAAAGTTGCATTAGTTCCTTTTGAGAGCTGTGAGGGAGAAATCTATTCTATGCCTTTTTCCTAGGTTCTGGTACAATTTAAGGGTTTTCCAAGAATATCAAGAATAGGCTATCTTTACTATATAAATATAGTTATAGCCACCTTTCCTGTTTAATCTTGAGTTGTGTAAATCTGGTGAAAGTCATGTTTACCTTTGATTTTAGTATAAGTAGGAGAATGAAACATTAAGGAGACTCTTTTTTCCAAAAGATTTCTGATTTCTAAAATTAAAAGGCAATCATCAATAGACAAAGCCAAATGTCTAATATTCATGTATTGTTTGGTTGCAACATGCTTAAATCCACAAAAATATTTTCTTGATCTGTGTGTATAAGAACAAATTAATACCAGTACTAAAAAATTTCCTTCCCCTGGAGGTAACATTGCTCTTATTTTGTTGAAAGGCAACAAAGTCAGTTAGTTGTTTTGCTTTAATTCAAAAGTGCCCCAAGACATTCATGAACAAAGTAGTGTAACATCAAAGGTCCCTTTGGGCCTATGAAGTAATGAATCTCAGATCTAAGTACAGTCTGCTGAATTTCAGTTTTTGAAGGCCTAGTAAGGATAGCTTACACAATTGTTATCATTAAAAGGATGAAAGAATGTGATTCTTCAAAATTTCAATGTGGATTTCCAGGATCTTGTTCAAAAGAGAGAAATAGCAGATCAGTAGGTTTTCTTAAAGTGATAT